>NW_027224846.1:683815-1367630 GCF_041296235.1 Equus asinus
AATTGTTCATTTCAGCTGGGAAGTATTTCTCAAAAGGCCCTTTTGATAGATGCTTTTGGTAACTTACCTGTGAGAGAGTGAACTGTCACAAACTGCGTTTCCCTGGACAAGACACTGAAATTTTCAGGCCCAATGTCTTTAAATCTTTCAAAAGAGTTAGAAGTAGGTGACCTCGGAAAACTCTTCACAGATCATCATTCTTGGATCCTGTGACGTCAGGATAACGTCACTAATGTCACATGTGGTGGTGGACATGTGTGACAGCAGCGCATCTGTAAATAGCGGGGGCCATTTAAGGGGACTGGAGACAGAACTTCCTCCCTCTGCCTGGTTGTCCCTTACCCCCAGACCTTGCCCTCACGGCTCTCCAACAAAGCAGGCTTTCCTGAGCAGCCTGCCCCTGGGCCACCCCAGCTCACCTGTACTTCCCAGGGACGGCCCAAATGCCCCACTGTCACACAGTGTGGTGGCTCCTGAAGGTGGCATCATCATCAAGTCTGGTTCATTCTGGGCAGGAGGATCAAGACCTGCTTCTGATCTTGCAAATCTAGCATCTGCTCCTTTCTGGGCTCTTGTCTCTGCTCTGAAGCTCTGGAGAGAGGTCTAAGGTCAGAGGGGCGCTCTCTTCCAGGTAAGACTCCCTCACAGAGGCCCCCTGCTTCCTGCCTCACAAGGGCTGGTTTGTTTCAAGGCAACTGGGACATGGATCTGAGAAATAAATTCATTTTAGGGGCAAAAAGTCTGACTCTTGGAATTCATTATAACGTTAGACTTCAAGGACAGAAAGCCTGACAATGCAGAGGGGGCCAGGCACCTCTGTCTGACCCAAGGGACCTGAAGAGACACTAGAAATCCCAGGATACATGTGACACACGGTGGGATTCCATCCACATCCTTTCCTTTACATCCCTGGGGACGGAGGAACAGGCCATGTTCCTAAATGCTGTGAAGGCTGTAATGCCAGTCTTGGGCAGGTGTGACATCAGACAAAGCCTGAGACTGAAGTGAAGCACACCTGCCCTCGAATCCAAATTCCCTGGCTGGGAGCTCCTCACTCGAGCACATCGGGCCACCGACCCGAGCCTCGGTTTCTGGTGAAGTGGTTGTCAGGGTACATTAAACTATCCAGTAAAAAAGCAAAGCGTCCTCTAACTATAACAGCAGTTGTCACTTACTTAAGGCTTCCTACCTGGCACTTGTCTAAAATAGTGATCTATGTTTCCAAACGCCGCCGTGAAACAATCATTATTAATATTTATAGATGAGAACCCTGACTCTCGCCCAGGTTCCTTCTGTCGCCCCTGCTTACAGGTGACAGAGCTGGCACTGACCGGGCCTGTAGTGCTCCAGAGCTCGGGCTCCACCGCAGACCAACGGTCACCGTCCGCCTGATAAACGCACTCCTCCCTCCCGCACCCACCGCCGCCGACACGGGCTTCTCTCCGGTCGGGCTGCAGGCGGGCTGGTCACACGATCCTCGAGCACCCCGGACCGCCCCGAACACCTGCGCCCCGGGAGCCCGAGGGCCGGGGTCTCCCCCATCGGCCTTACCCGCTCTGACGGCCTGCCCGGGTTTATACACCGCCGCGGGGGGCAACGAGGTCCCAGACACTTTCTGCTCCCATCCCCAAGCACAGGCACACCCTTCCCAGCTAGTCCCTCGCCCTAGGTGCGCACCCTGCATTTTCCGAGCACACCCCAAAGTTCCCCAACGGTTCTCTGGAGTCCTGAGAAGACGAACGAGGAGGCTACGGCTGCACATGCGCAGAAGGAGCGTGGCGTCCCCTTCCCAGAGTCCAGGCGGTGAACCTCACCTATTTAAAACTACATTTCCCATAGGCCTCCGCGTCTACATTTCAAGTCACTCTTGTCCTTTCCGCGAAAGCGAAAGCGGGAGGAGGGTGTTCTTAAATCTCTCCTGCCCAGGGTCCTCTGAGCCCGAAGAGGTTAAGGGTTAAACCTGAACTCTGCTGTCAAATGCAAAGGGTAATCCGCTATTGGCTCCCGATTAAAATAGCATTTTTTTCATAAGTCATTTGGAGGTAATTGGGGAAATTTGAATACAGATTGGATATGGAAAATATTAAAATATTACTTAGATGGTGTGAAAAAAATTTGGAGTTATGTAGGAAAATTGACTTTGTAAAAAGAAAAAGACATGACGACTGAAGTAGTTAAATTATATAGCTGTAAAATTATAATTTTACAATTTTTCAACCTGGGACCTCCACCCTGTTCCTTTACAGCCGCCGGACCCACCAACCCCTGAGCCCCATCCTGGCGCGCCTGGGGCCCAGTGTGCAGATTCTACTGAGGGTCTGCACAGGTGCTCCAGGGGTGGATGTTTATAGGAAATCTGTTGGGTTTTATACATTAACATTGCTTCTTGCTGAATTCTCTTATTGTTTCATAAATTTTTGTGTTAAATATCTTGGATTTCCATGCACATAACGACAAGCTTGCTTGCTTTTTGCTGACGTTTATAATTCTTTGTCATTCTTTAGCAAATTACAGATAAAAGCACAAGAATGCTGGTTAAACTATATTAAATCAATCATAATAGACTTTAACATAAAGATCACGAAGGAGAGAAAGTGGTCACAACATATGTCATTTAACAAACATTTATTGAAAACTGACTGTACAATCGACATCATTCTAGGTGCTGGGATAGCAACATCAAATAAAAGAGAGTAAATTCCCTAACCCCATGGAGTTTATGATCAGGGTTGTTGTGGGGCCTATTAGTCAGGGTCCCCTCAAGAAACAGGTGTCAGTTGTCAAGAAACCATGGGACACTTGAGGATAGTCTAATAAATAGGGCTCTAAAAATGTGGGTAGGGTTAGTGAAGCATCCTGTAACTAGTGTTGGTAGAGAGTTATTATCACCCCCAGGGCTGTAGTGAGAGTAGGTAACATTATCAGAACTTAGCACAAAAGGCCACCCTTATGAGAGCTGTGGTCTTAGGAAGAGAAACATTGTGAATGCCCATTACATGGCTCAGCACGGAGAGCCAAAGGAATAAATACCCAACACCTCACTTGTTCTCTTCCCTCTGATATCCTATCCTCTGTTAAGCATTTATAAACCCCATTCAATACCTATTCTTAGAATTCCATCCACATATGTCTCTTCTAGACCTTTTTGTCACGAATTTTCCAGTCTTATTCTTGTTTAGCCCCTACTACCTGTCAACTCACTGAGCTACTGGACATAAATCAGTATAAATCTAAACTCAAGTACATGTCAGTTCTTCACAAAGTGAACTAAATATACCTCCTTAAACTCTACCCACTGGGAAGGTTTTTTTCACCACACGTTTCAGAACCACCCCTAAGTGAGACTGTAATTGTAGCAGCCATAATTTCCAATGATGCCACCATACACTGTAAACCCAGTTTGAAGGAGAGTTGATGGGTATGTGGCCACAGGTCTCCCTTGGGGACTTTTGGGGAATGTTTAATTGTATATTCTTGTGACCAAGTTATGAGGAATTTTGTCAAAGGGACCCAGCCTTCCCTTTAGTCAAAGCCTCCTGTCTATAAAGTAGGATATATCAAGGATTTAGAAAGAGAATCTGAATCCCTGTTGTGGTGATTTGTGTTCGTTTTCTGCCCACAAGATCCAGAATTTCACACGTATATAGATATATATCTCAAGAAGCATCTTAGTAGAATACCCATCTATTTCATTTCAATGAAATTCATGATCAAAGAGCCACCACCACCGATCCCTTCATGTCACCACAAAAGATGGCTGCACATGAGAAACACTCTAAGAGTTTTAAAAAACATTTGTCAGTATCCCATTAGAGAAAATACATATTTCATTGGTATGAAATGCAACATGGGCTGCTCCTGAGTCCACAGGGAGTATACTCATATTGATTAATTTGAGCCTATCCAAACATAATTCATCCTTTCTAATCTAATATGGTAAGGATCCACCCCCTTATGTGCTACCTAGTTTCTGCTTTATTGGGCAAGATCTTGAGATCCTTTTGTGTTTTTGGTTTTTTAATTTCTGGATTTCTTGCAATTTTACTCTGAACATAGCTGGGTTTTTATTCCCATTATGGGCCTGGAGCCAGTAAGGAAGTTCGGACAGGGCCTGAGGATAGTGTTTATCTCCTTCAGGGGTAACTTATACTAGGATCACCCCTTAGGATTTGGAGAGAGAGAGAAGTGAGAGAGACACTGTCAGAATTCAGTTACTCTTCACTTCTTTTTCTAAGCTCCTCAAAGCAGTGACTTTTAGTATACCTTAAAGGCCTTAAAATTGCAGAGAGTGTGGCAGGTACAACAAACTTGAACTGTCTAATAAGCCTCAAAGCTGTGCAGAGGCAAGTGTACACCTGCCAGGCAAAGTGCACAGAGTATAGAATATCTGTTCTGACCAAGTAGTAGTATATGTTTGACCACATCCTTCTCCTCTGATAATAACTTTGGGCTTCCTAGATGCTCAGTAAATCCATGTAAGTGAAGGAATACAATTTATTCACCTTAATCTTGACCTCACACTGAGTCCATTCTAGCAGTAATTGGGGGAGGTGTACTTACCTGGCATTCACCCTCATATGGGTAGTGATCATTTTATAAAATATTGAGGAACTTAATGTCCCTCTTGAAGATATTCTTGTATTCAAGCCTTATCTGAGTGAGTAATTGAGGCAATCTATTAAGAGCCCCAGTATATTGGATCACTTTTCAAAGTGTTCAGACACCTCCATCTGGGAACTGTTTCTCTCTATGCCTGTCAATATTAGATTAGTTTTATCTTTTTAGGATTTCATGCAAAAGGAATCATACAGTGTATTTTTGTGTGGCTTTTTTTTTCACTCAGGATAATGATTTTGAGATTCATCCTATAGTTGAATACCAGCAATGAAGGAACAGCCTCACACAGGGAGAAACAACTGCTTATGAAATCAAGGGAGACTCATTGTGCCCAATGAGTTCAGCTGTATCTGAATCCAAATACATGTAATCATTCCAATGTCCAGGTTCCTAGACTTTCCCAGTAAATGTCCCAAATCTCATCTAATACACCTCCTCAAATTGTGGATCTAATAGCTATTGTAATTTTTTGAAGAAATAATGTCCAAAACTTCCCAAAGTTGATGAAACAATGTTAATTTACACATCCAAGAAGCTTACTGAACTCCAAGTAGGATAAATACAAAGATGTAGTTTTCCCTAGACACATCATAGTCAAACTGTTGGAAGCCACACACAAAGAGAAAATCTTAAAAGAAGAAAGAGAAAAACAACTGAACATGTACAGGAGAGCATCAACATAAATAATATCTAACTGCTCATCAGAGAAGATAGACCCTAGAAGGCAGAGAAATGGCATATTCAAAATACTGAAAGAAAAAATGGTAACGAAGAATTTTTTTATCCAGCAAGACTATCCACTAATTATAAAGGTGAAATAAGGACATTCTTAAATTTAAAAAGACTGGAAGAATTTCTTGATATCAGAACTGAATTGTGAGAAATACTAAAGGAAATTCTTTGGGCTGGAAGAAAATGACATCAGACAGTACCTCGAATCAGCTGGAAGAAATTAAGAGAGCCAGAAGTAATAAATTTCTGGGTTTTAAAAAAAAGAATCTATAAATATATTTTCTCATTTCTTCTGTTAAATTCTTTAAAAGACATGAGATTGTACAAAGAAATAATTGTAACATTGTAGTATTGGTTTGGTAACATATATAGATATAATATATATAAAAATAATAGCACAAGAGGGGAAAGTAATAGAGTTACATTGGAGGAAAAATTCTATATTTCATAGGAATTAAGTTAATATTCGTTTGAAATAGACCATAGTCAGTTAAAATGCATATTGGAATCCCTAGCACAGACACTAGGAAAATAGCTCAAAAACAGTAAAAAATATTCAATAGAGGAATTAAAATGATATACTGAAAGATTTATTTAGCACACAAGAAGTTAATAAAGGAAGGACAGAGAACAAAAAAGCCTGAAGACATAGAAAACAAATAGCAAAATGGGAAATGTAACTCTGATCCTATCAATAACTGCACTAAATGTGAATGGTCTAAAAAAAACAATTAGAAGACAGAGATTGGGAAAATGAATAATAAAGCAAGATCCAACTACATGTGATCTACAAAAGACACATCTTAGATTCAAAGACAAACAGAAGTTGAAACTAGAAGGATGGAAAAGACACATCATACAAACAGTTACCAAAAGATTGCTAGAGGGTTGTATTAATACAGGACAATGTAGATTTTAAAACAAGAAATATTATTAGAAGCAAAGAGGGACATATCCAAATGACAAAATGTCAATACATCAGAAAGATATAAAAATTATCAATGCTTACAAATGTAACAACAGAGCTTCAAGATACGTGAAGTAAAACTTCACAGAAATGAAAGGAGAAAGAGACAATTCAACAACAATACTTGGAAATTTCAACTGCCTCCTGTCCATAATGGATTAAAAAGAGGAAAGACAATCAGCAAGGCTATAAAAGACTTGAACAGCACTATCAACCAAATTAAATTAAGTGACGTGTATAGATCACTGCACTCAATGACTACAAAACACACATTCTTTTCAATAGCACATGGAACATGCTCCAGGATAGACCGTGTACTCAGCCATAAAATAAATTCAACAGATTTAGCAAGAATGAAATAATATAAAATATGTTCTCCAACCACAATGGAATGTGAGCTATCAAGAATGGAATATATTTGGGATATCCACAAACATTTGGAACTTAAATGACATCCATCTGAATAACACATGAGTCAAAGAATAAAGTGGGAACAAAATTTGAAAGTACTTTGAAGTGAATGAAAATTTAAAAAATAGAATATCAAAGTCTATGGGATGTGCCTAAAGCAGTACTTAGAGAGAAATTTATAGTATTAAACACCTATAGTGGAAGAGAGGAAAGTCTCAAATCAATAATTTAAGTTCCCACCCTAAGAAAGGAAAGAAAGGAAAATAAACCAAACTGAAAACAAGAAAAAGAAAGGAAATACAAAAGATTAGAACACATGTCTGTGAAATACAAAACACAAAAAATCAATAAAACCAGAAATTGGCTGTTTACCAGATAAAGTTGACTATCCCTTAGCTAGCATCCCCAAGGAAGAGAGAAGATAGAATTTACCAAAATCAGAAATTATAAAGGGCCACCCACAGAGAAATTAAAGGATTATAAGAGAATATTATGAACAACTTTATGCCACAAATTAGACAATTTATAAGATATTGGCAAATTCTTATATCCAAATTTCCAAAACTGACTCAAAGAGAAATAGAAAATCTCCATAGATCTGTAACAAACAAGAAAATTAAATTAGTAATTAAAACCCTTTCAGGGAAGAAAAGCCCAGATTCGGATGACTCAACTGGTGAATTCCATTGACTATTAATGGAGAAAATAATCCCAATCTCCCACCATCTATTTCAGAAAATATCGAAGGAGAGAGCTGGTCTCACATCATTCTATTAGGCCAGAGTTACCTTGATTTCAATGGCAAGTGAAGACATCACATGCAGAGACAAGACCACTATCCCTCATGAATATAAATGAAAAATCCTTAACGATGTGTTAGTGAGTGATGTCACCAAGATGGGAGAGTAGGAGATGTTAGCCTCTGTCCTCCCAGAAAGATCAACAATTAGACTGCTACCTACCCATGATCAAAAAGAGTTCTGGGAGAGCTCTAAAGCCCTCTTAAGAAACTTCAGCAATGTAGCAGAACAAAAAAATGTGAGAATAACCACACATAAAGAGAAAGAACAGCAGCTTCATTTTGCCTGCATCACCCCGTCCTTTAAGCTGGTATTAGTGCTAAGAGGGAACCCCTCAGCTAGAAAGAGCTCTCCTTTCAGGGAAAGAGAGAGCAGAGTGAACGACCAGCGTCCCAGCCTTTCAGGGCACACATGAAGTACCCACTTTGGTTTCCCCCCACCCAGAGACTGGCAAAGCAGAGAGATATAGAGATGGCTAGGGACAGGGAAGAAGAGCAGGGTTTACCAATATCGGGCACACAGCAGTAAAGACCACAGTTGTGTGACCTGTTCTATAGATAACCCCAACGTGGAAGGGCAAGGGGAACAGTGCACTAAGAGAGATACACAGCTCTGTGGGAGCAGGGGAGGAGCAGTCTCTGAACACGTTCCAGGAAAGGGGTCACCTTCCATGCCAAGATGAACTTTGCATGAATAAAGATTTAAGTGAGGACAGACTGAGAAGAGTGAAGAGGGGAATGGGGTGTCGACCAAATTTCATCCACCTGCAATTTTACCTACTCAAATTTTACCTACCACGGCAAGAAGTTAGTATCTAATATTTTAAAATTACTTTTAAATACAAGTATTCGTACTAGTTATATAAATGGAGGTAAACACAAGAACACCTATGATAGAAATGGCTCAAGTGGTTTCCATGGGGAATGGAACTGGGGGGATAGAAAGGACTGGGGTTGTGAGGTTGGGGAGGGCCTGTCACAGTTCTTTATAAAGCCTTCAGTACTATTTGATTTTAAAGGCACAAGTATGGATTCCTTAGATAAATATTAATTTTTAAGTGAGCTTTAAAGAATGAGTAAGGTTTCTACAAGGAGAAACTTGTAGTTTCTCAGTTTACTTTTCCTGCCACTCTAGTGCCTATGACCACAGGGCGTGGGAAAGCCCTGGCCCCAGCTTCAGAGTGGTTGTGGCTTCACGGAACATGGATGATCTGTCCCTGTGGTACCACAGCATCACGTCTGCCTGCGATCCTGCTCTAAACCAGCAGCCTCTGTTACTGCCAGAATCCGAGCATCATCCCCCCTGGCAGTTCTTCATGCCAGGCCCCACCCACTGGACCAGACTCCTGAAATGCTGAAATGGACCTGAATCCCTACTTTCTCCATCCTTAGTTCAGCCTCCTCTTTTTATACGTGGCCCACGTCAGCCTCTGGACAGCATCCACGATGCACTGATGGTCTCCCACCAGAACTCATTTGTACATTTCTGCCTGTTCCTCCTTCACCCGCTCTCTTCCTGCAGAATGGCTTGGCTGCTCCTTGGAGCTCCTGCAGGATCGATGTATCAGTTAGAGCAGCTCTAAGGAAACATCTGGTGAGGGGGAAACAGGACTCACTCGAGGCAATTACCAGACGTAGGAGGTACTGCCGATTTCCACAACCAAATAATGCACTGCACCAAGCTCCAAGGTAGGAAAGGGCAGAGATCCTAGAGCCAGGCTGCTGAGGTTGGAATCCCTATAACACCACTTACTAGCTGTGTGATTTGGGGCTCTTGATTGAACCTCTCTCTGCCTCAATTTTCTAATCTGTAAAATGGGGCTACTAATGGATCATGGAGGATCCAAGCCGAAGATACTGAAATTGGTTAAGAGGTTCTTGCATTAATCCAGACAAAAGACAATAAGGGTCTGAACTGAGGCAGTGACAGGGAGAATGAAGCTGAGGAGACCGAATTAGAAAGTTATTTCGGAGGCTGAATGGCACAATTTGGTACCAAGTGACCATGGGGGATCAGGCACGAGAAGAAGGGGACAGGTAGGAGGAGAGAGAAACCATTTAAGTGTAGCTCCTAATTTTTTTATGAGGGTAGCTGAGTAAATGTGGATGCTATTAACATTGACAGTTCACAAAAGAGACTCATATTTGCTGTGTGTGTGGCAGGGAGGGGCATATTCCAGACAGTTCTGTTGTAATGATGACATATCTCCTTTCATTTTCATCACCACACTGTGGTTCCGATCCTCAGATGACGAAAGTGTGTCTGCAGCCTGACATTTGTTACCTCACTTAATCCTCACACGAGCCCCATGAGGTAAACGTGCTGCTATTATCTCTGTGACGTAACAGGGTACTTGAGTCTCAGAGAGGTAAAGCAACTCACCCAAGATCACACAGCACCTTGGCTGGGATTTAAATCCAAGAGGATTGGACTCCTTGAGCTATCAGCCTTCCAGTATTGCACACTGCCTCTCAAATACACTCTTCCAGAGAGGCGTCCTACATATTTTCATCTGTGCAGTCCTCCTGCATGAAATAGTTCAGATTCTTCTACCTAATTTTCATTTGAAACTCTCCTTGTATACTCTAGAATTTGCCCCAGCTAGTGAAAAGGTGTTTTACCATATTATGTATTTGTCACAGCTGCTCTATAAACCTGCATGTGTGCACTGTGTTGGCACGGTGTGGTTTCTGTGTCTAATTACAGTGTTGAAAGCTACTACATGCACAGATAGATATGTATATAGATTAGGAACACAGAGCAGTTCCCCTTTCACATAAAAGTGCATGTGCTGTAGAGGAAGAATAGCATATTTTTAACTCTTGAGCACTATTTGCTTAGCTGACAGCTAAGTGAAATGAGGGGGTGTTAGAAAGCTGTGAATAATGTTCAATATGAATATTATAGGTTACCTGGGAAAAAGGGGTTTTACAGTATAAAATGATACTGCCAAAATCCAGCAAAAGGCGTAAAAGTCCAAACCACTCTAAACATTGATTTGACTCAATCGTGCAAGTTAGAACATTCCATTTCCCCAGAAAGAAGTCATTCCTGAGAAAAACTGTGCAAATGAAATGTAAGAAGGAGAGAGAAGAAAAAGTAAGATTGCAGATCCACAATGAACAGCGTCCACTTTCATCTTTTGGGAAATTTATTTCTACTCCTCAAAAAAAGAGAGCCACAAATAATGGTTTTCCCGATGAAACCACCCCGGCTGGATCATGCTAAAAAGCTTTCAGGAGGGAAGCAGTAAGTAAATTCAACTGTTCAGAGGCATTTGGATGTCATCCTAAAGCAGCAGCCCCAGTAATCGCTGCGCCATCAACAACTAAAAGGATCCAGACTATTAGATGTGGACAACAGAGAAATAATGGATGCTAAAGAGGTCGGAAACAGAAATGATGGCATTCACCCACTACATAGCTTCAAAGCGGATGAGGGGAAAATGGAGGCTCCATTTTCTAACTACTGAACTATTAAAACACACACACACACACACACACACACACACATACACACACAGACTGATAAATGCCAGTATCAGTTTTATCACGTAGGTGGTTAAACAGTCACTTTCTTCTTCAATATTTTGAAATATACAAGGACTTTGGTCTTCTACTAATTTCAGAGTTGAAGAGGCAGCACGGCTTCCTTCTTTGCCAACGTGCAGACTGGGAATATTTGATGCTGGGGCACCAAAGCTTCCAGAACCTTGGAGGCAGGATGCTGGAACATAAGGCAGGCAGGGACACACAAAATGTCTATCTGTGAGCTTAAAGAATTTTTGGATAAGAACCAGTTCTGCTTCTCCAGCCAAGCTTTCGCTACTTGCCAAGAACATTATGCTTCGGTAGCCCAGTGATTCTTGCAGTAAGGACCCACGAAGTCTGCTTACATCAGAATCAGCTGCATCCCTTGTTGAAATGCAGACGCCCAGGCCCCAACCTACTGAAGCAGAATCTCTTGAGGTGGGGCAAGGATTCTCATGCCACTGTCCTTGAGACTTAGCAAGGTAATTAATGTGACCAGATGTCGTGGTTTGACTGGGACAATCCGAAATTCCAAGATCTTCGAAGTATTATGATATAGACTAGGGGTCCACAAACTACAGCCCATGGACCGAATTTGGCTGCCATTTGTTTTTGTAAATGGCTTTTAATTGGAACACAGTCATGTTCGTTCATTTTTGTCTTTGGCTGTTTTGACCCTACAACAGCAAAGGTGGATAGTTGCCACAGAGACTGCATGGCAGGCAAAGTCTAAAATATTTACTATCTGGCACTTTACCAAAAAAGCTGGTTCACTCCCAATGTAGACCAAAGGTTTTCAACCATTTCTGCACATCAAAATCATGTAGGGATTTTTATAACACCACTTTCCCAGACCTAGTCCCAGAGTTTCTGAATCAATTGGCCTGGGGTAGGACTGGATATAGCTATCATTTAAAAGCCTGTTCAGGTGATTCTAATGCGTGGCCAGGAAGAGGCCAATTGCTCTAAGGGAGACTGCACATACTTTGGAACCAGGCTGAAAAGACTCTGCTCCATAATCCCTCCCTTCATAATCCGGCTGAGTGTCCTTGGGCAGCCCGTGTAACTTGCGTGAGTCTCAACTGCTTTATCTGTAAAACAGAGCTACCAATAGTCACTTTGTTGGGCGAGGTATTAGGAAGATGAGAGACAATATACGCACACCTCCCGAGACAGGGCTTAGCATCCTGTGAGACTAAATAAATGGTACTGGCAGTGATGAGGAGGATGATAATGATGATAACCATGATAGAGGGTAATGCCTATGGCTTCAATAATGCAATTGGATATACATTCATTAAGCACTGTCTGTGTGCTCTGGAAGGGGAAACCTTGATAAATAAGATGTGATGACCACCTGAAGGAGCTCACAGTCAAGTAAAACAAACAGGTACGTAAGATAGTGACAGCAAGAGAAAAGAAAAACGGGCCAAGAAGATGGAAAAATGAGTCACAAAAGAGAAACTAAATTCTAATAAATATAGACAAACATGTAAACTTCAGCAATAATCAGGGAAATGAAAAACAAAACTCGAATGAGACATTTTCTCCCAGCAAATAGGCAAATATTAAAAATATCCCACCTTCACAGAAGCAAATTTTTTACAGGCTTTTTAAAGGGTGAATTGGCAGGTTAAAATCTGCACACTTTTCAAATCCTCTATTTCCCTTCTAGGTATGTAGTCTGGAGAAACACATATGCTCTAACAGACCTGTGTAGGAACTTTCACTGTGGCATGGCTGCAGCAATGTGAACCATCTAAATACCCATAAGATGGGGAATGGCCAACTAAATCTTCTTGCCTCCATTCTATCTAATTCAATGCTAAAGTATTTTTTGAAGTGATTTAAATGCATACCGGTACAAAACGGACAATCACACAAAGTACTCTGTGTCAAAGATGCAAATCATAGAAAATGCCAGAACATAGGTATAATAAAGCACACACATGCACACTCAAAACAAAACTTTACTTTTTTATCCATGTATGTGTATGTAAATTCCCAGACAAGATTACTTCTAGAAAGGAAAGGTAGATTTTGAGAGCAGCCTAGAGGAGATCTTTCACTTACTATATTGTCTGAATATTTAATAAAGTGAATGTATTCATGTACTGCTTATGTACATCTTTTAAAAGAAAAAAAACCACCAGACAATAATTGAATGTAGTGAGTATTATTAGAGAAGTATGTGTAAAGTATGATGGGGGAACCAAAAACAATGCTGCTGGGGTGGGATGGAGAGGAGGAGGTGCTGCAGAGATAGGGTAATGCTGAGCTAGGCCTTGAAGGAGAAGATGATGGTGGCATCCCAGAAAGAGAGGGGACCATATGCAGGGGCTCAGGGGCATGGCATGTATGCTTTCATTCATTCATCCCATTATTCACTCAACAAACATTTGTGGAGTGTCACCTCTGAGCTCAGGAGTGTTTCAGGTGCTGGAGAGACAGCAGGGAACAGACAGACAAAGGTCCCTGCCCGCACGTTGCTTCTCTTCTAGCCTGTCTAGATAGATAATATGCAAGAAACAATCAAGACGCATAGTGTGACGGGGAGTGCTGTGCGGAGAATAATGCAGGGAAAGGAGGTGGGAGATGCTGCGGTGGGAACGGGGTCCCCTACTTTAGTTGGGGTCACCAGAGAAGATTGTGCTAGGAAGTAGCATAAACAGAGAGCTGAAGGAGCTGAAAGAGCTAGCCATGGGGACAACCAAGGGAAGAATGTTCCAGCCACAAGGACAGCAGGTGCAGAGGACCCCATGCAGGGCTGAGCTTGACGTGTCCCAGCGACCACCAGAAGGACAGCATGGCTGGAGTGGGTCAGCAAGAGGACAGAGAGACGGTCGATGGAGGCTGAGAGGTGTCGTGCAAAGCTTTGTGAAATGTGGAAAGGATTTTGACTTTTCCTCTGGGTGGGGTAGGTGGGGGTGGGGAGCGGTCACCGTAGGCTTTTAAAATGGGAAGTGGCTTGATTCATTATATGTTTCAAAGATACCTCTGGATGCTTGACTGAGAAGACTCCAGGGGGCTAACGTGGAGGCAGGGAGACAGTTGGGAGCCTCCGGCATTTGCAGGGTCTGCTCAGGGCCTGGGCAGCTGAGTCACGGGGCGCTGGGTCACTACATAGAGGGGTGGGAACACGGAATCTCAACAGCACGTGGACATCACTGGCCTCTTCCTCGGGTAGCAGCATCCTGATGCTCTTTGACCGACCTGCCTATACCCTTGCAGGACCCAGAGGAAGAGTACAAATGAAGGGCCATATACCACATGCCCAGGGATTTGAAAGTTATAAAGCAATCTATTAAAGTGTCATTTAAAATATGTACTATCCTCCTATCTTCATAATGGCTCGGAAGGCCAAGTTCAAATTTGGAATCCTCTGACTTCTCAGATTTTCTTGCCAGAATATAGCAGCATGGGGAGAGCTGGCTCCTGGCTTATGGCTCCCAGATTCCTACCCTCAGCCTGTTCCCCACTTCTCTTCCTACTCTCAGCTCTGCCCATCACTGTAGGGGCTTTTTGTACGTGTGTGAGTACATCATAACCTGCACAGTGAAAATGGGTGGACAGCAGTCTTTACATCCCCTCTGGCTTTCATGTGCCATGTGCCCTCGGGAGGACAGATCCAGGGAAGAGCCAACTTGGGCAGGGAAGTCCAGGGTCTCCATGACCAAGAGAATGGTCCAGAAGGGAGGGTGCAGGTTGATGTGGGCAAGTGCCCTTGGCCTGTGGCCTCCTTATCCCCTGGGAAGACGTGATGGGAGAAGGACTAGAGTGGAGACTTCTAGGGTGGATGACTCAGTGCAGGGATGTTTTCTGCATGGGCTTAAGAATGGCGCTGCCCTCCTCAATCAAGCCGGCTGAGCTTAGGTCACTGCTCCTTACCCAAGGGACGTGGGACACCTTGGTTGGTATTTCCTCTAAGAAGCTACACAATGGTGGTGGGAGGTGGTTCTTAGGAATTTAAATCATGAACGGAGGGGCTGAGGGAAATGTCTTGGAGCTGGTTTGTACCAGTCACAGGGTCTTGAAGAGACTGTCGCTTAAGTCCTATTCTCTGGATTATTGGAGGTCTCCTGGTTCCAGTCCTTTCTTAGGCTTCTTTGATCAGCTATGCCTTCCATTCCGTGAGCTTTCTAAGGCTTGCACCATTCAGAGATAGTTACTGTGCCTGTAACCAAGAAACCCCACAAGATGCAGGCTGTGTTACAAAGAATTCCATGTGCCACATTAGAGCGGTTGAACTTTAGTCTGCAGAAAATTGGAGGCTTTTAAACAGAGAGCTGGCTTTTTTTTTTTTTTAATGTCTCTAGAGAGACACAGAAGATGGGCTGAAAGGGAAGAAACTCTGTCTGGCCTTCCTTGCTCCTCCAGCACTTCAAACGGTGGATTAAACAGAGGCACCTATTATGAAATATAAGTTCAACTTCAAGAAGGAAAGAAGAAATCTTCAGGGTAGGTAGGTGAGAGAGACACCAGGAGACTGTTGATGAGCAATTGAGCTCATTTTCAGGCAAGAACAAAGATTCAAGGCCGACTCCCAGGAATTAGAGATCAGGCAGTACAACATCAAATCCCAGTTCAATTCTAGAAGACATTATAGAACAGATGGTTTCTGAGCAGGGAGAAGCCAATGGAGGTTCAGTATGACTAAGTCATGCCAGACTCCTGTCAGCCCCAGCCTGCTCCTGTATAGCTCCATGAACTGGAAGTCTTCAGCAGTCAGATGCATATTAGGTGCCTTGGCCTCACCACTAGTGTGGTCTTACTAACACTGCCCTAAACTTGATATATGTGCCCTGATTCCACTCAGTCAGCTTTTCCCTAAGCCTATAAGGTCTCTTAGTCTCTTGCTGAAACCATTATCTCAGCCCACCTGTACAGGGTCTTGAAATCCTGTTAATCTCTTGCAAAGTTCTTCCTTGAGAAAACTCTCCCTTGAGAGACTGCCCTTGGGGTGGATGTCTGCTGTCTCTCCATGACCAGCATCCACTTCCCCTTGTGTAACAGTTTCGTATCTGGCCTTGATAAAGGACCCTTCCTCCACTCCCACTTCTGTGCTCAGCTCGGGGGAGCTCACTTTGTCTCCAGCTCTAGAGCCTATCTTTATCATATGAGCAAGGAGCCGCCACTGAAGAGTTTTAGTATGTCCCTATGAGGACAGAGTCAATGGCAGGATGATGTGATCAGAGATGCATCTGGGTAGAATCCCTCTGGGTGCAGGGTGAGGAAGAAACTGCATGCAAGAAGACCAGCTGGAAGACTGTTGGGAGTTTTGAGGAAAGAAACGGCAGTTTGGACTAGCATATTGGCAGGAGGTAAAAGAGAAGTAGATCGACTCAAGTGACTTTTAGGAATTAAAGTCAACAGGCTGGTGATGAATTGGATATGGGGGATGGAGGGAGAAAGAGATGTCACAAATGATTCCTAAGTTTGCGCTTTGTGCAAGTGAATGGATCACGGTGACTTCACCAGTAGAGGGAAATCAGAAAGAGAAGCAGACTCGAGGAAGGGAGTCATGAAGAGCATGGCTTCAGTTTGGAGTATTTTGCAACACCTAAGAGAAAGTGTTAAGAGGCAATTGGATATCCAAATATGGAACACTGAGGATGTATCTGAGTTGGAGATATTAACTTGCCAGTCCACGTAGAAAGCCAAAGACGTGCATTATATCAGTGAGGGGAGAAGAGCGAGCCAGAGACCAACCTCATAACTGTCCCCTCTGTGTTCCCTCCGACAACTCTCTCTTTCCATCTTACATTTATGCTCTTGGTTTTTCTACCTCTCAAAATGCACGCACCCATGACTTGTTCCTACTTAAACCCAATATTCTCCCCCTGCTAATTTCTGCAGATGGTATTTTGACTTTGTTAAATATTTTTCATGGCAGAATCATAGCAATGCCTTGCATAGAGATGGCAAAAGAGATCTGGGCAGACAATGAGGCTAATTCTATTTTGTCTTTTATTTGTTCTTGAAATGGAGACACCAGGCATCTGGAATCTGAAACCCTGTACTCTATGCGTCCAGACCTCCTATTCCGTACTTCATGAAGCATCTCCAGTTTGGGAGATTACACATTAGGACAGGAATGGATGAACTAGTTTATGTCCTGTGGACAAGGGTCCGGCACAGAGAGCAGGCTGGAAGCCATGTAGGATGGGGAGCAAGGTAACTTGGGGATATTATCTGACTTATTCCATGTGGTCCCAAGAATAAGGGCAGGATCCATGACTTACACCTCTTGTGTTCTTGGGCCAGGACAGGCCTGTTACAAAGTGGGCTTCTATAAATGTGTGTTAGTAACTCTGCAGATGATGAATATACGGAGCAGTGATGAGGCCTGGCTGAGGATGCTGAAGATGTCATTCAGAAATCCTGGCATATATTACCCTTAAGTGCTGCCTCGGTGGTTGGGCATCTGCACTTAGAACCCAGCAGAGTCTTGCCCCTGATATCAAGATATCCATGGGCCTGCCTCCCGCCGTCCCTCCCTCACCCTACCCTCCACCCGAGAACCTGTGGAATTCAGTCAGACACCAGAGACTCCGGGAAGGTCCTAGAGAAGAGGCGATCAGGGGTGAGACTCTCTCAATCATTTATTGCAGCTCTCATTGGCTTTCCTAGAATCAGCCGGAGCTGAAATCTGTTTGTGGAACCTGGGATTCTGGATTGCGGGGGTATGGACCCAGGGAACATTTATTAAGCAAGACTATATGTAATGTCCACTTAATTCTCACTGCACACTGGCGTTCTTATTACTTTTGCTTAGGGAACTGAGGCTCAGAGAGGCTGAGATTGTCTAGCCTGCAAGCAGTGGAGCATGCATCAAATCGAGACCAGCCCAATTCCACAGCCTGTGTTCATTCCACTCAACTTCACACTGCCCATGTCGCTACCACAGATGAAACCAAGTAGCAGCAAGGGGTGAATAATACACTTGTCTCATCTTTATTAACATGTATTGAGGTCCATTGAGTGCCAAGTGCTGACCCACGCCGTGCAATAAATATTAACTCAGGATAATGACATGGATCATTACCTCAGAAATGAAGGCGGATATTATCCCCAGATCCCATAGCTCGGAGGAAGCAACTCAAGGGGGTTATAAGAACACGGTTTAAAAAGAAAGAGAGCCAGAAAGCCAGTGTCTTCCCAAGCTCTCCCAGGGCATATCACCAGCCTTGTCCTTCCTCTGCAGTCCCAGCCGCACCCGACTTCTGGGTCATTCTTGAGCGGCCTCGTTTCCACCCACAGTGAGCCTTTGGAACTAGCTTGCTGCTATGGCAGGCAGCCTCTAAGAGCCCCAGTCATCCACGCCTCCTGGTGCTCATGCCCTCATGCCACGTGGAATCCCCTGGCCTTGGGTCTAGACTCCACCCTCTGACTCATTTCTGGCAGAACACGGTAGACGTGATGAGATGTCACCTCTGAGATGACGATGTGAAACTCTCACTTCCCTCTTGCTGGCACTGTGGCTCTTTCACTTATTCACTCTAAGGAAAGCCACACTGAGAGCTGCCCTGGGGAGGTGTCCCTGTGGCCAGGAACTGAGGGCAACCCTCCAGCCAACAACCAGCGAAGAACTGAGGCTCTCGGCCCAACAGCCTGCGTGGAATGGAATCCCACCAACAACCATGGCAGTGAGCTTGAAAGTGGCCCCTCCCCATCTCGAGCCTGAGATGACCACAGCCCCAGCTGGACCCCGAACGCAGCCTGCAGACTCTGAGATGGAGGACTCAGGTAAGTTGTGCCTGGATTTCTGACCCAGAGAAACTGTGAGCTAATTCATACACGCTGTTTTAAGAAATTTTAGGATAATTATTACATAGCAACAGATAACTAATATAGATGCTTCTCATAATCTTCAGTGTCGTCCCACCTGACATGGCCAGGCGAACAGTGCCACATCTAATGCTGTTACCAGTTCTACTTCTCCCAGTTTCACTTCCATTAACACTACAATGCCTGGTGCCAAGGAAGTGCTCAAGAAGTACTGGATGCCACCTGTCTTAGTCTGTTTGGGCTGCTCTAACAACATAGCACAGACTGGCTGGCTCATAGCCAACACAAGTTTATTTCACACAGTCCTGGAGGCTGGAAGTCCAAGATCAGGGTGTCACCATGCTCAAGTGAGGGCTCTCTTCCAGACTGCAGACTTCTTGTTGTGTCCTCACGGGGCAGAGGGGTGAGGAGTTCTCTCAGGCTTCTTCCTAAGGGCACTAATCCCATTCATGAGGGCTCCACCCCCATGACTTCATCACATCCCAAAGGCCCCACCTCTTAATACCATCACCTTAGGGCTTATGGTTTCAACATATGAATTTTCAGGAGACACAAACATTCAGACCTTGGCCCTACCATCATCAACACCATCATTATCATCAACATCATCATCATCACCGTTGTTACTTAACAATCATTACTGTGAAGAATCTTCTGTGTATTACGGGTAACAAGCCCTTTACCTACATTATCATATTTAAACCTCACATCTGATCTTTTCAAGATGCAAATCTGACCCCTGACTCCGATGCCCCCATGTTGGCTAAAACATCTTTTTGATTTTCCAGTTGTCTTATGATGTACATCGAAATCCCTGACTCGTTCTAGGCATCCTTCCACTCTCCCTGTGTCAGGCCGCTGGCTTTGAGTTCCTCCAAAGCCCCTTGCTTCCTCCTGCCTCAGGCTCCCTACACCTGCTGCCCTGTGTGCAGTGCCCCCTCCCTCCCTGTGCCTCCTGTCTCATGAATTCCACCTCTGAGGTCTCTGCTCCAGCTCTCAG
Source organism: Equus asinus (assembly GCF_041296235.1). Lineage (NCBI taxonomy): Eukaryota > Metazoa > Chordata > Mammalia > Perissodactyla > Equidae > Equus > Equus asinus. The sequence continues at coordinate 703,661 of NW_027224846.1, forward strand.
CTCCACGTGGCTTCAGCTGATGCCTGCCCACCCCAGGTTAAAAGGCCTGTGACAGACTCTCACAAGCCCTATACATCTCTTTACAGCATCTTTCCCAGAGCTGATTTTCTTTATTTGTTGATTCTTTAATGAATTTCTATCTCCCTCCCTGGACCCTGAACCCCATGAGGGTGGAAACTATAGGTGCCTTCTTCCTGGAACACTGTAAATGCCTTGTTGGTGTGCCATTTTTCTCCAGCCCTTTCAATAGGGCTGCACAAAGTAGGCACTCAATAGGTACTGAATGAATGAGGCAACCATATTTTAAAAATGAGGAAGCTCAGAGAGCTTAAGTAACTTACTCCAGATCACAATGCTGATAAATGGCAAAACCAGATTTGGACTCAGGCAGTGGAAGAGTTAGGATCTTTATGTAACCCTTGCACATAAAAGCACTGCATTCCTCAGGCCTAAAATGTCCCTTTTCTTGATAAACTGGAAGCCACAGAAAGAGTCTTCCTGGACTCACCTTAAACACCTGTTTCTTGAAATGTCCCAAACTGCGGAATGTAAGTATCTATTTGCCCTGGGCTTACTTACCCTTGGGTCATCTTTTCTGTGAACTCAGAATGGTTAACTTCTCCAGACTTTAGACTATCTTTTCTGGAAACTGACAACAATGACCTAATCTTAGTAGCACTACCGTCCCTGTTTCCCACCCTCCCTCCTCATGAACACATAACATCTCTGATAACTGCCAGGAGTCTAGTGTGATGTGAAATCAGGCTTTCTCCCCTGCTACAGTGGAGAGAAAGGTTTCTCTTCTCTCACTGTTTTCTGTCAATCTCACTCTAGCACAGTGGTTCTCAAAATGTGGTACCGGACTAGCAACACCTGTGTTACCTGGGAACGTGTTAGAAATGCAAGTCCTTGGGCCCCATTCCATGCACTGCATCGGAAACTCAGCAGGACGGGCCCAGCCATGTGTGTTTTAACAAGCTCTCTAGGTGATTCTGGTGCATGCTGGAGTTTGAGAACCACTGACTGACAGCCAGACTGTGTGATTCACCCTATACACTTTGCCTCCCCAAGAAAAGCTTTTCAACAGGAAGTGAGTCAAGTTGGAGCTTCGAGAAAGAAATGAGGGATTAGGCTTAGGATTTGTGGCTCACTCTCAGAGCAGAGAATAAAACCAAGATGATGGGTAAAATTTATGAAAACGACATGAAGGAATGAAAACGGAGAACTATGCCTTAGCAAATGGAGCTTCTAAGAGGAAAGGAAGAAACAAATGGACACCTAAAGAATAGCCAGAGAGTACGAGGAGAAACAGAAGAGTTGTGTCTTATTATGGAAGCTCCGGGAGAAATGAACTTGAAGTAGGAGGACCCGCTTCCTCCCCAGGCTCCACCTCCACCATGACCAATTTGGCGATCTCAGGCCAACAGCTTCGTGTCTCTGGAACATTTTTCACACTCCAGCATTTCCCTGAAATCACTCTCTGCAGAACTACAAGCATGCATCTCAACACTGGACCTCCAGTCTTGGTGCATCTCCCATTCTCCTTGAACTTCCTATCTCCCCCAACCACTGCTACTCTAGCTTCTTTGAGACTCTTCCTTCACATTGTCTCAGGTCACCTGTACTGAGCGACTCTTAAGTGCCGGGCACTTAAGTAGGTATTTTCACGTGTGTCATCTCATCGAATTCCCACAGCTACCATGCCATGTAAGCACGAGACATTCATTTTGTAAACAAGCAGACTGAAGCAGAGAACATTCAAGTGACTGCCCAGTTTTGTAGAACTGGTCATTGGTGGCCCAGGAACGTAAACCCAGTAGCCTAATTTGAGCCAACACTCCTCACCGCTACATTCCACCTCCACAGTATGATGCCTACACTGCGCTAAGACCCTCTACCCCGAGATTAAGAGTCTCCCCCTCAATTGATGAGGCTGGGAGGTCAGTTAGCAGAATTTACCTGGTATACCTTGACACCTTGGCCCAAAGCTGAACTGCTGTTCCAGTTCTCTATGAAACATGCTGTGTGTCTCACTAGGATCTTGAGTCACTGTAGGCTGAAGATAACAGAAGCCATGCCACCCCTGGGCCCCCATGTCATCCTTTAATGAACCTCCAGCCCTGAAAGCACCATCTGTGTGAGTCTGTTCCTCCGGATTTCCAGAAACCTGACTCACAGGCTGGTGAATCCTGTGTGTTACACAGTATGTACATCCCACTTTCATTCATTCAGTCAACACACTTTGACGGAGCCCTGACTACATATATACCAGACTCTGCTGCGGACTGGGCAGTCAGAGCTGACTAAGAGTCTCTGCTCTCCAGGGACTGTGGCATCCACCACGAATTATAACACACACAGGTGACTGTGGCCAGAAAAACAGTAAAAGGTTGTTTAGAGAGCTCATAAAAGGGAGTGATTACCTGAGGGAGCAGAGGAAGGCTGCTGAAGGAGGCAGAAAAGGAGAGAGGAGGATTCAAGGCACAGGATGTGCATTATGAACACACGTGCACTGCGTGCAAACTGCCGGTCGAGCCTCGCCCTGCAGGTCTGACATGCTTCGTCCCATTCATTTTGCACAAAATCCTGGGATGGAGGTCCTGTTATCATCCTCCTTCTACAGCTGAGATGAAGCCAACGGTCACGTAAAGCAGGGAGAGCAGTCCCACCTCTTTCTGAAACCTGGACATGCTTAGGGAAGGGTGGAAAGGTTGGTGAGGCTGGAGCACAGGGGGCTATGGTGGAAAGAGAGCCTAAAGAAGGAAGCTGGGCTGATGGTGAAAGGACTGCAACAGCAGCCTCATCGTCCTGTCCTTCCCTCTCCCTTCCTCTGCATTTTTCTTCTAGCACTTACCATCATGCAACGCAGTACATATTTCATCATTTATTGGTATCATTGACCTCCCTCCACTTGAATGGAGCTCCGTGAGGGCAGGGTTCTTGCCTGTTTCCTTCACTCTTGTATCCTCAGTGCCTAGAACAGTGCCTGCTACCCAGCTGGTGCTCAATAAATATTTGTGGAATAAAGAAGAGATGGTTGCAGACTAACAACTAGGACTTTCAGGTAGACACAGGTTTCTAAATGGAGACTGAAAGTTTTAAACAGAAGGGCCATGATCGATTTTATTTTAATAAGAGAGCTGTGGCTGGGGAGGCATTTGGCTCCAGAAAGTAAAGCCAGGCACCTGTTTGTGACAAGGGAACGGTGGCTGAGGCAACAGAGTCAAGGTGACCCTACGGAGGCTGCCAGATGTTCCTCCAAATCAAGGCCTTATCAGCACACATGGTCTGACTTTTTTCTGGGGGTTTTGGAAGGCAGAGGGATGGCTATTTGTCAAAGAACACCAGGAAATCGGGAACCCAGCTGGGTGAGTGAAGAGCACAGAACACAATGAAAGTGGGTTACCCTCAGTTCATCTCCCCTAACATCCTCCTCCAGCCTCAGCTGTGTCCTGGGCCAAGCAGGATGGTCCTTATTCTTCTAGCAAAGCTTTCCAGAAGGTGGGGTGTGTAGGCACAAACGAGGGCCACTGGGGAGACGGATGGAAACCCCGTGCATGTGTGTGGAAATATACAAACACATGCTGGTGTGCACTCACGTACATTCTTCTAAATTCCCAGGGGAACATGACTGCAGCTGTTGATGAGGTGATGATACCAAGGGTCATTTGTTGAGCACTAACTGTGTGCCACGGCCAGGCTGAGCACGTTCCATTTATGAGACAGGCGTCATTATCATTATCCCCATTTTGTTAATAAGGGATTGAGGCTCCAAGACCGGGCAGTTACTACATGGAGAACCAAGACTGGGAGCTGAGCTGTCCTGCACAGACTGCCTCCCCATGGGGGCTTGGCCCCTTCATTTCAGTCTTTAATGAAAAGCCTCACTGTCACCTGTAGGATGAGGTGGCAGAGGAAGCCTGTGGACTCTGTGCCCTCCATACAGCAACTCTGGACAGACCACAGGTGAAAGCCCTCTGCTGCATGGGCCCCTGCTCTGGCATTTACCAGGCTCCCTCTGTGGGCCTGGGGTGTGCTCATGGAACAGAGCTTCTCTGCCCTGTCATCTGCGAACAATCGCCACCACAGTGCCACCCTTAACTCTCCACTACAGGGGCTGGCAAACTACAGTCCACAGGCCAAATCCAGCCACTTCCTGTCTGTGTCAATAAAGTTTTATTGGAACACAGCCAGACCGATTCATTTCTGTATCATCCATGGCTGCTTACAGGCTACAATAGCAGAGCTGAGTAATTGCTATGAGACTGTATGGCCAGCAAAGCCTAAGATAGTTACTATTTGGCCCTTTACAGACGAATTTGCCAATCTGTAATCTACTGGATAGTCCTCAGGCTGGTTGAAGACAAGAAGGAACCAATATTTTTGAGTACCTACTTTTTGCTATGTCTTTAAAAACTCCTAAGAGAGTTTTTATTTCTTTTACCTAAAGCAAAAGTAACAATCCTATTCTGATAAAATTCCATGTTGAAAATTCAAATTAAAAAAACTGATATTGTGTATATATATACATATATGAGTGTGCGTTTATATGAAATTACTTATCATGTGAATTTTCACCATCCAGAGATAAACATTGTTAACATTTTGTTGGACACCATTCCAGACACACATAGACACATGAATATATGTGTATAGATTTACATGTATGTGTGTATATATATTTTTTAAATAAATAAGATCATGCTATACATGCTCTTTTGTAACCTGCTTTTTGCATCGAACAATATATTACAGAACTCTTTCCATGTGAATGAATATAGATATAAATAGGCTAAATAAAAGCAGAAGAAAGAAGCAAGATAGAAGCAAAATTCAATAAACTTTTCTTTTCATAGAAGAATGATAGTGCCATTAATCTCATATATTCATTTAGCAAGTATTTATTGAGTGGTTCCTACATGCCAGGCTGGGAACACAATGGAGAGAAATACACCTTGAGCCTCTGTCCACTTGTCTTATAGTCCAATGTGGGATACAGACATTTATCCCAATAATCCCACAATTACATCAGTTGCATGATGAAGATGCATAGCGTGCTATGTATGATTAATAATCTAGCCTGAGGAAGTGATCTAGGCTCAAGTGTGAAGTATGGGGAGGTGAATTGAGTATGTGTTTTTTTTTATTTTACTGCTCTGACATCCTGGGGCCTTGCTGACGCTGGAAGGGACTGCCCCTCCAGGTGTCAGCTAATTCCTAGAGTTAGCAAATGACTCACCCTGGAGCACATCTTTCATATGCAAACCAACATGGGCCCCCCCCAGCCCCCCACTACCTCTTACATGCCCAGCCACTATCCCTCTGCCCTAATGACTCGAAGGCCAGGTACCAGACAACCAGGGACAGTCCTGCCGAAAGGATTCAAATTAGGCAATCCCAAACTTGCTAAGCTTGCCTACCCCGCCTGCCTCATTCCTTCCTCCCCGTGCAATCCACAAGAAAGGCTCTCACCCACGTTTTCCCCTCGCTCCTTCTGCTTCCTGACCCACACTGATGTTGCTCTGTGTGGCCCTCTGCGGTGTGCCCTGCCTCCTGTTTCTAGGGATCTGTGAGGATAAAAACTTCTTCCTTCATGACAGTCATTTCTATGTCTGTGAGTCTTACCAAACCTGATTAAAATAAATCCCGGGTACATTTTAAAGCAGCAGGAGTCTGTCAGGTGGGTATGCGCAAAAATAGGGAGCTATCGTGGGATGGCAGATGGTTCAGGGATGCCTGAACCTTGGTGGTTGGTTCTGACCATTCCACTGAACTTCTGTTGCCAGGATCCACAGGAGATGGTCACCATGCTGGGTACAAAGAGCATCCAGCAGCGGCTGGCTTCGTGGAACCACTGTTTAATACACTGTGATAAATGGTGTAGTCAGGAATTACGCGGTGTTCATAGTGCAAAAAGAGGGGGACTTGATCCTGCCTCACAGGAGAAAAAGAGTATCAGAGAAAGTCTCCCAGACAAAATGACACCCACATTGAGTTCCAAAAGGTACGGAAAAGTTACCCAGGAGAAGCAGGAAAAGGTGAGGATGGGTGTGTCCCAGGACAAGAGCAGACAGCATGACGTGTTAGGGAATTACTGGGCAAAGTGCACAGGCGGAGTGACATGGATGAAGCTGGAGAGGACACAGGGCCTGGAACAACACACCTGTGGTTTAGACTTCATCCTGGAGACAACCTAGAGCCACTGAAGTCTTAGGCAAGGAGCAACAAGTCTGATTTTTGTTTTAGAAACACCTGCTGTGTGGAGAACGGATCAGAGGAGGGCAAGACAGCAGAGAGGAAGACCAGGAAGGAGGCAGGTGGGATGGTCCAAGGGAGAGCTAATGGGGCCTGAAGTGGCAGCAATGGAAACGGAATGGAGGAAGCAGATTCAAGAGAGTGGCTGGAGAGAGGACGAGGGTCAAGGACGACATGGGGTTATGATCTGCACCTCTGGAAGGTGGTACCACCGTCCACCGAGGAATGAGCCACAGAAGAGAGGAAGCCAGTCACAGGTGAGGAGAGGGGAAGTGCCAAGTTTAGTTTCAGAGTCTTACGGGACATCCAAAAAGACATACCCCACGGAAAGCTGCAAGCAGGATCCAGAGCTTAAGAAAGATGGCAAGTCGGAGACCTCATTTAGACACAGTTGTACACTCTCTCCATCACTATCATTTGGTACATATGTCTCCAGGTCCTGAAGTATCTCATTCAAAACTTCTTCCCGGCTTTGCCTGAGCCTTGCTGTGGTTTTTTCTGCCTTTTTTCTACATTTTCTGTTTCTAATCCTGAGGAAATCAGTCATGCAAGACATAATGAGAATGCTGAGACTTGCCTGTGTTGATCTGAATTTTGGCACAAGATTCATAAAGAGAATAGTGACTTTTATGCTCAGATGAGGAAACTGAGGTTTGGCCAGGTCAGAACCACCCACTGGACCAAGAAAAGACATGAGATGTGAGCTATATATATGTGTGTGTATATAATATACAGATCTTCTTTGACTTATAATGGAGTTAACATTTTGACAAACCCATCATAAGTTGAAAATATCATAAGTTGAAAATGCATTTAATACATCCAACCTACCGAACACCATAGCTTAGCCTAGCCTGCCTTAAATGTGCTCAGAACACCTACATTAGCCTACGGTTGGGCAAAATCATCTAACACAAAGACTGTTTTATAATAAAGTCTTGAATATCTCGTGCAATTTGTTGTGAGTATCTCAGTCTTCGCCCCGGGATCACATGCATCATACTGTCTAGAGCTAGCTTGGGAAAAGATCAAAATTCAAAATTCCAAGTATGGTTTCAACTGAATATGTGTCATTTTTGCACCATTGTAAAGTTGATCAATTGTAAGTTGAACCATTGTAAGTCAGGGGACCATCTGTATATATATTTATTTATTATAAGGAATTGGCTCACATGACTACGGAGGCTGAGAAGCCCTAAGACCTGCAGTCTGAAGACCTGAGACCCAGGAGAGCTGATAGTGTAAGTTCAATGCAAGTCCAAAGGCAAGACAGGACCAGCATCCCAGCTGGAAGACTGACAGGCAGAGAGGGAAAATTCTCTCTCCCTCTGCCTTTTGTTCTATTCCTGCCTTCAATGGACTGGATGAGGCCCACCCACAATTAGGGAGGGCAATCTTCTTTCCTGACTTTATCAATCAATATGTTAATCTCATCCTGAAACTCCCCCACAGACACACCCACAATAATGTTTAGTCAAATATCTAGGCACCCCATGATCCAGTCAAGTTGACATGTAAACTTAACCATCACTGAGGGGAACTACGGGCCCAGGCCAAATCTAGTGGCCATCTAGCATTTCTCAACACTCAACACAAAATTGCCTTTACGTATCTCCTAGGTAATTGGTTGCTGCCTGTCTGTCCTTTCCAACCAGGCTGTGAGGTCCAGTACGTCAAACACCCTGTCAGTCTTGCTCACCAAGTGTCCAGGCCACTGAACACGCACCGACCAGAGGAAAGGAAGGACTTGTCCCCAAGTCAACTCTCCAGACTTCCTGTGCAAGGAGGGAACGAACGGAGCACCCTCCAGCCTCACGCTTTCTTTTCCATACTTTCAAGTGGGGGGGGGCACATACCTGTGCTCACAACGCTCCCCGGACAGCCCCCACTGCACCCCTAACAGGTAGACTTCTGCACAGTCAAGGGCTTTGGAAAGCGCTGGCTCTGCACACAAATATTATGTGGCCCTCGACAGGCCACTTCCCCTGAACCGGCCTGAACTTCAGGGCCACGACAGGCTTCATGAAAACCCCAACGGAACTTAGCCTCGAAAAGAGGGAGACCTGCACTCCTCAGAACGCCTGGAGACCAGTGTCCTTATCGACTCCGCGTCTGTCCTGCCAAGAAGCCAAGACCACGGGTGGCGCTTCAGCGCCCGACTCCCGGGCACCGCATGCCCAGGCTGGCCCCGTGCCCGGCACACACCGCCCGTTCCACGAACGCCTGAAGCGCACGAAGAGACCCCCTCGCTCCCGGCGCCGCACAGCTGTCCCGCGACCTGACGGGCACCTCTTGGCGCACAAGCCTATTCCTCAGGTACACGCTCGCCTCCCACCAGCCCCCAGGCCCACGCCCCCCAGGTACCTCTCTCAGATGGAATCATCTTCGCAGGCGCCCTGGTCGTCCGTGTCCGGCGAGCAGGAAGAGCGGGAGCTGAAGCAGGGCCTCCTCAGGCTAGCGGCCGTGGCTGTGGAGGGCCCGGGCTGCTGTGCCCAACGGACGAGCCCGGCCCGGGAGAGAGCAGCACAGCGCGGCCGGACTCCGCCGGGCTCGGCTCTGAGCAGGCAGGCGCGGCTCGCCGACGCCTCCCACGCCTCCCAGGACTGCGGCCCAGCAGCCGCGCGCTCCTCTCCTCGCTCGCGCGCGCGCGCCGCAGCCCAGATGCTGCGGGGCTTTTGCCCTGTCCCACCTCTGGTGATGAACGTGGACGCCAGCAAACCAACCAACCACAACAACAGAAACCCATGACTACTGTCTCCCTCGGGGTGAGATCAGATATTAAAAGCTTGCTTCCTCTTCATTCAGTTGTGGAACCAATGGGTGTCACTGATAAGCAAAGTAGAAATGACCTTGAAAGAGGCTGAGGTGGGGCAGTTTATCCAAGGGAAGAGGTTAGGAGATGAAATACACCACTTTCTTTGACTCATCCTCAGCCTAGAGGGTATTGCAAGCCACTGAACACGCATAGTCGTCGGGCTCAGCAGCATACACAGTCCACACGTGTGTGTGGGTAAGAAGTGTCAACGACACACAGTAGAAGGTGTGGATCCCATCGGTCTAGATGAGGAGGCTGAGGGGGACTGGAAGAAGGTGGAGGCAGATGCACCAATACACCTCTGTTGATCGATGAGCAAAGAATTCTTGTGTTCTTTGCTGAGCCTCCGATTCAGAAAAACTGGTGATTCAGAGGACTCTGGTCAGTTTTTCATTGTGAGGCCACCCCAAAGGCTTCCCTCAGGCAGGGCCAGCTCATTCCATTTAAGCTCCTGATCAAGGGGCTGAAACTTTAGGACATAGCAGTAGAGTCTGGAAATGGTGAGCTTAACCATCTCAAGCTGCATGATGCTTCCAAGTTTGCGAATGTACTGGGGGAACCATGAACAATGTCCCAGCCAGAGAAGGTGGCTGCCGGCTAATCTGCCTCCTCTGACAAAGTCAAGAAAAGAGAAACTGGAGTTTCGATCCCTGTGAACACTAATATTGGGAGAAAAAGCTGGGCATGAACCATGGCCTTTCTCCCCAAGAGGCTCAAGTGGTCATTTGCTGCCTTGGCTGTCCAGGATTGCTTTCTTCTCGAACAACAGCTAGAGTTTATTCTGAAGAACTAAACTCTCCTTTCAGTCCACTTGTATCACATGAGGCTCCATGCTTGGCACGGGGGGCAGAACCTTACCACGGCCTGGCATTGATACCCAGAACACCCCAGTGATACTTTAGGAGTGTGTGTATGTGTGTGTTGGGGCAGGGGAGGGCGGTGACCAGGTGGGTCCAATCTGAACGAATCCAAGGAGTTGAACCAAACCAGGAGTTACTAAGTCTGGAAGAGCTCTCTTTTTGGCCAGACTTGAACCTGGGAGGATGTACCTTTCAAGCTACTGAGAGCCATCTTGCCATCTCATATAGCCTGAGAATGATGCTAATGGGAAGGCTAACGGAGTCTGGGGCACCGTATACACAATTAGTGGTGACCTCAGTTTGGAGTGTGGTAGCTGACGGGAAAATCACCAGCGCCTGTGGAAATAGTCAATTAGAAGCAGCTAAATTCAGAAAGATGAAATAAGCTGTCATTGGGTAGTTGCAACTTTACTCCTGAGCTAGGCGCCAACTATCCCTCCCTTTCCATCACCACCTGGTAGTACCTCAGTCAACCATTTTCTTCCTTCCCTGTGTTTCCGTTTGCCTACGTTTTGACCTGTGATTTGCTCCCAAGCCTTAAGTAGCTCTAGTCTCTTGGAAGACCAACTTTCTTCCATTGAACTGCTGTTGCTCCTTTGTCAAAAATCAGTGGGGCATATTTGTTGGGGCTATATCTGGGTTCTTTGTTCAGTTCCATTGATCTATGTGTCAATCCCTCTGCAAATATTACACAGTCTTGCTTACGGTACCTGTATAATAAGTTATGAAACTGAGTAGCTCAATTACTCCCACTTCCTCCTTGTCAGAGTTGTTTAAGCTATTTTAATTCCTTCTCTTTCCGTATAGATTTTGGAATTACTTTGTCTCTAGCTACAAAACCAATTTACTGGATTTTGATTGCATTAAATCTGTATAACAGTTACGGAGAATTGACATCTTTACTATATTTTGTCTTCCAATTCAGGAACATGGCATCTTTCTCCACTTATTTAGCTGTTTCATTGCTATTGTCAGTGTTGTGTAGAGTTTGCCATACAAGTCCTGGACAAGTTTTGTTGGATTTACACCTAAGTCTTTTATTTTTATTAGTGATCCCAAGTGTACTGTTAATTTTGCTATCCTGTGCACATGTTCATTGCTAGTACGTAGAAATACAACTGACTTTTACATGTTTATTTTCTATCCTAGCATATTGCTGAACTATATTATCACTTCTAGGAAGAATTACTTATTAATTGAATTTTCTTTTTTGAGGAAGATTGGACCTGAGCTAACATCTGTGACCATCTTCTTCTACTTGATATGTGGCGCACCTGCCACAGTATGGCTTGATAAGCAATGCATAGGTCTGTGTCTGGGATCCGAACTGGTGAATTCTGAGCCACCGAAGTGGAGTGCACCAACTTAACCTCTATACCACTGGGCCAGAGCCAAGAATTATTTTTAATAACTTCTTGTGACATAAAGCATGAAATTAAGATTCAATATTATGACCTGTCTTGACATCTGACAAATCAAGGGGACTGCAAATGGCCTAACTGCAATTCCCGACTCCTCTTCCCCCTATTCTCCCACAGATAAGGTCCCCTGGCCAAACACCCCTTCTCATCACAGGGAGCAGACACAGTGCCTGCTTGTTCCTGACCTCAGGCTTCAGTTCCCTATCACAGAATCATTCCAACAAGCCCACCACACCCTCCTGTGGGAACCAGGGCTCACCTCACCCTCTTGTTACCACACAGTCCTGTTCCTACCCAAACCTCTGCTTGTTCCATCTGTTCCCAAGTGCAGTCCCCGTGTGGCCCTGCATGGTGTGTGCTGTCCTCCTCCTGGGGCTGTGAGAATATGTGATAAACTTATAAACTGCTGTCCATTCCACCTGTCCACTGTTGAGTGTACTGTGTTTAGCCACCCCCATGAGTCTAGGGTGGAAAACTCCCTCTCACCAATGGAGTGAAGTGACTAAAACAGTTGGCATCACAAGGAGGATGGCCCAACCTCACCTGAGGACACCTGGGCAGTGCTCACTAACTACTCCTTTGCTAACTATCGGGGTCGTTGGCAGCAGTTTCTATCTGGGGAGTGAGGGCCCATTGCCGGCCAGCTTGGGCTTTAGCTCATGTTCTGTTCTCTCAAGTGGATGCTGCCATCTCTTCCCCACCCCAGTGTCTCATTCTTCCCCAGAAAGTGAGACCTATTCTTAGTTGACTCTATCCCAGAGTGAGGTGCCATCAGGTGTGGCCTGTGTCTGGCAGGTGGTCTCCCAGCCTCCTACCAGAGGGCAGCGACAACACAACCTCCTAACTGGTGGATGCTTGAGTTCCATTTCCTGAATCTCAGGCTGATGCTCCTTAGTCACTGTGTCTAGTCTGATGACCATCAGTGGCTGCTTGGGGCGGTCACAGAGACACTGTTTGGGAAAGTGTCCCCCCAGCACAGTCCTGGGGATGACCCCTTGTTTGGCTTGAGGAAAGGAGAAGGCCATGACCCCAGGAAGATTTCAGAATGACTCCCTGGTTCCCTCCAGAGTCAGGGCTGTTCAGGCAAAGGCAGTGAGCTCACCCATCTCCTGTGCTGCTGCTCATCATGCTGCTGTCAGGGGCTCTCCAGAGCCATAAGGGTTTCGAGGTCCACGAGCATGGGAGCCCATGGCCCAGGCACAGATCAAAAAGAACAAGTGCCTATGGGGGAGCGTGTGGTGTTCTACTTCTCTCCCAATGCGAAACTCTGAACCAGCACACTTGGGCTGTGCTTAGCTTTGTTCCTGACCAGCATGCCAAAGGACTAATCTGGTCATCAAGGGGCTCGAGGCCCCCACCTTGGCCATAGACAAATGACCTCCTGGATGTGGACTTCAACACTGGGGAGATTGACTGGCATTCCTGGAGGGAAAGAACACTTGTCTTTGAGGCCCGACACCTGGTTCCTTTCCACATAACCACCCTGAAGGTCTGTCCGCATGTCATCCAATGGAGAAACACAAACACTGTGACTCTCCAGGCAAAAATATCCCGAGGGAATAAGTACGGAGAGAAGGTGGGGGGAGGGAAGCAGTGCCCAGCGGGGAGAAGGTAGGGCTGCAGCAGAAGATGGCTTCCACCCCTCAACATCTGCATGGTGGGGGCCGTGGGCTCCTCCAATGCACTCTGTCACCTAAGCCAGGGTGGCACAAAACTCTGATCCTCAGGGTTATGAGGAAAACAATGCACAGCACCCCTGTGGCACAGTGAAGGTGTTAATTCAAACCTGATTTAAATACAACCATTGCTGTGAGAGAGGCCCTAACCCTGATGCTCCCGACCTGAGCCTCTCTGGATGGAAAACTGATAAACAAGAGCAGAGCAGAAAGACAATCCCCCAGCCCCAAGTGCATCCTGTGACCATCAGACCAATCAAAAGATAAATAAAGGAGAGAAACCTGGATACGTGCGGAGGAAGCAATGACACAAAAGAACTAATTCCAGAAAGGTTCACAATTTGGCCCAATTAGAAATTGAAAATTTACTAGACTAATTTATATGGCAAAAAGATAAAGGGTTCTAACTGGCCTTTGTTCCTCCACAACATAGTTTCTGAACTAACTTTAACATGTGCTAACATGCCCTAGTTCGTAAACCTTCATGGACTTTACACAAGGGCTGAAATTATGGTTATACCTAGTGAAATGAGTATGTTTTCTAGTTTCTGTATTTAAGGCTTTGACATCTGAGGCCTCGGCAACCTTGGAGGAACTGCCCTGCCAGGGTTAACTAGTTGCTACAGATAGTAAATGACTCCTCTGAGCAATCCTTTCATACGTAATCATCTAGAGTCAACACCCTCAACCCCCTCCTCTCTGAGGCTCTTCCACTCTGGGCCACTCTTCCCTTGCCCTCGTCACCCCAGGGACGGGGACCAGACAACCAGGGACACTGCTGTGCCCTGAGCCCACTGAAATGATTCAAACCAGCCAAGCCAACACCTGCTCACCCTGCCTCACTCCTTCCTTCCCCTGGAATCCACACGAAAGGCTCTCGCCCACGTTTTCCCCTCACTCCTTCTGTCTCCTGACCGACCCTGGTGCTGCCCTGTGTGGCCCTCCATGGTGTATGTACCCTGCCTTCTGTTGCTCAGAATCTGTGAGGAGAGAAAACTTCTTCCTTCGTGACAGTTATTTCTGTATCTTTGTGTCTGACTGTACCTGATGGAAATAAATCCTGGTACACTTAAACCTCCTGGGCACAACTACATTTACACGTGGCTGAATATTTTGCTATTATAGATTTGGTTAATATGCTCTGTTCAGAGCCTGTTTCAACATCCGCCCAGCCACAGTTTGCCATCACCTCTGAGGGGACATGTTTTTGCCTTGTTACCCACAGGGACTAAGCCGTTCTGCTCTCACAGGCAGTCTTTGCAGACAAGACCTTCACCGGATCCCCCTTTCTCCAGGAGTACAGGCATGACATGACTTTTGTGACCTCCTCCTTCGAGGACATTTGTTTGACACACTTGTGAAGGATGTACAATCCAATATCATGTAATCCCTTTTTGCTTCTGGAGGCAATATAGTCCTTGTCTACAAATTTTACTTAAGGCCATTTATGCTGTGACTTATAAATGAGCCCAGCTTCAGTGGGGACCCCCTCCAACAAAGGACTCTAGGAGCTGTCCAAATTAAAATCAACAGTCCCTCCCTCTAGAGCCCTCGGAGACTCTTGTGGGGAAGAGGCTTCGGCAACCTCCTCTCAGGCTTCCTGGAGTCTCTGGAAAATGCAGGATGTGCGTAAGTTGTCTGTGGGTTCCTGATGCAGGAAGCCCGCCTCCTTGGCCCTGTATTCTGCCATATTAGAGCAGCAATTACTGGCCACGCACTGGCCTCTTCTGGAAACAGAATCTCTCCCAGACGCTGAGCCTCCATCCCCAGCTGCCTATTATCACTTTAGTCCTGGAAGTAGCATCCAACAAGTGCGGGAAGATGGGGCCGGCCCGGTGGCACAGCAGTTAAGTGCACACGTTCTGCTTCAGCGGCCCGGGATTCGCCAGTTCGGATCCACGGTGCAGACATGGCCCTGCTTGGCATGCCATGCTGTGATAGGGGTCCCACATATAAAATGGAGGAATATGGGCACGGATGTTAGCTCAGGGCCAACCTTCCTCAGCAAAAAGAGGAAGATTGGCGGCAGTTAGCTCAGGGCTAATGTTCCTCAAAAACAAAACTAAACAAAACAAAACCAAGTGCGGGAAGGTTACCAAGGCTTCCTTGCAACAGGATGGATCCAAACCCGGGCCCTGTGGCATGTGTGACCTGCCAGATGGGGTGCCCTCCCCTGTCCTCCCTCCATTGCCAAATATGATGGAGCTGCAGGATGTCACCTCTCCCACAGAACCTTTGGCTGCTTGGGAATTCTCTTGGGATCAAGCGAGTGAACATCAATGAAAGTTCATACACTCAAGGTTGTCGATGACCCCCTCTCCCTCCTGGTCTAGTGCCAACATTGTTTCCCAGGGAAGCATTTTTCCTCCTCCCTAAATGTCTCAGATATCACCAGGGTGTAAGACGATGTCAAGGCATGAGAGAGACAACTGTACTGTGAGGCCTGAGATGAAGATTCAATATGAAGTGTTGCTTTGAAACCTGCTAAACGAAGAGGGCCTCAAATGGCCTACCTGCAAGTTTCCCTCCTCCACAGCTCCCAGAGATAAGATCCCCTCGCCAAACAACCCCTTCATCACAGGGAGCAGGCATGGGTGCTCCCCAAGTAGTGGTCTCAAGTTTCCTTCTCACCTGTGAAATTATTCAAATGAGCCAGTCCCACCTTCCTGTGGGAACCAGGGAACACCGCACCTCTCCTGTGGCTACAAAGACTGTCCCCCACCACCTTGCGTATTTACTCTCTCCCCAAGTGCACTTTCCTATGTGGCTCCATATGGTGTAGAGTGTGGTCCCATAGGCTGCCTGTGTAAATAAATAAGAAATTGCCATTGAACTCACCTGTTCAGTGTTCGGAAATCCCCATCAACCTAAGGTGCATAGGAATCCATCCCTCGCCATCTAGGTCAGGCAGAGGAAAATTAAAGACTTCCAGTGTGCACTGGATTGAAGGAGTTACCCTGCCACCATGAGGCTCCTGGGCTTGAAGTCATATGACTCAGAACCTGTTTGGGGTCTGCAGAGAGTCACACGTGGCGGGAGGGTGGCCCGCGTGTGGGTGAGGAGCAGGGAGGAAGGCTGCAGGGGCGAGGCCTTGGAGATTCTGCTCCAGTTTGGCCTGCAGGCAGTGGAGAACCCTGGATTCCTTTCAAGCAGGGAAGCAATGGGACCACACACAAACTCAGGTCCGGGTACCCGATTTCACAGCCAAGCCAATCAGTGAGACGTTAGGGTTGCAGCAAGGAAAGAAGTTTATGATCAAGAGGCGGCCAGACAAGGAGGTGGGAGTAAAACTCAAACCCGCCTCCTCAAAGGGAAAACAAAACGTTGGGGCATTTATCTGGGGTTCAGGGTAGGGGTGGGACCAGGAGAGCGCTGGGGGTGAAGCTTGAAGAGTCCTCTGCTCAGGTGCGACTGTCGCTCGTATTTCTTCGTGGGTCACAAGTGCCAAGTCAGTGGGGTTCGATGTGTTGCACGCCGAGGATCTCTGTCCGTGACGCGGAAAGTGGGTGATCCGTCATTTCAGCTGGTCCAAGCCTCTGCATGACGTCCAGTAGGGCGGGGGCCGGGGGGCTGCCATCAAGCTGCTCTCTGCTCTGCCATCTTCCTGTTGTTCTGCAAAACAACCTCAGAAACTTTGGTTACTTTCTTGCCCACGTCCACCCCTGTGGTTGCCGGGCACCGTGGTGTCAGTAACGGCAGGGTTTTCCTCTTGGGTCACCCTCCCAACAGTGTGGAGGATGGATTCAAGCGGGGGGGGGGTGGTGTGCCAGGAGGCCAGCCGGCAAGATCAGTAAGGAGTCTACTGGGCTGGTTGCGTGCAAGAGACAAGAAGGCATGCGGCAGAGCAGCGGGGACAGCAAAGAAGGGAAGGCGCTCGGCTCCCTTTGGGAGTCGGTAGGCTGCGAAGTGTGTGAGACAGAGAGCTCAAGCATGGCCCTGAGGCCTCTCGCTCTCGGGTGATGAGAGGGGCAGAGGTTTTCTGAGGTGATGAAAGGAAGGTAAGAGGAGGGGGAGGGTTTTGTTGGAGGATACCGGGCTCCCTTTTGGACGTGTCGGTTTTGAGAAGCCTTTGCACATCCTGAGAGGTGCGTCCAGCAGACAGTTAGAGAAAGCAGCGTGGAGTCAGGGGCAGGGTGACGTCAGTCGTATGCACTCAGAAGCCCTGGGCATCCGGGGCCGAGTCGAATCGTAGGAGCACATGAGCTTGCTCTGAGACCCGAGGCGTTCCTGTTCCCTGAAGACCTTGCCTTCGAGAACAGAACCCTTTGAGAAGTGGTCAGGAGGAGAAGCCGCAGAGGAAAGTGAGACAGAAGGGTCTGAGGTTAGGAAGGGCACCTGGGGAGGGGGCCATCCCCCAGAGAAAGAGGGTGGAGAGAACTTGCAGAGACTGAAGACATGGGCAGCATTCCTCAGACACCACAGAGAGTTTAGGAACACAAAGGAACCGAAGGGTGTGCCCTGGCCTCTTGCTAGGACGTGACGGTGACGAGATGTGGGGAGTCTTTCGAGGAGCCCCTGAGAGACAAGGTGATGACTGGATGGCTGACGAGGAGTCGAGGTCTTTTGGCAGCAGCTTAGCCGTGACAGGTAGAGAGAGAAGGCGGTGGTAGAGGAGCAGAAAGGAGAGGTGTGGATGCTGGGAGAGACTTGGGTGTGCTCAGCGGCTTAAGGAAAGAGATGGGCCGAAGAGAAAGCAGCTGGCAAACTGAGGGAACGAGATCTTTGGGGGAGGCTGAGCAGATGGTTCCCAGGGCACCCCACGTGGAGCCAGGACCCTGGAACTGCCAAGCTGAATCCCTCTTCCTGGAAAACCAAAGGGAAAGGGGAGGGGTGGGTGGAGAGTAGTAGAGGGATGTTCAAACGGGGGTGGGGGGGTGTGGGAAACGGAGAGTTCTTGACTAGCTGGCCTCTGATCTCTTCGGGTACCGAATGGTATGAGGACGATCCCGCTTGAGGCAGGCGATGGAGATTTGGAGGGGCTGTTGAGGAAACGGGGCGGGGGGGGGTTGACCACGGCCCTCTGATGGGCTTGGGGGCGGAAGCGGCTTCCATGCCCATCGCGAGGCGCCGGTTCAGTCAGTCGGTGTCCATCCGGACCACAGACCACAGACCCCTGCTTTGGAAAACAACAAGATGCAGTTCGTAAACCCTTGCAAAGATCTCTGACGTCTGGTGACTGGCTTTTCAACCAAAAGCGAGTCAGGGAATAAGATCCTCCCGTGCTTAGGAGTTTTCCTGTCTGTCCCAGAGGCAGGAGAGCACCCGAGGGCGGTTTCCCAGGCAGTGGAAAGAGGAGGAGGACCGAGCCGGGGGAAACCAAGCTTTCCTTGTGAAGTTTGGATGCCCTTTGCACGTTGGTGCCCTTCCCCTTTCTTCCTACTGTCCCGGGAGTGGGCGCCCTCTGGCACTTTCTGATTCTGCAGCACTAAGGCAAGTTAGGTTCCCGCTCCCCGAGGGAAAGCTCAATAAACGCCCCCTTCCCCCCACCCCCACCCTTCCCACACCCCACCCCCCACCCGCCCGCAACCCCCCCACCTCCCAGACCCAACCCCCACCCCCTACCCCATGCCCCCCAGCTCCTCGGAGACAGTGACAGCGTGACAAACAGACTCAGAAGCGTCCTTGGCCCACAGCCTGCGATCCCACCGGTGCTGCGCCTGCTCTCCAGAGAAGTGATGTCCGCTTTAAGTTGGGTGACTACCTGCAGCAACACCCTTTTAAAAGCGTGAACCATAGCTGTTTCTTTGAAAGCTCCAGTAAAGCCGCAGAGAAACCTGTGACCTTTAGCACAAGGCCACTTTGTGCTAAGGAACCCGCAGCGAGGGACCGGCTTTCCTAAAAGCGCCGTCATCTCCTCTGCGGCTTGGGGAGCCTCTAGGGCTTGGACAGGCCTTGGAGCAGCCCGGCAGCACTCTTGGCGGGTGGCAGCAGCCAAGGTGTGCCCGTGGGCACGATGTCGGTCACGGCGTCTAAGAGAAGGTGCCCAGACCCTCCGGTTCCGGGGCCGGGTGGGTCGATGAGAGACACGGCTGGGGAGCAGGGATTCCCATCTGATCTTCTGGGGGTGGCTGCGAGGGTGGTTCTCAGAAGAGCTGGCACGTTCTTAGCCAGTCTCTTCCTTGCGGGTGCTTCGGGACACTTCCTGGGCTGAGCGGGGAGCTGTCGAGGTGGAGAAGCTCCCTGAGACTCAGCTTCTAGAAAATTCACAATAAGCTCTGAGAAGGAAGTCTTGAGCTCGGATTGCTGGTTGGGTCTCCGAGGCATGTCGGGGGCACTGCGGGATCCGAGCCACCCAGTCACCCATCTGGTAAGGCCGCCCTGCTCTTCCTGCAGCAACTGCTCCATTTCCTCCCTTTCCACACCCAGGGTGCTTCCCATCTGTCGGAACGCTTCCCGGCGTTCGTGTCTGGCGCTTTGCAAGGCATCCGTGAAGAGCTTTCTCAGGAGGGCCTTGTCTGCTTTTCCTTCCAGGGTGCTCACTAAGTCGGTCCACTTCTTTTGGATGTCCTCCAGCACTTCCTGTCGGGCCTCGTCTTGTCGCTGCAGTTCTCCGATCTGCTCCTCCTGCAGGCGCGAGGCAGCTTGCGCTCTCTCCAGCTGTCCCTGCAGCGACCTCAGCTTCCCTTCCAGACCGTCTGCCTTTTGCATCCATTCGGCCAGGACCACCTTCAGGTTGGCCAGGGCTCCGGCGTGCTGCTTCTCTGCTTCCCGGGAGGCGGACAGCTGGAGGGCAGTCTCCTCTTTTTGCTCGGTGACAGCAGTCAGTTGTTCCTGCAGGGACCCGACCCGGGCAGCGGCCCGCTGGCTCGCCTTCTGCATGGCGTGGGAAGATGACAGGAGCCTCTCCTCTAGTGCCGTGACCTTCCTCCTGAGTTGAGCCGCTCTGTCTTCTGCCAGCCGCGCTGCCCGGAGATGCCAGTCTTCGCATTCTGAAGCCTGCGTCCGAGACCTCCCCAGCTCCTGGCCTAAGCGCGCTTCCTTGTCCCGCAAAAGGTGAACCTCCTCCCGCAGGGCGCAGTTTTCCACTCGTTCCTGTCTCAGCGCCAGCGCCGCCTCATCTCTCTCCTGTTCAAAGAGAATGCTCTTTTCCTGCATGGAGGTCACTGCATTGAGAAGCTGGCTTAATTCCCCAGACCGGCCCTGTTCTTTTTCTCTCAGGAGGCACTCAAAAGCCAGAGCCTTCTTCTTCACGGAGACGCATTCGAATTCCTTCTCCCTCAGCATCATAGAGAGGCGCATGTTCGTCTCTTGTAAGGCTTGGTTTTCGGTGTCCTTCTCCCTCGACCTTTCCAGCAGCTTTGCATTTTCCTGTTTGACTTGGCACGCATCCACTTCCAGATGGACTATTCTCTCCTTCAGGTTTGTCACCGCCTGCCTCAAAAGTTCGTTTTCGCTCGCTTGGGTCGTGAGGTTTTCCCTCAGAGAGAGGAATTCCTCCCTCTGCGCCTTGATTAAGAGCTCTTTGTCCTCCAGCGTGTTCTGTAAAGCCTCTTGTTTCTCCTTGAGCCGCTGAATTTCGGAATCCGTCTGTGCGTGTCTTTCTCTCTCCAGTTCCGAGGTGGCGGCCATCGCCTCGGACAGTCTCTGAATCTCCTCTTGGAGGCTTCTGATGGCTGCGTCTTTTTCCTCCGTGGCTCTCCTTAAGGCTTCCACCTCTGCTGGCGGCCCTTTTGAAGACTCGCCCAGCGCCTCGGACTTAATTGCCTCCTGAGAGCCGGCTGCCTCACAAGTCCGCGACGATGTGGCGGGCGGCTGTGGTGACGTGAGGTCGGGTGGACCCAAAAGAACCTCCTTGGCATTGCAGAGCTGCTCTAGGCTGAGCTGCATCTGTGCCAGTCTCTTCCCCAAGAGCCGGAGTTGGGTCGCATCCCCTTGAGGACGGGGGAACGGGGCGGCAGAGTGCATCTGTCGCCGACACTTCTCCTCGCTGTCCACTAAGGCCCGTGCCTCGGGTGGTGGGAGTTCTTTCTGAAGTTGGGATGACTCCCGCTGCAGATTGTGCACCTCGGTCAGCACCAGCCGCTGCCACTCCTCCAGCACGTTGACCCACTGCTTCAACGTGTCCCGTTCCCGGAGAAGCTCCTCCAACTGATTCGCGTCCATGCCCCGAACCTCATGGCCAGCGTTGGACGTTTGCCAGATGGTGAGTAAAGTCTGACATTTCTGGCTCAAGGCACCGATTTCAATGTCTTTGGCTCGGACGAGGCGTGATAAGTGCCGGATCGCTTCTTGAAACATGTCCTCACCGCCGCTGTCAGATCGAGGGCGCCGTGTCTGATTTTCGCCTCGCAGCTTCCCGAGCTCTGCTTCTTTGGCCACCAGCAGGTCCATCATTGTGTGATACGCCCTTTTCAGGTGGCTGTTTTCCCTCACCTTCTCGTCGAAAACGGCCAACACTCGTTCCCTTTCCAAAGCATATGCTTGCAGTTGCTGCTGGAGACCCCCCGCGTCCTGGACGGAGGCAGCCGAAGCTAGGCGAGCGGGAAGGCCCTGGCTCTCCCAGTCTTGCGCCTGGATCGTCTGAGTTCGTGGACCGGTCGCATCTTCGTCCGGCTCATCAAGCTGCTCGGTCAGAGGGATAGTCTTTTCGGTCCCAAGTTTCATCTCCCCTTCTGCCGCTTCTCTCCCTTTTCCTAAAGGTTCGGTTTCAGCTTTGGCCCCATCATGCTTTTCACTTCCGTTTGGCCGACGAAGACCCGCCGCTCTCGCTCCTTGACAAATCTCAGCAGGTTTTGTCTGCACGGGCTGGGTCTTCTCGGGCGACGGGGTTTGGATGTGTTCTGTGGTGTTCTGCGCGGTCTCGCTTTCCTCCTCCCCGGCTGAAGAGAGCTGAGCGCGTTTTCTAGGCATGGGCTCGGGCGCCTCCTTAAGATCGCCCACTTGCCGTTTCTGCTCTTGGCAAGATGGAAGGCGTTGTGCCTTCCTCTGCTTTTGCTCTTCAGTGGTCCTTGGAGGATGCTGGGTTTCCTCCTCCAGGTGACCTTCGATCCCTTTCAGTTGAGACACCTCGGATTCTAGTTGTGTCCCGGCGTCGAGGGTGTTCGGGTCAACCACAGGAGCGGCTCGAGCCCTCCAGTTCTTCCCTCAGGTGACTGCCTTCTTGCAGGGAGGCGAGCCCCGTGCCTCTTTCCTCGAGGGTTTCCCGCAGAGTTGCGGTGTCTCTCCGAGCTGGAGTTGCCTGTCTCTCCTTCTCGGGTTGTCCGGTCGCCTGAATGGCTTCCGTCTCCTTTCTCCCCGAGTCGGGGAAGTCTGGCAGCTTTTGCGTCCCCTTCCTCAGCACACCTCTGGTGAAGTCAGAGAGGTGTGCTGGGAGGGAAGCCACGCTGCCGCCCACTCGCCCCAGGGAATGGCCTAAGCCGGAGCCGAGGCCGAGGCCGCCAAACCAGGAGGCCATCGCTGCGGGTCACAGCACTGACCTGGTGCGCTCCGCGAAGAGCGTCCAGCCCAGTCGGACAGTCCCGCCAAGTGTCAGGGCCCCGGTGGCTGCCCGAGGCTAAGAGTCAAATCACAGCCAGGCGCTGCTAGGCAACGGCGGGCTGGCGGCCTGGGGGCGGGGCCCGGGCGGGGCGCGGGCTCCAACCGTTGGGCTCGGGCTCCGGGAGGGGAGGGGAGGGGCTGCCCGCAACCGCGAGGCCGGCAGCCTGGCCCTCACCCATGGCCACCTCCTGACCCGCGTGCCCCGCTCCTCCCCCTCCCCCCCACCGCCAGCCCCGTGGGCCTCCGCTCAGCCCCAGGGCTTCCCACCGCGGCGGTGGGCCCCCTTCTCCCTCTGCTTCAGTGCCCCCCCCGGGGGCCAGGCGGCCCTCCTGCCCCCTGGGGCCGCCCACCAGGACCGCCGCGCTGAAGGCCGCCATCCCCACACCACCGCCACCTGTGCGCGTGGCAGCGCGTGTGGGCAGAAAGGACCCAGGGCTCTGACTGCCGCCAAGCGCCTCCCACGCTCCCTCCTGTCCTGCAGCCGGGGATTTTCCGAGCCGGCTTGGAGAACACTCGGAGGGCCAAGGTACGTGGGGACCCGCCTCCACCTGCAGAGTTCCGACGAGTGTGTTTGGACACACGTCGGCCCCCTGCGTGGAAGCACGACCCTCCTGAGCACCCTGACCATTGCCATCCCCCACACAGTCGCCGCGGTCCTTGCCCCGCCGCCTCGCCCCCCTCTTCCTGCGGCCCTGCCTGGACAAGCGGTCCCCGGGAGGAGTCTGGGGGCTCTCGGGCGCCACAGGCGGGCTGTGGCACACCGCGTGCACGCTGTGCGCCCGCTTCTGTCAGCGCGGGGCGGACTCTCCTAGGGAAGGGAGTCTTCCCCATGCGTCGAGCGGGCGGTGGAGCGGGGAAAGGACCCAGAGGTCCTCGTGGAGCGCGCGGCCCCCAGCCCCGCTGAGCCCGGCGGAACGTCGTCCTCGGGGCCCGACTCGAGGCTGGCGGCCGAGGCCCGGCTGCGCGCCGCGCCCTGGGCCTGCCGTGCGCTCCTGCCCTGGCGCGGGACGCGGGGGCAGAGCGGCTGGCCCCGCCGGCCTGGGGACCCGCCACCGCAGCGGCCAGAAAGTCCCGGCCAGCCAGCCCCGAGCTCCGCGGGCCTGGGAGCCGGGCCCCGCCGCCGCCGCCTTGACTTGGCCAGGCGGGAGCAGCCGCCAGGCCGGCCCAGTGCGCGCGCCACGAGCCCCGCAGGCCAGGGGAGCCGCCGCCGCCGCCAGGTAGTGGCCGTTGCACTGCGGGAGGCCGCGGGCCCACCAGAGCATGGGCAGGTGAGGGCCCGGGTAGGCTGCCTCCCTCCGTGCACCCGTCGGGGTCTCCACCGCCCGGGCCCCGCCCCCGGGAGCAGGGACCTGAGCCTTCTCCTGTCCTGCCGGCGACCCTGGCGCCCGTGCTGGCTGCCTGGGGCCACGACTCCCATCCCTGGGGCGCGTGCCGCAGCACCGGCGACGGTGGCGCTGGGGGAGGGGGGGACGCGGGGCGGGGCGCGGCGGGGTGGTGGGTGCTGGAGCCGGATTCTCAGCCTTGGGCTCCAGCGGGGCGGGTGGCGGCGAGGAAGGAGTGGCGTGGGGTGGTCGTGCGGGCAGGGTGCGCCGCGCAGACCCTTGAGGTCCAAGTGCAGACAGAGGAAATCAGTAAAGGGGCTTCCAGCCGGTGGGATCCCCTCGGTGCGTGCGTTTCCCTTGGGCCTTCAGGGAAGCGGGAGGCGGTGCTGCCTCCAGCCCAGGGAGAGGAGGAAGTAGCGGTGCCAGTTGTTGACCCCGCGAAATTTGGAATCGGGAGCAGGATGCAGGCGCCGGGCGCCAGTCAAAGGAAAAAGGGTTCTCCCAATCCTCTTCCTCAGTTAAAGGAATTGTCTTTTGAATTTGAAGTTTCATCTCCCATTCTTGCTCTTTTCTTTCTGTTTCTAATCTTTTACTTTCAGCTTTACAGAAACTATGCTTTTCACTTCCAGTTGTTATGCAAGACCCCGAACTTTTGTTTTTAAAAAAATCTCAGAATGTTCTGTTTGAATGTCCTGGGGTTTTTCAGGCAATTGTGTTTTGATTTGTTCTGTGGTGTTTTGCAAGCTGTCCATTTCCTCATGTTTGGCTCAATAGACTTGTGTGTGTTTCCTATGCATTTGCTTGTGCTGGTATGTCAGATCATCCTTTTCCTGTTTCTGCTCTAGGAAAGACGGAAGTCGTTGTGTCTTCCTCTGCTTTTGCTCTTCGGTTATCTTTTGACCATGTTTTGTTTGCTACTCCATATGACCTTTTATCACATTCGACTCAGAGACCTCAGATGGTAGTGGTGTAACAGCATCTAGCAGTTTAGGATCAACCACAGGTGAGGCTGGAGCCTGTTCTCTCAGTCGCTCCAGTTCTTCTTTCTGGTGACTGTTTTCTTCTTCCAGGGAGGGAAGCCTTGTGTCTTCTTCCTCTAGGGTTTCCTATAAAGTTTTGGTGTCTCTCAAAGCTGGAGTTTCCAGTCTCTCCTTCTCGGGTGGTACAGTTGCCTGAATGGCTTCCATCTCCTTTCTCCCCGAGTCAGGGAATTCTTCCACCTTTTGCGTCCCCTTTCTCAGCACATCTTTGGTGAAGTTAGTGATGTGTCTGGTGAGGGAAGCCACACTGCTGCCCACTTGCCCAAGGGACTGGCCTAAGCTGGAACCGAGGCCACCAAACCAGAAGGCCATCGCTGTGGTTCACAGCACTGACCTGGTGCACTTCTCAAAGAGTGTCCAGCCCAGTCGGACAGTCCCACCAGGTGTCAGGTCACTGGTGACTGCATGTGGCTACGAGTCAAAGCACTATGAGGCATTCTCAGCCAATGCCAGCTTGTGGGAGGGCCCTCCAACAGGGAGGGTGTGGCTGTAAACTCTGAGGCCTTACCTGGGACCTTACTAATGCCTCATCTACAGTCACCCATCCCTCCAGGTGCCTCTGTTCTTCCAGAAGACTTCTTCCAACCACCGTGGTTGGGGCTCTTCTCCCTCTGCTTCAGTGACTTTCCCAGTGCCAGGTGCCACTCCTGCCACTTCACTGTCAGCTGCCATGATAGCTGCTCTAAAGGCTGTCATCTCCAACCTACCTCCACCTGTACATGTGTGAGCAGGTGTGCTAATAGAAAGTACCCATTGCCTCTGAGCTTTTTACTATGTGTTCCATACCGTCCACATTGTCCTTCAGCTGCTTATCTTCATGCCACGGTTTTTTTTTCAATTTGCATTAAATTGTACATAGTGATGCACATCCGCCTTAAGATTGCATCTCAGTACGCTTTGACAAATATCTATACCTGCGGCTAAGCACAACCCTAGTGAAGACACTGAACATTTCCGGTGTGAAATAGGAAACCAAACAGGTCACTTATGTCTAAGGGCTTTAAAATGGAGCCAGAAACCCATTATGGAAATGGGTCTTATGCACGTCCTCATTGGGCAGAATATGATCTTTTGAACTCAGTCAAGACTCCAATATTCTGAGAATCCTGCAATAAACCTGCAACTTGTCACAGTGACAGACTTTTGCCTCTTTGTAGTCAGCCTTAGCAATTAATTATGTTTAGTCAAAATTAAGTTTCTGTCACCGACTCCAATTAACGTTCTTTGTAATGCAAATCTCCCTCTTTTGCCTTTAAAAGCCCTGGTTTCTTAGTCCCAGTGGGATGCTATTTCCAGTTGCTGCTCAAATCTGTGTACCCCTAATTGTAATTCTTTGAACCCAAAATGAACGCCTTTCTGCCTCTCAGTTTGGCTCTTTGCTTTGATGTTAACATACACGTGCCAGGAGTAGGACCTGAAGCAATCTCCCCTTTGTGGACCGGCATCCTCAGGAACCGGATATGGTACCTACACGAGCCCCTTGTGCTGACGGTTTCCAGGGACCTGTGGCTCCTGCAATTGGGAGCCCTCCCAGGTTCTGACCTCCTTCCACTTGGTTGAGTTCAGTGTCTTTTTGGGGATGGTTGACTGCCTATGAGACAATTGTCTCAGTGCCAGTGTGGCTTTTTTGGCTCAAGGTCATTGCCCCAGGAAGGACTTCACTTGCAGAGTTTTCTCCCCTCTGCTTGGTGAGCACTCTGACATAATTGATGGGTTTCCCTATTGTCATTCTTACTGTTTGTTTGCCCCCTTTTCTTTAACATGGGACTTTTATTCCCTGAAGTTCCTTGAGAAGTTCCTCCCTCAGGATCTCCAGCTGGTTTTCTGTTGAAAACATATGGTCCCTTCTCTTGTAAATTTTAATCCCAGTGAACCAAGATTACTAAGGATGATTTGCAATTACAACTGGCAGTAGAAGGAACATCCTGATTTGATACTATCATTTAAAAGTGCATGCAGTTAAAAGCAAAGGCTTCAAAATTCCACAATAGTTTTATTGAAAGTTTGGTTGTGTAGGGACCTGAAATTGGCCACCCCAAGATATGTCTCTTTGGCATCAGGATTATTTGAAGCTGATTGCTTTTGATAAACTGGGACAGGGAAGAAGGCTCTGAGGAATGGAACTTGCCCTTTGTTAGGACACGTTTACATTTGTAAGGTAAATCTCCATCTGTAAAATGTGCCTCCCTCTCTGTACCAGGAAGAAGAAAGGAGATGCCCTTCTCTCTAGAAACTCTTAATCAATACCAAAGGCAAGGACTTAAATCTGCATTTTATTGTGCTAGTCTGGTAACCTCCTGTAACTGACTTCCCTCCCCCTCGCAATGTTGACATTTCTTTAAGGATTAAGCATCTTTCCTTAGGCTAGGAACTGATTGCTGCATTCACCTGTGACCACCCAGCTCCAGACACTAGACTTGCCTCCGGCTACGCCCACCGAGATAGCAGACCCACTACCTGCTGTGTCCATCAAGTGCCGACAGGGCAATCTGTGACTATTGTGGGAGGGACATTTCAATCATATGTGAAACACCCTGTTTGGGGGTATATAACCACTATGTGCACCCCACTTCTTCGGTGCCCTTTCTTCCTTCGGGAAGAAAGGCCCTGGGCCATGGTTCCTCATAAAGCTTTGTTTAATTTTCTCTTGCTTTTCTGTCTCATGTGAATTTAATTCATTCTCTGGCCAGACGAACCCACATTTGGGAAGAGGAAATGTCTTCCTCCCCTACAGTTTTGGCGTAGTCGGCAGTATAAAATTTCACTGGCTGGACACTGCTTGCTCCTGGACTGCTGTGGCTGAGAGATCCCGGACGCCTGACAAGAACCGGCAAGAGGTAAGAGTTCTTACCACATCAGTCTCCCGGATCTCTGCCTACAGACTCCAATGGAAGCAAGAATGGTGAGTTTTTTGCTCTTCTAAATTTATATTAGCAGGAGAAAATGTTGGTGAGGCTAGTGACAAATAAAAATGGCAAGTAATAGGACATATTGGAATATAAGAGGAAGCCATTTGGTGTAAACCTAATTCGGCCTGACCTTGTCTTTCCAAAAGGGCCTGACCTAGGCCGTTGAGCATGCATTGTATATCTGCTTTAGAGATTCCCTATGGCAAAAGCAAAGGCCCTTGAGATAAAGGTGCAACTTCCCTCCCTGTCCCCATGTTGGCGTCTCCTTAAGGATTAAGTATCTTTCCTTAGGCTAGAAACTGATTGCTGTGCTCACCTGTGACCACCCAGCTTGAGATGATAGACTTGCCTCCTGCTATGCCCACCAAGATAGCAGACCCACTACCTACTGTGTCCATCAAGTGCTGTGCCGACAGGGCAATCTTGTGACTATTGTGGGAGGGACATTTCAATCATATGTGAAACACCCTCTTTGAGGGTATATAAATGCCCTGTGTACCCCCACTTCTTTGGAGTGCTCTCTTCCTTTGTGGAAAGACTCTGCCGGGTTATAATCCTAAGATTTAAGCTCAGAATAAACTCACCCAAATTTTCATTTATAGATTGGTTATGGATTATTTTCATCAACATGAGTCAGTTATAAGGGTAGGAGACCTGTGATTTATTCTGTGAACTGTCCTGCTGGGGTTGTGTGCCCAGCATAGGAACTGTTGTGTGACTCTTATCTTGACAAGCCTGTGGAAGAGGCCGTGAGGGCGACGTCTGATCTCTTCTTTTCTTTGTCTGTTTTGCTCATCATCTCTTCTGTTGTCACCAAGTCGAGGTTAAGTTCAGGCTGGACCTGACCAGAACCTGGACCTTCTGTAAAATCGAAAACTTGGGTTTCTCTGTGCCTTTGTGATGCAGTTGGACAGGTAGATCAACCTAGAATGTAATTTGAGTTACAACCCAGTTTCTGGGAAATCAAGAGCAACTGTGCTTAGAAAATCCTTGCAAGACTGGAAATACTGCTCTAGAGGCAGTTCAGATTCCACCCAGTTCCTTTATCTCGAAAAGGATTATCATCTCCCCTCTCCAGGAACTACTACCTAGCCAATCATTAATTCCTAAGACTGAAGAAAAAAAAAAGGGGAGGGGAAGAAAAAACAGCTTCCAAATTCTTTTTGGTAGCAATCTTGAGTTCTGCTAAGTTAAGTGATAAAAATCTGAGTATCTGGGTAATTTTTGGATTGGATAGAACAAACGTTGCTAAACATCTAAGTTTATCTGCCTTTGGTTTTTATTGCAGAGATGCTAAAAGTCTTTGGGCCTTTTACTGTAAAGTGATGTGTTCCTAGAAATTATGAAGTGTTTAGAATGCTGATATAAAAGACAATTCATAATTGCTTACCTTTTTAGTGTTTACTAGGGTCTGTTAATGGTTAAAAGTTCTAGTTAACATATATAATTAAAGCTATTGGAAATTAATAAGGAAAACAGCTCTGCATTCAAGGAAAGTAAGTTTTCAGTAAAGAAGGTATAAAGAATGGAAATATTTTTGTTTGGTTGGTTAAGAAAGATAAATTTGTCCTAATGTACTAGAAGGGAAGAAAGAAAGCATGGGACAAATTCTGAAGGCAAAAAGAAAGTTATAGAAGGTTTGTTAAAGAAATTCTGAAAGAGTTTTGTACCTGGTCAAGTTGGTTAAGATTGAAATGAATCTAATTAAGTAAATGGGTTTTAATATGAAAAAAGGTAAACTGGTACAAAAATTAGAATTTGGCTCTCTCTTAACAGGATAATTTTCTTAAACTCTCAGTCTGCTCTTGATAACGAGATTATAAAAGGTTTTTCCTTCTGAGTAAGTTTACAAAAGATCTATGTTTTGTTGTGTCTGTGTTTATGTTTCCTAGGTGCAAAAGACAGAGGTCTCTCTATTATGGCTTTTTTTTTATTATTATTTTTTTTTTTGCTGTTGATACCTAAGCATTTTTTCACAGTGAGCATTGTTTAAATAAGTGTTTTAAAAACCTTTTGATATTTTTGACAAGCTTCTCTCTCTCAAAAAAAAATTATTCAAGTCCTAAATAAAGGTTTTCCTTTGACCTGAATGAAGGAAGAGAATTTCTCTGAGGATTTTCAGAGGGCCCCTGAGACTTCTCAAAGAAATTTGCTCTCTCTTCCTATAAGGTGGAAAATACTAAACTAATTAGGCTTATTTAGTATGTTAATTTACATTGGAAGCATTATCAGATAAGCGATGATAATCTTTCTTAAGTGGTATTATGTGGGTAAATGCTATTGATATAGATGTCTTAAAATTATATAGCATTCTTGAAATTCTGATCTGTCCTGGTTATCGGTCATAACTCCAGTTATTATCTTGAAGTGTTGCACGTCACAGAAGTAGCCAAGTTTCTTTGTCAATTGCCCTTTTGAGTCTTTTGTCCACTTACAGATAGTTGCTGTTTTACTCTGATGCTTTTTGCTTTTGCAAATATGTCTTATCTTCAGAGACATTCATGGAAAAGACTCTGACACTTACTCTGGGTTACAGTTTTCTGATAAACTTTCAGATTGTAAAACTGAACTGGGTAAGAAATTACAGAAATCTAAAGGAGAAACTGATGACCTGGTAAAACTGCTAATAGAAGATTAAGATCAAGAACAGATTATACAGGACTGAATGAACTGAGGGTGATAATTTTTGTGACTCTTATTTGAAATATTGTTGATTTTTTGATGTTTTGCTTTGTTTTCTCAGATTCAAGAAAATCTTTTTCTGTTTTCTCTTATGCTAGCTATGACTTATAGCAATTTAGTGAAATTGAGTGAAGTTATACCTTTGTTAGCAAAACTGAGACATTTATCTTTTTCTCCCTACCTGATCCCTCAAGAGTTTGGAAACTCTTTGTGAGTATGGTTATTTCATGGCAATATAGTTATTTGCATAAGTTCAATAAGAATCTGTTCTCCTTATAACAGGACATTGGTTATCTTGCCAAGCTTTGACTGGAATGTCATATTTGAGAAAAACATACAGACTTGGATATGGCAATACTGCGTTTGAGGAATAAGGTTGACTTTCTGGAAATAAAGCCACTTGGAAAAATGGGCCTGGTACCTTGCTTTACAGAGAGATTCCAGCAATCTTACCTGGTAAGTAAGGAAGCTTGCTTATCTGGCAGGTGCAAGGAACCTCGGGATATTTTGGGGGACCTCAAGAAGAGAGGAATTCACCCAAATCTAAGGTATTGCAGGCAAGGCCTGATGGCACAAATCCTTGGCTTGGCTTTCCCGGCCTCAAGAGGTCTTTACAGTTCAATCTGAGATTCCTCATAAAAATTCCAGCAAAGCAAATTTAAGAGCCTATCTGATCAATTGCTATTCTTGCTGCACTTATGTAAATAATTGGGCCAAGTTTCTTGAAACTAAACTTATATTGCAAACCAATTAGTCTTCATTTGACTATCTTTGGTAAAAATGAGGGTGATTTTAGAGAGAAGAATTATGTTTCAGTGAAAAAACTATAATGCACATTTGTGGATATTAGATCCTAGTTCTGTTAATTGTCTTTGAGGCTTTTTCTACCTGTGAGCTGGACTGGATCCTGAATTCTTCTACTGAAATATCTGGTTACAAACCTCCAAACTAATGTTTTCAATTTTTCCCTCATTTTCTTCTGGAATCATTGAGAATTGAACATGCTCTTTTTCCTGAAACCTTGCAAACTGAAGTTGAACAACTTGATAGAAACTTGAGAGAGATTCCTGTCTGTTGCTGTGTCAGCTGGAAGCCACTCACAAAGATACCTGAATGCCCGATGATGTCATCAGAGACCTTTCAAGCTACAAAAAGATGCTTTGACTCTGACAGCTAGAAGTCTTCTTGACTGTCTGCCCCCTGGACGCAGGAACTAATTTATAATTTGCTCCAACCATTAACCTTGTTACCTTGCTTCCAACATCACAAGGGAGAGAAGACCACGACTGCATTCTATTGTTTAATTTGGTTTACAAATGAGTCTTACTTCAATGATAAGTGAGGATGTTACACTGTCTAGCCTCAAGAATGCCTGCTACTTTCTGTTAACTCTGCTAACCCAGTAAAAGATTTCCTTCTACAGGCTCAAGAAATTGCCACGGAACAAGAGAAACAGATATGGCAGTCAAAAGGGGGAATTATTGACACCCCCTCGCAGATGTGGTTCGGGCCCAATAAGAAACCCATTCCATGGGTCACAAGGCCACTTTCCCCTTCCTAAGAGACCCTTTGAGATATGGCAATTGGACTTTGTCCAAATGCCACCATCTCAAGGATATAAATACATCTTGGTAATGATTTGCATGTTTTCACATTGCATTGAGGTCTTTCCTTGCAGAAGAGCAACGGCTTTAACAGTAGGTAAATTACTATTAGAGAGAATAATTCCTGTTTGGGGAATTCCTACTGAGTTACATAGTGACTGGGGAACTCAAATCTGTTTGTAATGTTTGGCCAATATTGCAGCATTTCCACTGTGCTTACCATCCTCAATCCTCAGGATTGGTAAAAGGAACTAACGGCACAACCAAAACTTAATCGGCAAGCTTTCAGAAACATTTACTCTCTCACGGCCAAAAGGTCTTGTGCTAGTGCTCTTTAATCTTAGATCTATACTTTTTGTAAACATCGGCTGTCTCATTTTGAAATAATAATAAAACAGCCTATGCAATTGGATGAAGAAATATATGAACCAGCTTTGCTTAAGGGATGTATTACATTGTTTTCATGGTCTCATTGTGGTGCTTAAAAGAAATGAAAGATTTGTAGCTGATTCTTTCACAGAGAAGTCCCAGAACTTAAGGATCATGGACTGTAACTGGAAGAATTTATTTATTGAAAGAGACATCAAATAAGACTCTTTGCAGCCCTATTGGAAAGGACCGTACGAGGAGGAGAAGAAGACGACATCTGTTGTAGACAGCTGTCCCAAGACTCCGGACCAGGCCTGTGTTCCCAACCTTATATCTCCTCATTTAAACATTTGTTATGCTTAAACTGTATACCTATTTTATAATTTGTTTGGAATGCTATCATACTTAAAGTGATTAATTTGGAACAGACTGATCTTGAAGGCCAGGAATTTATCAAGTGACTCCTAATGGAACTCAATGGTTATGTGGAACAAATCTTTGGCCTTGGCTACTGCCTGGATGGCTAAGACACTGCACCCTGAGCTTCCTTTAAAAGCAGGGAAGGAGTCAGGTTGAGTTATAACCTGATGGCAATCTCCCTTTCTTAAGGCCAGATGGGCTTGTTCAGTGTTACACTGGTATGGCTATATTTGCTTCTTCTTTGCAGTTAAAAGATGTCATTATTACATTTGGAAGCTCTGACTAAATTTACTCAAGAAGCCCTTAATGATAGTCAAGCAGGAATAACCTTATTCAAATACTGAAATGTCTTTAATGAGAAGGGCTGTCCTTCCAAACAGAATGCCTTTAGATATTCTTACTGCATCCCAAGGTGGTACATAGACAATCATTCAGACTGAATGCTGTGCTTTTATACGTCATGAATCTTCCAATGTGTCATCTCTGCTAAAGCACATGAAGAAGCAGGTGGATGCCTTATGCGATCCTGCACCTAGTTTGATTTGTTTCGTTGGCTCCCTTTTCAGTATCAGTTCCCTTTTTCGATCTGGATTGGAATTCCTATTTCTATTATTTATTGGAATCCTTGTACTGGTCATAATATTCAAACTAATTGTTGTTTTCTTTACTCAGTGTTGTAAGAGTAGCATACAAACTCAAGTAATGATTGCTCAACGGCTTGAGATGGTCAATCTGTCTTATAACCCTGGACAAATTTCCTTTTCTGATAGGGACTATGACTAAGAATTCATTTCAGACTAATCCTTTCAAATATGTTGAGTTATTATCATTACTGTACTTGTTCTATAATCATATACAATGTAAATGTGAACTGTCATAGAAAAGCACATATACAATGTTTGTGCAACAATCTAAAATTAATTGGAAATTACATGACATGAAATACTTCCTCTGTTAATATATATATAACTCTATGCTTGTCCACTATTTCCCCCCAACGTGGTCGGCTAGGCAAATAAATGAGCTCAAAGCCTAGCACCGAGGGACATGATGGACCCAGGGCAGGCGGCAACCACCCTGATGCCGAGGGATAATATTTTGATCATAAATGCTTTCTATTGAAAGATTAGAGATCAAAAGGGGGAAATGACAAATAAAAATGTCAAGCAATAGGGTATATTGGAGTATATGAGGAAGCCATTTGGTATAAACCTAATTCGGCCTGACTTTGTTTTTTCCAAAAGGGCCTGACTGTGGCTGTTGAGCATGCATTGTATATCTGCTTAGACATTTCCTGTGGCCAGAACAAAGGCCCTTGAGAAAAAGGTGGAACTTTGCCCCCACATTAGCATTTCCTTAGGGATACGCATCTTTCCTCAGTCTAGGAACTGATTGCTGCACTCACCTTTGACCACCCAGCTCACCTGTGACCACTCAGCTGGAGACAACAGACTGCCACCCTGCTGTGTTCACTGAGACAGAAGACCTACCTGCTGTTTCCATCAATCGCTGTGCCAACAGAGCAGTCTCGCGACTATTGTAAAATGGACATTTCAATCCTATGTGAAACATCTTCTCTGGGGGTATATAACCAGTCTGTGCACCCCACTTCTTTGGTGCCCTTTCTTCCTTCAGGAAGAAAGGCCCCGGGTTATAATCCTCAGATTTAAGCTCAGAATAACTCACCCAAATTTTCATTTATAGATTGGTTATGGATTATTTTTTGTCGACAATAGAAACTAATCTAAATGTTTGTCAAGTTAATGTGATATAAAATAATCTTTGGTAAATAAAAGCTTGTCTAAGTTTGTTGGGTTAATTAAAATAGGCATGTCCTGAGAGTTCCCAGCATAAAATGGAAAACTTGTTCTACCTAGCTTTACTAAAAATCAAGCAAGTTTACATTATCTCTCCTACAAAATTTGTCAGCAGAGAAGTGACGGCTGCCTTTGTCTAATGTCTCATGAAGTTTTTGTAGGTAATGTAAACAAAATTATTAGGAACAAGTAAAGTAAATGATGTAAGTAAGATAAAAGTTTTTAGCTGAACTTTTTAATAATAGTCATGTGTTATGGTATAAGTCCTTAAAAATAACTTCAAAACCTCTTGGTAACTTGAAACCTCAGAGTTTTACTAAATTAAGCTAAATGCTAGAAATTTATTGAGTATCTTGACCATTTCCAGATGAGATAAAATAGTAAAACATTAATTACTAAACATAGGTTTATCTACTTTCAGTTTCTGATTAAAAACAAAAAACCTAAAAGATGTTTGGGTCTATTAGTAAACATGTCTTGTGCCACACTGAAAAATGTATGCTATAAGGAAATGTATGTTTTCAGTAAAAGAAGGTATAAGGAATGGAGATGCTTTAAGAAAGTAAATTGGTCCCAAAGTCAAAGTGGTTATGGGAAAGAGGAAAGAACAAACTCTGAATATGAGTAAGAAAGTCACTGAAGGTTTGTGGAAAAGGAACCCCGAGAAAAGAGATTTTCCACCTAGTCAAGCTGGCAAAGATTGAAGGAATTTAATTAAGCCAGCGTTTCTAAGACCAAAAGTAAGCTGGTGCAAAATTAGAAACTTGGCTTCCTCACTGTTATAAGGATGAGGTTTTCTTGGGCTTCTAGTCTGCTCTTGATGAAGAGATTATGAAAGGCTTCTCTTTACATTTGATAGTCTGCCTAAAAGGCAAAAAAGGGATTTTATGTTTTCAAAATCATTTCCCATGTTGCTTTTATCAGGTCTTAGATTGCGAGTGCTAAAGGTTTTCTTACGGCCATTTAACTTTCTCTATTTGTCTGAAAGTCTTTGTCACATGGTCGAAGGCATAACTGAGTATTAGCTCACGGTGACCTATGATCCTATTTGACCAAGGGTTTTAAAACTGATTTGAGATTTTTTGATGAACTTCTGAAAATCAAATTCTAAATGAAGTCTTTTTCGACCTCTAGTTAACTTTGGGATTTTTCGGAGGATCCCTGCAACATCTTAAGGACTCGTTCTCTCTCCTTATAAAAAGAGGGATATGATACTAATTAGGCTTATTCAACAAGTTAAATTATGGGAGGCATTTTCAAATAAGAAATAACATTTAGACTTCATGTTGTATTTTCATAGGTATATAAATATTCTAGAAATTATGTGAAATTCCTACAAATCTGATATGTCCTGATATAATGTTATCAGTCATAACTCTAATTATTATCTTAAAATGTTGTATGTCACAGAAATGACCAAATTCCTTTCTCAACTGCTGTATAATGAACCCTTTTTAAGTCCTTTCTCAGTTAGAGTTACTCTGACAATGGTTCATAGAAAGGAAACTCATCAGACTTAACTGGGTCTCTGTCATCAAAATTGAGGCCACCCTGCGAGGACTGAATCTGAGCGTCAGGAAAATGCCCTAGCTGACTTTCATGCAAAGGCAGCAACATCAGAATCTGTAGAGACTGGCATGTGTGGATGAAGTCCACTCTGTCTCTGCAAAGAATAGCCCCTCATTGCCAGACTTTCATTATCCTGATGTGTTCTTGTAACACGGCAACTGTCTGGTCCTGAATCAGAGGCATTAAAGTGTGTAAATAGTGGCTGTACATAAACAAACAGTCAGGGCTATGGGAAACCCCAAACAGCTGTTTGGTTCTGGCTCCCTGGCAAACCCCACTTTTGGGTTTTTGCATTCCTTTCCCCACCATAGTGCATTAAGCAAAACTCTATCCCTAGAGGCCTCACATCTCCTCCCCCTGGACCGTTTGAGCACTTGCAGCTGGATTTCATTCAGCTGACGCTTAATGTGGATTAGCAGCGTGTTCTGGAGTGGAAAGAAATCTGGGATCTTTGCAGCTCCTTCTGATCCGATCTTCCCGGGCCTTTTATGTACTTGACATATTGTGAAGTCCTAGAATATCAAACAGGGTATGTATAGGCAAGGGAAAACCCACTTTTACTGAGAAATAAATGAATCCTAAAAGGATGTGGTCATACAGCATCATTCTTATATGTGAAGGCAGCATGTGTCTCTAACCTGGAATTCCCTTTGTGGCTGCCGTTCCCACTGTGGGCATGGCAGACCCTTCAGGGACTGGACATTCGGGCACGGGTCCTAGGATCAGTATGTGCACCTCACATTCCTGTCAGACTGCAGATGATTTGAATACATCATTCTATTTATGTTTCTCACATATTGGTAGATGCCACAGTAATTAATCCACTGAAAATTCATTTAAAAATATTATTGCAGGGGCTGGCCCCGTGGCTGAGTGGTTAAGTTCACGCACTCTGCTGCAGGCGGCCCAGTGTTTCATTGGTTCGAATCCTGGGCGCAGATATGGCACTGCTCATCAAACCACGCTGAGGCAGCGTCCCACATGCCACAACTAGAAGGACCCACAACGAAGAATATACAACTATGTACTGGGGGGCTTTGGGGAGAAAAAGGAAAAACATAAAAAAAATAAAAAAAATAAAAAAAATGTTATTGCACTTGTGTCTGCCTGTGTGTTTGCGTGTGTGTATTTTCTCCAACATAGATATTAAAAGTACAACGGGCCCACGGTCCCTTATCTAAAGTCGTTGGGGTCAGATGAGTTTCAGAATTCAGAATTTTTCAGATTTTGGAAAAGTAATAATGTGTACATGTCGTTTTTATATAATGTCTCCAGCTGGGTCTGGGGCAGCAGCCCTTAGCCAAACGTGTTAGCATTTCTGTAGCAAAATATATGAATGTATCTCACACCGAATGGAATACATAGAGATGATAAATAGCTTCATGTCACTTCAGGTCCAGTTTCGCTGCCTAGTGACGTATAAAAAGAACTTGTCCTTTAGATTTCAAAATGCTGGATAAGGGATATGGACCCGTCTTGCTTTCAGTAATGTTCCAATAGACAGAGCCTGTGAACTTTTTAGACTTTTAGTGCTGTTTCCCATACTCCAGGAAGTTGGAAGCCACAATTACATTCTGTAAGCAGGGGTCACAGACTCAAGTGCCAGGGCAGGTAAAATTAAGAAGCGAAGTGGGCGGTTGGTTAGAAGACAGTAGTGAGTGTGAGGACTGTGATGAGCTAGTGGGTCCGTGTCCATCTGCAGGAGCTGGCTGCTCCCAGCTCTAGCCACTTGTTGCCGTGGGGAATGTTCACACAGTGTAGCCACATCTTCCCATGTTCAGTGATCCCCCAGAATGCTGATTTCCACGTAAAGTTTCTTGACATTTAAATGTTGTCAACTAAAAAGAAAAATCCCCTGTGGAGGCCAAAGAAAACATATCTGCAAGCTTTCTCTGGCCTTGGGCTGCCTGCTTTGACCTCTGCTCTGGAGACTAATTCTCCTGAGGTGAAAGGCTGCACGGTCGTGTTTAGGTAATGAGCTGCTTCTTGAGATGGGGACGGGACGTGTGTTTTATCGTGATTCATCGTACTTTGCATATAGGTTAGAAGTTTTTGAGTGTAAAAGATGTCACAGTAAAAAGAAAACATGAAAAAGTCGATAGACACTTTGCTTTAGAATTGCCTTATTTTCTAGCCAGCAGGAAGTTTTCTTTTTCACTTGTGAATCTGAAACTTTCAAGTTACTTATCTTGGAAAAGGGAATGAAAGCCCCAAGTTAAAAAGGAGCCTCTTTGTACAAAGTTTGAGTTGAGGGAGTTTAGACTATAACACCCCTGCCTTTCCAGGGCCCTCATGATGGGAAGTGATATTGCGTATCCACCCTTGTATTGGGACAGGGAAGTGTCCTTGGTCTCCTCTCTTTTCAGACCACACCCCTAGGTGATGTCAGCCCCATAACACCACCTCGTGGCTGATGGCTCCCAGTTTTCTGCCTCCAGTCCTGGCACTTCTTCATCCTTGCATCGATCTCTGCCTTGGATGTCTCCCTTAAATGTCCTGCTATCATTGAACTCCTGAACTTCATCCTGAAATGGGCCTCCTTTCCCTGTATTCTCTAGTGTATATGTCGGCCACCTTTGGCCTGTTGCCTGTTCTATGAAAAAGGTTTATTGGTGCCCCGTCCAGCACTAAGCCGCACAATTGAGTAGTTGTCACGGGGACCGTATGGCCCCCAGAGCCTATGCTATGTACTGTCTGGCCCTTTACAGAAAGAGTTGCCGACACTTGCCCTAGTGCATTGTGTGCCCCAGTGCCCACTAGTGCACTGAATGTCACCACACCTCCTGGGTCACCTGTCAGGCAAATAAATGTTCAGAACTGCACAGAAATTCTTCTAAGCACCTACCAGGTAGCTGTCTACTGTCAGTGTGAACATTTGTAAATCAGCCAGCTTGGATTTCACGTGGTCATTGGATACTCGCAGATGCACGGGCTGGAGTGGCTGCTTGAACCCCTGCCCAGCTGTTCCTTGAGGAAATTCATCAAAGTGTTCTGCTCTGCTAGATCTGGTGAGGGCTAGCATAGAGGGAGCCGGGCACAGGCATGGGGTCTCTGAGATGTGCTTGGGGCTCAGGGAAGGCTTCTCTGACATGTGACACTTGGGCAATCTTGCTAACAGGCAGGTAGAGATGTGGGGTGATAGAGAATTCCAAGAGGGAAGAAAAATTCTTAGGGGAGACCTAACACACTGGCAGTTTTATCCTTTAACTTAACATTTTTTGTCTATGGATTGGAAAAAGGCAATATCTGATTCTTAGCAGCAGAAAAACTCTACCCAGCTTTTATTTTTAAGTTAGGTAGTGAATGGCTGTGTATAGATCCACATGTTCTCAAGTCCAGAGTGACTGTGGTGTTTAACTCAGAAGCCCTTGGATACATTTCCATCCAATAGAAGGAGTAGGTTGGTTCTTCAAGGCTTTAAAAAACTTTAAAAGCAGCACACTCAACTTGTTTTGCTTAGCGTAAACTCATGGCCATCTTTCCCCAAAATAGACAGT
Source organism: Equus asinus (assembly GCF_041296235.1). NCBI lineage: Eukaryota > Metazoa > Chordata > Mammalia > Perissodactyla > Equidae > Equus > Equus asinus. The sequence continues at coordinate 743,394 of NW_027224846.1, forward strand.
TTTGTTATAGGACGTTGAAAATCTCTTGAAGCATCATTTCCCACACCGTTACTTGTAAGTTCTATAATTTTCATTATACTTGTTCATCTCCTCTTACAATCTTTTCAAAACTCTGACTGCTTTTGCATTTTTGGACTGCTAGGATGCATAATACTCCCCAAACCACCACAAGATGGCAGGACACAAATATATGACCACCACTGACTGTGAAGACCAACTGTTGGAGACAGGCAGCATTGATTGGCTTTGTTCTCATATGGGCAAGACAATCATTAGAAAGCTTCTGTGCCAGTTTGGGGGGATCACAGCTGGAGGACCACTGCAGTAGAATTTGGGGAGCCCTTCTAGGCAGAAACCTGAGAAAACTGGTGCTTTAGGAAGACAAGTCTGGGGGAAGGTGGAGTGAGGATTGTGGAGGAAGGGAAAGAGGAGAAGGTGAAAGGAGACCAGTGAGGAAGCTAGTGCAACAGGGTAAGAGAGAGGACGACAGCCAGAGCGAAGACAATGGCATTGGAGACTCATTGGAAAAAGTATTTAACACCATACATAGTGTTGGGGACAAAGAAGAAAGAAAGAGACGAGTCGAGGAGATTCGGGTTATGGCTGGATGTTATTTACTGAAAAGGTAACAGTGGTTCTTCATTCTTCCATTGTTTTAAAATGCTTCTGTTTTTAAACTTATAGTTCCTATATCTACCCTTTTGCTGGCTTCCTCTTCCAATGACATGACATTGTGTGTGTGTGTGTGTGTGAGTTTCAAGACCACCCTGTGTGAGTATCTGCGGATCTGTAAAGTGGTTTAAATCTGGGAGAGCTGCTGTCCTTCAGCTTTTCTTTTTCAGTTATTCTCTCCTATTTTCACATCAAAATGAATTTAGGTATCACTTCTTTTCTAGTTCTTAGAAAAATTCATTCATAATTTTGGTTGGTTTGGAGCTCATTCATCCAAATATTTATTGGGTTTGTGCTAGGGGCTAGGTCCTGAGGATACAAAAATAACTAAAACTCAGGCATTTATGGTTTAGTAAATCTGTGAACTAAGCCTTGGGGAGAATGGACATCTTGACAACATGACGCATCTCTTTATAGACACAGAGCTTTTATGTGGTTCGTAAGTTTTGTTGTTATTGTTGAGAATAGTGCCTAATTAGGTTAGCTGGTGAACATGGGTGACATTAACGTTTGTATATATTTATTTACTTTACAACGTATTTAACTCATATTGATAATTTTGTTACTTCTTTGAATTTCTATGTATATTATCTGTGCTACGTTTTTATTTCTTCTTTTCCTATTATTTATTTCAGTGCCTTCTTTTTCATTCCTTCTTTAATTGGTTAGACTCTCCAAACAAATGTGTAGCACATATTTGTTTGTAGCAATATTGTATAAAGGGCATGTGATTGCCCCCCATTGGGCATTCCAGAAAAGTGATGAGGAATGTGTAAGTCGTGCTGAAATGCAAATGTCTCATCTGAGTGGTTCCCTATGCAAATCTACAGGCATTTTTCCTCTCTTTTGGGCCACATCCCTTTTAGTATGTCTGATATTTGAACCTCATCCTGTGTCAGTCATAAGATTGGCAGGTGATCTTAAAGGCAGAATACTGAATTTCTAGTCATCCAACTCTATGGAGAAAATAGTGCAGTGGACTCAGATGAGGAAGGAATTGGAAGAGAAAGTTGAGAAATGGTGAGAGGAGTTTAAATGGTGCATATGTGGCAATACGTTCAGATAACTTCTAAAGAGGTGGTCAGCAGGTCACACGGCAGTGGACTTCTTTGGAGTCTTTGAATCTTAGAGCCGTCTTTAGGAATAGAAACCTTGTTTCCCGCTGATTTAGATGGAGCTCTGACAACCCTCTCCCCAGAAACAATCATCTACACTCAGAAATTGGCATATCATTTCATGGACTTCCTAGACATCCTCAAGCCCATGACAAGAACCCCAGGGTCAAAGAAAATCCATTTACGTGTTTGGGATCTCAAGAAGCCTACTCGTTATCAGAGATGATTAGCTACAGTCCCTATGCTGGGAACTGGTCTCTAGAGATATGCTGTTTATGGACGTGTACGTCCCACGTCTCTGTGTGTGTTGTCCTCTAGCCTCCAAAACACACACTTGAGGTCAATATGAGAGCCTTCCCCCAAAACACAGAAAAGCGATGGACTGCATATACTGCGGTGTTCCCCTAAGATTAGTACCATATAGCCTAGGTGTGTAGTAGGCTATACCATCTAGGTTTGTGTAAGTGCACTCTCTGATGTTCACATAACGACGAAATAACCTAAAGGCACATTTCTCAGAATGTGTGCCTGTCATTAAGCGACGCATGACAGTATATAGTGAGATCGTAGTGAGAAGATGGATCCTATACGACCACTAAAGAGAGCACACTAAGGAGATCCCGGGTCACTTCAACCACTGTAACGTACAAATACAGAGAGCACACCACCGTGCATTTGCTCTGGAGCCTCCGATGCCATCTGCACACAGTAGCTGACTATGCCGCAGTCAAACCAAGAGCTCAGGTGAGCCCAGCAGTGTCACCTGAGCTGTATCTCTTGGGCAGGAAGATCAGAAGGTACACGGGCCCTACAAACATTTGGGATCATATCTAAGAAATCTGAATTTAGTTGCCAGCTAGGGCCGCTGCTGGGAAATGACAGCTTCCATCACCTGGACATCTTGAGAACTCCCGATCTGGTGGGAATTAGAGTTCAGGCAAAACTCCATTAATCAGGGGTGACTGGGGCATCATTGCAGACTGACAATCTGAAGAACGTGTCCAGCCTCACTCATCAGGCTGTCCTGATTCCTTAAAGCTTTAAATGACATCTCCTTCCTCTCGGATCAAAGCCGAAGTCCCTTGCATCACACACTAGGCTTGGCAAGAGCTGGTTCCTTCTTCTTGTTCACTAGGTTCCAGCCGTACCAGCCTCCTTTCCATTTCTTGAAAACGTCAGGAGCCTTCCTGCCTCCAGGCCTTTGCACACTCTGTGCCCTCTTCCAGGGGCTCAGAACGGCTTGGCTAACCTAACTCCTCTTCGCTCTTCAAATAGCAACTCAGATGTCACTTCTTCTGGGAAATGTCTCCACACACCTAAAGGAAAAGTTTTCTTTAAGAAAAGTTTTCTTGTTAGTACCTATCGCTTGTCTCCACAGCAGTGAAGTATCTTTATCGGTGTCGTTCTCTTGCCTGTTTATGATCTGCCTCCACCGCTAGCCTGTAATCTCCCAGAGGGAAGCAGCTGTCCAGGATGCTTCCTCTGCTGTGGTATCCCTAGTGTTACACAGAGTCCTCGGAATACAAAAGTACTCAACAAATATTTGCAAAATGTCTGAATGAACCTTCAGAACATGCTTGCTCACGTTAAAACTAATCATCGATGAAACTGGAGCAGCTCAGTCCAACTCGACCCATTGCTGGCCCATAGCCAGGGCTCAATGAATATTTGTTGACCAACTGGCCAGTGTGGAAGGAAGTAATGGGAGATGTCCAGACAGGCTTATTGCCCTTGGTATCTCCTTTCCAGTCTACCTCCTCAGCCGCAAGCATCCCATAAACATCTGCATCCTATGGTCCTCTGGGATGCTCTCCAAATTCTGCCTCCAGGACACACCAGCTTTGTTTGGCTTTCTCTATGTTGCTGATTATCTACTTTAGTTCCTCTTCCTTCTCCTTGTGTGCTTGGTGGACCTGACGATTCTATTGCTGTTCCTTCGCTCTGCACTCTGCCACTGGAAACAAGTCCACCATCCTCTGGGACTCTGATATCAGTTCTTTTCTCTGTGTTCTGAAGCCCTGGACTAGTCCCGTTTTCTTGCTCAACTGGTCTTTAGAGACCACAGTCCAGACAAGAGAGTTCAAACATCACTCACAGGAGGGGAAGTCAGATGGTCATCATCTGCTGTGATTCCTATTGCTATTTTGGACATTTAACTGGTCGTCAATTAACTTATAAAACCAGAAAACAGACTGGCCTGCTTTATAAGTGTGCATCCAGGCAGAGCACTAAAGCCAGGCCTCTTTGCCTGGCCAGATGGGCTTTTTGTGGATGGGTTACTTTGGCCATTGGCCGCTGCAGGCATTGGCCGGTTATCATCCTCCAAGTGGCCAAGTGTGGTGTTGGCTTCATTTCCCGACAGGGTCTTGTCTGTGGGAAGAATTGTGAAGAGCCGAGGAAACCAATGGCCGTGGCTTCCTGGGACCCAGGAAAGAGTTAGGGCTCCTGCCCCCATCGCCTCTTGGCACTTCCTCCTGGGCATGTGGGCTGCTGTGCAGGCACGGTGGCTTCAGGCATATGCAACCCCCACTCCCAGGCATTAGCTGCAAGCACCTCTTTGTTTTCAAAAAGCTCATTCCTATTTCTCCAGTTTAGACAAAATACACAGAACAACCTGATGTGAACTTCTAGGGCAACGGGCTTCAACCTTCACTGCATATTAGAACCGGCCGAGAAGACTGAAAAATTCCGGAGCTCAGCCCCATTTAGGCCAAAGAAAAGAGACTCCAGGCCTCAGTGTCTGGACGGCTCCTCAAGTGATTCCAGTGCCCACCAAGGTGGAGCCCCGTTGACCCAGGCAGCGCCTCTCCCAGTCGCTTGTGCATAAGAATCCTCCATGGGATGCATTACAACACAGCTTCTGAAGCCCCAGCCCCAGAATGTGGAGTCAGTGTTTCTAGGGCTGGGCCTGAGAGGAGGCATTGTTAACGAGCCCCAGGTGATGCTGCTGCTGCCTGTCCATGGACCACACACTGAGCAGCTCTGTTCCAGAGCTTTGCTACTCAGTGTGCAGTCCGTGGATCAGGAGCCTGGGCATCACCCAGGACCTCATTAGAAATTAAAAATCTTGAGCTGTCTCAGACCTGTTACATCAGCATCCGTGTTTTAAAAAGGGCTCTAGGAAATCTAGTTGCACAGCAAGGATCGAAAAGCATTAACACGTAGGGTGCAGACGTGCAGCCCCTGGGCTAAAGTTAGCTGGCAGATGTATACCACCTGGCTTACACAGTATTTTTTAAAATTTGGAATTAATTTACACTTTAAAATTGGGATTTCTGACTTCTCTTGAAAAACTGGAAGATCTAGCAATACTGGGCATCCGTTCTCACGTGGTGGTTCTGATCTGGATGAAATGGAGATGGAGGTCACGCTTTAAGGTCCATACCTCTGTTTTACACACGAGTTGTTCCTATACCCAGAGTGTCCCCAAGCAAGATCCCTGGAGCAGCAGCACTAACATCAGTGGGGAACTTGTTAGAAATACAAACTTTCAGGCCCCACTCTAGACCCAAACGCTTGATGAATTACCAGGCATTTCAGGAGAGAGTGGAATTCTGCGTGGATTTCACCAGGATCAAAATCCCATCATGAGCTCCATAATTATGTGGAGAAAGTTCAACCAAGATCCATGGGTGACTGATGTTTTGCAGGTGAGAGAGACCAAGGGAAAAGGCTAGTGTGTGTGGGATGGAGCCTCCACAGCTTGCTTCCTCCGGCAGCCCGACACCTCCCAGCTGCAGGCTCACCTCTGCGCCCATCCTGAGCCAACGAGCTGGGCTGAGACTTGGTGTCTGGATAACCCACCCTGAGCCTGGGCGTTCACAGGCTCATAAGACAGACTGCTGCTACTTTCACCACATCAGCCCAATCCACATACAGCGTCTTCTGCCTCAGTTTCCCTAGCAGGCATTTGAGATCTGAATGGACAGATCCACAGCCAATGCCATTGCCATCTGCCTGTGCTGACTTTGGGTACTGCCTGCTGCCTGGGCTCCCCTGATCTCACCCTCTCCATTGGATTGGGCTCCTCAGGTCACGCTATTTCCTCAGTGGAGCTTGAAACTGCCGCCCCCGTTGAGACACTGTACATTTGGGACTGAGCCAGCTGTAGAGTGAGGTCAGTTTCCTTGACCCCTGCCTCTCTCCCTGTCTACACTGGCTGAATTCCTGGTGTCCCAAGATGCCTATGACCAGAGCCTGCCCAAGTAATAGCAGAGGACTGGGGACATATGGCCTTTGGAGGGGAAACTGTGATGTGACCACACACTATTCTTATGGTAAGAGACGTGGCTGCACAGAAAGTTCACACCAAGATCTTGTTTTTCTTGGTCGGGAGCAGAACATGCATAGAAACAGCAGTGAAAGCGAGGCTGGGAGAGAAAATGTTTTCCTAAAGGTGACGATAGATCCGTGTTGGGCTGAATTGCAGAAGGATTCCTCAGGAACTGTTGCTCTGGCAGTTTTTAAAGAGTGAGTCAGCAAGAATGACTCTGCCTCCTGGGATTCATTAGGTTTAATACTGGTGAAAACAGGGTTGGACTATGTAATTTTTCAGAATTACTTCTAAGCAGAGGAGTCAGGCAATAATGATATTAATAATAATAGCAGTATCATCTTTTGAGTGACAGACACTCTTCTAGGTTGTTTCTATACATTCTCAGGGCTCAGCAAACTTCTGCCATAAAGGGCCAGAGAGTAAATATTTTAGGTTTTGTAGGCTACATGGTCTCAGTTGTAACGACGCAAGTCTGCCCTCGAGACACAAAAGCAGCCACAGATAATAAGTAAACAGATGTAGGTGCCTGTGTTCCAATAAAACTTTATTTATAAAAACAGATTTGGCACACGAGCTGTATTTGCTAACTCCTGCATTATCTATTGACCCCATGATACTGTGAAGTAGGTACTTTTACTGTTCCCCGTTTTACAGATAAAGGAACTGAGTCTCAGAGAGATGAGGTAACTCGCATGAGATCCCAGAGCAAAAAGTGGTTTCCAACTCAGTATTCCAACTCAAGATTTCCTACGCTATCATGGCTGGGTGAACACTTTCATGCCCAGAGGAGTTTCATCATTCTGGCTCCTCATGTCCCAAGTTCAGTTCTTCAATTATTTCACAATTATCGGGCAGCCTCGACACAACTCTCATGGTCTATCATTTCATTTAACTATCAGGATGGCTGCAGGAGGTAGTTCCCGTTTCCCCATTTTGAGCCTGTGGTCCCCAGAGGATAAGGCAGGATTGTCAAGGTCCACCCTAAGAGAGCAGCTGAGCTTGGAGTCAGACTCGGGGCTGTCTGAGCCTAAGTTCAGTGATCTTCCCTCCAGACCTGTTGCCTCCAGATTTTTAAAATCTTTCACAGTTTTTGAATTATCAAGTTGTACATGCCTTTTGTACAGGAATTGGAGTGATCATAAAGTTAATGACAAAAAATCACTCATGATCCACCACCCCAAAAATAGCCTTTGCTACTAATCTGATGCTTTTTCTCTATCTTGATCCATGCTCATTCTCCCACACAATGACATACTAAATGAAATATTTCATATAATTGTTACTTATCACATAAGATTGGGGGCATTTTCTTATGTTATAAAATTTTAAGAAAATCACCATTTTAATGAGCGCATATTTTTTCATCATTGGATATAAGAATTTTTAAACAATTTAGATACTTTCTATTTTTCTTATCATAAATGCTTTGATAACATTCTTGTACATAAGAGTATGAATCTCCGATTATTTCCCCAAGATAAATTCATAAAAGGAAAATTATTGTTTCAAAGTGTATTATATTTTAAAAGTTATTGCAGATTGGGTTTTTTAGAAATTTGTACTCATTTAGCATCCCGTCACTAGGTCAGATATAGCTAAGCCCAAATCAACAATTTTTTTAAATTAGATAATTTTGTGGGCTAAACTATTACAGTTCTAGTTTGATTTTTATTAAGTAATGAGGCTTTGGGGTTTCTTATTGATTTGTCAGAGTTGTTTATATATTAAGGACTTGTTTTTCTGGCAAATATTACTCCCAGGTTTTTATTCGCCTTTAAAATAAAAATAAACTCATCTCTATTAACTTGTCACCTTATTCACTGCAAAGCATACTCAGATCATTAGCATTCAACACATTCAGCAGCAAGAGGAGTAGGAACAACAAAGGGTTTCTTCTGTGAGTAGAATTTGCCAGGTGGCTGGGAATCACAAGCAGAGGCTTAGCCGCAACCCCCATCTCTCTGGTACAGACCGCAGACTTGCCGGGCTGTGCTTCCACACGTGTGACTCCAGGGTAGGAATCAGCCAGGACCGGAGGCAGCTCGGAGACACAGAGAGGACCTTTGAGGCTCATTATAAGCAGTGAGCAAGGAGCTGTCTTTGTTCAAAGAACAGCCGCAAGGCACTGAGCACCTCACCATTATTTCAAATAAGGACAAGGAGGAGAAGAACAATGTCATGAAAACCTCTTTTAGAAGACTATGAAATTGAAGGCTGGCGAGAACTTCATTTTCATACTCTTGGGTAAAGGCAGAGAAAAAAATGCTTTCAGGCCTGCCGTTTTCTCCCCTCAATCCTCAAGATTATTTTGAGGAAAAATAGTCCTTCATGTCCGGTAAATCCCTTCTTTGGGAACAATAATATTTCACTTTATGTTAGATTGGGCTAGGGTGGCATTTCCAATCTTAGCACTAATGACAATTGGGGCTGGATAATTATTTGTTCCTGGAAACGAAAGAATGAATAAGTGAGTGATCTAATAGTTTGCACTCAAATATTTGAAGAATTGTGATATGAGAATTCACCTTTTGTCCCCCTTGTCGGTGCCTACAGCTGAATTAATTACAGGGAGAAAGATACTGGGATCCGTGTGAGGAGTCTCTGCCATAATGACAACTAGGCAACAACGGAATGGTCTCACTCCAGGATGAATAAGCTCGTGCTCACTGGAGGCAGTCAAGGAGAGGCTGGATTGTTCTCAGGCAGCATGCTGTGCAAGACACTCACACAAAAGATGGGGAGTTCAAAGTTCAAGGGCATTTTCTATCCCTGAGAATCTATAAATCTGTGTTTCCTGCCATCTTTCTTTTTTAATATTTCATATTCAGGTATTATTTCCCCTACAGGAACTTCTTTCTTTTAAAACAGAAGATAAACTTTTCTAGAGTGCTCAAAAATCGTCACACACACTGCAAAAACTGGCTTTTTGGGAGCTCCACAGAGAAAACATGCTTGAAGAAGTAGAGTGAGGGATTTTCTGCAAAAAGTGACTACATTTCCCCTAGCCGAGGACGGGAAGATTTTCACGGTCCCTCTCAGATACCGTGGGGTTGACAATGGGCAATGGAGCCGGTTCACTAGGGGGAAGGGCGCAGCAAGTGTGTGGGGGGGGTATACTGCCCTCCTAGACAGCGTCCACAATCAGTGCTGCAGATCTTTGTTGACATTCCAGGCCTACCCCGAACTGAGGTCTAGCTTCCTGGAGCCCTGCATCTTCTGAAGGGCTGGCTCCTTTTCCTCTTCCCTCCAGAAGCCATGGTGACCAGAGGCATGGCTTAGCAGGAGCTATGTTTCAGCAAAGGACATGTGTCAGCAGGAGATGTAAGTCAGCAGGACCCATGGACGAGCAGGAGCAAAGGGTCAGAAAGAACTGTGGATCTCTAGAAACCATGAGTCAGCACGAGCCATGAGTCAGCAGAGGCCACAGGTCAAAAGGAGACAGGTTTCAGTAGGAGCTTTTGTTCATCAGGAGCCATGGGTCCGTAGGAACTACTGTCAGCAGGAACCGTACATCAGCCAGAGACAGTCAGCAGTTGGTGGTGGGGTAGAGGATAATAGACACACAGGAAGAGGGCAGCACCAGACTTTGAGGTGGCTGATGCCATAAGCAAAAGCTACAGGGTACCAAGAAGCTAAGGAGAGAGCATTAAGTAACAATAGGATCGATAAAATGTAGAGAGTAAGTCAGTCACTGTTATGACGAGGTGGGGAGCAATGTGTTTCAGAGGGGGGCAGCATAGCCTAGTGTCTGTAGGAGCATGGACTCCTGGATGAGCTGATCTTGAACAACATTCTAGTCTCTCCTAATTTCCCAGGTATCCTTAGCATAAACCCCTATTACTAAGTATGTCTTTAGGTTGGATGCTAAAAAGGGAAATTCTTGAGACAAAGTATAAAGAGTTATTTTTTTAAGGTTCTTAGTATATATTGCTAAACGACTTTTCAAGGATTTGTATAAATTTGCTCTCTCCCACCTTCTAATTAAAATACTTATAAAAATGTATTCCAAAAGGTATGAAATTTTAAGGCAGGCTGAAAGCTGTTAGTATAGCTATCTATCAGGAGAAATTTCGAGTATAAAAAGTTCAGGTAGATGCTTGATGTAGAGCAAGAGGGCAAAGGAGACTGATATTTGCCATTGTGACTGTGCCTCTCTACCCTGTGAGTCAGAACTCTGGAGTTTCAAGGGAAAGAATCCAATTCAATTAAGACTGGCTTAATTCAATAAAATAATTTCTAAGGGCTTGTAGCTTGCACATCTAGACAGTAGTGGGGTAGATTTCAGGTGCAGCTGGATCCAGGAGCTTGAAGATGTCAGTCACGACAAACACATCAACTCTTTATGATCTGCCCCAGCTCTGATGGTTGAAAGCCCCGATTGGCCAGGTCAGGCCCCTGTCATGTGCCCACTCTTGGAACCAGATAGATGTTGAGGGAATTCCTGACCCCCCATCCCACTCCAAGCTACATGACTTGGAAGGGATGGTTTTTAAATGGAGATCAAATAGGCGAATCAAAACAGATGACCACAGGCCCGTCTTACAGACATGGGGTCTTCAGGACACCCTTCAACTGGGGAGAAGCTGCATTTGAAAATGTTCAGAATGACTTGAACCTTCCCATCAGTTATTTCCATTTCATGCACCTTCTAGAATCTAGGCTATCATTTTCAATGTTACAATGTTACAGGCTGGGGAAGGAGGGGATGTACTTGCCTGTTGCATCCAAGATGTGGAGTCCACAGAGATAACAGCCTGTGCCTGGAACAGCCTTAGGAACAACGCGTGAAAACTTCTTTGACGCGTCATTTTAAATAACAGCATAATAGTCTGGTACTTTTTAAAGATTTTACTTTTCCTTTTTTCTCCCCAAAGCCCCCAGGTACACAGTCGTGTATTTTTAGTTGCGGGTCCTTCTAGTTGTGGCATGTGGGATGCCGGCTCAGCATGGCCTGATGAGCGGTGCCATGTCCGGGCCCAGGATTCAAAGTGGCGAAACCCTGGGCCACCAAAGCAGAGTGTGCAAACTTCACCTCTCGGCCACGGGGCCGGCCCCATTCCTTTTGTAATTTAATAAGAATGTTTGCCTCCTTTATGTATTCAACTACGTAAGTCTAACATTTTTTTACCAAATGATTAAGCAATTATCTGCAAATTATTCTCCCCACAAACGTGAAATGCCACTTTTATCCGATTCTAAACTTCCATATCGTTATCTTTGATCTAATTCTAGACTCTCCAGGCTGTTCCATTGATCTGTGTATTCCTATGTCACCGGTTTGCTGTTGTATATTACATAGCAGTATCTATTCAAAGCTCCTTCCCCCTCATTTTCCCCTCAAAATTCTCCTGTTTCTGGCATAACATTCGCACAGATGACAATTAGGAACTTGTCATCAAGGTCCAGAAAGTCCTATTGGGATTAAGATTGGAGAGGATGAAGACTTTCCATCCAGGATTTGGATATCTATTTTTTATTTATTCAAGCTTTTGCACACCTGTCAGGAAAATTTTATAACCTCATCTCATTAAAAAACAAAGAAAAAACTATTCTTCTGAAGTTCAGGTCATTCAACTCTGACCGCCTATTCTTTGCATATCCCTTTCATCGGATGACATTCTAGACTTTGCCTGGTTATTTATTTAATTCTTGGCACACATTTTTCCTCTCCATCCCAGCCCCGTCGTCATCTGGGCTGGTTTCACTGGCCATGCCATGCATCTCAGGGCTGGGACTCCCTCATCTCCAGTAACCTGACCCTCCACTCCAGCTCAGCCATCCGCTGACCAAAGCAGCCTCCAGCTGGTCATCACGCTCACACTCTTCCACTCTAAGTTACTAATTCAAGCACACAAACTTCCTAAGCTTCCAATTCACTGCCTCAAATATTTTTATTACTATGCTCTTTCACTTCTTAGGTACCACCAGTTCAGTGTTTCCTGGAGCCCTCAGGGCCCATTCAAGAGAAAGAAATCACACAACTTATTTGAACAGAAACAATTTAATACTAAAAAGTGTTAACTGGTATTGAAATAGGAACAGGCAAAATTCTAACCTTAAGGGAGGGAGCAACTGCAGGAAGCAGCTAGTACCACTAGAAAGGGGAAAACAAAGAGAAGAAGTTGGGCATGTTGAATCATGGAAGCTTGGAGGAGGGCCCATGGGCCCAGGGCCCAGATCTCAGAGGAGGGCAGTGCTGGCTGCTGCGGCTGCCTTGGAGAGGGTGCCATGAAGCTGGTTCTGAGAGGCTGGAAGAGCTGCAAACTGGACTCAACTGCAGCTTCCAGAAGGAAGCGTCACTGACAACACGGTGAAGCATTGCAAGGGGGATGGTCGCAGCAACAACGGGAACACGGGAATGAGCAAGGCCCTTCTCCCACCTTCAGCCTTGCAATCATCCTCTAGTGTTCTCTGTCTCTCTCTCTCCCTCTCTCTCTCTCTCTCTATTGGGACAGTCTAATAAGAAACCGGTTGGCCATGCAGAAATGTCATTTTCAGATTACCAGTCCCAGCTCCAGGTGAGTTGGAAGCTGGGGCAAGAACTTAATAATGAACCAACTCTGACTTTCTTTCCATCCATCATCCCGGCCTGCCTTCATGTGCTTGTCTGTCCAGCATGGATTAACCGCCCAGCACTTCAGTTTACTCTCTGGCTGGTATCATAAACTCATTAGCTTCCAGAGAGCAGACTGGTATCACCGATCACCAGCCCAACACTGCCCGACATCTTACCACATTTCTCCAGGCAGCTCGTTTCCCCACACTCTGCAGACTGCTTTAAATCTCCGCTCTTCTCAAACTTCCACCTCCCCTTTTTTCTTTTGCTAGCTTCTGCCTCAAAGATAGAAGCTTCTTCTCAACTTTCTGCTAACAAGCCAATAACTGCACCCACCCCCACCCATCCTGTCTCCTCTCTCAGAAAGGTGGTGTTCCTCTGTGTGAGGCCATCACCTGCTCCCCTTTACTGCATCCCATTTGCTTCTTTCTGGGAATTTGAAGATTCACCTTTCCCCACTTGATTCTGTATCTTTGCTCTCTCCCTGTTTACCAGGTCCTTGCCTTTGGGGTTTCATAAATTTTAACTTTAGTCACTAATTTTTGAACAAATTACACTCAGCAAAATGGTAAAGCCACTTTAGAAAATAATTCGGGAGTTATTGTAAAAATAAACATACAATTATCATATAATTCAGCAACCCCACTCCTGGCTCTTTACCCAAGACAAAGGAGAACATGCACACACAAAAATCTGCGTGTGAATGTTGATTGTAGCTCTCTCTTCACAATCGTCAAAAACTGGAAATGATACAAGTGCCCTTTGGTGAATGCATAAAGAAACTTGTACGTCCATACAGGGGGGATACTGCTCAGCAATAAAAAGGAATGAATCGTTGAGACACACAAGAATGTGGAGGAATCTGAAATGCATTTTGCCAAGGAAAAGAAGACAGACTCGGAAAGGGATTTACTGTGTGATTCCATTTACATGACATTTTGGAAAAGGTGACATTATAAGGACAGAAAAAAGATCAACAATTGCCATCAGGAATTCTTTTGAAATTAGGTAGATAAGCCTTTTCCACTAAAAAAATGCTCACAAAAGGCTCTTTTGGATCTTACCCTCCCCTGCACGCTACTGCCACTGTGACTCTGACTTTCATAGCAAATTTTATCCAAACAGTTTGTCTACACCCATCTTTTCCACTCCCTCTCTTTCCATTCACTCCTCAAGCAACCTCACTCTTGCTCCAGCATTGTCAAACTCACTGAGCATTTCTCTGCACTCGTCTCTCTCATCCTTGCTCAGTAGCAGCCCCAAACAGTTGACTCTCCCCTCTTCACTCAGTTTAGGGAAGAGTCTTCCTGCCTAGATGGGGCAAAGTCAGACTCTATCCTTGAGTCGGCTCTGTCACTGCCTCAGCATCTGCCACAGTTCATGCCACAGGCTAGGAATGAACCAGTGAACATTTCTGGAAAGGAGCTTTGGGACAAGTAGCTAGAAAAGGTGGCACTATCCCAAGTTTTCAGAAAAATTCTGTTATCTCCACTGCCGTGCACTTTATGTTTCCTTGTAAAGACCTTCCTACCGTGTATCCTCAACCGTGGAAGAATAAGACAAAAATGAATTGTAATTGCACAAAAACTCACAAGGGCCTCTTATTTATTTATTTAAATTTTCCCCTCTAAATACATTTCCCAGAAGGATGGACTTCTTCTATTGAACCTTGAAGGAGACGCCTTTTCGTCCCTGGGACGGGTTCAGATTCTGGATTTGTTGCATGTTCTGTGTATCTTCTTTGAAACATTGGTGCTGAACCCCCGAGCAGCAACATTACTCATTATCCTCAGGGTGTAAAGCAGTCGAAGAGTCATTAAGGACTCTCCATTTGGAAAGCAGCCACTGCCCAACAAAGGGCCTCTTCTTGCCTCAGCCAAGAGGAGAGGCACAGTCAGGGCCCTGGGGCCCTCTCTGACTCGAACCCGAGCATCACTGATGTCCTGGAGACTCCACTAAAGCAGGCGTACCCCTAATCTCACCCAGTGACAAAGCTGAAGCAGAAGTCTGCTGAAGTGCCAACAGTTTATTTTTATCTTTTCTTTAATAAGAACTTGGTAGGCTTTTCTTTGTTTTAGGACATGGGGCTACTATAGGGCAAGAAGGTGGAATTGGCTTAATCATGCAGCAGAGCCAATGGGATTTAAGGGACCTAAATATCCCCCCCATCAGCCTATCTTCCATGCCTAAAATTCCACTGTGGAATACACATTAAGTACCTTATGACATTAAGGAGTTGTGACCTAAGAAAAACAATGAGAGGGAGGGAAAATTCATTGAACCTGATATACTAACTAGATCATACATGCAAAGTGCTCAGTACAGTGTATGAAGGATAAAAAGGACTCATAAATAGTAGCTGTTATTTCTATTACTAATAACTGCTGGACCGTTCGATAAGCCAATGTTTCTTGGCCATCTACTTGGTGTTAGTATACCTTGCTAGATGTTGATAAATAGCCAGAATCTCTGTCTCAAAAGGCTCCTGTGATCAGGGCAAGAAACCCCTAAGATAAACAATTAGAATTCACCCTCATAAGTGCTCTCTCTAATAGGACACTGAGTACCAGGTGGGAGTGCAGGAGGGAGCAGCCTGCGCTGCTTGTGCAGATGGGACACTGTGCAAGAGAGACGAGTCAGGAGGAACATTTAGGGCGCTGCCAGGTGAGAATGAGGGGAAGGGTGTACTGGGCTAAGACTGCATGCAAAAGGCAAGAATGACATGAAAAAAAAGAAGGCAGGAAAACAGAGGAACAATAATGAGTTCAATGTGTTCAGAGCACAGATTTCATCAAGGGCTAGAGAAGAAAATGGGATTGGAAAAATATCCTAAAGGAGGAAGTGCTATGCCTGGTGAATGGACTTAACCCAATAAGAAACATGGGTCCAAGTGCAGATTTTTAAGCAAGAACACAATAAAATCTACTGTCTGGAAAGACACATTCATTGGTATCAAAGGATGGGGGTCAGCAACCTATGGCCTATGTGCCAAGTCCAGTCCTTTGTCGTTTTATTTTCCGGCTCATGAGCTAAGGATGATTTTTGCATTTTCACACGGTCGAAAACCAATCAAAAGAACGTATTATGGCACAGGAAAATTAAATGCAATTTAAATTTCAGTGTCATCCATAAAGTTTTAGTGGAACACGGCCATGCTCATTTGTTTACACCTTGTCTATGGCCACTTTTGTGCTAAACAGCAGAGATCATTAAAAGTATTTACCATCTACCCTGCACAGAAGATGTCTGCCAGCCTCAGGTTAAAGGATATAGCTTAGAGCAGAGAGAGCAGAGAAGGCAGGGAAGCCAGCGTGAAGGGCAGAGGGAGAAGCTTCAGCCATGTTTCTCCAACCTGAGTCATGTACAAATCCCCCTCCGAAACTGCTCCAGGAGCTCTAGTGTCACTTGAATTACTTTTATTCAAACATAAATTAAATATTTACAAACAGACATTCTGGTAAAACTTCCTTATTCTTTTAGCTCTTACACAACTCTAAAACCAAAACAAACTTAAAAATCAAGTACAAACAAAACTACAAGACCAGTCAATTTCACGTTAACGTCCTTAATTTAAGGTGAGGGACGATGTCTTTCGGCTGCAACCAGATGTCTGCGTCGAGGTCCCAGGCCAGCCCCAGATTCATCTGAGTGCGAGTGCAGGTGTCTGCTACCACGTCTGGGTGATGACAACAATCTCACAACCTTCTCTGGGTGCAAGCACTCCAGACACCTTCATTCACGTAGAATGGCGTTGGCAACACTTCTGTAAAGGGTCAGATGATAAACATTTTAGGCTTTGCAGGCCCCTGCTACAACCATTCAATTCGCCATCATAGCTCAAAAGCCCTCACAGACAGGCCATAAACGGGCGAGCACGGGTGTGCTCCAGTCAAACTTTACTGACAGAACAAGCAGTGGCCAGAATTAGCTCAGAGACTCTGGGTCAACCTTTGTTCCAGGGCAAAGTGGAAAACTGGTGGGATTTCTGTTCAGCTGTGGACACACCCTCGACAGGCCAGGAGACCACTGTGGAAGGAGAAGTCACTGCCACAGCCGCCCATCGGATGTATTCACAACGACAGGCAACACGCTGGACTGGGGCCACAAGCCTGGACAGCAGACAGCATCACAGCACTATCACCTCATCACTTCACATCTGTATTCAAACCAGCTCACAGCAAGAATGACTATCTTGCCACTTCCCTTGGCCCAGAATGGGGTTTCCACCCACCGGCCCTCAACCTCAGGAGGCTCAGAGATGCCTGCAGGTCCTCACCACTTGGTTCCTGCTGGGACATCCAGAAGGGCCGGGTAATTATGGACTTTGCACATTAGCCACCAGAGTCCAATGCATACTGACAGAGTCTGAGCGCCATGCCGTTATAGTGCTGAAACTCAAAACGCAGTAAGAAAGGAAACTTGGCAACAGTCTTTTTAATTTGGTACCTTTTTACCCACACTGCGAGGCATTTGGGATCAGAGTTCTGATTCTCTTTACGAAGCTCTTCTATATACAGAATCACAGCCTACATTTAACTTGGAGCCTGACACTCTAGAGAATTTTATTATTATTATTACGCTTCAATTTTAGACAAAAAACACATTTTGAAAGAAAAAAGTGCCAAGAAATACTATAAATTGGATAAGAAACAGTCTCATTTATTAGAGTCTTTCTTGTAGGGAAGAAACCTTCCCCACACACGTCCCCTTACCTGGCTACTCTTCTCTTCCCAAGACAGTCAATTCAGGGAAAAAAGAGGAATAAAATCTAACTCTGGGGGCCAGCCTAGTGGCATAGTGGTTAAGTTTGTGCACTCTCCTTCAGCAGCCTGGGGTTCACAGGTTCAGATCCCAGGAGTGGACCTCCACATTGCTCACCAAGCCATACTGTGGCAGTGTCCCACATACAAAAAATGGAGGAAGACTGCCACAGATGTTAGCTCAGCGACAGTCTTCCTCAAGCAAAAAAGAGGAAGACTGGCAACAGATGTTAGCTCAGAGCTAGTCGTCCTCACAAAAAAAAAAGAAAGAAAGAAAAGAAAAGGAAAAATCTGATTCTGGTGTGGGTGTATAAACTCGTCATCCTGGTGAACGGATGGATGGGTGGCTATTTACCAACCAGATGAGGAGGCTGAGTCCTCCAGTGAGGCTTCGGGTGTGTTCTCCTGGGTGTTCCTGGACAAACTGCACTCTATTGCTCACGACCATCCTTACACGGGCCAGGCTCTATGCCACGGACTGGTCAATTAGAATGGAAGACAAGAGGGGCCTTGCCCTCAAGGAGATGGCACTGGAGTGGGCACCACCAGAGTCTTAGTTTTAGTTACATGCTTACTGTGTGCCAAGCACCATGCCAAGCGCTATACACACAATTTCTCTGGGAATACTAATGACACCCCCATTGAACAGACATGATCATCTTGTCTTTACAGATAAGAAAACTGAGACTCACAGAGGTTAAGTGACCTGATGAAGGACAGACAGCCAGTCAGCGGCAGAAGCAGGTTTCGACCCTGTGTGGTCTAATCTCGGAGCTTCTGTACTTCCTCCTGCAGAAGCTGGACACCTAAACAGACAATTCCACGACATCCATTATCCTACAGCAGGGAGAGCTGAAGCAGGGGCTCTGGGGGCAGGGGACTTGTGAGGGTGGTGGGCTATTTAGAGTACTCTAGAACAAACTGATTAGGACACACGACTCATGAGTGGGACCTGAGCAAAGCCCAGCTTCTGAACCCAGTGGAGCACTTTGCTAAACATCCCACTTTAGAGCACTCGGGACTGTCTTGGAGGGAAATAAAAGCACCAACCAGGCTTTCCTCCCAGAGATCCCCGTGGCTAACTGCCTCACCTCTTTCAAATCTGCTTTCAAACATTATCTTCACAAGGAGCTACTCAACCACCTTATTTAAGCTGCACCCTGCCCCCTCACCATCGCTCTGATTTCTTTCCCCGCCCTCCTATTTCTCTGTTGCACTGTTTTCACCTTCCAACCTATGGTACTATGTAACTTACTTACTCTCTACGTTTACTGCTTATTCTTATTGTTTACTACTTGAATCCTTTCTTTAGAACATAACATCAACGACAGGAGGAACTGGTGTCTGTTTTGTTCACCACCACATCCCAAGTCCCTAGAAGAGTGCCGTGTATACAGCAGGTGCCAATATTTGTTAAATTAATAAACGAGTGAAGGAGTGTTGAAAAACAGACTGCGGATGTAAGACTGGGCTGAATGATTTTGGCAGCCCTTCCCAGCCCTGGCATTCAGCTCCCACATACAGGAAAAGCATCCTTCCATTTGGGATTCAGGGACACTGGAAGCAAGTTCTCACCCGTCTAGATACATGACTGAGGTCTCACCGGGATTGTGCTTTCGAATGTGGATGAGACCTTCATGTTCAATAAACTCTCATCCTTGGTCTCCCGTGCTTGTCTTCATTCTAGTCTTGTGCTCTCGTGACATGGGCAGTTAAAGAAGAGAATTTAGGGGTTGCCCTTTGACTGAGTGGTTAAGTTCATGTGCTCTGCCTTGGCAGCCCAGGGCTTCACCGGTTCAGATCCTGGGTGCGAACATAGCCCTGCTCATCAAGCCATGCTGAGGTGGCATCGCACATGCCACAACAAGGGCTCAAACTAAAACATACAACTACGTACTGGGGGGCTTTGGGGAGAAGAAGGAAATAAGTAAATAAATAAAAGAAGAAGAAGAGAATTTAGTGCACACAGCAAAATCCCCCACATCTCAATGGCAGGCAGAACAAACTCTGTGATTTGAGTATTTTTGTGAAAATTCATAGGAGTGTCTTTGTGTCTGAATTAATATAATCTTAAAATTTACAAGAATCCAGTTTCCTTTTTATAAGGTTTCTATAACACATGTGTCAAGTGTCTAGTTTTGAAAGGACCTCCTAATTATTTCACTTACAACTTCCTCTGGGTTAATTATGGGAGTCTAAGAGTTGGACGAGGGGACAAGAGTAATACAGTTCTTGACATGCCATCTGAATGCAGGCTGAATGCGGTCTGTAACAAAGCCTTCCGGTTTTCCTTTTACTTATTATGTTGTCTTGTCCCCTTGTCAGGGTGAGGAACACTCCACTTCTTTACAGGTTCAAACTGAATTCCAAATTCTGTCTGGAGCACATTTGGGTTTCTACCAGGCCCACTTTCTATTTCAATCCAAGAGGTGGGAGAGATGGAGGGTACCAAAATTTATTCCTGTGTGCTCAAATGTGATCAAACCTCGAGCTCTCACTTGACAGTTAATGTCAAAGAACAACTTTAGCGTCGTCTCTTTCTGGATTCATTCCTTTTTAATGCACATCCCTCTGGTTTCCAAAGCCAGAAAAATCTGCGGTTCATTCTAGATTATTCCCCCTGCCCTAACCCCTTCCCTGGCTATCATTTTGTCCTCAAGTTCTGTCAGTTTACATCTAAATATTTCTTGAATCCGTCCATTTCTCTCCATCCTCACTATGGCTGCCTCGATTATGGCTGCCACAGTGCTCTGCTGCTAAGGTCCAAAATCATGAATGAGGCCTGTAAATAGGGTGACCAGTTCATCCAGGTTTGCCTGGGACTGTCCCAGTGTTAAATCTGAAAGTCTTACACGCCAGGACCCTCCCCCTGGTCCTGGCCAAACTGACACTGTTGGCACCCTCCCTGTAAGTCTTGGCAACTCTCTGCTTCCTCTGTTCATTGCAGCCCCACTCACCTTCTTCCAGTGACTTGGACTTTCTTACCTCAAGACCTTCACACGGGCTGGTTTTCTCCCTGGATTGCTTCTGCACTCACTCTTTGTATGGTTAGCTCATCCTCCTCTCCCAGATGCTGGCTCAAACGCCACATCTTCAGATAGCCTTTCACAACCCAGCACCCAGCCCCAAGTTAATTTCTGACCTTGTTCCAGCCTCTCGCTGTATTCTTTACTTTACCTTCACATCTCTCAATTAGTGGGTTATATTTTGTCTGTGTAGTTACGTGTTTAAAGAAGCACTTTCTTCGTTAAAATTCAGCTCCTCAAAGGCAGACAATGTGTCTGTCTATACAGCTGTTTGTCCCCAACACCTTGCCCAGGACCTGGGAAGCATCGAGCCCTCTATAAATACACTTTCAATACATTTACTTTGTACGTGTTTTCCTTTTCCCCTGATTAAACTTACAAGTCCTCTTTCTATCCTCCCTCCATCCCTTCTTCTTGCCTTTCTGGTCTCTTGCTGTCTCTCCTTTCTTGCTCTTTCTTTCTTTCCAAGAAACAACTCTTGGAATTAAGTGTTAATGCTACTGTTTTTATGATTTCTTGAACCAATATTTTCTGCTTTTATCAGTATTATTTCCTTCATCTAATTTTCTTAGGTATATTCTTTATTTTAGTTTTTGAGCTCTCAGGCCCATTTGCCAGCTCTCTCTTCCTCCCACCTGCTTTAGCTAGACTGAGTCTGCACTCTTCCTCAAGAGACAGAGCTGTGTCACTTCGTCACTCTTGTGGCACCCGTTGTTTTCTCTGTGGGATATGCCCTTCATTTACTAATCTAACAAATATTTAATGGCTACCTCCCCACCTTGTCTACTGAACAAATAATTCTTTAAGATCCAGCTCAGCTGTTCCTTGACTGTAACGCTTTCCGGCCTCCACCCCCACTGAGTTTATCCGCTGCTCTGTGCCACACCCGTACCTGGAGTGGACATCCGTTATAGTACTTACGTTGCGTTGTAACACTTTATTCATACTCCATCTTCCCCACTGAGCTCTGAGCTCCAGGATGACAGTGTCCGACCTCTGTGTCTATTTTGGAGGAAGCTGAGATTCTGAAGGAAAGGGACACACATAATTAGCATGGCTCTCTCTACAGCTTCATCCTCCTAAGAACTAAACAGACCTTCTTAAAAAAATACATTGAATAAGTCAACAGGAAAATAAGCAAGGAGATGAAGAGACAGAAACAAATACTGAGTCAGGGAGCATGTACATTTTCAACTTGATTAGATAATACCAAGAGAAATTTCTTTATTGGAGGAAAGAAGAAAAACAAGAGAGGGGCAAATACAAAAATGAATTTGATGTAGATAAGAGAGATTTTGAGAAAACTCACAGTGATGGACTTGGTCCCCACAAAACATGATTTTGCCGAGTTTGGCAGTGGGGATGGAATACGGACCTTGATCAGAGTGGAACAGGTTTGGAGTACTTTAAGAATATGTTGTGGTCAACCAGTGAAGGATTGAGGACGTCAGAACCATCAAAGGGCCAACCAGATAAAGAGCAAATAACTCTTGTGATTTTATTCGGTGCAGCCTGACATTCTAGATATTGAAGGGGGTCATGAGTGGCATGGCTGAGGATGGGACGGCAGGGATCATGGAAGTTCACAGAGGCAAAGGCATCAGGGATGCTCATGAGAACCAGCAAAGTGGCTAACCTTGGGCTGAAACAAGCAAGGCCAGAGAGGTGTGAGCACGGAGATCCTGAGCTAGACAGACAACAGGTTCCAGGGGAAAACAGAGCTGAAGAGGTGGAAGGAGAAGTCACTGTGATCAGTCGTGAGGATTTCAGAATTCACACTAGGTTTAGGGTAGGTCCACATCAGGGTTTCATCATCTCGCTGGCCAATAACACGCTTTCATGCCATTTGATGGAAATGAAATACAAACCATGAGATAGTAAAAGAAGAAAACTGGCTAAAGAGTTTTTCAGTCCCTGCAGTGTCTATCAAATCCAATGCCAAGTACTATTCAGGTCTTGTAACCTCCCTTGTTCCAGTGTTCTGGCTCCAGTCAGGACACCCCTGGGCCCAGAGCTCCTGAGGTTCATCTGGTGATGGGGCAGGTGTCAGAGCGACTGTCCTAGCTTTCACGGGAGCCTTTGTTCAGGGGCAGCAGGGAGAGAGGGGCCCCTCCTCTTTAATGGTGCTATCAGAACATAGGCTTCTTTGATCTTGTCTGGAATACTGATGGATAAAACTCTCTATGCATTTTATAGGAATATAAAAGACAAACAAGAATGATTTTTAAACACACGAAGCTTTAAGCTACAGATTTGCAGACACATTTTCCCCTTCCTTATTGCCTATCTCTAGCCTTTCTGGGAGGAAACACACATCTTGGTGTTGCTTTCTTTAAAAAAAGAGAAAGGAGTCAAAACAGTTAATCTCACACGCTTCCTGTGATAGGGAAAAGGCAGCACACACTGCTGTAGGAGGAGACCTTGGGAGCAGAGCCAAAGTAAAGGATTTTCCCAATGGGTCCCCATAATGATGCTCTTGGAGGAGGAGAGACTCAGAGTCACCCAAAGGTCCAAGGCGAGGCCAGGCCCATGAAGGATTCAAGTGGATGGAAGTCATGGTCACATCCCGTGAGGAGCCCAAGGAATCATAGCCAGAAGATAAGGGGTGGAGGTGGCCCTGAGGTTAATGACAGGAGAAGACATAAGAAGGACAAACATACAGGGGCCTACGGTCAAGGTTGGAAACTTCAGCAACTAAGATGGTGGTGTCATAAACAGAAAAGAAAGATGCAGAGAGAAAAGCAAACCTGCACTGGGAATAAGGAATCGGCGGAACTAGTCTGCCTGGGACTATCAGGACATGGCTTCTTCAACTGCGGGTGCGAGAAGCTGGGAAAATCAGAGAGGGGATCACAACCCTGATCACCTTCAAATTCCAATTTAACA
Organism: Equus asinus; assembly: GCF_041296235.1. Taxonomy (NCBI): domain Eukaryota; kingdom Metazoa; phylum Chordata; class Mammalia; order Perissodactyla; family Equidae; genus Equus; species Equus asinus. The sequence goes on from NW_027224846.1 coordinate 766,685, forward strand.
GACACCCAAGCTCCATCTTCTTCCTAAGACAGCACATCAGTGCCTCTGTATCCTTAATTGTGCATGTGGAAAATCAGATTCTAAAGCAGCCATTGTGGTGGCTGACATGGAGGGCCTATAGTAATCACGTGACAGCTGTGAGAGCTTTGGTCTTGCAGACCCTCAAACACCTGCCATTTCTTTCCCCCACCTCTGCCCTTCTGTTAGCAACATTCAGTTGGAAAGATTTAAATCCCTTCATGTGAGTTACTGCACACATGCCAAGAAGATGCTCAGTGGTCACCTCGTTCACTCACCATCTGCCAACTTTGCAGGATGTGTGAGTTGAGTTCATGCCTCAAGAAAATGTCACAATTGTTAAATCTCAAGAGTCACCTCCAGATAATCTAAATTTTAAGTATTGAATGTGTAAGTGACACAGGACTGGTGTTTAAAAACATTTGCATAGGAACTCAATTCGAAACCATCCTGTGGGGCTCAGGCCATTGAGTCAATGTCTCCAGAGGCTCTGGCTCTTCAAACATGAATTCCTCCTGTTTCATTAGTTTGTGCTATTGCTGTGGCTCCCAAGGCATTACCTTTGGGACAAGAGACTTAACCATGGCATTGAGCTCTCAACTGTGTAGGAAATAAACTCAGAAACACCCATCCTTAACCAAATTTGTTTCACTTCAGGGAAAGAACAGATATGGGGTTCTTAAAAACTAACGAGCGGCATTGATATTGAATTTTAGATTAAATGATTTTACTAAAGCCTCTAAAAAATACCCCTTTTTAGCAGGTCAAAGAGCTCTGCTCCAGAAATGACAGCACAGCCTCCCAGTGAACTGCTTGTGTGCAGTGTCTCTTTTTCTTCTTCCCCTTCCACCTCCTAGAGAAGCTCTTCAGAAGCCTCAGACGGGGAGCTGCTGTGTGGCCAGTTCCAGGGGGACTATTTGCATCCGAGTCCATTCACGTGACTCTCCATCACTGTTAGAGGCGCAGGGGTCAGAGAGAAAACTTGTCCTCGCTGTGTAAATACACAGACAAACCTCTTAAAGAAAGCTTTCCCAGTGTCTTAGGTCAGGCTTCCAGAAGCAGGGCCTGAGACAGTGATTCTGGTGAAAAAGATTTATTGGAGGAGGGCTCTCTGGAGGGGGTGCAGTGTGAGGGAAGCAGCAGACAGGAGAAGAAAACTAAGCAAAGGGGCTGTCTCAGCTGGAGACTAACTTCTCCCTCGTATCCCAGAAGGCTCTGGTCCACCTTGCGGCCAGGCTTCCAGCTTTTTGTGCCCCAATCATTGGCCACTGGCTGTCCCCTGCGGCCAGGAGTAACCTCCCAGGCAAGGCAGCTCCATTTGAGCAATGAATACTCACAGCAACTGAGGAAAGAGTGTGCCACCAGTGAAGGGGACCCGGGCAGGGCACCAGCAGCATCCACTACACTTGGGGAAGGAAGGGAAGATCAGAAAAGCAGAGAGGGCCTCTCCGAGCAAGCGGCATATAAGCTGAGTCCAGAAGGATAAGTAAGAGCCAGGGTAAGTAAGAGACTTGGACGAAAAGCATGGAGAATGGTGAAGGGAACAGCACTCGCAATGGCCCTGGGGTAGAAAAGAGAATATGGACCTCCTTTCCTCTTCATTCAAGGTGCTCTGGCCTCTGATTCTGGGTTGGAGGGAAGTGTGTAGTGGTATTCCTGTAAGGCAAATGCAGGGCAGGCAAAGAGTTTTGTACTTTGGGCTTCTGCAAAGGACCCAACAGATTTGTGGAAGAAAACATTATGAGTAAGCACTGGGCCCTGAAGATTGCTGGTCTCACCTTTCACATGCTCTCATCTCTGTACAAAAGTATGTTTATCTGTTTTAGGGAGATAAGTGAAGATTCCTTGCCTGGAAACTTTACAAACGTCCAGGAAGGCCAAGCTCTTGGTCTGCAATGGTGTAGCATCTCCTGTTCTCAAAAGGGTAACATGGACCATCCCTCCCAGGTATGACATCCTATGTGCCATCTAATGATTTGTGGCACCCAAAACTCAATGAAGATAGAACATAGACAGACAGATAGAAGGAAGACCAGGGTGTTCAAATACAGTTTTCTGGCATATGAATTCTGAGACATCAAAACCTCCCTAGGAAATGAAACACCTGAAGTGTCTAGTGAAGTGGAAGGCACTGGGAAGAACTGACCCTGTGTCCCCTCAGTGTCCCAGCAGGGGGTGTTTGGATGAGCGTATTCAACTCAGCAGGAACCGAGCAAGGCAAGTGGCTGCAAAGGGGCAACTGGTAGGTGAGAAGGGCCTCCATTTTGTTTGCAGATAAAAGCTTCTCAGGACATATTTCTTGGATAGTGAATAAAGAGCCCATCGAGGGCTGGCCTCTCAGCAGCCACTGTAAAGACAAGCTGAAAAGAGAAGAAACAGAGAAAAAGATACGATAACAAAGGGGGATAGGAGATTTATGGGCTTAGAGCTCCAAATTTAAACATGAGATATGAGAATTTCAACTAAAGATGGTGATTTGGGGACTAATATATACGAAGGTCCTTAAAAATGCCCCCAAAAACCATCTTGTATTTTAAAAAGAATGAATCCGTGGTAATGCTAGTAAACTGGAATGGCAGTCAGCTGGAGGACATCTTGAAGAAATCCGAGAAGACAGAAAGCAGATAGATCTGACTGATGAAAACAGATCACAGAAAGATGTAGACCAAAATGCTGGAGAAAAGAGGGACCATTCCCACAGGGGTCCTTTGAGAGCTCCAAGCTCCTAGTCCACAAACATCAAGGACAGAGATGAGACAGGGTACAAGCATGAAGGTAACTGAAATTAATCACAGGCCAAGTCCTCCCCCAAGGTCTGTTTCCTGACTTTACATCTTTCCCCTCTCTCTCTCCTTTGCTCACCAGCTCCAGCTTCATTGACCTTCTTTATGTCCTTTTAACACGTGAAGTATCTCCCCAGCTCACTGCCTGTGCACTTGCTGTTTCCTGTCTGGAACAGTCTACCTCCAGACTTTCACATGGTTGGCTTTTCCCTGTCATTCAGGTCTTGGCTCAAACTTTATCTGCTCAAAGCATTCTTCTCTGATCACAGTATCTAAATGAGATCCCAACCCCAGCCAGTCACATCACCCTGCTTGCTTTCCTTCAGAGCATGTGTGAATCTCTGAAGTTTTCTGACTCATTTATTTCTTTGTTTCTCGTCACCTGAGGACAGAGGCCTTATCTACTTTGTTTATCAGAGTATCTACAGTAGCTGGAACATCAATACAATGCGGTGTTTGTATCAGATAGCTCTTTCTGGGTGATAAACTACCCCAAAACTTAGGGGTCTCAAACAACAACTGCTCATTTAGTTCATCATTTGGATCAGTTAGGCAGTTCTTATCTGCGTGAACTCAGCACATCTCTCCCAGGCTCTGTATCCCAGGCATCCATGGTCAGCTGTAGATTGGCTGCTGGTTGGATAATCTAGGGAAGTCTTTGTCACATGCTATGTGTCTGGCAGGCTGTTGGCCAGAGCAACAGAAGCAAATGGGCCACATGTCTCTTGTCATCCTCTTGGGCTTCTTCACAGGAGTGTTACTTTTTTTTTTTTGAGGAAGATTAGCCCTAACTGCTGCCAATCCTCGTCTTTTTGCTGAGGAAGACTGGCCCTGAGCTAACATCCGTGCCCAGCTTCCTCTACTTTATATGTGGGACGACTACCACAGCATGGCTTGCCAAGCAGTGCCATGTCTGCACCTGGGATCCGAATCGGCGAACCCTGGGCCACCAAAGCGGAACGTACACACTTAACTGCTGAGCCACCGGGCTGGCCCCCAGGACTGTTACTTCTGATAGCTCAGAATTCATATGGAAAAAAATGTATTTTTAACTTTCCTGTCTTTTACCTATTTTGGGTTTCTTTTGAGCAAGATTAGCCCTATGCTAACATCAGCTACCAATCCTCCTTTTCTTGCTGAGGAATACTGGCCCTGAGCTAACATACATGCCCATCTTCCTCCACTTTATATATGGGATGCCTGCCATAGCATGGCTTGATAAGCAGTGCGTAGGTCCACCCCCAGGATCCAAACTGGCAAACCCAGGCCACTGATGTGGAGTGCACGAATTTAACAGCTATGCTGCCAAGCTGGCCCCTTACCTATCTTCTTTATAAGGGCAGCAAGAGACAGCAAGTCCAGTGTGCAAGCGGTTTTCAAGTCTCTCCTTCAGGTCACTGTTCTAGAATCCCAATGAACAAACTAAGCCACAGGGCCAAGCCAGATTCAAGGAGATGGAGAAACAAATGCCACCTCTTGCTAGGAGGGGCTCCAAAGTCACATTGCAGAGGGGCATGGACACAGGATAGACAGAATTTTCAGCCATTTTGGCACTGTTATCATACTGCTCAATATATGCATATATATGTGTGTGTGTATATATATATGTGTGTGTGTGTGTATACATATATATATATATACATATGATGAATAGTTTTGATTTAAAAGACTGCATCTGGGAAGGCTGGGCTAGTTGGACCACATCTCTCTTCCCTGCCCTCCTCCCAAATATATACAGCAGACAGCAGAGGCTTTTGGCCCCCACATAAAAATCCAAGCTGTGCAGGCTAAAGAAAGTGACCTGCTTACATGCAGATGCCTCGTCATTTGAGTGTAGGACCATGAATGGGAAGCAAAGCAGAGTTTGAGGAAACTCTGGAACATCCAGCAGGCACCTTAATGGAAAAGGAGAGGCAACACAGCTTTTCTCAAGAAGGAACATATCAAGATAATTCACTGCTCAAGTCAAGTCCTCCCTTTTTTGACTTGCTCTCCACAGCCGGCTGACCCCCACAACTCTGAACTGTCATTTTCCAGTTATGGCACCAGACCCACCAGTACAGGCTCATCCAGGGAGCAGTTTCTTGGCAGAGAGATCTACACAAATCCAAATGGAACTCCCACCGCTTAACAGCCTAGATCTTTATTCACAAACAAGAACTAACAGCCAAGGGTCAACAAATGTGAAGAAAAAAAATCACATACGTGACTCACATTAAGATTAACAAGTAAAATAATTGTGTTTTTAGGAAATAAAGATCATTCAGGAAACAAAACAATGTTAAAAGAGTAAGAAATGACTTTAGTGAGATAGGAAAGATGGCACATACAAAAGTAAGAACAGACTGCTGCTGCAAAAAAGGAGTAATCAGAGGATGAAAATGAGTGCCTGGGAATTAAAAATACGTTTGACACTAAAGCAATTCAGTGGACAGACTGACTAAGAGAATGGGGATGGTTAACAACATGTCAGTGATCTGGTGATAAAGTCAGTGGAATCTTGCAGAGCAGAGCCAAAGGCAGAATGACGGCACGTAGGAGAGAAATGTGAAGCGGCATACATGTCTGCCCTTTCTTTTATCGGGGTTCTGGAGGCAGAGAACAGAGGTAATAAAAGGGAGGAAAAATTCAGTAGAAGATAATTTCCGTGAGACAAAGGCTACAGGGGTTTCTGAAGGCCCCCTCCTTTTTTTTAAGGAAGATTAGCCCTGAGCTAACATCTGCTGCCAATCCTCCTCTTTTTGCTGAGGAAGGCTGGCCTTCAGCTAACATCCATGCACATCTTCCTCTACTTTATATGTGTGACGCCTACCACAGCATGGCTTGCCATCGGTGCCATGTCCGCACGCGGGATCCAAACGGGTGCACCCCAGGCCACCGAAGCGGAACATGTGCCCTTAACCACTGTGCCACCAGGTTGGCCCAGAAGCCCCTTTTATACGGGCACTAATCCCATTCCTCAGGGCTCTGTCCTCATGACCTAATCACCTCCCAAAGGCCCCACCTCCTAATACCATCCCATTGGGCCTTAGGATTTAACAAAGGAATTTTGGGGAGACATAACATTTAGGCCACAGCAACGGGGCCAAAGAAAATGGTGTCATGAATTTTGCTTTGGGCATCGGAAATACTAGAAAAAGGAGGTGCTATTTCTGTTCCACTGTGAAGGACAAATATCAATTCCCACTGAGAGGCAAGGCATTACAGGCAGAAGGAAGAGTATATGAGCAGAAGTAGAAAGATCTGAAATTTCCTGACAGGTTTGGAGAAAGAGATCAATAGTTTAGTGTGGCGAGAGTCTGAGATCTATGGCAGGAAGTGAATACACATGAATCTGAAATGACAGGATTGTGCCAGATTGTAAAGAGCTCACATGCTATTCTGAGAGGCTTTTCTACCTGACACTATACATAGTTGGGAACCCTTGGAGAATTTTATGCAGCAGAGCGACATATTCATAATCTACTTAGCTCAGAATCATGAATAGCAAGTGGGTACTTTCTGATGAGCCATTCCCCAGACTCACCTAGATGTAAAAACTCAAGAGTAGACAGAGAATTTCAATAGCACTAGGAACCAGAAATATTTCACCATTACCTGCTAGAAAACCGGAAGAACTTCCATGAGTTAAACCTTTAAAGCTTACAGTAGACTGGTGGAACCATTCATGGTAAAATATTTCAATAAATCTCACAAGCATAGACTTTCTTTCATCAGAGTGAAGGAATTCAAATCTCCCTCAGTATGGAAACTATTTAGTAGAGGATTCAGAGTCTTTAACACCCTCATCCAGCATCAGTCGTGAGCTGAAACGTGCATGTGGAAGGAAAGGAGCTGTGGGGCAGCCATAGTGAAGTTGTAGCTTTTAGCCACGCACGAATGCAGAAACAGCCCATCCAGGAATGAGTTTTAAATACTGTACAAAGACAATAAGGTAGTGGTATCTCAATATCTCTTCTTAGACATCAGGTTATTATTTTAAAGAATGAGTGACTTTTTAAACTAGAAAGTTTCATGACACTTGGCTATTTTAAACTAGATATCTGGCGGCCAGCCCCAGTGGCCTAGTGCTTAAAGTTTGGCACACTTTGCTTCGGTGGCCCAGGTTCGGTTCCCAGGTATGGACCTACACCACCCATCTGCCATGCTAATGGCAGCTCACATAGACACCCACAAAAAACCAGTGACATCCGCCATCATGGTGGAGTGAGCTCTTCCCTTAGACTCTCTCCCCAAGACACAATGCAAAGGACATTCATAAACCAACAGAGAACATTCACACGACACAACAGACATCTGAGAGACCCAGGCAGCCATACATTTGAAGGTGGAGGTGCTGTACCCCCGGGAGGAAGTGGAAGGAGGTAAGGGGATCTCCTCTTCCTCCTTGACGGTGATCTAGGAAACAGGACTGCATGTGGCCCTGTGAGGAGAGCGGGTAGGGGCAGCTCTCTGCAGGAACGCCTTTACTCTTGGAGCTGCCTACAGCTGTGGGAAAGCCCCACACAGAGGAGGCCAAGGAATTGCAGGGGCATCTTTATCAAGCAAGCACCCCAGGGGGGGAGACAGCAAGTGCAGAGCAGAATGCCCCCAGGATTCTGCATGCAAAACAAAGCGCCTCTCCCTCCACCTGACACATCAGCTCAGCCAGAGGAAGGGACTCCTACCAGAGCGCATGCACACACATTTCTAAAGCAGCAGCACTGAGCGGGCAATGGCAGACGTGCCCAGTCAACACAGATTCCAAAGGACAGGCACAGATGCAAGGGATCGCGGTGGGCTCAGAATACACAGCTCCTGCCCCTCCCACTGGTAGCAGGTAGAATCTGCGATCAGATACTTCCACTAAGGGGAAGCACAAATCCACTCCCTGAAATAGTACAAAAAGACACTTTAATACTCCAGACCATAAGGAAAATGACAAGCAAGCAGAAACCAACCTTGTCCTGAAGGCACAAAAATTTACAATCTAAATGTAAGACAATTCAAAATAGCTATCATTAAAAAACTCAATGAGGGGCCGGCCCGGTGGCGCAGCGGTTAAGTTCGCACGTTCCGCTTCTTGGCGGCCCGGGGTTCGCTGGTTCGGATCCCGGGTGCGGACATGGCACTGCTTGGCAGCCATGATGTGGTAGGCGTCCCACGTATAAACTAGAGGAAGATGGGCATGGATGTTAGCTCAGAGCCAGGCTTCCTCAGCAAAAAGAGGAGGACTGGCAGTAGTTAGCTGAGGGCTAATCTTCCTCCAAAAAAAAAAAAACCAAAAAAACAAAAAACTCAATGAGTTACAAGAAAACTTGGGAAAGCAGTTCAATGAAATCAGGAACAAAATTTAATGAACAGACAGAATTCTTCACAAAAGAGACTGAAACTATAAATAAAAACCCATCAGAAATGTTGGAGATGAAAGACACAATGAATGAGATAAAGAAAAATCTGGAGTCCTTGAATAACAGGGCTGATTTATGGAACACAGAAGCAGCAGCTTGGAGGACAGAAATATAGAAATGCTTCAGAAGAAGGAGGCGGAACTATGATAAAAAAGAAATGAAAAAATTCTCCCAGAATTATCTGACTCAATTAGGAAATGCAACAGCAGGATTATAGGTATGCCAGAGGAAGAAGGGAGGGAGAAAGGAACAGAAAGCTTGTTCAAAGAAATAATAGCTGAGAACTTCTCAAACCTGGGGAAGAAACTGGATTTACAAGTAAAAGAAGCTAACCGAGGGGCTGGCCCCATGGCCGAGTGGTTAAGTTCGCACGCTCCACTGCAGGCGGCCCAGTGTTTCGTTGGTTCGAATCCTGGGCACGGACATGGCACGGCTCATCAAAACCACGATGAGGCGGCGTCCCACATGCCACAACTAGAAGGACCCACAACTAAGAATATACAACTATGTACCAGGGGGCTTTGGGGAGAAAAAGGAAAAAAATAAAATCTTTAAAAAAAAAAAAAGCAGCTAACCGAACTCCTAATTGTATCAATGTAAAAACACCTTCTCCAAGGCATATGTTAGTGAAACTGGCAAAAGTAAATGACAAAGAAAAAATATTAAGGGTAGCAAGGCAGGAGAAAATAACCTACAAAGGAACCCCTAGCAGGCTTTCACCGAATTTCCCAGCAGAAACCTTACAGGCTAGGAGAGAACAGAACAATATCCTCAAAATTCTGAAAAACAAAAACTTTCAGCCAAGAAGACTCTATCCATCGAAATTATCCTTCAGATATGATGGAGAAATAAAAACTTTCCCAGATAAACAAAAGCGGAGGGAGTTCATTGCCACAAGACTCCCTCATACAAGAAATGATCAAGGCGGCCCTCATATCAGAAAGAAAAAGAAAGGGTTTAAAAAGCCTTGAGCAAAGAGATAAATAGGCAGACAAAATCAGAAAACTACAGTTCTCTATCAGGACAGGATAGCAACCAATTATAATATTGAAGATAAAGGAAAGGAACACATCAAAAATAACCGTAATCTCATCATTTTAACCATGAACTCACATCAGAAAACGGAAGTTACGACAAAAGTAACTTACAAGGGGATGAAGAAAGGAATGGAACCTGCTTTAGACTAAGGAAAGAAGAGGCCATCAGGAAATGGACTATCTCATCTATGAGATTTTTTAGATAAACCTCATGGCGACCACTAAATAAACAATCAGAACAGAGACACAAAGGATACATACGGAGAAAATCATTCTAGAGAACTACCAAACTAAACTGGCAGTCCGAAATACAAAGGACAAGAAACAAGGGAAATACAGAACAACCAGAAAACAAGTGATAAAATGGCAGCAGTAAGCCCTCATAGATCAATCATCACTCTAAATGTAAATGGATTGAATTCTCCAATCAAAAAAGAGAGAGTGTAGGCCCGGGCCAGTGGCTCAGCAGTTAAGTGCACATGCTCTGCTTTGGCGGTCTGGGGTGTGCCAGTTAGGATCTCAGGTGTGGACATGGCACAGCTTGGCAAGCCACGCTGTGGTAGGTGTCCCACATATAAAGTAGAGGAAGATGGGCATGGATGTTGGCTCAGGGCCAGTCTTCCTCAGCAAAAGGAGGAGGATTGGCAGCAGATGTTAGCTCAGGGCTAATCTTCCTCAAAAAAAAAAAAAAAGAGAGAGAGACAGAGAGAGTGGTGGGATGGATTAAAAAATAAAACCCAACATTATGCTGCCTCCAGGAAACAGATCTCAGCTCTAAAGACAAACAAAGGCTCAGAGTGAACTGATGGTAGATGAGACTCCAAGCTAATGGCAAACAAAAGAAGCAGGTGTTGCCGTCCTTAGACAAAACCGACTTCAAGATTAAACTAGCAATGGAGTGACATCAGCATCATGGTGGAGTGAGCTTGCCCAGGACTCTCTCCCCTCCAAGATACAACAAAAAGGAGCAACCCTATTTCAAAAGAAAATAACCTAAAAGCACAAAAATCCTCGGAGAGTCATGGCAGCCACATGACAGAGGGTGGAGAGGCTGGAGCCCTGCCTCAGAGGAGCTGGCCCAGGGTAAGAGAGAACTCTGCTCCCTCCCCTAAAGACTGTGGTCACTGCCAGGGAGGCTCCATGACAGAAGGAGTGGGGGAGGGGTTGCGCATCTGTGGAATCACCCAGGACTCCCTAGGGCGCTTGCGGCCTAAAGGGAAGCCCTTTAACAGGGCAAAAGCTTTCACTCAGGGGTGACCTCATCAAGCCAAGACCACAGGAGACCAGATAGCGAGAGCTGATCGGGAACCTGGGACTGCGTGCAGGAGAAAGTGCCCCGCCCCTGACCCGCACTGCACTGGGCCATCTCCGCTGAAGGTGGAGGGCTCAGAACACACAGCTCTCGACCCCCATCCATTGGCAACAGGCTGTAACTGCAACAGAATACTATCACAATGGGAAAAAGACTCATTCTTCCAGCATCAGGCAATTCATCAAATCTCCAGACCAGAGAGAAAATAAGCACCCAGAATTCAGTCCTGAGGATGCAGAAATAAGTAAACTAAGCAACAATGAATTCAAAAGAGCTATTGTCAAAAAACTCAATGAGGTAAAAGAGAATATAGAGAAACAATTCAACGAGTTCAGGAGCTAGTCCACAAAACAGATTGAAACTATAAAGAAGAATCAATCAGAAATATTAGGGATGAAAGACACAATGGAAGCTATAAAACAAAATACAGATTCCCTGAATGCTCGTGTGGACACCACAGAGGAGCGACATGTTGAAATGCTCCAGACAGAGGAGGAGAGAGAACTGAGACTAAAAAGAAATGAAGAAAGTCTCCGAGAAATATCCAACTCAATGAGAAAATACAACATAAGAATTATAGGTATTGAAGAAGGTGAAGATAAGGAGAGTAGAGCAGAAAGCGTGCTCACAGAAATAACAGCAGACAACTTCCCAAGTCTAGACAATGAGAGGGAAACGTGTCTGGAGGAAGCCTTCAGATCTCCTAGATGTGTCCAAGTAAAAAGACCTACTGCAAGGCATATAGTAGTAAAACTGGCAAAAATGAATGACAAAGAAAGAATACTCAGGGCAGCAAGGCAGAAGAAAATACCCTACAAAGGAACCCCTATCAGATAAGCAGACTTCTCTGCAGAAACCTTACAAGCTAGAAGAGAATGGAATGACATATCCAAAATTTTAAAAGATAAAAATCTTCAGCCAAGTATACTCTACCCAGCAAAAACATCCTTCAGATATGAGGAAGAAATTAAAACTTTCCCAGACAAACAATGCTAAGGGACTTCGTAGCCATGAGACCCATCCTCCCACACCAAGAAATCCTCAAGAAGGCCCTCATACCTGAAAAAATGACAAAGGGGAGAGAGGGGTCACAAAACACAGAGTAAGGAGACCAACAGATAGACAGGATCACAACAGGATAGCAAATATTCAACCACAGCATTAGGCTAAAGGGAAGGAATACACCAAAAACAAAGACAATCTTGTCACTTTAACCACAAACTCATGACACAAGTTGGAATAAGATATGACAATAATAACTTAGGAGGCGAGGTGGAAAGGGACTGAATCAGTTTAGACCAAGGAAGGAAGAGGTCATCTGAAAAGGGACTATGTTATGCACGAGATTCTGAATACAAACTTCAGGGCAGCCACTAAACTAAAAAGCAGAACAGAGACACAAAAAAGAAATAAGGAAAAAACAAAGACACACAGCATAAAAAACGGCATAATTCAATGGGTAGACCAAAACACACAGGACGAGAAACAAAGGAAATGCAGGAAAACTGGAAAATGAGTGATATAATGACAGCATTAAGCCGTCATACATCAATAATCACCTTCAATGGAAATGGACTGAACTCTCCAATAAAAAGACACAGAGTGGCAAGATGGATTAAAGAACAAGATCCAATAATTTGTCGCCTCCACAAAACTCATCTCAGCTCCAATGACAAGGACAGGCTCAGAGTGAAGAGGTGGAAGACGAGACTCCAAGCTAACAGCAAACAAAAGAAAGCAGATGTCGCAATACTTACATCAGACAAAGTAGACTTCAAGACAAGGCAGGTAAAGAAATACAAAGAGGGGCGGTATACAATGATCAAAGGGACACTCCATCAAGAAGAATAATAACACTTATAAATATCTATGCACCCAACACAGGAGCAGCAAAGTTCGTAAAGCAACTGTTAACAAACCTAAAAGAAGATATTAAAAATAACACAAGGGAGGATGGAACACTTCCTAACACATTCTACGAGGCCAGCATCACTGATACCAAAGCCTGAGAGGGACAGCACAAAAAAGGAGAACTACAGGCTAATATCACTGATGAACATAGATGCAAAAATTCTCAACAAAATTTTGGCAACCTGAATTCAGCAATACGACAAAAGGATCATACATCATGATCAAGTGGGATTCATACCAGGGACACAGGGATGGTTCAACATCCGCAAATCAATCAATGTGATACACCACATCAACAAATTGAAGAATAAAAACCACATGATCATCTCAATAGATGCAGAGAAAGCACTTGACAAGATCCAACAGCCATTTATGATAAAACTATGAAAAAAAATAGGGATACAAGGAAATTACCTCAACATAATAAAGGCCATATATGACAAATCCACAGCCAATATCATACTCAATGGGCAAAAACTGAGCGCCATCCCCCTGAGAACAGGAACGAGACAAGGATGCCCACTATTATCACTCTTATTCAACATAGTACTGGAGGTTTTGGCCAGAGCAATTAGGCAAGAGAAAAGAATAAATGGAATCCAAATAGGGAGTGAAGAAGTGAAACTCTCGCTGTTTGCACACGACATGAGCTTGTATATAGAAAACCCCCCAAAATCCACTGGAAAACTAATACAAATAATTAACAACTACAGTAAATTTGCAGGGTACAGAGTCAACTTACAAAATTCAGTTGCTTTCCTATACTCCAACAACAAACTTACAGAAAGGGAACTCAAAAATATAATTCCATTTGCCAGCGTACCTGAAAAAATTAAGTACCTAGGAATAAATTTAACCAAGGAAGTGAAGGACTTATAGAAAGAAAACTATAAGACATGAGTGAGAGAAATTGATAGTGACTTAAAGAGATGTTAAGAGACTCCTTGCTCATGGATTGGAAGAATAAACATAGGTAAAACGTCCATACTACACAAAGCAATCTACAGATGCAATGCAATCCCTATCAGCATCCCGCTGACATTCTTGACGGAAACAGAGCAAGGAATACTAAAATTCATATGGGGCAAAGATCTCGAATTGCTAAGGCAATCCTGAGAAAAAAGAACAAAGCTGGAGGTATCACAATCCCTGACTTCAAAATGTACTACAAAGCCATAGTGACCAAAATGGCATGGTACTGGTACAAAAACTGGCACACAGATCAACGGAACAGAACTGAAAGCCCAGAAATAAAACCACACATCTATGGTCAGCTAATCTTTGACAAAGGTGCCAAGAACATACAATGGAGAAAAGACAGTCTCTTCACTACTATCTCATGACTAGGTACTTAAGCAAAGAACTGGAAATCAATGATTCAGAGAGACTTATGTACCCCTATGTTCCTTGCAGCATTATTCACAACAGCCAAGACACAGAAGCAAACCAAGTGCCCATCAACTGACAACTGGATGAAGATGTCATATACGTATATACACACACATATATATATATATATTTATACACACACACACACACACACAATGCAATACTACTCAGCCATAAAAAAAGACAAACTTGTCCCATTCACAACAATGTGGATGGAACTTGAGGGTGTTATGTTAAGTGAAATAAGCCAGACAGAGAAAGGCAAACACCATGTGATTTCACTCACACGTGGAAGGTAAACACACGAACAAAGAGAACGGTTTACTGGTTACCAGAGGGGAAGAGGGGAGGGAGCTGGGCATAGGGGTAAAGGGGCACATTGATACGGTGACGAACAAATTATAACGGACCACTGACATTTCACAATGTTATAAACTCTTTTGACCTCAATTAGAAAAAAATAGGAAGATTGGCGGCAGATGTTAGCTCTGGACGAATCTTCATCAGCAGAAAGAAATAAAAATAAAAAAAATAAACTAGAAATGTGGCTCAAGGCTGTGCACATCACCGAGCTCTCCAACTTCAGAGCAGGAACAAGGAAAAGATCACACAGCAACCTGATAGGAACTAAGTAGAAATCACGTCTAACTAATAGGAAAAGGCTGTCCATTTCTCACTCCTTCATGAATACGCCGACGTGGAAATCAGAACATATATCTCAGCCATATGTCTTTGTCTTATTTTTCTTCAAGACTGTACAGCATGAACATAGAAACGTTCAGCTGAAAAGTCAGGAGAAGAGTCCTTGAAAGACTTCTATTTGAGGAAACAGAACTATATTTTAGAAAGCTTCTGCTGTGTTTGTGTTCTCAGGAAAATTCAGGAAACTGTTTGCTCTATGAAGCAAGAAATGAAAACCTGTATAAGTTGAGGGACTGAGCTGTAAAGGGAGAGGGTGGCAAGGGAGAAACAGACAAAAAGATAAAGAGAAAGTATTTTGGAAAGAATAAAATTTCCCTTGAGATTACATGCAGCTTAGAAACAATCAAGATCAGTTTTTACATCACTGGGAATTGAATCAATGATGTTGAAGCCATTCTTGAGAAACTCTCTCAGAAAGAAGGAGATAAAGGAAAAGAGAGAAAATAAGAAGAAGATTCCAGAGATGGAAAAAGATTTTCAATAGAAGAATCATTGGCATGTCTGAGGGAGAGAGCAGAGCAGATGAGACAAATAATCTTTAAATACATCTCAGAGGAAACTTTCTGCAACTCAAGGAGGGCCCCGATCATCAAAAGGAACACATCAGATATGAGGCCAAATTGATGAGAAAAAAATATGACCATAACACATATTGAGAAAGTTTTGGAACTTCAAGAATAAATAAAATTCTCTAGGGATTTAGGAAGAAAGAGAAAAAAAGGTCACATTGGAATTAGACTGCTCACCTGCAATTCTAGGATACCTGGAGCAATGTGTGGGGACAGAGACGAGGGACAAAACTGTGTGAGATAAGCATTCGATACCCAATCTCTCACCCACGAGCGAAGACAAAAACAAAAAGATTTACACTAATGTGCAAAGACTCCCAAGATACACTATTCCATCTAGCAACAATACTAGAAACACAGTTAAAAGATGAGTCAGACTCAGAAAAAATATGATCAACACGTAAAATAGACAAATGGTTAATATCCACAGTGAAGAAGGAGCTCCCAAAACCCAACTAAGAAATTACTAAGGGGTAGGAATAAATAATTGACTGAGAAAGAAATACAGATGACCAATAGGCAGCAAGGACACAATCCATCAATTAAAATCGAAACTGGCATTGAAATACCATCGGATCAAGAAAACAGGAAGAACAT
Source organism: Equus asinus (assembly GCF_041296235.1). Taxonomy (NCBI): domain Eukaryota; kingdom Metazoa; phylum Chordata; class Mammalia; order Perissodactyla; family Equidae; genus Equus; species Equus asinus. The sequence continues at coordinate 782,393 of NW_027224846.1, forward strand.
CACGTGTGGGAAAGGCCTGTGAAAATCGATACCGGGAAGAACTCCCAGGGTCTGGAAGATCAAGACAGCTCCCTGAATCCAAAACTCTCCACAGTCATACAATCGACCTCCTCCAAATCATACAGTCAACAAGGAGAACCAACGAAGCCACATAGAAGCAAGCCTGTAGTGTCACAATATGACCAAGACGACCATAACCTTCAAATGACCTGCAAGTTCAGAAACAAATGCCAACTTCCAGCCCAGCTCCGACCACTACTGAAAGCCTTTGGCAGAGTGGAGGATTAGAAGGTTTAAGACTCCATGGAAAGGACAAGGTCATGGAGGAATCAGAAAAAACACATCAAACCACCCTCAAAAGAGGAAGTCCAACACTACCTGCTGAAATACGCAACAGAGGCGAAGGACTCGGTAGTCCTGGGCACTGGCCACGAGCACGCTGCTGCAAGGGGAAAGGCTCTGGAGGTGTCAGCCTTGGAGAAGCACTGCTTCCAAGGGAGAACCAGAAATTGGCAAAAGAGGCGGTGCTCCTCCCAGACGGGGCCATAAGGAAAGAGGATGGAAGGAAAGAAAAAAGGAATAGGAAGGATTTTGCACAAAGGAAAGAGAAACAAAATATACCCCTTAATTCCCGATTGCGTTATGTTTAAAGAAACTGCGCTTCACCATCCTGACAGAAGTGGGCTCTCTCACACTAGGAACCCTGTCCATACAACATCCAGGAACAGGAAAAAAAAAATTCCATACAAAGTTACTGTAAGAAGAAAACAAACTGAATCATAACATTTCAGTCGTTCAAAATTTCTCCTATGCTCCTCCAAAAACATGAAGGAGAAAACATACAGCACAACACTCCACATTTAATTATTTCAAACACGCATTGGAAGATGTTAAAAAAAGAAAAACAAACATCTAGAATTAGAAAGCCACATATTAAGGCAGAAACGGACACAGCACAGAAATACCGTGAGATCCGATCAATTTCTTTTAAAAGACAACAACAAATAAACTAAAACTAGAAGGCGCCTTAACAATCCCGTACAAGAGGGAGAGCTGCACTCCTCAGAACCCATTGAGACCAACGTCACTATCTTCTTCACGTCTGTCCTTCCAGCAAGACTTGGTTCCAAGGAGCCAAGACCACGTGTGCCGCTTCAGCGCCCGACTCCCGGGCACTGCATCCCCGGGCTGGCCCCGTGCCCGGCACACACCGCACGTTCGATGAACGTGAGCGCACGAAGAGACCCCTCGCTCCGCGTGCCCCACAGCTGTCGCGCTACCTGACGGGCACCTCTTGGCGCACAAGCCTATTCCTCAGATACAGGCTCGGCTCCCACCAGCCCCCAGGCCCACGCCCCACGCCCCCAGGCACCTCTCCCAGATGGAATCATCTTCGCAGGCGCCCTGGTCGTCTGTGTTGGGCGAGGAGGAAGACCCGGAGCTGAAGGAGGGCCTCCTCAGGCTAGCGGCCATGGCTGTGGAGGGCCCGGGCTGCTGTGCCCACCGGGGACACGGAGCGGCGTCCACGGACGCCGGGGGAACGGACGAGCCCAGCCCCGGAGAGAGTAGCAGAGCGCGACCGGACTCCGCCGGGCTTGGCTCGCAGGCGCGGGTCACCGATGGCTCCCAAGATGGCGGCCCAGCAGGGGCGTGCTCCTCGGCGCCGAGGCCCAGATGCTCCCAGGCCGTTGCCCCGCCCCCTCTGGCGGTGGACTGTGGACAGAACTCCTGGGGCCCCGTCCACACGTTTCTGACCTTCGCGGAGCGGGAAGGTGCGCTGACAGGGACGCAGGGTCCCCGCTACGCTTGCTCTCAGGGAACTGCAGCCTCGGGTTCCTCCAGAGGCCGCGGAGATTCTTACGGCTGACCAAGAACTTTTAGACAGAAAAGCATGAAACAGTATGTCTGAATTACAACTGAGCTGATGATCACCAAGGTAATGCAGAGAGTGTCATGAGGACATATAACAGGGGCAAGATCTTGACTGCAGGTGTCAGAAAGGCCTCCTTGAGGGATCCATATCTGAGAGAAACCAAAAAACCCTGGAGTCATCTTTGACTCCTCAGTCTCCCCCACATCCAGTCTGTCAGCACATAATATCAGCTCATTTGCTCTTCAAAATGGACCCAGAATGTGACGGACTCTCAGAACTTGCTCTGCTACCATCCTGATCCAAGCCACAACATCTCTGACTTGGAATATTCCAGTACCACTCACTCATCTCCCTTTTCTAGCCTTGTCTCCTACAGTCTATTCTCCACAGAGAAGCTGACGTGATCCTGTGAAAACTCAAGTCACGTCACCTCCTTCTCCAGTTCAAAATCCTCCAATGGTGCCTACCTCAGAGGAAAAGTTAGGGCCTTACAAGAGCCTGCAGCATCTGTACCCACGGGCACCCAGATTCCATCTGCTACTCTTCTCCATCTCACTCAGGCTGGCCTTGTGGCTCCTGGAACAGGGGAGGCCAGCTCCTGCCTCAGGGCCTTTCTGCTCTCTGTTCTCTCTGCCTGGACACCGTTACTCGTTCCCTCACCCTCCACAAGTCTTTCCCCAGCATTAACTTCATTGGGGCCTTCCCTGGCCATCCCATCTCCAGTCACAACTCTTTCCAACACTCCTACTGCATCTATCACTACCTGACTTGCCAAATATTTTCCTTATTGTCGTTCTGGCTGTCTCCCTCCTGGAATAAATGCTGCCTAAGAGCTCCAGTTTTGTCTGTTTTGTTCACTTCTGTATCCATGCTAAAACACTGTCTCCAGAAACTGAGTAGGCACTCAATAAAGTGTGTTGAGTGGCTGCCTCCATCTGAGAGATGACGTGGAACCACTGCGGCAGGGAGGGTGGGAGAAAGCATTGCGGGAAGAGGGAACAGTGTGCTGACAGGCGCCAAGGGAGGCAGGAACAGGGCACATTTGAAGAACAGAAAGGATCCCTTAGGGAAGGGGGGAGTGGTGTGAAGGGAGGCTGGAGAAGTAGGACAGAGCAGGCAGGGCTGTGGAGACCACATAAGGAACTTTGGTCTTTTTACAACAGCCACAAGAAGCTAGTAAACTAGGGAGTGACAGGATAAAATATGCCCTTTACAAACCTCTGGATTCACTATGAGATATGGGTTTGGAGGAGGGAACAGTGACTGGGGTCCTCAGTCACCAGACTAGTGCCATAGCTCATACCACAGGTGATCTTAGCTTGGACTGAGATGGCGGAAGCACAGGTGGAGAAAAGGAGGTAGATTCCAGAAATATTGAACAAATAAAATCAACAGGTCTGGGTGATTGATCACATAAGGTGGTACAACAAAGGGCAGTTCCAAGCTGACTCCTACATTTGGTACTTGGGAACTGAATGAACAACGGCCCCATTCACTGGGTTTTGGGGTGGGGTAACAAGGAGGAGAACACGCGAAGATGATGCAAGAGCACAGTTTTGGAAATCATGAATTTGAGATCATTCTGAGACATCCTAACGGATCTTCCCAACTGGCAGTGGGTATCCAGGTGGCATGATCAGATGATGAAAGGTGTGCTGTGTCATGCAATGTCCTGTAGGTTTTTACCTCATGGCTGATGGGGCATCACAGGTTGTAACTGACAAAGTGATAGGATAAGATTTGTGATTCTGCTAAATCACCCTGGCCACAGCATGATCACTGGGGTGGGGGAGGGGGTTAGACCAGAAGCAGGTCCAACACCAAGGACGTGGTGCAATAGAGCAGGTGAGAGAACAGACCTGAGCAAGGGCTGCAGCGGTGGGGAAGGAAAAGAGCACAGACCTTCCCTCTGTCACCACCCATCTCCCCCACAGCTGCTGGGATTTTTCTACAACACACACCAGATCATGTCAGTTCTTCCACTTAAAACCCCTCACCACCTTCCATTAGCCTTGAGACCTTCTACATCTCATTCTCTGACAACCTCAATGGAATTCTCTCTTGCCACCCATTCCCCCACCCGATGTCAACGTCTCCTGACACACTATTCTGCTTCAATCTGCATCCTGTTTAGCTCATGCTGTTTTCTCCTGCCTGGCAAACACCTATTTATCTTTTTAAAACTCACTTCCTCCTCTGTGAAAAGAAGAAAAGCAGTGCTGACATCCAGGAGCTGGTCCGGTACCATGAGCCAGGCTTTCCTGTTGTTAGAAGCTGGCCTCGTGCTCCCACAAGCCATGCTGTTCACCTGTTGGACATAAACTTCTCACAGACACCAGCACAAGGTCACGCTGCGACAGGGATGACGTGAGACAAAACACCACCACTTCATCATTTTGCCTAAACAGACAAACACAAGGCCGTCGTGCCATCCAGAAAATACCAAACATCCCTCTCTCCTGACTGAAGCGAGCAACTGTGGCTTCTTTATGAATTACGGCGTTTGTCTCACTCTAGTCACAACTCCTTCTAGAAAGGATTGATTGAGCTACACGATCACAGAATTGTCCCTGCCTCCTCTCAGCACCCAGTCCAGAGCAAATCCCTGCTTCCTTGAACCCTCCCCAAACTATCCAACCAAAGCCCAAATCCTGTAAGTTCTTTCTAACGCCCTCATCCTGATAGGCTCCAGAGTTCCCTATGATGTGAGGCCTCCCTCATTACAAAGAGTAATTAAACCCAACTGGTTTACCTACTGGTGTGCTTCTGGTGGTCTTTGCTGCAGGACATTGCAACTCTAACAGTAGGATAGGTTGATTAAGTTTCTTGGAGGAAGTGAATGGAGCTCCAATCTGAAGGCTTCTATTTTCTATGTTATGCATACTCAAAACATCACCCATATTATTTTGAGAATGAAGGGTTGGGGGGAGTAAATCAGAAGTCTGTGGAAAATGTCTGAATTATATATTCTGGAGCATGGGAGAGTGACTTGACAAGAGAATCCTACTAGAATGGTCAGGCTCTGTGAGGGCATAGGTGAGGTGGGGTGACATGAACTCAACGTAGTACCCAGCTGCCCTGCTCTGAGTCCTAGCTCCAGTACTCAAGACAAAAATGGGTAGTTTGGTTTTGGGTTTACTGGGACTGAAGGGCAAGGGAGAGGAAGGCATTGCCAAGAGAATTAATCATGGATGGACTATGAAGTCCAAGCTCAACTGAGAGGTAACAGCATAGAGGAAGCATCTAAAGGATAGAGTACACCATGGAGGGCCTGAGGAAAAATATGCTGAGGGCCTAGCTGAATTAAGTGACCAAGCAAGCTGGAAAGAAGAGATCAGGGCTGGAGGGTGCTGCACTGCTCATTTGTGAGGTGGTGCAGCATCAGGATGCAAATCCAGGGTATTATGGTGGGAATGGGGACAGGTGGATGAGACGAGGTCAGCAGTACAGATGAGGTATTGAAGAAAATGAGTACCCCGTGTGCAGGCTCAGTCCTCCGCATGCACACTGAAGTCAACTAGGATGACAGCAAGAATTGAGGCAGAGAGGAAAGCTGTGGGCCAGGTGATCAAGTCTTCAATGAAATAGGGGACTAATTAGGCAGAAAAGAGTAATGAGGAGGAGAGGATGATCCAGCTGGGGACTATGGATCTCAAAGAAATGGTGTGGGAGGACAAAGAGCAGAGAGGACATAAATCTCGTACCCCCTAATCCTGAGATCTGCAGGCACCGCTTGACGGGGCTTCAAGAAAAGGATATTCTGTAGGCAGGGCCAGGGCCAAGGCAAAGAGAGGGAGGGAAGGGCTAAGAAGAGGCTGAGGAAATAGAGGAGGCTGGCGATTATGGAGTGGTAATTTCGAGGACACTGTGAGGCTCTGGGGGGTCAGTGTTAAAAAAATTAAAAGAGTGGAGAGCTGACTTAGGGTCGCAGCATGATGGGAAGATAAGGAGACGAGAGAATGGGGAGTGGGGAGAATTTAGCTATCATGGTAAGCACTCAACAGATATCTGCTGAAACAAGTGGAATTATTAGGCATAAATCTAGTGTATCCAATCTGAAGAGTCCTAACTATCAGACTGTAGGAGTGACAGCACGAGGTCATGATGATGATGACGGTGATGGCGATGGTGATGGTTTGAGGATGATGGGGGTGGTGGTCATGACAATAACTACCAAACTTGAACACCTACTGTGTGCCAAGTACTGTTGGAAGCACTCCACATTTAATCCTCACAACCCCCATGAGACAGATGACCTCAATAGGGTCCCCAGATGGGCTCTGTACCAAAGGAGGGAGAAAATGAAAACAGAAGTAACAGAAGTGTAGAAGTGGTGGATCTTGTCAAGATGGCGGTGTAAGCAGACTCTGAACTCATCTCCTCCCATGAACGCAACCAGGTTACAATTATTTTTGGAAAAATTACCCTGTATAGAAAACTGAAAACTGGATAAAAAGAACCCCCACAACAAGGGACAGTCCTGACAAAGGCAGAAGGGCCAGAAATTCCAGCTGGAGAGAAAAAAGTCACCTTTGGGAGCAGTGGAGTTTCTCAGCTGGCCAGGAGAGAGCCACCCTAGGGTATGCAGCCCTCCCGGGAGGGGTGAGGTCCAAAGCAGGGGCCAATACTACTAAAAGCATCCTTTAGACTCAGCACAACTGAGACGAGGGTCTTAGTATCTGGCTTCGCTGGCTATTAACTGCAGCAGGGAATACCCCCAGAAAAGCTATCAGATGAAAACTGAAAAGAGTCGGGTCTTAAAGGGCCCATGCACAAACTCACCCATCTCAGCAAACTAAAATCACCAGAGAGAAGGCTGACAGTCCTTTGGTGAAAAGAGACTCACCTGGTGGGCTCTGGGGGCATCCCGGTGAAAGGAGAGACCTCTCCTGAGACTGAGACATTGGTGGGGGCTATTGTTCTGACATGGTCCAGGCGTGCTAACTCAGACCCCAGCAGACACCACTGAGGTTCTTTCCCTGGCCTGTTAGCCCAGGGGGCTGCCATACCCACTAGAGCACAGATTTAATCCAGTTCAGCCAGGGCAGGCAAGCGGCCCTAGGGACCTGTCCCACCCAACAGCAAGCCCTCAGGCTACTTGTCAGCCTGCATTGGCTGAGTGTCTTGATCCCCTACAGGCAAAAAATCGGTTGTGTTTCTATACGCTAACATGAAGTAGCAGAAAGAGAAATTAAGAATACAATCCCGTTTACAATTGCAACAAAAATAATAAAATACTTAGGAATAAACTTAACCAAAGAGGTGAAAGATCTGTACACCGAAAACTGTAAAACATTGTTGGAAGAAATCAAAGAAGACGCAAAGAAATGGAAAGATATTCTGTGCTCTTGGGTTGGAAGAATTAACATAGTTAAAATGTCCATACTTCCTAAAGCAATCTACAGATTCAACACAATCCCTATCAAAGTTACAGCATTTTTTACAGAAATAGAACAAAGAATCCTAAAATTTATATGGAACAACAAAAGACCCCGAATAGCCAAAGGATTCCTGAGAAAAAAGAACAAAGCTGGAGGTATCACACTCCCTGATTTCAACATATACTAAGAAGCTCTAGTAACGAAAACAGCATGGTACTGGCACAAAAACAGACACACAGATCAATGGAACGGAACTGAGAGTGCATAAATAAACCCACATGTGTATGGACAGCTAATATTCGACAAAGGAGCCAAGAGCATACAATACAGCAAGGAGAGTCTCTTCAATAAGTGGTGTTGGGAAAACCGGAGAACCACATGCAAAAGAATGAAAGTAGACCATTAACTTACACCATGCAAAAAAATCAACTGAAAATGAATTAAACAGGATCCTTGGCCCCAGCGCGAAGGACAGAGAATGCAGCCTGGGGAACCAAGCGTCGCTGTCAACAGTCAGTCTGGGCTCAGTTCCATTCAACAAATGTTGACTGAGTGCTGACTCACGGCGGGAACTGTGCTGTGGGCTTCGCACACCTGCTCGCCTTTGTTGTGAAGCAAGGAATGTGTGGAAAACTAGGGAGCGGTGAAACTGGACTAGAGCTACCGGTTACAAGCATCAGGGGCTGAATTTCAGGAACAGAATATTCGGTGAACGAAAGAAATAGGACATTCTGGTAAAGTTCAAACCAAACAACAAAAATGTCGTTTAAAGAAACATACATCTACAGAGGAAAAATAATATACAGAAAAGGAAAGGAATGAGGGGGAAAAAACAGCAATCAGGATCTGTCACCTTGAGGAAGTGGGGAGGGTAGGACACTGGCCGACCGAAGAACGGGAATGGGGAAGGAGTACAGAGACACCCCAGTGATTTCTCCAGTTGGGCTCTGCTCACTTGTATTTGTTTCACAATTGTGCGTACTGAGGATGTTCACAACACATTTTGTACTGGACTTTTGGTAAAATAGTTTCTAAATACATAAAAGAAGTATGCTTGTGCATTTCATTTCCCATTGGGTACCAGGGAACACACAGACTTAGAGCTGAAGAAACTTAGATCACGCGCACATGCAGGCAAAACCACCAGCCAAACAACCAACCAAGCAACCAACCACAACAACTTGAACGTCAGACCTGAAACCATGAAACTTCTAGAAGAAAACATAGGAAGTATGCTCTTTGACATCAGTCTTAGCAGCCTATGTTCAAGTACCACGTGTGACTGGCAAAGGAAACAAAGTACAAAATGAACAAAGGGGAGTACATCAAAGTAAAAAAATCTTCTGCAGGGCAAAGGAAACCATCCACAAAAACAAAACACAACCTAACAACTGGGAGAAGATACTTGCAAGCCATATATCGGATAAGGGGTTAATACGCAAAATACAAAAATAACTCATACAGCTCAACAACAACTAAAAATCAACAACCTAATTAAAAAGACGGGCACAAGATCTGAGCAGTGACTTCTCCAAAGAAGGTATACGGATGGCCAACAGGCATATGGAAAGGGGCTCAACATCATTAGCAAACAGAGGAAGGCAAATCAAAACTACAAGGAGAGGTCACCTTCCTCTGGTCAGAAGGGCTCTAATTGACAAGACAAGAGACAAGTGTTGGGGAGGATGTGGAGAGAAGGGAACTCTCCTGCACTGCTGGTGGGAGGGCAGACTGGGGCAGCCACTATGGAAAGCAGTATGGAGCATCCTCAGAAAACTAAGAATACATCTACCATATGTAGGATCCAGCTAGCCCACTGCTGGCTATTCATCCAAAGAACTTGAAAACACCAATGCAGAGAGACACATGCACCCCTAGGTTCACTGCAGCATTATTCACAACAGCCAAAACTTGGAAGCAACCTAGGTGCCCATCAAGGGAAGAATGGATAAAGAAGATGTGGTATGTATACACAATGGAATGCCACTCGGCCCTAAGAAATGATGAGATCCGGCCATTTGTGACAACGTGGATGGACCTTGAGGGTATTATGTGAAGTGAAATAAATCAGAGGGAGAAAGTCAAGCTCCGTGTGATCTCACTCATAAGTACATGATAAAAACAATGATGAAGACGCACAGAGCAACAGAGATTGGATTGGTGGTTACCGTAGGGGGAGGGGGGAGGGGAGAGAGCCAAAGGGGCGATGAGGCTCACATGTGAGGGGACGGACTATAATTAGTTTTCGGGTGGTGAACACGATGTAATCTACACAGAATTCGAAAGATATTACAACGTACTTCTGAAAGCTATATCATCTTAGAATCCACTGTTGCTGCAATAAAATAAAATAAAATAAAATAAAATAAAATAAAATAAAATAAAATAAAATAAAAAAGTGTAGGAGCCTCAAGAGGCTAACAGGCTTTTTGAAAAGTTATTCCAGGGATTTTTATGGCTTAGCTCAGGGCGGCAGACACCAGCCTGAGACACAGCTGTGACACAGCCACTAACTTCAACTAAACTATATTCCGACTGGAGGGAAATCAAAACTACTGTAATCATAAATTACTGAAGGCTTCACTTTGCGCCAGATCCTGTGCCGACTGCTTTGCACCAACTGTCTCATTTAATCCTCACATCCAAAAGGTAGGTTACCGTTATTCTCCCCATTGTAAAGGTGAGCAGGCGGAAGCAGAAAGATGGCAATCTGCCTGGAATTCACAGAAGGATTCTCTAGGTAATGACATGACTTTTGGACAAGATTTCAAGGTTTAACACATTACAGTGGGGATGCAGATCCCAGTATCACAGAACGTGAAAAACACTGAGTCCTGCCCAATGTCTTAAAACACTAATTATGGATCCTCACAATCTCTTGGCCTGTTTTCTCAGATGAGGGAAAACCCAGCGTGAAAAACCGTTGAGGAGATGTCTGCAGAGGAGGACTACGTCTGGTCTTTAAAGCCGGGAACTATCCCAGTAGATTCTGAGTCAGTGGGTCCAGAGTACGCCTTGAGCGTCTCTGTGCTTTTCAAAAGCCCCACAGGCTACACTTCCGTGCCCTGGGAGTTGGGAAGCACAGTCATGCCCTACCTCGAGACGTTTCAGTCAACAACGGGGGTCCCATCAGATTAGTCCCATATGGCCTAGGTGTGTAGGAGGCTCTGCCATCCAGGTTTAGGAACTCCGTGGTGTTTGCACAGTCTCGAGATTGCCTGACCACGACACACTCCTCAGAACTTATCCCCACTGTTAAGCAAAGCATGACTATACTGCCGCCTTGGATTCTCCACGGTCCCAGACCCTGCACTGTTTAGATGACTGCGCACGCAGAGGGCACCGCGTCTGAGGCAGAGAGCAGCAGGGATCACAAAAGCTCTCGACAGAGAGTCAAGGAAAGGCGTGCTCTGCTTACACGACTCTCTACTTTTCTCTGTGTCTGAACCATTTCATAGCTAATCTGCTTTTTTCAACCCAGCAGCTTTGCCAAAAAAAAAAAAAGGTTACCAACAAACACTAAACAAACCAATATAAAGAATACATATTAAATAAGCCTAACCCTACTATGCTACTGGCTTTTATTTCCCTGGGATAATTTGGACAGCATTAGATTGTGTTACCAAGAGCAGCCCAGCCGAGGGAGATTATTTCTAATTCCACAGTGCTGCAGATGCGGTCAGTAGCAACTGCAGGCTGGAAAGGAAAGAAAGTTGGGTGTAATCCATTCAGGTTCACACGTTTCACCAGGGACAGCCTCCAAGCCTTTAATACTTAGCTATGCATTTATCCATTTCTTTAATCAACCACTACTAACGCCTACTAAAGGCCAGACACTGCTCTCAGTACTCTACGGATATGAAATATCCTCTCACCTTTACACTCACCTATGGAGTGTGTATGATAATCATCCCCGTCTTACAGATCAGGAAACTGACACACAGAATGGTACAGTAACTTGCCCAAGTTCACACAGCCCGTAGGTGGCAGAGCCAGGACCCATTTGACAGAGTCTGGCTCCAGAGGCCACGTTCTGAATCACCACGCTTAGTCTCCAAAAACCTAGAGAAAGCGCCAGCCTCAATCGAAAAGTTTGGTTTTCCCCACCCTACAGTCCCTACGCGGCGGCCCCAGTCTCCAGGGCATTCTTTCAGCTCCTCTGACAGGCCACACTCCTCCCTTGCCCTGTCCCAACACTCTCCCGCACAAGTCCTCCTTGTCTTTTAGGCATCTGCTCTCAGCTTCAACATCACTGCCTAAGTCACAAAGTCTAACAGTAAAATGCCGTATTTCTCAACACTCAACACAAAATTGCCTTTACGTATCTCCTAGGTAATTGGTTGCTGCCTGTCTGTCCTTTCCAACCAGGCTGTGAGGTCCAGTACGTCAAACACCCTGTCAGTCTTGCTCACCAAGTGTCCAGGCCACCGAACACGCACCGACCAGAGGAAAGGAAGGACTTGTCCCAAAGTCAACTCTCCAGACTTTCTGTGCAAGGAGGGAACGAACGGAGCACCCTCCAGCCTCACGCTTTCTTTTCCAGACTTTCAAGTGGGGGGCACATACCTGTGCTCACAACGCTCCCCGGACAGCCCCCACTGCACCCCTAACAGGCAGACTTCTGCACAGCCAAGGGCTTTGGAAAGCACCGGCTCTGCACACAAATATTATGTGGCCCTCGACAGGCCACTTCCCCTGAACCGGCCTGAGCTTCAGGGCCACGACAGGCTTCGTGAAAACCCCAACGGAACGTAGCCTCGAAAAGAGGGAGACCTGCACTCCTCAGAACGCCTCGAGACCAGTGTCCTTATCGACTTCGCGTCTGTCCTGCCAAGAAGCCAAGACCACGGGTGGCGCTTCAGCGCCCGACTCCCGGGCACCGCATGCCCAGGCTGGCCCTGTGCCCGGCACACACCGCCCGTTCCACGAACGCCTGAAGCGCACGAAGAGACCCCCCTCGGTCCCCGCGCCGCACAGCTGTCCCGCGACCTGACGGGCACCTCTTGGCGCACAAGCCTGTTCCTCAGGGACACGCTCGCCTCCCACCGGCCCCCAGGCCCACGCCCCCCAGGTACCTCTCTCAGATGGAATCATCTTCGCAGGCGCCCTGGTCGTCCGTGTCCGGCGAGCAGGAAGAGCGGGAGCTGAAGCAGGGCCTCCTCAGGCTAGCGGCCGTGGCTGTGGAGGGCCCGGGCTGCTGTGCCCAACGGACGAGCCCGGCCCGGGAGAGAGCAGCACAGCGCGGCCGGACTCCGCCGGGCTCGGCTCTGGGCAGGCAGGCGCGGCTGGCCTAAGCCTCCCACGCCTCCCAGCAGCCGCGAGCGCTCCTCTCCTCGCTCGCGCGCGCCCAGCCGCCGCCCAGAAGCTGCCTGGCCGTTGCCCCGCCCCCCCTCTGGCGGTGGACTGCGCACAGCGACAGGGACACCCTCCTGGGAGAACTCCTGCGGCCCCGCCCACACGCTTGGGACCTTCGCGGAGCCGGAAGGTGCGCTGACAGGGACGCAGGGTCCCCTCTGCGCTGGCTCTCGGGGAACTGCAGCCTCCTCCCTCGGCTTTTACTTGAATGTCAGACCCGAAACCATGCAACCTCTACAAGAAAACGCAGGCAGTATGCTCTTTGACATCAGTCTTAGCAGCCTATTTTCAAGTACCACATCTGACTGGGCAATGGAAACAAAATACAAAATGAACAAATGGGACTACATCAAAGTCAAAAAAAATCCTCTGCACCGCAAAGGAGACCATCCACAAAACCAAAACACAACCTAACAACTGGGAGAAGATTCTTGCAAACCGTATATCGGATAAGGGGTCAATATCCAAAACACAGAAAGAACTCATACATCTCAACAGCAAAAAAAATCAACAACCCAATTAAAAAGGCGGGCAACAGATCTGAGCAGTGATTTCTCCAAAGAAGGTATCCGGATGGCCAACAGGCATATGGAAAGGGACTCAACATCATTAGCGATCAGAGAAATGCAAATCACAACTACAAGGAGATGTCACCTTCCTCTGGTCAGAATGGCTCTAATTAACAAGACAAGAGACAAGGGTTGGAGAGGATGTGCAGAGAAGGGAACTCTCCTGCACTGCTGGTGGGAGGGCAGACTGGGGCAGCCACTATGGAAAGCAGTATGGAGCATCCTCAGAAAACTAAGAATACATCTACCATATGTAGGATCCAGCTAGCCCACTGCTGGCTATTCATCCAAAGAACTTGAAAACACCAATGCAGAGAGACACATGCACCCCTAGGTTCACTGCAGCATTATTCACAACAGCCAAAACTTGGAAGCAACCTAGGTGCCCATCAAGGGAAGAATGGATAAAGAAGATGTGGTATGTATACACAATGGAATGCCACTCGGCCCTAAGAAATGATGAGATCCGGCCATTTGTGACAACGTGGATGGACCTTGAGGGTATTATGTGAAGTGAAATAAATCAGAGGGAGAAAGTCAAACTCCGTGTGATCTCACTCATAAGTACATGATAAAAACAATGACGAAGACGCACAGAGCAACGGAGATTGGATTGGTGGTTACCGTAGGGGGAGGGGGGAGGGGAGAGAGCCAAAGGGGTGATGAGGCTCACATGTGAGGGGACGGACTATAATTAGTTTTCGGGTGGTGAACACGATGTAATCTACACAGAATTCGAAATGTATTACAACGTACATCTGAAAGCTACGTGATGTTAGAATCCACTGTTACTGCAATAAAGTAAAATAAAATAAAACAAAATAAAACACAATAAAATAAAGGAGTGTAGGAGCCTCAAGAGGCTAACAGGCTTTTGCAAAGTTATTCTAGGGATTTTTACGGCTTGGCTCAGGTCGGCAGACAACAGGCTGAGGCACAGCTGTGACACAGCCACTAACTTCAACTAAACTATATTCCGACTGGAGGGAAGTCAAAACTACTGTAATCATAATTTATCGAAGGCTTCACTTTGGGCCAGATCCTGCGCCAACTGCTTTGCACCAACTGTCTCATTTAATCCTCACATCCAAAAGGTAGGTTACCGTTATTCTCCCCATTGTAAAGGTGAGGACGCGGAAGCAGAAAGATGGCAACCTGCCTGGAATTCACAGAAGGATTCTCTAGGTAATGACATGACTTTTGGACAAGATTTCAAGGTTTAACACATGACAGTGGAGATGCAGATCCCAGTATCACAGAACGTGAAAAACACTGAGTCCTGCCAAATGGATTAAAACACTAATTATGGATCCTCACAATCTCTTGGCCTGTTTTTTCAGGTGAGGGAAAACCCAGTGTGAAAAACCGTTTAGGAACCTTGTATAGGCTCTCAGTGAACTGTAATTTTAATTTTCAACCTGGCAATAAAGCAGTAGACATCAAATTTCTCTTTCTTTCTGCTTTCTTAGGAATTAACTGCTTCTGTAATTGAGCCACTGTGCATACCTTTCTTGATTTCCCCTCCTTTCCATATGCTCCTGCAAGTATTTAACAAATGTACATGAATTCTGTGTTGTTTTGTATTAGTGTGATGGCAACAATCAGAAGATTTTTGAATATCATCTTACTTTGAAGTTTAGCCTGGAAGCCACCACTTCTCCCGTTGGTGTAATTATGGGAACATTTTCGCAAATAATTCCATGATCCACATCAATAACTCCTCCTATAAGTTAAGGAATGACTTAAGTTACAAAAGCTATCACACGTTATTCTTAACTACGTAAATAACTTAAAGTATAATGCAACATGGATAAATTCGTTATAAAGATAATTCACAGTAACAAATCAGAAAACCAAGTGAAATATAGATATCTATATCTAAAGAAAAGTTTAACGTAAATTTGGACATTTTGACACATCTACTTGGAAAATCTTTCTCAGAAACATTACTTACCAATAATCTAATGTCAACATCATAATGAGAGCAAAGCTAAACTCTATCTGATATAACCCAGCCATACTCTTTACAACTACTTGTTTCTCTAAATTAACCTTTCTTACAGAAAAAACACGGTGCCCCAGAAAGGGAATTAAGACATTTATATATAATTTTTAAAAATATGATAACCAAATAAGTTTAAAAACATAGGATGATGAAGAACAATATGACATTAGTTCTAATTCTGTTATTTGATTTTTAAAAGCAAACAATTCATTCTGCCATATGTGCAGTTTCCAAAAATAATTCTAGAAATTTTGTTCTAAATAAAGGTAACAATTTTTTTTTAATGGTAATGTTAGTCACCACTCCTCAGACTGCAATACTAAGTTTAGGAATAACTATTTAAATAAATAAATGTTGGTTTCTTTTATCTGTTAAAGACTAGCTTCTAGAAAACTTTAGTTCTGTTGATAAACACTTAAATACAGGAAAAATACAAAAACATTTGAGTCTAATACCTTTGATTTCCAACGTATCACTGAGGGATAATTCTATGTTAGCTCCATTCTTGCTATGGTTTTCAGACTCTTGCATGACAGCAGTTCTCTTATAAATGCCTCTTTTCACTTCATCAAAGACCCAAAACATATTGTACACTCGAGCAGTATAGCCTGCTAATTCAGTGATCTAAAACCAACACAGAGAAATAAAATAGAGTTAATATACTCAAGACAGACTTAAAAAAATATGCAATCATATAAGCTTTTTGATTTAATGTTAAAGATCCTATTTTATTATACATGAAAAATAAATAACATATCTGATAACTAAAACAAGTAACGGTAAAAAGCTTATCAAGAGAGCAACATAGCAACGTGTCAATGTAAGTTTGATTGGGATTATAAAACACATAAAAAATTATTCATTCAAGTCACGGTTAAAAACGAAATGTAAAGATTTCAGAATATTAGTGAGACTTAAAAATCTTTGGTCAAGGGGCTGGCCCCACGGCCAAGTGTTTAAGTTTTCACGCTCCACTTCAGCGGCCCAGGGTTTTGCTGGTTTGGATCCTGGGTGCAGACCTAGCACCGCTCATCAAGCCGTGCTGAGGTAGCATCGCACATAGCAGAACCAGAAGGACCTACAACTAGAATATACACTATGTACTGGGGGGCTTTGGAGAGAAGGGAAAAAAAAGATTGGCAGCAGATGTTGGCTCAGGTACCGATCTTAAAAAAAACAAATCTTTTGGTGCCAGCCCCGGGGCCGAGTGGTTAAGTTTGTGCGCTCTGCTTCAGCGGCCTAGGGTTCACCAGTTGGAATCCTGGGCACAGACACTGCACTGCTCATGAAGCCATGCTGAGGCAGCGTCCCACATAGCACAACTAGAAGGACCCACAACTGAAAATACACAACTATGTACGGGGGGCTTTGGGCAGAAAAAGGAAAAAATAAAATCTTCATAAATAAATAAATCTTTAGTCAAATTTCTGATTTGACTCGTTTAAATGACAGATTTCATTTCCAGAAAATTAGAAATTTTGTGAAAAGCTTAAGTTCATTCAATGAAATTATGATCCTTTATTTTGATATCTTTTTTCAATTTAAAATAGGTTTTAAATAGAAGAAAAATACATATTTTTCTTATTAGAAATGAATGTTTCTGAGTCAAATTGATTGTCAAAATTCCTAAGCTTGGCAGAGAAAATATCCCTGCTAGAGGATACCAAAATTGGGAGTGAGCTCAGTGAAAAGCTTCAACTCCTTTTCAGTCCAAATTCCACAATTCAGCTTCTTTTCAAGCCAAACATGATTTATATGCCCAAAGAAAAACATTAAATACGACTTTTTTCTAGGTGAGATTAAAGATAAGATGAGATAAATCTCTGCTTTAGTCCATAAGGCTCAATAGAGTGGTACCTTGCTCCTATCCTGCCAGTGATCCAATTTAGGCTGAATCTCCTGCTGTTTTTCTATTAAAAGAACACCTTGTTGTCAGGGTACTGTGAAAGGTGACTCATCTCCTGTCAAGACCATCTTTCTCAGTGAAAAGGAAAGCACAAAAACCATTCCCTTACAGAAATGTTTACTAGGAAACTGGAACCAATAAGCGAGGCAGGTCACTAGTAAATGTCTCTTAAACAATAAATTGTGGAATAATACAACAATGCTGACATTTGTGTAAGATTTTTGTGTGTGCAAAACAAGCAGTAAAAGAGTGCATATTACTGTCAAAAGCTTTCTACCGTGTTTCTACTGTGTGAGAGGTCTGTAGCTGGATTAGTATCACATTTCTATATGTTAATGTTATAGCTATTTAAAGGGTAATTTCTCAAATGTTATCCACAAAAATCTCCTGAGTTCTCAAGCAGAGGAAAACAGAGCTAAGGATTAACAAAATATGGATTCAAAAGAAACCTGGCTAAATATATTTGCATAAAAAAATAAAAAGTCCAAAACCAAATGTAGAGGTCAATTAAAGAAAAGCAGGAGGCAAGGAGTTAGTAGACCAGGATGCAGGGTGGAGTGGGCCAAGAGTGTCTGAAAAAACCTGAGAATGTGACTGTGGACAAATTACTTTGGGATATAAGACAGGGGGTTTGCCCTTGAACTCTAACTCTAAAAAGGACCCTTGCTCCCTCTGGAGCTAGCAGAGAATGCATGATGCTTTCATGTGCTGTCATAGCAGCAATAAGATTCTTTAGAAGTGAACATTCTGTGATTCAAAGCACAGTCAGCCAAAATAAAGCAAAATGCAATCAGTTTTTGTGTCGGAGACAATGTAGAAAAACTAATTGATATTCTTTCTGTGACTTAGATACCAAAGTATTTTAATGTGAGATGGCTAAAATTTTGATTTGTCATTTAATTTTAATAGTAATTTATTAATCAAAAAACCTATCCTCAAAACTGTGTCTTCAGATTATCAAAATTACTATTTGAAAAATTTTTTAAAATTGAGTTGGTTTGGTACGTGGCCCTAAACAACTGGCTTTACTTTTATTTTTTTAACCCAATTCAAGAAATCAGTTGTTGAATGAGACTGAAAAGTTTTGTGGGTAAATCACAAACTTTGTAACTCTTTTATATGGCTTATTCGAGGCTGATTTAATAGGCAGCTAAATTTATAAAGATGCTCTGGCAATTTATATTGATACAAAAGCCACAAGAGTAATTAATAGTGAGAATGTCTGTCCATGGGAATATTATGTAACATCTGAACTGAATAAAATGATTTCCAGTCTTAACACTGTGATATCTGCAGGTCTTATTACCATTCTTTCAGCAAGTATTTATCGACCACGTACAACATTCCAAGCATTAAAATGGATATTAAGAATGTAAAGCTGAGTAAGACAGTTCCTGCTTTCCACTCAGGGCCTGGTGCAGGGGATAGTCAATTACAATGTGGTAAAGCACCAGGTGTACTGTGAACACAGAGAAGGTAGAGCCAGACTCTGCAATGAAGGCGGGAAGAAGGTGGAATCACAAGAGGGTTTTAGAGGTGGTTGGTGAGGCTTGACTTGTCATGAAGGATGAGTAAAAGTTTGCAAGGTATATAAGTAATATTATTGGCTAACATTTAGTGACTGCTTAATATGTATTGTTTTAAACATTCTAATGCATTAACTCACAACAACCCTACAAAGTCAATGCTATCATCATCCTTATTTCACAGATGATGAAACAGACACAGACAGGTTAAGGAATTTGAGTAAGTTCATATAATTTGTAAATACTGGAGCAAGAATTTAAATTTAGGCACTCTGGCTCCAGAATCCACACCTAGGGGTGTGGGTTTTTTTTTTTTTTTAATTAAAAACAAATACGTCATACTATAGACAGAAAAAGAGGAGCTATAACTGAAAGTGTAAAAATTAAAGGGTATTAGCAGCAATATACTTGGGAGGGCTGCCTTTTATCTTGATTATACTCTTAGCAATGTTTGGTAGAGAAAAATGTTTCCAAAATACTAAGTATATCTTGTAATTTACATTTTGCTTGATTTTCATATATCTTATTTTAATCAAATTGATGACAATAAATGCAAGTACCTCTTTGTATGAAGACATAATCCTTTCAATAGCATCAGCTCCAGAGGCCAATAAATTTCGAGCAGTAGTAAAGGCTTCTGTCCGTTCACTAACCATAGCTTGTTTGGGGCCATCCTCTAGATCTAAAAGCAAATTACAAAACTATTGAGTTTTTTCAAGTAACTAAATGTTTTA
Source organism: Equus asinus (assembly GCF_041296235.1). Taxonomy (NCBI): domain Eukaryota; kingdom Metazoa; phylum Chordata; class Mammalia; order Perissodactyla; family Equidae; genus Equus; species Equus asinus. The sequence goes on from NW_027224846.1 coordinate 801,742, forward strand.
TTTTATACAGATGAAATTGTGGCCAAAACAACCACATGTAAATTTTTCATTAGTACCAGCAATTTCCTAGAAATTTAATGAATTATTGAAAATACAATATTTGTACGAGATTTTATTTAAAGCTTTCTTTTGTTTCATTATTTTTTTAGAAGGAGATTTGGAACCAAAGTAAGTCTATAGGAATTACGACTATTTTCATTTAGCATTCTTTTGACTTTTTCCAAATTCAACTCCCTGCCCTTATTACAGCTAGGCAATCAAATACTATGGATTTGGTCAATAAAATACTACTAATAGGAATACAAGCAAATATTTCTAGTGTAGTTCCTTTAATAGAAATGCAAGTTAGCTGACCCTCATAATCCAGCCTCTGTCTACCTGTTTCAACCAACCCTCACTCTACAGTCTAGCGGCAGCCCAAACATGCAATACTCTATTTATCCTCTGCTATTTGCATACATGATTTCTTCTGACTTCAATATACTTCTCTTCCTTCTTTGTCTAGCTCTTTCTTCAAGAGTTAACTCTTTAGTCAAGGTTTCCCTGGAAACTTTTGCTGGCCTTTCCAATGGACTTTAAGTTTCTTAAGGGTCAAGAATGTGTGTTTTATTCTTTATTCCTAGTACTCAGCAGAGTCTCCAGCACATAGTACTCCTTAATGTGTATTGAATGGATGCATGGATGCATGGATGGGATGGATAGATGAATGAACATCCTAAATTACTGTCAATGCAGAATTACGGTTAAGAGGAGTCAGACTAGGTTTGAATCCAGGCTTTACTACTTATTGGCAGGTAGTAAGGTAAGTAGAACTTGCCACTTATCCTCTCCATGCCTATTTTCTCATTTGTAAATGAGGGAGACAATAATACTATCTCAAACAATTCTATCTCAAAGAGTTGTTTTAAGGTGAAATACAAATTAAGTGTTAGTCTAATCTATGGCCTATAATAAGTTCTCTAAATATTAGCTGTTATTATTTTCTCTAGTTATTATCGCATATCTATTTAATTTAGTCTCATTCTTCAAAATTATTCTCTCCAAGTCATTACTTTAATCTTTCCAACAATTTGAGTCTCTATCTGGCCCGTCTATAGATTATTTCCAAAGTTCTAAATTAAATGCTGAAAATTAATGAAGAAATTAGAGTGATATAGATAGTCATAGTCTAACTTTGATATTTATTGTTCGCTGATTTATCTCAGTGCAAAGGTTTTTTTTCTCCATATCAGTGCAAATATTTAACTTGTGCCCTATTATGACTACCAGATAATTTCATATTTACTTGCTCACAGACAGCTCAGCTGGGTTTGAAAGAGATCCACGCATAATATAAGGTAAAATGCACTCAGCAGATATTTACTGAACACCTAGATATGCAAGAAATTAGGCAAGGTGCTATAGGACATGCAAGGATAAATGTGATTTTCAGACTCCTTCCTTAGGGAGCCTACAGTTTGGTAGGAGAGAGAAGACAAGTTCCCAAATAACTATGCAGGGCAGCCTATGAAGAGAGTTAATGGGAGGTGTTTAGAGGAGGCAAAGATCATTTCTTGCTGCAAGAGACAGGAAATGCTTCATGGAGGAGTAGACTGTGAGTGAGGCCTTGAAGACCACATATAATTTCAATAGATCATAAGTATAGTATAAGCAACAGGACAGAGAAGGGAAACTTCAAGCAATGCCAACTGAATGATAAACAGTCTGATCAAGTTACAGCATGGGTTGGTGTCAGGCACTGATTTCACCCGAGTATGAGAATCACCATGAGTTCATGGGGCCCTTTTACAATAGTCTAGGGGCCACCCGGTGGCCAAGTGGTTAAGTTCCTGAGCTCCACTTTGGCAGTCCATGGTTTCGCTGGTTGGGATCCTGGGCGCGGACACGGCACTGCTCAGCAGGCCACGCTGAGGTGGTGTCCCACATAGCACAGCCAGAGTCACTCACAACTAGAATATACAAGTATGTACTGGGCGGTTTTGCGGAGGAGAAGAAGAAGAAGGAAAAAAAGAAGATTGGCAACAGTTGTTAGCTCAGGTGCCAATCTTTAAAAAAAAAAAAAGAGGACAAATAGTCCAATGTGGTTCCTCCTAGCCCTACTGTTGTCACTGCTCTAGAGGACTCCTGTTAGCCCCCTTGAAGTGAGTGAGTTTCCCTGAGGAATGAAAAAAGAAAGGCTTTGAGTGCTGGTATAAGTGAGGAGTGAAAAATGTGATTGAATAAATAGACTGGAAACAGAATGTAGATATTCTTACATTTAAATGTGTGACAAAATTTAGATAGACACAAAAAAATTACTGAAAGATTCTCAGCAAGCTACCAAAATAGTGAATTGCTGAATCAGTTAAAGCACTAAGAACAGTTTTGGCTCATAGAGAATCTGGCTGGTGATCTAAAATAATCATGGGATTTTATGAATTTGGGTTAAAAGCGGTTTAAATAGTAGCTTTTACTGACAGTCTCTGTTAAGAAGTAAAAACACTAGCACAGATGAACTGGTGTTTGACATGGCATGGTACTTTCCACGTCGCTTTAGCAGATTAATGCCTATTGGGTTTTCTTCGTGCTTTTAGCAACAAAATTACAAATAGCTCTGGACAGATTTCATTTGACTTTTATTCTACGGATTGTTCTTTGGAAAGTACTGTGAGAGCAGTGCCGGCAGTATTTTGCCATGCACACAACAGCCAACTGCATAACCTCTGTGAGAAGGGTAGATTCCTCAGTGTCAGAGATATAAATTCATGACCTAAAGCACTCACCTATTTTGTATCCCAGATCAACACATTTTATCTTCCTCACCAAATATTTTGAATACGTTGTCAAAAGTGCCTCACTTAAGGATTTAATATTTAACATTATATCTTCTCATTTTACTGCTATTTTCAGCTCTGCTAATAAAAGGATATATTGAAACACGGTCACATCTGTTGCTATTTCACTGAAAAGGTGAGAAAGGATTTAAAACTAAGGTTATGTAATACATTTGTCAAAACCCATAGAACTGTATAATACAAAGAGTGAATCCTAATGTAAACTATGGACTTCAGTTACTAATGTATAAATATTGGTTCATCAGTTATAACAAAGGTATCACATTAATACAAGATGTAAATAACAAGGGAAATTATGGGAGGAGGGGAAATTTGGGAACTGAACACTTTCTGCTTAATTTTTCTGTAAACCTAAAACTATTCTAAAGAAAATTGTCTATTAATTTTTTAAAAATTAAAAAAGCAGGCTACCCTTCTGTACTTTTTTCTTTGGACTTACAATCTGAGTTTACTTCTTGTCATTTATGTTTTATCTTTGCCACCTTGACAAATCTCAATCTTACCCTACCTCATACCATATATAAACATCAATTCTAACTGATGATCTTAATGTGAAATGAAAAACCAATAAATTTCTAGAAGATAAAATAGGAGAGGGCCGGCCCAGTGGTGCAGTGGTTAAGTTGGCACGTTCTGCTTCTCGATGGCCTGGGGTTCGCTGGTTCAGATCCCGGGTGCAGACATGGCACTGCTTGGCAAACGCCATGCTGTGGTAGGCATCCCATGTATAAAGTAGAGGAAGATGGGCATGGATGTCAGCTCAGGGCTAGTCTTCCTCAGAAAAAAAAAGAGGAGGATTGGCAGTAGTTAGCTCAGGGCTAATCTTCCTCAAAAAAAAAAAAAAGGAGAATAACTCTATGACCTTGGGTTAGGCAAATATTTCTTAAACAGGACAAAAAAAGCACTAACAACAAAGAAAATGATTGATAAATTGAACTATATTAAAATTATGAACTTCTCTTAGACACTTAAGAGACTGAAAAGGCAAGAATAGAGTGGGAAAAGAGATTTGAGAGTGTGTGTGTGTGTGTGTGTGTGTGTGTGTGTATCTGACAAACTACTCATTACAGAATACACAAGAGCTCTACAAATGAACAAGCAAAAACCAGATAAGCCAGTTTAAAAATGAAGAAAAAACTTATCGGTACTTCATAAAAAAGGCTATCCAAGTAGCCAATAAACAAATGAAAAGTGCTTAACCTCCTCAGTCATCAGAGAAATGCAAATTAAGACTACAATGAAGCACGCTTATACACTCATAAGAATGCCTAAAAGGAAAAAGACTCACATCAAACATTGACAAAGATGTGGAGCAACTAAAAATCTCTTACGTACTGCATGATACTATTTATATAAGGCTCAAAACCCAGCAAATACTAATGAATGATCGGCAAAATGCCTGCCTTTGCTGTGGCATGGGGGCAGGGGCAGGAGGAAGCGGGGATGGGAGTAGGAGGCTGAAGATGAGGATAAGACTGCGAAGGGGTTTCTGGGATGGGAGCTTCTAGGATGAAGGTAAGGTTCTGTTTCTTCTCAGTGGTGCTCACGTGTATGGGTTGACTTTGCGACAGTTCACTGAGTGGTACACTAATGATTGTGCCGTTGTGGGCATGTATGTTATACTTTAAAAATTATAGCTCCTGACACGAATAGCTAATTACAGCTAAAAAGTATGTCTTTGATATGTACTGATAATTACTGTGACAATAATTGGTCAACAAGAGAGTAGTCATATGTAAACTGACCCAAATACAAAATTATATTTCAACAATTTGGCATTTGAATATGAGACATACTCCTGCAGCAGGAGCTATGGAGATCATCTTGTTGGAAGTACATTTTAGGAATAAAATATCACCCATGTTATGAGGGTTATGGTAGAGTTCAGTTCCATTCCTAAGAGTGCTTTCAGTTGCTACTTCTGATGTGCCACCTCACGTTAGCAGATCACCAACATGTGGACGCTACTGGCAGTGCTAGTGGCTTAGGTGCTCTCTTCACTGTCTGTCAGGTGTCTGTGATAAGGTCTGGCAGAAGGGACCTATAAGTAGCTTTCCCTGGCCTTGCCCAGAACTGCTTTTGATATGAAGAGAAGAAAAGTGGCCTATAACATTAAAAAATTGAGATACAGCTCCCAGGTAACTATTTTCTTGACATAATTTCAGTCTTTCTCTTAATACAAAGCAAAGAAAGGGGTAATGTCCTCTAAGAAAATATAATAGAAGCAATATATAATTCACTATTTCAATGCCTCTATTTCAAGCATTAGCTCCCACGATTGCTTGGTCTCAAACTAAGTTAAGTCCCTTATAGACTAAGTTCCAATATAGCTAAATGGAGGTAGCGTGATGAAGGTAAGAAAAGTAACACACTAGGAATCACATAATGTCTTCTATCCTTAGTGCTTCCACTAACCATCTGTGTGCCCTTAGGCAAATCTGGGTCTCCAGACTGGATGACCTCTAAGCTCCTCGTCTGATGTGAAAATGGCATGATTCCACATGCAATTTTGTAATGTGAACTTGAATATAAACATAATCCTGTCCTAACCATAAGATTTCACTTGAAGTTGTAGGTGGGTGGTATAACAAATCTACTACAAAACTATTTTTCTTTTCTCCTCCAAAAAAACTATGCAGGCTCTTCCTCCTATCTGCACTTTTACCTCTGACTTCCTAATCACTTTTAAATATCTTGCTCTCTTAACAACAATAATCGTGCCAGCAAATGTCTATTGAGCATTTTCGATGAAGCAGGCATTGTTCTAAGTTTCACACATGTACTCTTCTTTAATCCTCCTAACAACCCTGCTATAATTTCTCCCATTTCAGAAATGAGGAAATTGAAGCACAAGAAGGTTAAATGACTTGCCCATAGTCATAGCCTAGTAAGCAAAAGAGTAAGCATTTGAACCCAGGCAATCTGATGCCAGAGCCCACATGGTAAGAATAGAATAAATATTAACAATGAGCCACCTGAATTCTTACTACTTGCTGAGAACTGTTTCAAAGCACATTAAATACATTATATACAATTTCATAATTCTGTAAGATATATATTACTATACCTATGGTTAAGAGAGGAAAACTGAGGCATATAAAGTTTATGCAAATTTCTCAAGGATGGATAACTACTAAATAGCTGAGTCAAGATCTGAACAGTGGCCTGCTTCTTTATTGTATTGTCTTTTTTTCCTCTATCCTACTTTTTCTCCCTTTTCTCTTTGCCATTCTTCTCTCATTCACCCACTTTTTCCACCTATTTTTGCTTTAAAATATACAGTATCATGTATTTAATTCATCTCTAACATAAGGGACAACTCAGGGCATAAGTGTAAATTAAGACTGAAGATTAGATTAGAATATATGATATGTAATTCCAAGACCTAAAGCCTCAAAGATATATCATTATTTAGAAAAAATAATTTTGTATGAGTAAAATGCTAACAATATTTTCATGTGTTAAATCATTGTAGATCAAATGTCTTTAGTAAATACGTACAAACATTATAAGCGTATATATAGTAACATTAGAAATTACAGAAGATATTGAAGCAGCTTCTCATAATAATGCTGTCATATGAATTTATTTTTTTCTTCTATGAAATTCTTATACTGCTTCTCTTTGTATAAAATCCTCTTTTGAAAAGAAGCTTTAAGAATTACTTTATTTTACTTGCATCACTGTGATTATCATAATTTCAATCTGAAATTTTAATGTTGTTTCTTTAATTTAATATGATATTTTCAGGATTTATTTTTAAATATCTTATTACATCACCCATAGAAATAAGATTGTTAGATTCTTTGCATACACTGTTTACTTCTTACTGGTCTCTGTGGGGTTAATTTGTCACCATTAATAGCTGCATTTTCTCTGCTCTATGTTGAATACTCTGGGGTTTTGTAATAAGACAGTGCTTCCAAGCACTAAGAGAACTACACCATAATCTTGTCATTGGTGTTGTCTCTATACGTTATATATGAAACTTTTAAAACATCCATATACTTAGATCCACTATGAATATCTGATAATTTTGTTGTGTCTTACTAAAACTAATCTCAAGACCATAAATTTTTGTGTCATTTTTTTCTCCAATACTTTTTTGAAAAAGCAATTTATTTTATCTTATAATGAAAGGATTATGTCTAAAAATACTATTACTAACAACGCCTTATTCAATATAAACTTTTTAAATGATTTTTTAAAAAATAAAACTTTGAAAACATAAAAATAGATAAAATTCAGTTTCCCAGTGGTCTAAACACAGTATTAGACAGTTGAGTTGTGGAGTATATTTGGTATATCTATAGTCTTATCACATGGGATTGACAAATTCCAATTTACTAAAATGAACAATTTTAGGGTAAGAATGACTCAAATTTGACAAGTTTTTTTGTAATAATTGGTTAAAGCATTGAAGCACTGTTTCAAAATATTAAAGTATAGGGTAATTTTTTTACTTGTTTTTATTAGATGACTTCAAACAAATAATTCTTAATTCTACACCAAAAATAGCCGTAAAATAGTGTGAATTCTGTTACCTTATTCTCAGTGTTGCCTTTTGTTTCCTAGGTAATAATTGTCACTCTGTATCAAGAACGTCAAGAGCATGCTCTGTACTTTATAAACATTATTCTGTTAAATCCTCCCAACAGTCCTCTGAAGCAGCCTTTCCAATTCTCGTTTTACAGATGAGGAAATGGAGGTTCAGAGTTTAATTAACATGACTAAGAGGATACAGGCAGGAAGAGGGAAAGCCACGAGTTGAGCAAAGCTCTGTCTTACTACAAAGCCCATGCTTTTATTTAGTTACTTCAACACTAAGGCCAATTTTGACCAAGTGGTTTTTAAAGAGAAGGGGGAACGTTAAATTTTGGAGGAAGAGCAGAAAATGCTGCTACTTTAATTAACTCCCCTTTGTCTCTGCCCATTAAGACCCAAACTCCCATCTCAAGTATTACAAAACGTTTTAATATTGTTCTTGTTGTCCTTATCTTTCTTAGTTATCCCAAAGATGAAAAATGTTGGTAAAAACCACTGGGGTGGTGATAGCTAGAATTAGACAGGGGCAGCTTGACAACCCCTACCCCCACAATGCCACCAAATCATGCTACACAGGAGGTTTATACATGTTACCTACAAGTAGAGGAGATCTTGTTCCATGGTGTGAAGCACTTCCTAAAACAATATTCCTAGTTGCCTAATGTAGTCAACCAACTCTGCAAATCACAAAACAGGGCAGATCCAGTTACAGAATATTTATAGACTAAACACATGGGATGTGCAGAACTGAAGTTTAAAACACATGGAGAGAACTTACACTGCTTTTCAAGATATTAATTTGAAATATCTCACAACTGGAAAGGACTTTTGAGCCACTTATCTCCTTTCACATTGCAGGTATTATTATTGGATGTTGCAAAGTCTGCCTCTGTTTCTGACCATTAATGACCACAGAAAAATGGCTACATATTCAGTTTCACTCACACAAAACCAGCAGTGACACCTTCAAGAGAAATAATCCTAAACATATATTGAAGATTAAGCATAACTGTCATTACCACCATCTGCAAAGCCAGTTGCAGTGATAATAGGTACAGCCACCATAATCAGTCCACTGCTGCTCCAAACATACTTCATCAAGAACTGCTCTATCATGATGTACCACAAACGTTTGGATAAAATGAGGTTCATCTGATCGGCTAAAGCTTTGTAACTTTTCTGGAGTTGCTTCATTTCCACCTATAGAGGGAAAAAGAGGCAAGAACCCAGCATGAGTTATAAAAGTAAATACTGTATGTCTGGAGGCTTTCTTTAAAGATAGGTACACATTATTTTGTTTTACTTAGTATAGTATGATCTATGATTCTAACAACTAAAAAATACAGATTAATAGAAGAATGAGTCATTATTATTTAATTTGGTCACACCTATACTATTGAAAAAAACCCATGATACTTAGTAAATATAAAGTACATGTCAGTGATTTATAATTTTTATTTCAAAATTACTTGCATGAGGTTAAAATTAAACGATATTCTATAAGACATGAGTAAACAATGTTAGAACTTTATCCTTCTTGATCACACCAAAAATATTTGAAAATAAACACATGACACACATATGTGTAATTAGATTCCATTTTCGAACTAACTCAATTTGCTGGATTTTGTCTTAAATGCCGGAGGCCTACAGCATGCTATAATTTAAATCACTGAGTTCAATGATTCAAGAAGAATCACAGGTCAATATGACTAATACAACATATAAGGCCAATTTTCAAGGGGGAGTAGAAGTCCTAAATTTGCTTTAAATTTTCTTCTTCAGATTCCTACTACTGTAAACATTTGTCTTGATAACTAATGATGCTTCAAAAAGTAAAGAATTCTGCTTGGGAATTAAAATACCATTTCAACTTAAGAATACCTGAATATTTCATTTGTACTAAGTCATTTGTATTAAGATTTCAGATGCATCACCTTAAAAAATTTGGTCGTATTTAATATTCTGAGGTTACTTCAATGCTCTGGAAGTTTATGTAATTAGGCTAACTATTTTAGGGATCTGCTTAATGTCGAAAATCTTTAGTATTCAGAAATAACGTTCTGAAATTCCTTTTCTCCTCCTCATTTCTTCTCTAATCTTAGCTTTTCTCTCAAAGCCAGACAAAATTTCATTTCACTGCCTCTTTTTATTTGTGTCAAACATGGTGCTGAACATTAACTAAGAGTTGGAAATGCTATTTGTGAGACACACTCTCCTGCACTTCTTAGGACTGAGGACCCTCCATTGCTGACCAGACATGCAAAATTGTTAAACTTGTCTTTCATGTAAAAGGACAGGGTTTTTTTTCCTCTTAAAAACAAAGGGCCCTCAATAATAACAACAAGAGAATACCATCCTAAATTTTCCATCTCAATGGACATGTGTTTACTCAGTTTCCAAACACATTTTCTTCTAATGTTCTACACCCAATTAGGATTTAAGTTTTAAGAAAATGCTTCAGAGATAATTCTGAGCATGTTTGGGTAACTGAGGCTAAGTAGACTGAGTACTGAAAATTTTATTCTCATGAAACTTTAGAAAAGTTTGCACTCTATAATTCTTTAACAACTTGTGAGTAAAAAGGGTAAGGAAGCATACATTCTAGTACAGGTTTAGATGTCATAGGAGTCTAAAATGTTAAAGAAGTGGGTCCATCAACAGTACAACAGATGGTATCTAGCACTGCAGTGGCAGCTTGAACAGTCTCACATTTCACCCATCATCTTAATTTCTATCTTACCTTATGTCCTCTGTAAAAGGCAATTTCTTCAACATTGGCTATAATTCTGGAGTGCACATACCGCAGATAGCCTTTTCTATGAGCTTCTTCAGCCACCAATTTACCAAATTTGGGAGAGCAGGCTTTCAACACTTTAGCAGTGGCATATACCACAAGCCCTGCTAATAGGGTGAGCCCAATTGGGCTAGCTCCTCTGGATGTAGCAGTCTGGATGAGCGTATAGGAGGTCAGGATTACATCTAAAATAGGTTTGGTCAGATTAGAATACAAGTGAGCCACAGATTGGGAGAACATCATAATATCCTCAGTAAGAGACTGGTCAGGGTTTGCCAGCCTCCCATCCATATTGATCACCTTATAAGAAGTCTGATTTGTAAAACAGGTTTCATAGGCATGGCCTACTAGGCGAGTTCTGAAGGCCAAAGCCAGTTTGCACTCCAGGTACCTTATCGCACTGTTCACAGAGGTAGCAGGGATGGCAATCATAAGCCACTTGAGTAATTTGATGATGAAAGCCAGTTTGCACTCCAGGTACCTTATCGCACTGTTCACAGAGGTAGCAGGGATGGCAATCATAAGCCACTTGAGTAATTTGATGATGAAAGCCAGTTTGCACTCCAGGTACCTTATCGCACTGTTCACAGAGGTAGCAGGGATGGCAATCATAAGCCACTTGATTAATTTGATGATGAAAGCCAGTTTGCACTCCAGGTACCTTATCGCACTGTTCACAGAGGTAACAGGGATGGCAATCATAAGCCACTTGAGTAATTTGATGATGAAAGTCCGAGGCTTCTTTTCCACAATGCTTTTCACGATTTTTCCATCCAGACCAGCCACATAGATAGACAGAAATGTTCTCGAGATTAGAGCCACCGAGTGGAGGCAGAGCCACCCTGTTTCAGTGGTCACAAGTTTTGGAAAGAGAATTTTCCAAAGTTCTAGTAGCTGTTTGAAAAAATCTGCATTCACTCCAGGCGAAGAATTTTTACAAGTGGTCTCGGTGCAATGCAGTATTTCTCTGTTCTCTGCAGTCGGGTAAGCTGCTTCTTTTCTCTTCCTGTGGCCAGATTGCTTTAAACGCTTGCTAATGATGGGATAGAGGGTTTTCAGAGCATATGCCACAGCCACCAGGCAGGCAGCCCTTTTAGCAGCGCTCGATCTGGTCCATTTCACTCGATCAGCTGCTGCATTTAGCATATGTGTCATTTTCCCAATTACCCAAACCGGCTTCAAAAAGAATTGGTTTTAAAAGATCATGATCCCCCGGAATCCCCAGCAAATGTTTCAGAAAGTCCTACAACGTTCCATAGTCCGCAGCATTTCTTCTCTTCTTTATTTAAATTTTGCTTTTGTTTTTTTCAATTTTGTTCTGCTGTGACAGGTGCAGCGGAGCTCAGACTCCACCGCACCTACTGGGGATGATTCCCTCAGAAGCTCAAGCTGCACTAAGCCGCCCCAAGCTCCTCCCTCACAGGCCCCTCATTGGCTGTGAGGATGGTGGGACCTTGGAATCCTCGCCGCTTCCCTTTGAACCTTGAAAATGAGGAGAAAGCAAAGCGAATTACATCCTTAGGCAGGAGTCCAAAGAGTTAAATGTCTATTTTTGGAAAGGTCGAATCAGGGCAGCCGCGGGAGACAAAACCTGCCCCAGCTACTGAGCATGCTCAGCGTCACTTAGAAACGCACAGAAGTTTCAGAATATACATCACTCCTCTAAGGTTTTAGTAGATACCACAAGGGGAAGAGCGGAAAGAAAAGGAAATTTCCAAGCGCTATAAAATGAGATGAGGGAGAAGGAGCTAGGGAGATGAGGGAGGAGGGGCAAGAGGACCAACATGAAATGAATGTGAAAAGGATATGGAATGAATCTGAAAGGGTATGGACTGAATCTGAAAGGGAGAGAGAGGAAAGGGACAAGCGGGAGGGACACTGGAGAAAACAAACTATCAAATACTTAGATCTGTTTTTCAGTCCCATTTTATTTTATTTTTTCTGTCTGTGTTTCTCATGAAGTCCCAGAATCTATCAGACAAGTCGTAATTGAGGGCATATTTTGTAAATAAATAGGAGAGAAGTCTTCTGCAATATAGAAAATAGTTCTTTGCTATATCTCCATCTCTATGTTTACTTGTCCTTACAATAAAAATCTTCCAGCCCCACAACTGCTACTTTTAGCAATGCAGATCTGATGCACTGGTATTTATTTACAAGGTGACTATTGAATAAAAAAGAGCAGTGTTTCACTTCTACCACCCTCTGTGTCCTTTAGATAGTTGTTACTTGGAGGTGTGTGACTTTATAACCTAAAGTTAACCATTTGGGAATCCAACTGGAGTTAGATGGTGGAAATAGCTTCTCTGGGACCTTACTTCATTTTTTGAGAGTTCTTTGTCTTTTGCAAACTTTTGTTTTGCTTGTTTTGTTTAGGGTTAGAGATAATCTATTGGCTACTTCCCACTTTGGTTATTTGATTCAAACAAAGAGTGTTAAAAAAATTTTCCCTACATCCCTAATGGAGGACTTAAACTGCTAAACAGTCAAGCGAAATTCTGCATACTGTTAAATATGTAAAATGTTTAGGTAAGGATGAGTGTGTTTTCGAATATGCAAAAACATTTTTGCTTCCCCACACCCACCACCCCCCACAACATACATACACATTTCTAGTCAACTGGAAGCCTGGGAAGATATGCATTAAATTAGAACAGAGGTTGGCAAATTATAACCCAACCAGTGGGCCAAATTTGGCCCGCCACCTATTTTTTTATGGCCCTTGAGATAAGAACAGTTTTTACATTTTAAAATGGTTGAAAACGCATCACAAGAATAATAATATTTTGTGGTGCATGAAAATTACATGAAATTTTTATTTCAGTGTCCATAAATAAAGTTTTATTGGAACACAGCCACACCCATTTATTTATTTACTTATTTTCTATGGCTTTCAAGCCACAGAGCCAGAGCTGGATAGATGAAACAGAGCCTAAAATATTCACTATCTGGCCCTCTTCAGAAGAAGTTTGCCAACCCTTGTGCTAGAATATAAAACCTGTCTCAGTGTTGAATGATCTTCATTATTCAGTTTACTGTGAATAAAGAACTATTCTCCTTTTCACAAGTAACAATAGCCTTAAACTTTTAAAACTCCTTTCCCATGTACCTATATGAATTTCAAGAATCATCACAGGTCTCTTTTCACTTGTTTGCATTCAATTCAGCAGATTGACTAATACATGAGTGGCAAATTCATGCAAATTTCTTTTATAGCTGGCCATATTAGCAGCACAATCTATCATTCATTCCATTGAGACTTTCTAAGTCTGTATGTAGAGATCATAGTGTTATAGTGGTTATTTTCAAAATCTTTTATTCCTAATCTCACGTTTTTCATGTGTCAAAGTAAGGATCTCTTACCCTTATAAACTTTAATTCTTTATGTCACATCTCCTGACTGTGATAAGACAGGTGGAGGGCCAGGGTAAACTTAGCTGGGGGTGATAGGAGGATGTTCAGCCAGGCAGAACACGTTCACAGAGGGTTGCACCGGTCAGCAAGCAGCTGGCAGTCGAGGCAAGTGGCCTGCATCACTGGCATAGGACAGCCACATCAGGGGAGGAGCAGGGCAGTGGGAAATCTAGAAGCAAAGAAGGTTAGAGATCGAATCAGGCCTGCACTTAGTTGTAGGTAGGTCAGTTTATCAACTGATAATGAAGCTAGGGTATAGGAACAAGCTTTTATTGGCTTGAGTGAAAGACTTATTAGAATGAGGAAAATAATCAAGATAGAAAGACAGAAATTTGGTTACCGGAATTGTGGTGCAGGGAAGGTTGGAGGCCAGTTACTAGAACTGGGGAAAAGGTTAATGTGAGATTTGACCTAATGATGAGCCACTTAAGTACAGATGTAACTATCACCATTTTAATTCCACTCCCACCCTTCACTCTACCCTACCCCCAAGAGTCAGGGTTGGTCCTAGCATCTGAGACCAAGCTCAAGACTTCAGGGAAGGCAGAGGAAGAATTCAAGATGATAGGAAAACAGATACATAATTCCAGTTGGAAATATATGCCATTTAAGTAAGAAACTAAGAATGTCAAGGTACTTCTTTCATTTTTTATATTGCCATGCAATTAAAGCAGAAAGAATGCTAATTTAGTTTGAATTTCAAACTAGGTGAGAAAAAAAGAGTGAAAAAAAGTCACTTGTTACTATAGTAAACATAATTCAGCCTAATTTCCACTCAATCTTCTCAACTTTACATGTGTTTATATGGGAAAGCATTAAAATTTTTCTTAAGAGAGGAGAAATAATCTTAAAAAAAGATCTTGAAAATGAATGAAAGTTAAAAAATAAGCAATAATTATCAAATTACTCTGTTCTCAAGTGTGATACTCTCAATGTCAGTGTCACAGTGGGCATTACCAACAACCATGGAAGAGCAGGATTAAATAGACTTTATATATATATTAGAGACTATATATATATATACACATATATTAGGAAAACTACATGCTTTATAAACAGTAAAACATCAGAAATAAATTTTTATAATAAAGAGACCTACCTATATAAGTATATGAATAAAAATGTATAATGTAGATAATATGTGTTATGTGTTTAGATAGTAAATCACCAGAGAGTAAATAATTTTTAGCAATAAAGATAAATTAAGGTTTAAGATTTGGGATGCATTTGCTGAGAAGGATGCATTTGCTAAGTAGTATTTTATCTGTGCTGTATTCCTTTCTTGAACTGTTTCCTGACCCAAGAGATTACCTAATTGCCCTACTGGCCCTAAAATAGCACAGCATTTGACTCATTATCTACCAGTCATGCTAGCCTTATTCATGTGAGCCACAAACACAATGAAGATGAGATCTTAGGTCAATATTTCATCTGTTACAAATAACCACCTAATAACTGGTTCATAATGAAATGTCTTTTGCTGTGAAGGAAAACCCAGCAAATATCTTGTCTGAGGATGTATCTCATAGGTTAATCTTTCCTTAGCCTAATTTACCACTTCCACTGCCTCTCTGTGACTGGAAAGAAAGCAGTGACTCTAGTCAGAGAGAAGACACGGTTCTATCCAGCTCCCACTTCTTGACTCTTCTCAACAGATTGGTCAACCTGTCCTTTATGTCTCTACCTATAGAATATATTTTAAAAGGTCAGTCAATCCTCTCTAAAATTATTTTCCCCTTCTAGTTAATTTAGTTAATTTGTACCTGTTTCAAAATGTTGAAAGTAGGAAAGGCTAACACACTGGGCCATTGCTTCTGACTCGATTGTATGGTTTAGTTACTGAAAAACAATGAGCTACTCCATGACGAAGACTAATTTGTTCTGAAATGCTATACTCACTTGGTTTAATTCAAACCAATGATAGATATACTTTGGTGAATTTTTGTGACAAAAATCAGTATTTCTATGATTAAACGATGTCTACCAGGGCACATAATCCTATTTTAGGCAACTATATTTTAGGCACTATTTCCCAATGAGTTAACAGAAAATGTATCATATTTGAAAATGAGAGATTGCCCAGGTTAAAAATCTGGAAAACAATCATGACAATTGGGGAAAAAAAACCATTTTGTGCATTTGTTTGGTACAGGAGATTTCTAGTTTCTAACCAAAATATCATAGAACAGTGTGTAAGATAAACGTTTTGTGAGGATATACAAACATAACACAGAAACGATCAGTAAAATCCAACTTTCGTTTTGAGATTTTTTTCGGTAAGGTGTTTAAAGTCTTTGGGTCTTTACAGCTAAACCCAGTTTTGATCAAGCTCTCTAAGAAACCCACAAAATGGTAAGTTACTACAGCGCAATATTTCTAATAAACAACTGTGTACTGAATATTGAAACTGCACGTGAAAGATATTTAAAGGATTTGGATATGGAGTGATGTGGGAATGGAAACATCATCTTGAGGATTACGGATCCATATCTTTGTTCTTGCCTTCTTTTTCTCCCCTCAGTCTGTTCTTTGACCTAAAAAAAAAAAGGCTGAGACCTACAGCAAAGTAAATAAAACTATGGTGGGGGTGGTTTGAAACACTAACCCTGCGGCCACAGCCCGACACTTCATTTCTTGAGGGTTCCTTCGCCCGACCGGTTGAAACTGCTGTGTTCTTCCTCTTTCGGACGCGCTGCCTTCCCACGGCGGCCCTCTCAGGACAGCGTCTCCGCAGAAACCGCAGAGGCTGCCGGGAGACCCGGAAGGAGCCTAACCAGGCCTCAAAGGCTGTAGGGAGGCTGGGCTATAGGCCCGTGGGCCGGAGAGGAGCGGGCTGAAACCGAGGAAGCTGTGGCTTAGCACTGAACGGAGCCGTCTGAAGTGCAGCTGTCAGAACCCCAGTGTCTTCTCAGAAGTTTTGGGGAGATGAACTGGGTCGGGGGCTCCCAGTGAGTCGTGCTGCTGGAGCTTGAGACTGTAGCCTTGCGTCCCTGGACGTGCATTCCCGTCATGGCGCCTCTTTCCTAGGCCTCGGAGGGGAGGGCACAGCCTTGCCTGGGGGCAACTTGCTAGGAGAGGTCTTTTAATCTTCCCCAAGCCGGGGACCCTAGCACCATGTCTCTGCTCTTAAACCGAAAGCAGCTCAGCTTTTCCCCCACTGTCTTTCCAAAAGCTTCACATGTGGGGCCCGCCGTGGGTGAGGTTCTCTGCTCTCCCTCCCCCGCCTCCCGGGTCCTCCTCCTCTAGTGAGACCTCTGAGCAGCTGAGCCCTCTTCTCGGCCCTGCTTCTCCCTTTTCCATGGGATTTCTTTGCGTCAATATATCATCTTTGCACAAATTTGTAAGGCGTTATGGAAGAGGCCATTCCCTGCTGCCCTTAAATCCATTGGTGGGGGCTCGTATCCACCATAAATCCAATTTAGTTTGTTTTTGCAAGGGAGGGAAAGTGAAGCGTTTTTTGCTTTAACTTACAAGAGAATTTACAATTTGTTTTGTATTTAGAATTAATCACATAAAGGAGGATGAGTTGACAGTTTAGCTTTATGTAACCTGTTCATTGCTGTTGACCTTCAAGTCCACTAGGATAGAAATCATGTGGGCCTGTAATTTCGTTTGATCAAATTCCCCTGACGAAAAGAATTGTTTTGATTGAAACATTAAGCCATTAAATACAATTTTTGTCACAAGTAGACCCAGGACAGTGATGATATGGTTAGAATATAACACATTTAAATTCTTAGGAATTTTATAAGAGGAAAGACAGCTTTTGTGTTCAAGTATTGTAACGATGTCTGATAATTTTAGCAATAGCATTTATCCTGTTGAAGATATGTTAGCATCGTATTTTAGAAGTTTATCTGATTTATTCCTAGCTAATGTTCTAGCATCATGCTTCCACTTTGGAGAAAAGTGAAAACTCACTTACAAACGTCACACAATTTAGTTGATACATGATTATAATTTGATGTTTTTGAATTCTTTAAAATGTGAATATTAAATGAGATACAAAATCATCTTACAAATGCTTAAGCAGTATTAAAATATAGGTGCTATTATTATTCTGTCATATATCTTCTGGTTATTCAGGGAGTAGTATTTTGGTTGCTAGTGGGAGGATGCAAAAGCAATGTACTGCAGGAAACGTGTAGTCTAGGATTGTGTTTCTCAAAATGAGATAGTGCTGCACCTGGAGATATTAGGTCCCAGGGGGTTAAGAAACCACAGAAGAAACGTGACACATCTCCCTGGAGCATCAGTTTTATTCACAGATCGGAGGAAAATATATTTTTTAATTTAAGTAAACATGGATATGTTATAGAGTAAAAGGCAAAACTTGTGTGAAGTTGTAAGAGAAAATATGGAATTTTAAATAAATTTTCTTGGGGAGGTTGGGCTCGTTAGGGTCAAACTCCAGATTGGTAATGAAAAAATGAGTGTCTCC
This sequence comes from Equus asinus, assembly GCF_041296235.1. NCBI lineage: Eukaryota > Metazoa > Chordata > Mammalia > Perissodactyla > Equidae > Equus > Equus asinus. The sequence continues at coordinate 819,773 of NW_027224846.1, forward strand.
ACTTTGTACTATCCCAGCAAACAAAGGTAGACAAGATTAGTTGATCATGGCGCTCTGACCATGAGGCCGTAAGGGCCTCAGAATCTGAGACAGTGCTTAGTAATCACTAGCAGTTGATTGGAGCTGCTATAGAGTAGAAGTTTTAATCCTTGTCTCAGACCATCCTTGAGTACTTGTTTATTTCCCTCTGTTGTAGGATTAGTTTTTGTTTGAAAATTTTGAGAACTGTTAGGAACTTAAAATACAGACGAGTAACTAGAGAACATTTACAAAGCTCTCTCAGAGCTGCTCCATCAGAGAATTCGGCATTAATTAATTCAACAAATACGTTTTTACTTGCCTCCCTGTTTAGGGCATTGTCAAGCTGTATAGTGGGATTCAAAAGAGAAAAAGATAAAACTTTGGACCACAAAAAGAATTTATGGTAGAATGGTGAGATTTGAATTAGGTGAATGATTTTAAGACTAGATAGTTAAATGGTACTTAATATATAACAAGTGCTGTTGTAAGAACTTTTTGTATATTAGCTCATTTACTCTTAAGAAGAACCCTATGAGGTATGTACAAATGTTATCCTCATTTTACTGATAGGGAAACTGAGGCACTGTTAATGTTAAGTGGCTTGCCCAAGGTCACCCAGCTAATCAATGACAGTTATTTGAGAACCATATGCTTAATGGCTATGCTATGCTATGCAATGTAGAAATACGAGTGTTGTGAAAGTGGCACATGTAAAGGGCTATGGATATTTAGAGAACAGAGAAATTACCTTAAACCTTGAAGGATAACAGTGTTGCACAGAACAAGCGCCACAGAGAAACAATGAAACACAGGTTCTTAAAAGCTGAAAAGGAAGTGAGATAAATAATTATCAAATTGGAGACCTAGTTTTTACCAAGGCTTCTTAGAAGAGATGGGTTGGGAGGGCAGTATTAAAGAACCTGAAAGGATTATTTGGCAGACAGTAGATAGGTCTGCATTAAGACAGGAAAACACTTGCAAAGAGGCTTTCTACCTTTTTTCCAAGGAAATGAATGAAGCAGGCTATAGCAAGTTTATATTTTGGTTGTAGCAACCTGATTGTATACACTAAATCAAACCAGGGTATTCTTGTTGTGTATTATAGGGACCTGATATACAGTTTAATTGCAGAATCATTTGATAGGAGCGTCTTTACAATTGCAAAGGTCTTTGCAAGTTTTCTTGGCATAAAAGAAACTTGGCATTTAATTTTTTGCTGCTCTTCTGTTTGGGGAGTCTACCAGTCATATGTAAGATTTTTTTTGTGAGGGAAGGGACTGGTGGCTAGGGAAGAAATAAGCTTTCCTTATTTTGCTTTTTAAATTACTTGGTTTGGCTTTAGTGTTATGCTTTGTGGACGTCTTTGAAGATATAACATTTCATTTCAAACAAAGTCTCATTTAGGGTAAAGAGATTTGGTCTAAGCTGAAACTAATTGACATATCTATGATAGCAGTTCCCAGTCTACTGTCCCTGAAACTTGCTAATCAGCCATAATGTCAGATTTTTCAATTTAATGGTTTCTTTCTTTTTTTCCTAAAATTATATTCTTTTTTTTGACTTAAAATGCCCCTCCCATTTTAAGTCCTTTCTTTTTTTCTCCCCCTGCTTTTTCTTCCCAAATCCCCCCAGTACATATTTTAGTTGTGGCATGTGGGACGCCACCTCAGTGTGACCTGATGAGTGGTGCCATGTCCACGCCCGGGATCTGAACCAGTGAAACGCTGGGCCACCTAAGCAGAGGGCGCGAACTTAACCACTCGGCCACAGGGCTGGTCCCAAGTCCTTTCTTGACAAAATTAAAAATATGAATCATTTGTCAGTCTTACCAATTAAATAATTTTTTTTTTTTAGTTGTCTGGGAATCATTGACCTAGAACTCTAATCTTTGTTTTGTACTTTTACGTCAGCACTGAGACCCTGTGTTTTCCTAGTCACATTGAGGTGTAAATTTGAAAGAGGACAGGTATAAGCACTGATCTTTTTAATTTGGAAAAGATTCTCTTTTATTTTCAGTATTTGGTGATTGATGATTTGTTTCACCAAATTCATAGCCACCTCAGACATGAAGGTGGTAGGAAGAGAAGAGAGAAAGGAGAAGATAAAGATGTGACCAGTCTTTGGGCCTCGATATGCTATTCAGAATGGGATCAACTATAGATCTGAAATACAGCACTATACATGCAGTGTAAGAAGACTTTTTGTTTTAATTAGAGGAGGTTTATTTTTATAACTTAGATTGAAGAATGCAACCCGTGTCATAAGAAAGACACAGATAAAATCCTGTTTGAATTTAGGTGAAGGAGAGGTTTGCATTTGTAAATGTAGGCCTAGAATATTCACCTGTGCAAAGTATTTAGTGAGTGCTATGTACCAGGCACTGTGCCAGGTCAGAGTATAAAGTAACTGAAATTTAGTCTCTTTCTGAGAGATTTGTAGCTTATTGGGGAGGGGGGAATATGACATTCCATAAAGTTTGAAAATATTGAAAGATCAGGGGCCAAAATATATGATTTAAAAAAAACAATGTGAACAATAGTAGAACATAGGAAAGTTTTAGCTGAGAGTTTGGCAAATCAGAAACAAGGCTAAAGGAAAGTTTGATGGAGAAAAAGAATAAAATAAATGTTATGTAAATAGTTGGAGACAAGATTACTTATTTAAATACTTAAAAATGTATATATGTGTCTGCGTGATGGTGAGGTTGAAAACCAGACTGAGAAGTTGAAATTTGATCTGTTGGATATTGAGGAGTCATTCAAATTCAGAAGTACCACAGTGAAAGTGGTATTCTATGACTGTTTGTTTGTGGTGGTAGTGGTGTGTCGTTTGGAATATAGTGGTGAAAGACTCCAAGACAGTGATACCAGTTAGGATTCTTCTGGGGAAAAATAATCAATACTATTTTTCCGTTTTCTTGTATGACTATATATTTTCCAGATCAAATCAAAACCAGTCCTAGGGCTGGCGCGGTGGCCGAGTGGTTAAGTTCGTGCGCACTGCTTCGGCGGCCCGGGGTTTCGCCAGTTCGAATCCTGGGCGCCCACATAGCACTGCTCATCAGACTATGCTGAGGTGGTGTCCCACATGCCACAGCTGGAAGGACCCACAACTAAAAATACACAACGATGTACTGGGGGTCTTTGGGAGAAAAAGGAAAAATAAAATCTTTAAAAACAAAACAACCCCCAAAAAAGCAAGCAAAAAAAACCAGTCCTATGTGAATTTGGGTTAATTATTAAACCTCTCTGTATAGGAGCAGATCAGGTTGTGAGGGACCTTCATAATGGAAAAAAGAATACAAAATTGTGACTACAAAATTAGGTATAGGGCTTGGAAGGGGAATATGCAGATGAAGGGCTCTGAACTTAAGTTTAATTAGCTTTACAATAAATTCTCTTTACTGTGAATTAGCCTCTGTCCCTGCATCTCTTTCTTCATCTGTTAAATGGGGATAACACTTAAATGTACGGTGAACATCATCCCAGTTTGCCTAGGACAGTCATGGTTTATGCCTGTGATCCTAGTGGCACGCCCAGTTTAGCATTTGTTTTCGGAGTTTTTGTTTTTTAATTAAATATAAGCTACCATTAATGGTTCCGTTAAAATGAACCCAGATAGAATCAGTGAACATCCTTTTTTTTTTTTTTAACCTCTGCCGTGGTCTGTATTAGTGCATGAGCAACGTGTGCGGTGAAGAACGTTCTCACTTTAACATGTGGTTAAATCTGAAGACATCCAATGATAACCCAGGCCTGACACTTTCCAGATAGAAAGTAACTAACAGCTTCTTTTAAAGATAGCATGAAGGGCGCTTGCTGATAAAGTGTGCTGAGACATGAGTGGCTGGGTACAACTAACTTGCTGGATGGGATGGGAGAAGTATTTAATGCTGCTGTCTCTGCTATCCACTTGTACCAGCTAGTTGTAACATTGCATTCTAAGGTCTGAGAGATTTGTATAGCCGCCATGCCTGGGAGTGGGGTCAATAGGAAACATGGAAAATTTTAGATTAGGTGTAAGTGAAATATTTGCTAGGAATAGAGGCTAATCAGTCCTGTCAGAGTGCCTACCAAGAGTAGTAGGAAGGTTGTTGTTACAGTGGTTTTGTCAACAACCGTTTCCTTTTTCATAGTGTTTAGTAATGCTTTTGTAACCTTTTGGCAGCAGGGAGCTCAAATAAAGGAAAATTAATGCTTAATGATAAATACTGATGTTTTGTTTTTCATTTGAGTTGGTGAATCTATAACTAGTACACAAAATGTTTGCCAGCATTTAGCATCTCTCATGGTCACATGACAATCTGAATGCACAAATCTGCTGAAAAAGCATCAGGAGTTACTTTCAGATTTGGTAGTTATTTTAAGGAGATTATATCTGCAGACAATAGTTTGACACATGTAACTGCAGAACATTAAAGATAAAATTATTTCTGCAATGATATTATAAATAGAAATTTGATGGATCATAGCATCTTGGGTAAAACAGGACTCTTACTAAATTATGTAACCTGTGTAGCCAAGATACACTTGGAATTGGTTGTAGTTCATGTATATTTCACAGTTGTAGTCAAAGAGGCTTGATATTTTACTGAACAAAGCTACAGTTGTCAAAATTTTCAATTTTTTATATGCACAGTTAATGTAACTGAATTACAGTGTTTTTGAGACAATACTGATGTTGAATCCAAAAAAGAATACTTTGGCGTGTTGTTATAAGCTTGCTTTGTTTGTTGCCTTTTATTAATTGGATTTCATAAACATTTGACTCTTTGAAGAGTTACTTGATAAATCAATCTATGTATCCTGCATTGTTAGTGAACATTTTTGCAAGCAAGTCCTCTAAATTTTGATGACATTTTATTCAAAAACAGTTGAAAATATTTATTCAAAATATCCCATAAATGGAGTGAAAAACTTCAACTTTAGAAGCTTTTAGTGAATTATAATTGTTGAAATAAAGTTTTTAAGATTTAATTGTGAATAACCTGAAATACACATCTGTGTTGGGCTATCATTCACAATCTAAGATCTCTTCCATTGTATGACCCAGGAGATGGCTGTTCATGTTTATCATTACAGCCTGTAACTATGAAACAATATTTTCCATGTGAAAGTACTATAAGAATTCAATCTCTAAGAACTTATTTTAATTAGGCTCTGTATTCTGAATATTAGGTGGATTTCTGCCTTATCGATTGACACTTTTTTTCTCAATACCATACCTTTTGTAATTCATATTACTCTAAAAACTTTTTCTTGTATTGCAAGAGAAGAATTTATATGAAAGCCATAGCATTCTAATGTATATCATTACTATTCCTGACACATCAGGTGGACCTGCTTTAGTTTTGTGGAAAACCAACCTAAGTACTTTTTCTAGGCTAGTTACTGTCCTGAATCTTAATAAGTCTGCTAGCTAACAATGTTAACATTATGATGTCTTAGATTAATATTAATTTCACTGTGACACAAGCCATAAAATAATTTTTTCAATTGTTAGTTATTGCTTTATTAATTTTATTTACATTTTTCACTTTGAATCACACTTAAGATGTTATTACAAGATTGTAACAATCTGGAAACAGTTTCTTTTGCATGGCACCTTGCCACTAAAAAGATAAACTAAGCAGCAAAATAAAAAGCAAAACAAAATAAACAAAAAAGAAAATTCAAGACTAGCTGACAGTTAAGATATGTGACACCCATAGTATTTAATCCCTAATGTAGTTTCAACATCTCCTGCGTACTCCATGTAAAATGTACGTTCGTGTTGTTCTTGATGTTTCTTTGACCACATTACTGCCTGTCTTTTTGTTTTAAAGAAAGTATTTCTTTAGCGTTTTCCTTTAAATCTTTGCTTACTAGAAAGAATGGCAAGGGGCAGAATGCCCTGTTATATTTTTGTAGTCAGTATGGTTTTATTTCTTCCTTTCTCTCTCTCTTCTTTCCTTCTCCCCTTCCCTCCCTTCTCTTCTCTTCTTTCCCTTTCTTAACCTCTTTACACTTCTCTATTTTACTTTATTCTTTCTATCTTAATGAAGAATAAGGTAGTGTAATCTATATCCCTGCTTCCCACAATTGATAACTTGTGGAGTGTTCTATGAAGAAGTTATGGCCTTTTGATTTTATTTTCAGTATGTAGCTATAATGGCAACTAATATTGTTCACTTAAACTTTTACTGAAAGAGATGGTTGCAATATATTTCTTTAAAAATCCATTTTCTAGAATAACATAGTAATTACTGTTAAAGAGATGAGCTTCATTCCCACCTCCCCACCCCTAAATCTCTGGTAATTTAAATTTCAGGACAAAAATTAGAGAAACTCTTAAAATTGTTTTTTATAAAGTGCATATACATTTCATGAAGAAACTGATGTTTGAATGGGGTCTTGACGGTATTGAAAGTTTTGAGTACAAAATATGGTGGGAGGAGTCTCCATATATGGAGAAGAAAAACTATATTTTCATTTGGTCGGGTGTTGGAATACATGAAACGCAGGAATGGAAAACAAAGTTGAAACCTAAGTTGGGGCAGGCAATGGAAGTCACGTCCCTAAGTGATAATCAGAGCTGTGTTTTATTGCTATTACCAATGTAGTAAGAAATATAGGAGAATATTTGCATAAAATCAAGGAGACTCTTTAAAGTATAATTATGGTAGCTAGCTACATACTTAATATTGCAGTAGTCAAAGTAGCAAATGACTTCTGAGGATTCACATTTTATATATGGCAAGCTATTTTAATTATCTGCACGTTTTTCTTTTTCTCAGATATAAAATTCCATCTAGTTTACCCCATTATTTGGGGATATATTCATTTGTTCTCCCGTCTTTTCTATCTTATTTTTTTCTACCTTTATTGAGGTATAATTGACAAATAAAATTGTAAGATATTTAAAGTATACCATGTGATGGTTTGATATATGCATACATTGTGAAAGTTAATTAACACATCCATCACCTCAGATATTTCTCTTTTTTGGTGAGAACATTTAAGTTCTACTCTCTTAACAGATTTCAATTATACAATACAATGTTATTTTGTATTAACAAATGGTATGGTTACCATGTTATCCTCAGAACTTATTCATCTTATAACTTAAAGTTTGTATGCTTTTACCAACCTCTCCCTATTTACCTGACCCCCCAGCAACCACTTGTCTGTTCTCTGTTTCTATGATTTTAACTTTTTTTTAGATTCCACATATAAGTGGTACCATGTCCTATTTGTCTCTGTCTGACTTAATTATCTAATGCCTTCCAGGTTCATCCATGTTATCACAAATGACAGGATTTCTTTCTTTTTTTTGTGAGGAAGATTGGCCCAGAGCTAACATCTGTTGCCAATCTCTCTCTTTTTGCTTGAGAAGATTGTTGCTGAGTTAATATCTGTGCCAGTCTTCTTCTACTTTATGTGGGATGCAGCCACAGCATGGCTTGACACGTGGTGCTAGGTCTGTGCCTGGGATCTGAACCTGCGAACCCCGGGCTGCCAAAGTACAGCGTGCGAACTTGACCACTATGCTGCTGGGCTGGCCCAGGATTTTTTTCTTTTAAAAGGGTGAATGATATTCCATGATGTATATATATACCAAATATTCTTGATCCATTCATCCATTGATGTACTCTTAATCTGCTTCATACCTTGGTTGTTGTGAATAAGGCTCCTATGAACATGGGAGTACAGATATCTGTTTGAGATGTTGATTTCTCTTTGGATATATACTCAGAAGTGGTACTGCTCGATCAAATGGTAGTTCTTTTAATTTCTTGAAGAACCTCCATGCTGTTTTCCATAATGGCTGCACCAATTTATATTCCCACCAATAGTGCACAAGGGTTCCCTTTTCTCCACATCCTAATATTTGTTCTCTCTTTTCTTTTTGATGCAAGTCATCCTAAAGGACATGAGGTGATAAATCATTGTGGTTTTGATTTGCATTTCCCTGAGCATTAGTGATATTGAGAACCTTTTCCTGTACCTGTTGATCATTTGCATGTCTCTTTTGAAAAATGCCTATTTACGTCCTTTGCCCATTTTTTAACTAGGTTATTTGTTTTTTGCTGTTGAGTAGTATGAGTTCCTCATATTGTGGATATTAAACTCTTATCAGATATAAGATTTGCAAATATTTTCTCCAATTCCATAGGTTCCATTTTCATTTTGTTGATGGTTTCCTTTGCTGTGCAGAAGCTTTGTAGTTTGATGTAGTCCCACTTTTTAATTTTTGCTTTTGGTGTCAAATCCAAAAAATCATTGCCGAAACCAATTTCAAGGAGCTTACCCCCTGTGTTTGCTTCTAGGAATTTTATGGTTTCAGGTCTTATATTCAAGTCTTTAATCCATTTAGAGTTGATTTTTGTGTACAGTGTAAGATAACGGTTACAGTTTCATTCTTTTGCATGTGACTGTCTAGTTTTCCCAACACTATTTATTGAAGAAACTGACCTTTCCCCACTGTGTATTCTTGGTTCCTTTGTGATAAATTGAATGACCATATATTTCTGGCTTATTTCTGGATATTCTATTCCATTGGTCTGTCTGGCTGTTTCTATGCCAATACCATACTGTTTGATTACTGTCACTTTGTAATATAGTTTGAAATCAGGAAGTATGATGCCTCCAGCTTTCTTTCTCAATTATGCCTTGGCTATTTGGGATCTTTTGTGGTTCCATACAAATAATAGGGTTGTCTGTTTTATTTTTGTGAAAAATGCCACTAGAATTTTGATAGGGATTGCATTGAATCTGATATGTCATTTGATTTCTGGGCTTTCAATTCTGTTACATTGATCTGTAGGTCTGTTTTTTTACCAGTACCATCCTGTTTTGATTACTATAGCTTTGTAGTATATTTTGAAATGAGGGATTGTGATGCCTCCAGCTTTATTCTTTTTTCTCAGGATTGCTTTAGCTGTTTGGGGTCTTTTGTTGCCCCATATGAATTTTAGGATTCTTTGTTCTATTTCTGTGAGGAATGTCATTGGGATTCTGATTGGGATTGTATTGAATCTGCAGATTGCTTTAGGGAGTATGGACATTTTAACTGTATTTATTCTTCCAATCCATGTGCACGGAATATCTTTCCATTTCTTTATGTCTTTATCAATTTCTTTCAATAAAGCCTTAATAGTTTTCATTGTATAGGTCTTTCACCTTCTTGGTTAAATTTATTCCTAGAAATTTTATTCTTTTTGTTGTGATTGCAAATAGTATTGTATTCTTGAGTTCTCTTTCTCTTAGTTTGTAATTAGAGTATAGAAATGCAAATGATTTTTGCAAGTTCATTTTGTACCCTGCCATTTTTCTGTTATTGTTGATTATTTCTAATAGCTTTCCAATGGATTCTTTAGGGTTTTCTATATATAAAATCATGTCATTTGCAAACAGTGAGCATTTCACTTCTTCATTGCCTATTTGGATACCCTTTACTTCTTTTTCTTGCCTAATTGCTCTGGCTATACCTCCAGTACTATTTTGAATACGAGTGGTGAGGGTGCACACCCTTGTCCTGTTTCTGTTCTCAGAGGGATGGCTTTTAGTTTTTCCCCGTTGAGTATGATGTTGGCTTGGGTTTGTCATATATGGCCTGTATTATGTTGAGATACTTTCCTTCTATACCCATTTTATTGAGAGTTTTCATCATAAATGGATGTTAGATCTTGTGAAATGCTTTCTCCGCATCTGAGATGATCACGTTTTTTATTCCTCATTTTGTTAACTTGGTGTATCACATTGATGGATTTGTGGATGTTGAACCATCCCTGTGTCCATGGTATAAATCCCACTTGATCATTGCTGTATGGTGATAGATTAAGATTTTGCTGTATTCGGTTTGCCAGTGTTTTGTTGAGGAGTTTTGTTCATCAGCAAAATTGGCCCGTAATTTTCTTTATTTGTGTTATCCTTGTCTGGCTTTGGTATCATCTTGATGTTGGCCTTGTAGAATGACTTACGAAGTATGCAGTCTTTTTCAATTTTTTGAAATAGTTTGAGAAGGATAGGTATTAAATCTTTGAATGTTTGGTAGAATTCTTAAGAGAAGCCATCTGGTCCTGGACTTTTATTTTTTGGGAGGTTTTTGATTACTGTTTCAATCTCTTTACTTGTGATTGGTCTTTTTAATTCTCTATTTCTTCTTGATTCAGCTTTGGCAGATTGTATGAGTCTAAGAATTTATCCATTTCTTCTGGATTTTGCAATTTGTTGGCATATAGTTTTCATAGTATTCTCTTATGATCCTTTGTATTTCTGTGGTATCGGTTAATTTCTCCTCTTTCATTTCTAATTTTATTTGAGCCTCCTCTCTTTTTTCCTTAGTGAGTCTGGCTAAGGGTTTGTCAATTTTATCTTCTCAAGGAACCAGCACTTGGTCGTTGATCCTTTCTACCATTTTTTGGCTTCAATTTCATTTATTTTTGCTTTAATTTTTATTATTTCCCTCCTTCTGCTAACTTTGGGTTTTGTTTGTTCTTCTTTTTCTATTTCTGTTACGTGCAGTTTAAAAGTGCTTACTTGAGATTTTTCTTGTTTTTTAAGGTGAGCCTGTGTTGCTATGATTTTCCCTCCTAGGACCACTTTTGCTGCATCCCATGAGTTGGTGTGGTATAATGTATTTTCATTTTCATTTGTCTCCAGATATCTTTTGATTTCTCCTGTAATTTCTTCAATGACCCATTGGTTGTGCAGTACTATGTTGTTTAGCCTCCACATATCTGTCACTTTCGTAGCTTTTTTCTTGTAGTTGGTTTCTAGTTTCATAGCATTATGGTCACAAAAGATGCTTGATATGATTTCAGTCTTCTTAAATTTATTAAGGCTTGCCTTCTTTCCCAACATATGGTCTATCTTTGAGAATGTTCCATGTGCACTTGAGAAGAATGTGTATTCTGCTGTTTTTATATATGTTCTATTAAGTCCATCTGGTCTAGTTTTTCATTTAATTCCATTATTTCCGTGTTGACTTTCTGTCTAGATGATCTATCCATTGATCTAAGTGGGGTTTAGGTCCCCTACTATTATTATGTAGTAGTTCACTTCTCCTTTTAGGTTCGTTAATAGTTACTTTATGTACTTTGGTGCTCCTATGTTGGTTGCATCCAAATATGTATTTCTTATTGTAAATTACAATATCACAATGATCAATCTGTTGTTCAAAGTGGGGTTTTGAAGTCCCCTGCTATTATTTATTGCTGCCTATTTCTCCTTTTAGTTCTGTTTATATTTGCTTTATATATTTAGGTGCTCCAATGTTGGGTGCATAAATATTTACAGTTCTTGTATCCTTTTGATGAATTGACTCCTTTATCATTTGTAATGGCCTTTGCTGTCTCTTGTTACAGTCTTTGTCTTCAAGTCTATTTTGTCTGAGAATTATGCTACCCTAGCTTTTGGTTTCCCTTTGCATGTAATATCTTTTTCCATCCCTTCACTTTCAGTCTGTTTGTGTCTGTAATGCTGAGATGAGTCTCTTGTAGGCAACATATATTTGGGTCATGTTTTTTAATCCATTCAACCAAAAAACATTTACATATAAAGTAATTATTTACATGGATGGACTTACCATGGCTGTTTTGTTGTTTTCTGGTTGTTTTGTAATTCTTCTATTCCTTTCTTCCTCTCTTGTTCTCTTCCTGTGTGATTTGATGATTTTCTCTATGGTATACTTTGATAACTTTCTCTTTATCTTGTATATCTCCTCTAGCCTTTTACTTTGTGGTTACCATGAGGCTTACTTAAAACATACTTGCCTGCTCACTCCATGTTGAACCCTGAGGGGATAGCTCTGGTGAGTGCTGCATTCCTGTTAAGAATGCTTATTTATTTGCCATAGTCTTGTGGGTCTTGTGGACACAAGCCCATTGGCTTTCAGAGCTAGGTGTTTTGGGAGTCTGTCTGTTTGGTGAGAGTCTTAAAATTTGGAGCACTAGATGTGGAGGTCAAACCCTTTGCTCCTCAGGGAGAAGGTGGAGTTGGGGATTCCCTTCTGACTGTATGGCATTGTGGCAGGGGTGGGGTTTATGATGAGAGTGTGTCTCAGCCTTTCCTACCTGTTTCAACCTGGGTATTTTTGCATTTGTCCCATGTGTACGAGTCGCTAGTCTAGTTTCTGGATCTCTTTCAGAGGGAATGCTCCAAGTGTAGCTGTACATTTGGTGTGTCTGTGGGAAGAGGGGAGCTCAAGATCCTCCTATATCATCATCTTGGTCAACCCTTGGGGGAGAAAAAAACAACTTTACAGTTTTATTTTAAGTTAGCCTAAGCAAAACTGTTAGAAGCAACTATTAGGAATATATATATATATATATATATATATATATATATATATATATTTTTTTTTTTTTTCCACTGACATAGCCAAGTAAAAAGTCACTTGGATTGTCAACTAGTTTAATTTTAATCTACATCTCTTTAGTGGACATTTGTACTCACTGGCAGCCAAGCATCTGAGCCCCTTATCTATGCGTGGGGGTATTTCCTACCTTATGAGTTTTGGTGATAGGCACAGACCACCTGCCTATGTGGAATCTTGGGAAAAAAACCCAGACATTTGTTTCACTATGCTTTGCAGCTAGCAAATAGGCATGTGACCTAAGCTGAGACTTAGATGCACTTGTCCTGTACTTTGAATTAGAAGCTAGTAACACAAAGAAGTAGGGACTACAGAGCTTCTATTGTAGTTGGAAGCAGTTGCAAGAGCTGCAGCAGGATTGAATTTTAATGCCAGTGATGCCAGGGGGTGGTGTTCACTGTCCAGGAGTGGAACTGGTGCAGTCAGTGGTGTTTAGTATTCACCAGTGCTGGCAGTGGTGTCCTTAGGAGACTAATTATGGCTTGATTTTGACTATGATGCCACAGCTCCCTAGACTTCCTTGTTCTTGCCAGGTGCCAAACGTGCTTCCTCAGCTTTGTTGACATGTTTGTTGGTTACCTGATTTTCTTTTAATAAATTTATTTTCTGTTTAAATTAACCAAAGGACCTTTCAATTTCTTGTAACTTAAGAATCCTAACTGATGCAGTTTTCTTTTCTAGTGCAGGTAATTGAGAGTGACTATATTTGGTAAAACATTTAGACACATAGTACTATTTAGTAGCATTGGTTGCCTTAATAATAATTTAAAATGTTCTTTTTATGAAATTGCCTTTGACTTATACGTTAGGATCTTTTTTCACTTTCACTGTTGTCTAGTATTAGTAGGCTAATCTAGCAATTGGTCTTGAAATCCTAATTAATTTTTTCTTAGGCACATAGGAATAGGTATTATGGAGTACATAGAATTTGGTGAGAGCCATAAGAGTGTCCTGGATAATGGAAAATCAGCCTGGAGTAAAATCACTTGATTTATACATATATGAAGACTGTATTTAGGCTTTGGCTAGTCCCTAATTCTATTGATCTTTATAATGTGGGAACTTCTTATAGAATTGATTTTTCTTCCTACTGTCTCTGTAATCTGGATTGTTTAATACTGCTGGCTCTGTCATACTTCTTATATTTCGGAACTTTGAAAAGTCACTTTGCTTTCTCTTTTTTTGAGGAAGATTAGCTCTGAGCTAACTGCTGCCAATCCTCCTCTTTTTGCTGAGGAAGACTGGCCCTGAGCTAACATCTGTGCACATCTTCCTCTACTTTATACGTGGGACGCCTACCACGGCATGGCTTGCCAGGCGGTTCCATGTCCACCCCTGGGATCTGAACTGGCGAAACCCAGGCCGCCAAAGCGGAATATGCACACTTAACTGCTACACCACCGGTCCAGCCCCCACTTTGCTTTCTTTGCCTTAAGTTTTAAAGTGATGGAGAATAAACTAATCTCTAATGTCCTCTCTAGCCTTAGCATTTGATGGGTCAATGAAATGTGATTTATTTTCTTTTTCTTTTCTAAAGTTTGAATGCCAGCAGTGCACTTATGCTGCGTGGATCTGGACAGATCGAATTCTTTGCTCAGTGAACTCAAAATGGTCAATTAAGACATAGCTATTGGGAAGTATGTTAAAGTACAAGTTCAGTAAGTACCAAAGTCTGGGGGTATTCAGTAACTGTCATTCATGTAGTTTATGAAAATCATTTGGAAAATGAACAGCTTTGTATATTCACAGTTGAAATTCTTGGAAGACAGTATAATATCTGGTTGAAAACTTCAAAACCAGAATGCTTAGGTTTCAGTCTGGCTCTACCATTTATTAGCAGTGTGACCTTGGGCAAGTTACTTAACCTCTCTGCATCTTAGTTTCTTCATCAGTAAAATGGGGATAAAAATAGAACCTACCTTACAGAGTTCCTGTGAAGATTAAATGAGTTTGTACATGTAAAGTATCTGAAGTGTCTAGAAAGGTGCAAGACATATGGTACTCATCATTAGCAATTATTATTTTCATGTTATTATATAATCTCATGTAGCTAAAATACATTTTGTCATTTTACTTATAATTCTTGTACAAATCTTGAATTTGAGATCATAGTTTCATGTATATCCAAAAGATTTATTGTGCATATCTGCTTATTTTGTCATGAATGTTTTATAGCATTCTACTATTATTAATAGAGCAAATAATTTATAACCATTAAATATTGCACTATCATGGGATTCGTTGCAGTGTTTGGCACAGAGATCATAGGTGTGAAGCACATCCATAAAAGCTAGCTGTGTTTTAAAGAAGTTATGAGATTTCAAGTATGCATAGCTGATATAGTAATGTGACTGAATTGCTCTAATAATAAACTTAACATTTCTTTCAATCCTATATAGATTTTGGTCCTTTCTCTACTTCCTGTTGATAGAAGTAGAATATTGAAATACAAGGAAAATTAAAATGGCAGCATTGACCAAGAATATTGCTATCATATGAGAATGTTTCAGTGGTACCTCCTTGCCAATGCATTGATTTCTCTTTGCTTATCTTGATTTTATAATTCAGATGTATTTTATGCTTCATTATTAATGATAGGTGTAGAGCCTTTCTTATTAGTTCTTGGATTTTCTATCTAAGAAAATTTTGTGAAACAGTATATACTATAACATTTGAGAACATTTTCATAGTTTCTTTTCATAAAATAGCATAATTATCACTATACTTTTAGATTTTAATTCCAAATCTTTAATTCAACTAAAATGACATCATTTTATTTTATTTATGTATTTATTTTGGTGAGGAAGATTGGCCCTGAGCTAATATCTGGTTCCCATCTTCCTCTTTTTGCTTGAGGAACATTGTCCCTGAGCTAACATCTGTGCCAATCTTCCTCTATTTTGTATGTGGGATACTGCCACAGCATGGCATGATGAGCAGTGTGTAGGGCCGTGCCTGGGATCTGAACCCAGGAACCCTGGGCCACCAAGGTGGAGCATGTGAACTTAACCAGTTTGCCACCAGGCTGGCTCAACAATCATTTTAGAGACCATTTCTTTAATCATTGTGTTTTTTATCCTGTTTCCTTTTTCAGGACCAGGGTTCTGATCAAGCAGGAAAGGAGAAAGCAAAAGGTAAAGAGAATATGTTTATTTGTGTTAGCTTTATGAAAAAAGTGATCTTCTGAAGCATTTTTCCAAGGGTAATAACTAAGTGAAATTGGAAGACTCTCTTCCTTTAGTCTTCTCAACCTTGTAGATAGGTTGATAACCAACCATTTTGCTTAGGCAGAGACTTAAGGACCTTGTTGATTCTTGTTGTCATTCTAGTTCCAAGATGTATCCCAAGTCTGATAACTTCTCACTACCTATACTATTAGCACCCTGATTCAAATCATCATCATTTATTGCCTAGAGTAGTATAATGGCCTTATAACCTACCACCTTTTTTTTGTTTTTTAATTACATTGATCATTACACAGTAAAGTTGAGCATGTATGTACATTACAGCTCAGCAGTATATATCTGAGTGAAACTCTTCCACTTGTGAACTTTGAGACATGTACAAGCTTGTTTGGATATTGTTGTTGTTAAGTAGCAAACAAAAAAAAGAGAGAGAAGGAGGAGAAAGTGAGAAAGAAGGACAGAGGAGGAGGAAGGAAAGGGGACCACCCAAATGTCCATTAGCAGAAAATGGTTAAGCAAATAGTGGCATATCCAAGTAATGATGGAGCAGTGAAAATGTTTCAACTACGTGTAATTAGTGTGGATGAATCTCAAAAACATAAAGTTGGATAAAGAAAGCAACTCACAAAAGAATGCAAGCAGTAAAATTCCATGTACGAAAAGTTCCAAAACAGAAAAAATATGTTCGAAGGTAGTAAAATTTAAAGAAAAGCAAGGGAGTGATTATTATGAAAGCAGGATAGTTGTTAACTCAGTGAATTGATGCTTCATTGTAAATTTAACTTGTATTTCCTTGATTACTAATGAGACTGACTATCTTGTCATTCAGGTTTCCTCTTTTGTCAGGTACTTTTCCAAGTAGTTTTTTCATTTTTTATTTGAGTTGTTTGTCTTTTTCTTATTGTGTCTATGTATTTAGGAATTATTTGTCAGGTATATTTGTCCTTTGGCTTTTAATTTTAGTTTTTCAATCCTGTCTTTGAAGAAAAGTTCTTAATTTTAATGTAATTGAACTTATCACTGTTTTTCTGCTTTATCTTTTACTCCTTTGTAGTCTGTGACACAGTGGTTAGTATGATCTTTTAAAGACACAAATCAGAATTTATCATTCCCCAGCTTAAAAGCCTCAATTGCTTTTCATTGCTCTTAGAATGAAATCTGATTTTACCAAAGTCTAAAAGAACCAGAAGGATCTGCACCCTGCCTGCCTCTCTGACCTTGTTTCTTACTACTTGTCCTATTCATTTTATTTCAGCCACATGACCTTCTTTCTGCCACTGTTCTTTGTCTGGAATAGTCTCCCTCGAGATATTTGCATGTCTGGCTTGTCAACATTTGAGTCTCAGCTAAAGTATGTCCTCTTAGATTGGCCTTCTCTGATCACTACATCTAAATAGCTCCCTGCCCTCCAAATGCTGTCTCTCCTTTACCCTCTTTAATTTGTCACTCTTTCATAATCCTATATTTTCTTAGAAATTTGTTTATTCTGTCCCCCCATTAAAATATCTTCATGAGAAGAAGGATTTTACCACGTTTGTTCATTTTCTATCTCCTGTGCCTTGAACTGTCTCTAGCAATAACATAGACACTCAATAATAAATAAACTATGAATGAAGGCTGTCCCAAGACTATTTTTAAAAAGTAATCTAACTCTATCTGGATCATTCTTTTGAATATTTATCAGAAAGGGAAAGACACATGGCTCTTCCCAAGGTGTTGATCTCTAATCGTGTCACTTTTCTCTTCTTTGAAAATTTCATACCTTCTTCCTTTACCTCCCCAAACCTCTCTTTCCCAACACTATTCTTTATCACTTCATGCTCGTTAAATGACCTTGTATCATAGTTCAGAGGAAATAGAAGCTATCAGATGAGAATTATCTCAAATTTCTACCACCAGTTCTATAAACGACCTTCCTTCTTCATCCATCTTCTCTTTCCCTCCTCTAACTACAGAAGTAATTCCCTCTGATCAAAGGAAGGTCTCTCTGTCTGTGATCTGGATTCCATTTACTTCCGCTTTCCATTGATATTTACACATACTGAATTTTCTCCTATTAGACAAGTAAAGGTGTCTCTGGGTCCTTTCTCTTTCCTGCTATGCCCTTTCACTCTCATCTCCCATTTGTTCCTTAGTCCACTTCACGGTCAAAATAGTTATATCGTCTATAAGGAGAGACAAGGCTGCTGCATCTAAAGTTTAAAAATCTAGTGAGGGAGATAGAGTTAATCAAGTACAGTAAACTATGGTAAGTGCTATAATAGAGAACATATGTAGTGCTATGGGAAAGTGTAATATAGCAACTGATACAGTCTAGGGGTTAGGGAAGTTTTGAAGGAATCAAAAAATAAAGCAAAATTTGTAGGGCCCCTTTCATGAGGAGAATGTAAGATGATGAAGAAAAAGATGATTTGAATTATCTGTGATAGTTGCTAGTACTGTAATGTCTTCTATCATGTATAGTATATAGGTGGTTTTAGTAAATATCTAAGATGTACATTTACTTAATGACCATGGTATATCAACCAATGCTTTTAAAAGATTTTATTATTCATTCTTAATTTTTAATTGCAACTTTTTCATTATAGAAACTGTGAGAAAACCGATCCATGTGAATATGAATAGAGACATAAAAATGCCCCTGAGAAAACATGATTTAGAACTTCCAATGTCGCCTCATCTTGTCCCGTCTAACCTCTGCATTGGTGATATGGAAAACAAGTAGGTTTTAGCTAGGTTGTATATTATTAGGTATTTGAAAGAGTCATTATCAACTCTGTTTTATTCATTGGAAAATGTATAAAGGGATTATCCTAGCTCCAGTTTTTGTTTGTTTGACTGTTAGCAGTATTATTAAACTATTAAGACCTTTGTCAATGAACTAATATCCATGCTAAGTGTTTTTTGGATGCATAGTTTGACTTTCCTTATCATAAAAATCTCTCTCTAGTAATAATGTAATTTTTATAAAACACAGTAATATTATAACCCTGGAATGATTTACTTAAGAGTTCCATATGTTTTCATATTTGTATAGAACAGTATGAATTTTAAATATTTATAAAAGATAATCAATTTTATTGCCACCTATGTGTTTAACTGTTACATTTTCTTTTCATTAGTTTACACTATCAAAGACAAGGCAGCAAGGAAGAACTTGGCCCAGTTAAGGTGAGAGTTAAACAAAAAAATTTTTAAGTTATTTTAACAATTGTGACATGCCACTGTTACCCAACCAGGTTCATTTTTGCCCGCCGCCCAGAAAGCCAAACACTGAGATGACGAGATAGCAGCAGAGAGAGGGTTTACTCACAAGGTAGCCATGTGAGGAAGCGAGCTCATGAGCCTGAAATTTGCTTCCCTGAAAACAGAGACTCAGGGATATATATGGGACGGGGTCAACGTGGTCTGAAATGTGGAGAGAGGTGATTGGAGGTGAGGAGAGGTGAGGTAATGATGATCTGCACAAGCGTAGTCAGACTTCATGCCTCTTCATAGGACCCATGTTCACAAAATGGCGACATTGGCATGATGTGAGGGTAGAGTTTTTAGCCTCTTCAAGTTAAAAGGTCACCTGTCGGACATCTCCGTGGGCCCAGTTGATGAGTTGGTGGTCTCAACTGGCCTGAAGTGGACAAGGAGTTCTAATTCCTGAAAAACAGCTCACACACGCATTACCATGGTGATGCAGGCACCAGGAAGATGTTACCTATAGGAGCCTAGCGGGAGTCCGCATATTGCCTAAACAGCACAATTAACAATGAGTGGGTTAAACAGCTAAAAGCTATAATCAGTAATTGCAAAAGGGAAAAAAACTTTTGTTCCTAGCTACTTAATCATCAGTGGCTCACTTTCTGCCAGTTTCACCATCAAGTGATATAAATTTTTTGAGAATCAGAGAAAATTAGTTATCCTTTAAAAAAAATTTTTAGTCTTTAAAATTGTTCTTTTAGAAGTTTTTAATGTAAGAAACCTATACCTTAAGAATATTTTAACGATTGCTTATGAGAAACCCTTTGGAGTTCTGGTAATGTAGACTAGGCATTTGTGTGCAAAGCATTTGATTCTGCCTGTCACTGAAGAGCTGCAAAGGATAATTCATTTGGGGAGTTCTACTTTGGGTTCATGTGATCATTGAGCGATTCATGTTTTCAAACGTGGTGACCAGACTATTTCATTTTATATCAAATTGTGATTTTCAATATTCATGTTGATCCCAAGATTATTTTTCTTTCAAAGTATATTTCAGATAATTATTTTTTAGCAAATAAGATTTTAATCAATTAGAAAACACATAGATTGTGATTAAAGCTTGAAATGTGAAAGTCCAATGCCATATTATTAATTATTCTTTCCTTTGAATAGCCAAAGTTAAGCTACGTCAGAAAGATAATGGCAGTGATACTAAAATCTCTTGGAAATCTTTCACCTGAATTGTAGATAAATGAAACTTAGATTTCCTGTCATTAGGAAACGACATGTAGGAATGGAGCTTGAGGGTAGAGGGGACCATCGGTGAGAAAGGCAGATGGAAAGGAGCTCTTAAGTATAATCTTAGTTGATAACCTCTCTTGTCTTAGTAAGGACTGTCAGTTACTGATGACTTGCCTTTACTTGGGACTTTTTCTCTAACTCGTGACTTTTTTCACTTTTATTTTAACTTTCCTCGTCTCTAGTTTATATATTTTGGCAAATCACATGATTGTGTCTTCTTTCCTATAGTCCTCACAAGTCATGGACTCATATACAATGTTCGAACCTCAATTGAGCAGAATAGAAAACTGCAGCTTCACACCACCATCTTTGTCAGCAGAATTAGCTTCTAACAGAGATATTACAAGACAAAATTTTATTCCCAGAATAGTGCCTAGTCCTCAGAAAGTTGCATATGAAAAAAGCAGAATGAACAGGTACCTTTCTTTTTTTAAATAAAAGTCTTTATTGAGTTAGATAGGTTACAATCTTGTGAAATTTCATTTGTACATTATTGTTTGTCAGTTGTGTTGTAGGTGCACCCCTTCACCCTTTGTGCCCACCCCCCACCCCATCTTTCCCCTGGTAGCCACTAATCTGTTCTCTTTGTCTACATTTTTAAATTCCTCATATGAGTGGAGTCATACAGAAATTGTCCTCCTCTATCTGGCTTATTTCACTTAACATAATTCCCTCAAGGTCCATCCATGTTGTTGCAAATGGGACGATTTTGTTCTTTTCTATGGCTGAGTAGTATTCCATTGTATGTATATATACCACATCTTCTTTATCCAGTCATCTGTTGGTGGGCACTTAGGTTGCTTCCATGTCTTGGCTATTGTAAATAATGCTGCAGTGGACATTGGGGTGCATGGGACTTTTGGAATTGCTGACTTCAAGCTCTTTGGATAGATACCCAGTAGTGGGATGGCTGAGTCATAAGGTGTTTCTATTTTTAATTTTTTGAGGAATATCCGTACTGTTTTCCATAGTGGCTGCACCAGTTTGCATTCCCACCAGCAGTGTATGAGGGTTCCTTTTTCTCCACAACCTCTCCAACATTTGTTACTATTTGTTTTAGTTATTTGTGTCATTCTAATGGGTGTAAGGTGATAGCTTAGTGTAGTTTTGATTTGCATTTCCCTGATGATCAGCGATGATGAACTTCTTTTCATGTGCCTATTTGGCCATCCGTATATCTTCTTTGGAGAAATGTCTGTTCATGTCTCCTGCCCATTTTTTGATCGAGTTGTTTGATTTTTTTTGTTGTTGAGTTGTGTGAGTTCTTTATATATTATGGATATTAAGCCTTTGTCAGATATACGACTTGCAAATATTTTTTCCCAGTTAGTGGGTTGGTTGTTTGTGAACAGGTCCCTTTCAATCACTAGTTCTTAGCATTTTATATTTTTGTGATATGCTCTTTTTTTCTTTTTATAGATTGAAAAAATATTAGTTGTGGCTTGCTACAGATATAGCCAAATTAGGAGAGAAATTAAGTATAATAATTCTTCTTAGGTCAAAAACTTAATTCTCTGGGCTGTAGAAGATTATGAATCCCAAAACTGGAATGTTCTTTAAAAGTCTTTGAAATCACCATCTTTTTATAAAATTATTGATAGTAAAATTGACCATAGTTCAATGTGTTATGTAATACTTGATTGTAATCACAGTAAAGGAGTAGTTGGTGATGTCATGATGGCCCAGTATACATGATATGGAAAGGATCCTGTGAATAGCAGTACATAATCTTAGTGATGTCATAGTAATCTGTTAAAGTATAAGTTGTGATGGCTTGATTCTGTCTATGATTTGAAAGATAGCTGGTTATATGCACTTCCATCCAAGACTATGCACATATGTGTATATAGATAGAGATATTTAGTGCTAAAACATTCAATCGTTGTAGTCTCTAAAGTTAAAATTATAAAAACATCCAAATTTTTGAAGTTTGAAATATATGTGCCATAGAACATACCAAGAAATGATCTTTTACTAAGTTTACATAGAGTTAAAAAATATAAAATTATTAAAGGTTACTATACTAATATATAATGGTAGTGAGTAAAATGGTTATGTAAACACTCTATCTTGTTAACAAGGTTAACAAGAATATTTAGTTTTGAATCTCTCCCATTTTTAGCATGAGGTGGTTTTATGTCATATTTGTGTATTATTTCTAAATTAATTTATAATTAGCAAATTTATAATTTATAAATTATAGTTATATATTACAGTATTATAGTTACATACAATATGTAATGATATTCAATTTTATTGAAGTATGTTTTCTGCTTTTCAGAGAAGGGAAAATGAAGTATTGTGCTAGGCTTATTAATTTAAGGACCCAATAATTTTTTGTTGTTGCTTTGGTGAGGAAGATTGGCCCTGAGCCAACATCTGTTGCCAGTCTTCCTCTTTTTGTTTGAGGAATATTGTTGCTGAGCTAACACCTGTGGCCCTCTTCCTCCATTTTGTATATGGGTTGCTGCCACAGCATGGTTTGTTGAGTGGTATGTAGGTCTGTGCCCAGGATCTGAACCAGTGAACCCTGGGCCGCCGAAGCATAGTGTGGGAACTTAACCACTATGCCACTGGGCTGGCCCCCCAATAATTTTCGAGTGATGCAATGAAAAACATTCAGTTACCCGTTCCATTTGTATTTTATAAGACTAAAACTTGCATCCTACATCAGCTTTAACTCATCCTTGCTTTGTTAAATAGTTTATAGGATAGAGAATGAGACCCTGTGTAATCTATACTTGAATAATCTTCTACTTAGAGACTGCAGGTTAGTGATTATCTCCAAAGGGGTAAATAATGTTGTACTTCATATGGCAGAAGAGAGAAAAGAGAAGCTAACGTCCCTGGTAAGGTGTGGTGTCACATTGTGAAGTATTAGGGAATTTATTTATTTGGATATATATTTGGAGAGATTTCAGGAAAATTAAAATGAGACTATAAATTACATAAGAAAATGAGTTGAAAAACAGGTTAGAATAAAAAGTGGTCTGGGGCTTACTAGTCCCTGGAGAAGTAGTATTGAGCCAATATATAATATTCTCTTCTGTTTTGATTTGTTTGTGTGTTTCTCGCTTCAAGGGATGACATTGTCCCTGCACCATTGACACTGTCTCTCTGAGGCTGAGATGAGATGTGTTATCAGACTTTATTTTCAGCTTTTGTTGATTTTAGACCTCTTTTTTAAAAAAAGACTTTTAGTATCTCTTTTTGCCTGCACGTCTTTTTTTTTCTGACTCTTTCTGTCATTGCTTGTCTTTGGACGTCTCGTTTCTGTGTTTCATGGCTTATACATAAAATATACTACAGATATGAATTATTATTGCTGGATAGATTAGTGTTGGGCCATTATAATATCTTTATATGGCACCTTCCTCATTAACAAATGGGTTATCACATCTGCTTTTCACAAGAGTCTTTCCCTACTTTCCCCGTTTTGCACTCAGTGGTAGCGATATTCAGAAAGATTAAAGTAGCAGAGGCTGGCCCTGTGGCCGAGTGGTTAAGTTCATGCACTCCACTACGGCGGCCCAGGGTTTTGCCGGTTCGAATCCTGGACGTGGACATGGCACAGCTCGTCAGGCCATGCTAAGTCGGTGTCCCACATGCCACAACTAGAAGGACCCACAACTAAAAATACACAACTATGTACCGGGAGGTTTTGGGGAGAAAGAAGAAAGATAAAATCTTTTTTTAAAAAAAAGATTAAAGTAGCAGTCTAAAATTACTTAGTAAATGGAGGAACTGAGATAAGTACAGTTGTTTCCTTGGGAGAAATCATTATTTTCTGTCAGCGATATTTAACTTTTATTTACTCAAGATCTTGGTGTTCCGGGTCTTTTTTTTTTAATCTTTTTTTACCTCTGAGAAAATGGTTAGCTCACCATAGATCAACCCTGTTATTTTAGCAGTCATTCAAATACTGACACTGCTTTCATTATTAGAACAGTATTTATTTTGTTTTCAATAAGGACGCTCTTTCTTTTAGACTAAAAAGTACATTTTTAAACTATAGATGTCTACTTAAATGAGGTTTTACGGTAAATTATTTAAATTGTATATATGTACATTTACCCTTTTGGCAGGTTCTTCCTTTTTTTTTTAGCTCAGTAATGTTAATTATTCTAATTCAGTGATTTCCAAATTAAACAAAAATCAAGATGCTTTCAGTCCATCATATAAAACAGCACAATTTGGAACATTATTTGAAAGATTAAACAGGTAAGCAAAGATGTTGAAGGAAATAAAGAACCTGTAGCATGCTTTCTTTGAGTTATTAATTTGATTTTACTGGACAGAAGTATTTTTAGTTAGAAACGTAAACAGACCTAAGTAAAACTTCTAAGGAAAAAAAAACACTGTAAGTAAAATGTAGCATTTAATTAAAGTAGTTATAAGTAACGATTTTCTGATGTACATATCTACCTTTCATTTATTTATTTTAAAAA
Source organism: Equus asinus (assembly GCF_041296235.1). NCBI lineage: Eukaryota > Metazoa > Chordata > Mammalia > Perissodactyla > Equidae > Equus > Equus asinus. Next base: position 844,278 of record NW_027224846.1, read on the forward strand.
ATATTTTGGGCCAAGGTGTTTTGCATCTGTTTTATAATCCCTGTTTTATGAATTACTACTTTCTTTTTCTTTATCATAAACATAATAATTTTTTTTTCATATTTATGGTAGTTGATCAGTGCCCCATTTTTATTTTCTAGGTGTCCGTATTTAAAATCTGGTTCGTTGTTTTAAAAGACATTAAACTTGTAAAACCAGTTTGAATCACTCTTGGTAATCATAGTGAGAAACTTTGACTCTGTAATTCTGTCTCAGTCTTCCTCATTTCAGTAAATGGCACCACTATTCACTCACTTGCTTAAGCTAAAAAAAAGTTGTACCTGATTCCTTCCTTTCCTTCAGCTCCCAATATCTGTTTCACAAAGTATTGTCAATTCTGTATTCTAATAAACTTTAAAGTTATCTACTCATGTCTACATCTCTACAGGTTCCATTTCAGTCTAAGCCACCACTGCCTCTTGCCTAGAATTCTAATAGCCATATAACAGTTCTTTTTGTTTCCTCTTTGTCCTTAGGTCTATTTTTTTTCACACTTTATTAATGTATAATCAACATACCATAAACTGAACTTATCTAAAATGTGCACTTTGGTAAGTTGTGACATATGTCAAAAATAATGACCATTCATCATCCCCAGTAGTTTCTTTGGGCACCTTTGTAATCCCTTCCTCTGGCTACTTTACATCCCTTACTCCCATCCCAAGGCAACTGCTGATCTGCTTTCTATCACTGTTGATTAGTTTGTATTTTCTAGAATTTTATATAAATTGCATTAATACAGTATGTTTTCCTTGTTTTGGTCTAGCTTCTTTGACCTAGCATAATTTGAGATTCATCTATGTCGTTGGTTGTGTATATCAATGGTTCATTCCTTTTTATTGCTGAGTAGTATTCCATTGTATGGCCATAGCACAGTTTATTCATCTGTTGATGACCATTTGGCTTTTTTCTCCAAGTTTTGGCTATTCCAAATAAAGCTGCTATGAAAGTTCATATAGAAGTCTTTGTTTAGACATATGCTTTCATTTCTCTTGGGGAAATATCTATGAGTGGAATGGCTGGGTCCTATGGTAGGTATATGATTAAATTTTTAAGAAACTGACAAACTGTTTTCTAAAGTGATTTGTACCATTTTACATCGCATCAGCAGTGTATGAAAGTTCCAGTTGCAGCATACCTTTGACAACACTTGGTAAAGTCAGTCTTTTAAAGTATATGCCATTCTAGTCAATATGTAATAGTATCTTACTTTGGTTTTAATTTTGCATTTCCCTAATGACTAATGATGTTGGCATCTTTTCATGTGCTTATCAGCCATTTGTGTATCTTTGGTGAAATGCTTACCTTTTTCCTTTCCTTAGTGGTGTCTTTTTGAAGTAAAAAAGGTTTTAATTTTGATGAAATACAGTTTATTAATTTTTTCATTTAGAAATTGTTTGTGTGTTGTCATAGCTAACAAGTCTTTGACTAAGCCAGGGCCATGAAGATTTTTTCCTATGTTTTTTTCTGTCTTGTAGTTTTAGATCTTACATTTAGGTCTATGATCTGTTTTGAGTTAACTCTTATGTATTGTGTGAGGTAAGGGTCTAAATTCACCATTTGCATTTGTGGAAAGGAAAGAATATCTTTTCCCCACTGAATTGCTTTGGCACCTTTGTTGAAAATCGATTGACCAAAAATGTAAGTTGTTTTTCTTTTCCCCCAGGAATCTCAGTTCTGTTCCATCGGTTAATTATGTCTATCTTTATGTCAGCGCCACACTGCCCTGATTACTATAGCTTTACTGTATGTTTTGAAATTGAGAACTGTATTAGTCTTCCAGTTTGTTGTTCTTTTTTGAAAATGTTTTGGCTTTTCTTAGTCCTTTGCATTTCCATATAAATTTTAGCATCAACTTGTCAGTTTCTGGAAATAAAAAAAGCCTACTTGGATTTTGATAGGGATTGTATTGAATCTGTAGATCAATTTGGGGAAAATTGCCATCTTAACAATAGTGATTTTTCCAATCCATGAACATGAAATGTTTCTCCTATTCATTTTTTTTTTGAATGTCGTAACAGCTTTATTCATAGTAGTCCCAAATTTGAACTAACCTGGATGTCCATTAAGAATAGAATATTATGGGGCTGGCCTGGTGGCATAGTGGTTAAGTTTGCATGCTCCACTTCGGTGGCCTAGGGTTTGCAAGTTTGGATCCCAGGTGCAGACCTAGCACCACTTGTCAAGCCGCACTGTGGTGGCATCCCACATAAAATAGAGGAAGATTGACATAGAGGTTAGCTCAGTGACAATCTTCCTCAAGCAAAAAGAGGAAGATAGGCAACAGATGTTAGCTCAGGGCCAGTCTCCCTCACACACACACACAAAAGAATAGAATATTATATAATACTCATGCAGTGAAATAATACACAGAAATGAAAAAAAATAAACTGCTGATACATGCAGTAACAAGCATCTCCATGGAAGAATCTCAACACAAAAAGAGGACCATTGTGTAATTCCATTTATGTGGAGTTCAGAACCTGGCTGAATTAATGAATGGTGATAGCACTCAGAATGGTGGTTACTGTTGGGAGGTGTGGACTTGGAGGGGCATGAGAGAACCTTCCAGTGTGTTTGAAGAGTTTTTATTTTTCCAGATGTATTGAGATATAATTGACAAATAAAAATTGTATATATTTAAGATGTTCAAGATGATGATTTGCTATACATATACATTGTGAAATGATTACCACAGTCAAGCTAATTAACGCATTCATCACCTCAAATAGTTACCATTTTTGGGTATGTGATCAGACCACTTAAGATCTGTTCTATTAACAAATATGCAATTTACAAGTATACAATATAGTATTATTAACTATAGTCATCATCTTGTACATTAGATCCCCATAACTTACTCATCTTATAACTGGAAGTTTGTACCCTTTGACTAATATCTCATTTCCCCTACTCCCCAGCATCTGGCAGCCACCATTCTATTCTCTGCTTCGAGTGTGACGTTTTAGATTCCATGTATGGGTGAAATCATATAGTATTTGTCTTTCTGTGTCTGACTTATTTCACTTAGCATAATGTTCTCCCTCTTCATCTATGTTGTCACAAATGGCAAGATTTCCTTTTTTATGGCTGAACCATATTACATTGTGTTTGATCTTCTTTAATTTCTCTGAGTAATGTATTTTTTTTTTTAAAGATTGGTACCTGAGCTAACAACTGTTGCCAATCCTTTTTTTTTTTGTCCTACTTTTTCTCCGCAAATCCCCCCAGTACACAGCTATGTATTCTAGTTGTGGGTCCTTCTACTTGTAGCATGTGGGATACTGCCTCACTGTGGCCTGATGAGTGGTGCCATGTCCGCGTCCAGGATCCGAACCGGCAAAACCTTGGGCCGCTGAAGTGGAGCGTGTGAACTTAACCACTTGGCCACTGGGCTGGCCCCTCAGTAATGTATTGTAGTTTTCAATATATAAGCAGTGTGCTGCTTTTGTTAAATTTATTTCTAAGTATCTTATTCTTTTTATGCTGTTGTGAATTGAATTATTTTCTTAATTTCATTTTTGGATTGTTCATTGCTAGTGTATAGAAATACAATTAATTTTTGTATATTGATCTTGTATCCTTCAACTTTGCTGAGATCATTATTAGTTCTAGTAGTATTTTTGTGGATTCTTTAGGAGTTTCACCATACTGGATTATGTTGTCTATAAATAAAGGTGTTTTTATCTCTCCTTTTTCAATCTGGTTGCCTTTTACTTGTTTTTCTTGCCTGAGTGACTACAACCTCTAGTACAGTGTTGAATAGCAGTGACAAGAGTGGACATGCTTGCATTTTTCCCACTCTTAGGGAAAAAGCATTTAGCCTTCACTATTAACTATGATATTAGCTGTAGGTTTTTTTGTAGGTGCCCTTTATCAGGTTGAGGAAAGTCCCTTCTATTCCTAGTTCATTGAACGTTTTTACCATGGATTTTGTCAAATGCTCTTTCTGTGTCCCTTGAGATTATCATCTAGTTTTTTCCTTTATTCTATTAACATGTAATATATTACCGTATTTTGAAGTATTAAACTACCTTGCACTCCTGGGTTAAAAGCTGCTTGGTCATTATATATAAACCTCTTCATGTAATGCTGGATTTGGTTTGCTAATATTTTGTTTATGATTTTTGCATCCATATTCATTAGGAAAATTGGTCTGAATTTTTCTTTTCTTCTTATGTTTTTTGTCTGGCTTTCATATCAGAATAATACTGGCCTCATATAATAAAGTGTAAAGTGTTTGCTCTATTTAATAGAAGAATTTGTGGATTCTTTAGATGTTTTTGCATCAGGGCTATTCTTAGTGGGAAGGCTTTTTACTAATTTTTTTTACTTGTGTAAAGATCTATTCAGATTTTCTAATTTCTTCTTGAATCAGTTGTAGTAATATGTGTTTTTCTAGGAATTAATCCGCTTCATCTAAGTTGTATGATTTGTTAGCATAAGGTGATTTATAGTATTCCCTTGAAATCCTTTCAGTTTCTGTCAGGTTGGTGTTGATGTCCCTTTTTGAGTTCTACGTCTGTGTCTTTTCTCCTTTTTTTCTTGGTCAGTGTAGCTGAAGATTTGCTAATTTTATTGGTCTTTTTAAAGAACTAAGTTTAGGGTTTTATCAGTTTTCTCTATTTTTCTGTTTTTCATTCCATTGATCTCTGCCCTAATGTTTATGATTTCCTTTTTCTGCTTGCTTTTGGCTTAGTTTGCCTGTCTTTTTTTAGTTTCTTAAAGTGCAAGCTTAACTTACTGATTTGATATATTTCTTCTCTCCTAATACAGGCATTAAAAGGTATAAATTTCCCTCTAAGCAGTGCTTAGAGGCCAACCAATGATTAGTTGGAGGTTGTGTTTAAGTACCTTCAGCTAACAAGGCTTCCCCCCTTGCACAAGACCTTACACTCAGCCAGGGATGAGTAGATACCTGTAGCTCTTTCTGGTCTCTCCTGAGTCTGCACTCAGCCTTACACATGTATGCAACCTTCCAGACCACCAGGAGGGTCTGGGAGTTTATCAAAGCCTCTTGTACCTTTTTGTTTTCTGGATCTCTCTATGAAATTTCTGGATGGTTTTTGCTTGCTCCAAATATCTCAGCCTCAGGCAGCTGCAATTTTGGGCTTCTTTGATAGTTTGCCACCAAGACAATGATTATTTTTGACAAATTCCCTGGGCATGAGTCTCCCACCTTCCCGACCCTCTCCAGACAAGCTCAGCCTTGGTAGGCTACCAGCCATGGAGTTGGGGGTGGAGGGATGGTGGCAGCCTAAGGCTAAAACTCCACAGGCTCCCACTGGTTCTACTAAGGTTGAGTAGTTTTTCTTGAAGTACTGCTTCACAGTTTATTGGATGCCATTGGTCACTCCCCATATTTGAAATGATTTTTTTGGTGAGTGTTATCTGGTTCTGTTACTGCTTTTAGGGGACAAGATTTGCCAGGTTTCTCAGTCTCTCATTCCAGAAGTCTGGCCCCACAATTGATTAATTTTGAATGTTAAACCACCCTTGTATTCCTGAGATAAACCCTACTTGGTCACAATGTGCTAACCTTGTTATGCATTCATTGGATTTGATTTGCCAAAATTTTGTTAGGGATTTTTACATTAGTCTTCATGAGGGAGATTACTTTCTAGTAATATCTTGTAATATCTTAGTCTGGTTTTGATATCAGCCTAATGTTGGTGTCATAGAATGAGTTGAGAAGTATTCCCTCCTGTGTAATTTTCTGAAAGAGTTTGTGTAGGATTGGTACATTTCTTCCTTAAATGTCTGGTAGAGTTCATCAGTGAAGTCAGTTGGTACGAAGTTCTTTTTGTGGGAAGGTTTTTTTTTTACTATAATTTCCACTTTTTACTAGATAGAAGGCTAGTTGGATTATTATTTTTTTAGTGAGCTTTGGTAGTTTGTGTCATACAAAAAATGTATCCATTTTATCTATGTTGTAAAATTTATTGACTTAAAGTTATTCATAATATCTCCTTATTATGCGTATGAAATCTTTAACTTCTGTAGTGATGTCTTTTCTCCCATTACTAATATGGGTAAGTTGTTTCTTCTTCCCTTTTTCCCAGTGATTATTCTGATTAGAGACTTGCCAATTTTATTTATTTTCTCAAAGAATCATCTTTCAGTTTCACGTATTTCTTACTTTTGTTTTTATTTCATTGAATTCTGCTCTTATCTTTATTTCCTTTTGTCTGTTTACTTTGGATTTAATTTACTCCTTTTTTCCTGATTTCTTAAGGTGAAAGCTGAGGTCATTGACTTGAGACTATTTTTCTTTTCTAATGCACGTGTTTAGTGCTGTAAATTTTCCATAACTGCTGCTTTGCTGCATCCTACAAATTTTGATATGTTTTGTTTTATTTTCATTCAGTTAAAAAACTTTCTAATTTTCCTTTTGATTTCTTCTTCACTCCATGAGATATTTAGAAATTTGTTATTTGGTTCCTAAAATTCCCAAGACTTTTCTGTTATCTTTCTAAATTAATTCCATTGTGGACAGGGAACATCCTTTGTGTGATTTGAATCCTTTCAAATTTATTGAGACTTGTATTATGGTTGTGAATATAGTTTACATTTAGTGCAACAATTGATATATGATTGGATTTGTCTGTTCTCTTGCTATTTATTTTTTATTTCTCCCATATAATCTTTGTTCCCTTTCCCTCTTTTCTGCCTTTATTTGATTTTAGTCTTTTTTATGACTTAATTTATCCTTTTGTTGGCTTGTTATCTATAACTCTGTTTTGTTTTTCAGTGGTTTCTTTAGAATTTATTGTATATATTTTAATTTATCACAGACTATATTCTAGTTATGTTATACTACTTCAAGTATTATGTAAGAACCCTGTAATGGTATGCTTCCGTTTCTCCCCTCTGGCCTTTGTGGTGTTGTATTCATACATTCACTTATATAGATGTTATAAATCCAATAATATATTATTGTTCTTTTTTCTTTAAAGAGAGTTAAAAATTAAGAAAATATGTTTTTTATACTTAAGCACAAATTTATCATTTTTGGTGGTCTTTGTTATTTTGTGTAGATCTAGATTTCCGTGTGGTGATATTTTCCTTATGTTTGAAAGACTTTTGTTAACATTTCTTATAGTGTGGGGCTGCTAGTAATTAATTCTTTCAGCTTCTGTGTATTTGTAAGTTTTTATTCTTTTCTTTTTGAAAGATATCTTTTGCATTGTTTCCTACTAGAAGTTGCTGTCATTCTTATCTTAATATCTATATATCTAATACATAATTTTTCTCTGTTTCTAAGATTTTTCTATCATAGATTCTCCATGGTGGATTTTCTATCATAGATTTCTATCCATTGATTAGGATGTTCCTTTTCTTTTTATTTCTTGTTTTTGAGCTGCATTGAGCATCTTGGATCTGTGAACTTAGTTTTTATCGAATGTGGAAAATTCAGCCATTGATTTTTTGGATATTTTTTATTCCTCTCCTCTCTTCTTTGGGGACCTTAATAACATGTAAGTTAGTCCATTTGAAGTTGTGTCACAGTTTATTGATGCTCTGTTTATTTATTTTCATCTTTTTTTCTCTCATTGTTTCATTTTATATAGATTATATTGCTTTTTCTTCAGATTCTCTAGTTGTATCTTCTTTGGTGTCTAATCTCTATGTAAATCTATTCAGTATATTTTTTATCTCTAGAAGTTTGTTTTAACTCTTCTTTATATCTTCCATGTTTCTATTCAACATCCTCAGTCTTTCGTCTATCTTTTTGGACGTAGGGAATATAGTTCTGATAACTCTTTTAATGTCCTTGTCTACGAATTCTATCATTTGTGTCATTTCTTGGTCTATTTCTAATAATTGATTTTTCTCTTCATTATGGGTTGTAACTTTCTACTTTTTTGCATTCCTGAAAATTTTTTTTTAGATTGTATACATTATGAATTTCATCTTTTTGGTCTGGACATTTTTGTATTCCTATAAATTTTCCTAAGGTTTTTCTGGGATTTTAGTTGCTTGGAAATAGTATGATCTTATTAAGGCTTGCTTTAAACTTTGTTAAACAGGACCAGATACACCTTCACTCTGTGGCTAATTTTGCCCCCTGCTAAGGCAATATCCTTCTTGTATTCTTAGAGTTCCTTTGAATTAAGAGGTTTTCCACTCTAACTGGTGGAAACACAAAATTTTCCCATTTCTGTTTGAGTTCCTGGAATTGTTCAATCTTCTCATCTTGGGTGTTGCTTTTCCCAGCCTTGGGTAATTACTTCATACGCATGTGCTGATCAGTACTTAGCTGAAGATTTGAGAACTTTCTGTAGATCTCTGGAGCCCTCTCTCTTTGAAGCACTCTCCTTCATGGTACTCTGCCCTGCATACTCTGTTCTCTGCAGTCTTCCTGACCTTCCAGTGCTCTTTCCTCAACAAAGGGAATCTGTGGGCTCCAACTGGATTTCCCCTCTCTGTTCTGTGGCTTGGATACTCTCTCCAAGCAATAAGCTAGGAGCAGTCATAGAATTCACCTTACTTGTTTTCTCTCTGTCAGGGATCGTTATCCTATTCTATCCAATGGCCCAAGTCTGAAAGCCATTGTCTCATACAGTTTGTCCAGTTTTATAATTCTGTCAGTCAATGAGGCTAAATCTTGTTTCTCTAACTTCATTTTGGCCAGATGGAAATCAGGATATTCGCATTCACCCAGCAGTCAGACTGATATTTTTTAAGGCAAAAAGCAAGAGAGTTTTACTTTTGTACTTAGCAATTTTCAATATTTCTTATTGCTCTTTTCAAAAATAAAGCTCTACATGATCTGGGCCCTTTTGTACCTTTTAAGCCTTAGGCCGTAAGTTTTCTTTCACTGATTCTATTCTAGCTTTACTCCTCTTCTTTTTGTTTCTCACATGTGCTGCAAATCTTGTATTTGTGTTTATTCCATCCCCCTGCAGTATGCATACTCCTCTCTTTATATGTCTAATCATTCTGTATCTTTAGCTTATTTATCACTTCTTTGCTAGGAACTTTCCTGACCAGCTATCTGAAAAGGACCTCCAACACAAGTTGTTCCATCGTCTGATCTTGTAGCACCTATAAAGCTGCTGTAATTATCTTTTTTATTTGTTTATTTCTTTTATCCATTGTGCTTATTAATGGTTAGTTATCTTATTTATTTGATATTATCTTCCTTCACTAGAATATAAGCTGTATTATCTCCCTACCACATGGCAGGCATACATTAAATATCTGTTTAATGCACATAAAAGCCTTATTTAGATAATAAATTTATCCATATTGTAGTCCATAACTGAATGAACTTTTATCTATAGGAAAAAGTGTTAAAGAAGTTGGATCGATTTATCTTAGTAAGGCTTTTATATTTTTAGCATCATTTCTCTCTGTCATCTTTACAAGTAGCAATCCTTCCCAACATTCAGTCCCCAACTCAAATGCCACGTACTTGATTTTTCTCAAGTAAAAGCATTTCTTTTATTTACTGTCGTAACGCTGTAGAATAGCACTTATCACTTTCTAGTTTTTCTTTCCCCTTCCAGACTATTTCTTGTGAGCAATAACTGTGCATTATACATTTCTCTGTTCTCCAGATCTCTCAGTGAGTGATTCTTCTGAGTCAGAATGCTTAAAATGCTGTTTAAAAATGATTATTTACATTTGTAGTGTGCTTTCTAATTTATGAAGTGCTTTTACATTTATTTTCTCATTTAAAGTAATACAGTTTCTCTGGTGTGAATGGTGTATATTATTGCGTGCTATAGGTTATGCGTTTGATATCACAGAATAACATTATTCTGCTCAAAACACTATTAAGACGCGTATTGAGAAACAGTGTAGGATCACGGTCTATGAACATTCCTGGACAAAATCTCTCTCTCTCTTTAATGCCAAACTGAATTCTTTTCTCTCTCTGTCCCCAATACGTGGCATAGTGCCTGGAACACGGCAGGTGGACCTGCTCATTAGATGTTTAATGAGTAACTTAAAAAATAAAATTGGAAATCAATCAGTTTTAGCAGTCTATGTTTCTTTTCTAAATTTCTTTGGTACCTCCAATCTCTGGAACAGCCCACCCCTAAGTAAATTTGTGGATAGTCAATGGCAACAAAATCCAGAGTATCTTGATTTTTTTTTGTTAGATTGGCACCTGAGCTAACATCTGTTGCCAATCTTTATTTGGCCAATCTTATATTGGCTAACATCTGTTGCCAATCTTTATTTATTTCTGTTTTTCTGCTTACCCCCAAAATCCCCCAGTACATAGTTGTATATTCTGGTTTTAGGTCCTTCTGCTTCTGCTATATGGGACGCCATGTCAGCATGGCTTAATGAGCAGTGTGCTAGGTCCGCACCCAGGATCTGAACTGGCGAAACCCTGGGCTTCCGAAGTGGAACGTGTGAACTTACCCTCTCTGCCACAGGGCCAGCCCCAGAATATCTTGATTTTTAATTATTTCGTGTAATAGCTTTGATTCTTTTATACAAGTTGGACATAACTTAGAATTATGTTTTATACATTAGAAGGGAACTTATAAGTTATCTAGGCTAACCTTTTCATCTAATTCATCTTATCTCTTGGCTTTATTACATATATATGCATTTGTATCTGTATTGCTCTCCCTTGGGAACTTCAGAGTTGTTTTTATATCCTTGTTAGGTTGAGAGATATCTGTTATAGTGTTCTGATAACTCTGATTTGATGTTTTAACACTGGGGATAATTTTTCCCTGCAGTGTGTTCAAAATATCTTTCTCTGATTAAACAGAGCAGCAGTTACATGCAGTGGTTGTCTAGGGTATTCACTAGACCTTATTACAGAAGACATGATATAGGTCGGTCATATTTTGTTAATATAACAGTGAATTGAACCACATCATACTTCATTTCAACACATTTTTTTGTGTTGAAATACAAAACTAAGTGTAGATTATTTTCATACTCACTGAGGCACATTAGACAAATTTCCACCCAAAACAATATTATTTATTCAAATAAAAAACTGAAAACATAGTCCAGGTAAATGTTAGTAGCTACTCAGTATGTTCTCTAAGAGTTTAACTTTAAGTTTCTAAATGAAAATTTCCTATGCTTTTCTTGTTAAATATGTTTTTATTTATCTCAAAGTCCAGGAAATCGGAATTTCCTTACTGAAAGACCTGATATAGTTACAGGTGAAGATTGTGGAACCATGGATGAGAGAAGACAGTCAGACTTCATTATTGAAAAATAGTCAGTACAACATATTTTGGAAGAAAATAGGAAAGAGGTTTCAAATTTTCTTGAAGATGCGAACCAGCCAACACCCAGCCTTCTGTCAGAGAATTGTGACTCTTTTATTAGTGAAAATGTGATCAATTTATTAAACATAGATCGGTGGAGTATAAAGAAAACCTTTGACAAGTGTGGTTTTGACAGTATGGGAGATATTTGTGCAGTCACTAGTTCTGATAAAAGCCATTCCACTGAGAGATGCATTAGAAGTATTTTTACAAATCCAGAGTTGACTTTTAGTAATTCTACTTTTAATAAAACAAGTTACCCAGAAAAGTGTCAGCCAAACAAGAACTATCAGAAAGAGTATAACGATCATGAAAGAAATAATCTTAGTACATCTTTTGAGAAGGATAGTTTCCCAGCCAGCTCTGAAAAAAAAGGTTGGTGTTATACACGAGAAGGGTAATAATCTATTGGTCTTTTTGTTTTTAGTACATATTTATATATAATATAGATATGTGTGTGTGTGTGTGTGTGTGTGTGTATTTGGAGGAGTATAAAATTGAAAATAGAGTGACATTCTATTATGTGACATTGTGTGGACCAGTGATTTCGTTCCATATGGGTCATGCTAATAAGCTTCCAATTTAAAAAAAAGAACTAGTCTGTGCTAGAGTTTTAGTTCAATGCATACTTTTATTTTTAAAGGAAAATTTGAAAGTGATTACCAAGAGAAGGCACCACAGAAGACAATCCAGATATATCCAATGAACCGTTTGTAAGTTTTCAGGTAAATCTGGGGAATGCAATTCAGCATCTAGTATAATGCATATTGAAGGGTTGAATTGATGCAATGTGAGGTAGGGGTGTTGCTGTCTCAGAGTGGGCAGACTGGCCTCTACAAAGGCTTACCAGTTGTCAGAATCTTAGTAATATCACCCTAGTTGAGAGTATGGTGCTCGTATTTGCCAGCACAAAGCCGTCATCTTATCTGAATCTTAGTGTTAATTAGATTTGAGAAGACTGACTTATGTGTTCAAGAAACTTACACACTCACCAGAATGTCAATTTATTAATTTACAGTAAGAAATAGAAGGGTTACTTATATAGGAATGTTTACTGGCATGATAAGCATGTTTTCTAATTCTTGGCAGCTCTCCATGGGAAGGTGGCTTGGTTAGTATAGAATCAGAACAAGGGAGTAATAGAATTCAGATGCTAATGGCATAAGCAAACATATCAAGAGTTTATGGGACTGCAGTTATACTTAATTAAAGAAAACTTGTAGTTTTGGAATAGTCCTAACTTTCTTGGTAATAATTGTGGTTTAGTCAAATCTGGGTAATTAACAATCATGAATTAGAATAGGTTTTTATTGTAGAAGTACTTTCTTATGGAAATATTTAAAATATCTATTTGTAAAAAGAATACCTATATGCCATTTTTATGGGATTGGCACAACAAATAAAACATTCACAACTTATTTAATAAAGTAAAAAAATTAGGTTCTTTGCTGTCAAACTTCCAGGTGTTCAGAAACTTATGAATGAAAACTAGCATGTTAGACCTTGAATTTTAAAATGTACTTTATGAAAGTGATTTTAGAACATGGTTCTCAAAGCTGGGTGCAGAACTGAATCACTCAAGGGGGTGATTTTAAAATACAAAATACCAAGTTTGACCCACACCCTTAGGATGGAGCTTATGTATTTTTTAAAAAGCTTCCCTTATAATTCTGATCTGTAGCCAACTTTGGGAACCATGATTTAGAACAATAATTTTCAGAGAGAATAAATCAAACTTTAATACTGTCTTATTTGTGACCCTAGGGGTAATGTCCCTTTGAAAGAATTGCCTTTTAAGCAGTCGTGGAACTTTGGACTTGGTGAGGTAAAGTACATTTTACATTATCTTTCCAATTAAGTCAGTTGATAATTCATGTCATATTTTAGTATTTGCAGTGTACTTTCATTTAAGGTTAGCTTTTATTGAAAAATTTCTTTTTAGGCTACTTTTCTTACTCTGGGGAAATTATAGTTTAGGTCTAGAAATAAAATTATTGCCTTTTCAGAAACTATAATGTGTTTATTTGAGAAAAACCAATCTAGATGCATTTATTTCTTTATTTCTTTAAATTTTTATTTTTTTCAGATGTACATCGTATTTCGAATTCTGTGTACATTACATCATGTTCACCACCCGAACACTAATTATAGTGCATCCCCTCGCATGTGAGCCTAATCACCCCTTTTGTCCTCCTGCCTCCCCCAGTGGTAACCACCAGTCCAATCTCCAATGCTATGTGTTTTTTTTTTCTTTTTGTCGTTTTTAATCTTCTACTTATGAGTGAGATCGTATGGTATTTGACTTTCTCCCTCTGACTTATTTCACTCAGCATAATACCCTCAAGGTCCATCCATATTGTCACAAATGGCCAGATTTCGTCATTTCTTATGGCTGAGTAGTAGTCCATCGTGTATAAATACAACATCTTCTTTATCCATTCGTCCCTTGATGGGCACCTAGGTGGCTTCCAAGTCTTGGCTATTGTGTATAATGCCGCAATGAACATAGGGGTGCAAGGATCTTTATGCCTTTGTGTTTTCAAGTTCTTTGGATAAATACCCAGCAGTGGAATAGCTAGATCGTATGGTAGATCTATCCTTAACTTTCTGAGGATACTCCATCCTGCTTTCCATTGTGGCTGCACCAGCTTGCACTGCCACCAGCAGTGAACAAGGGTTCCCTTCTCTCCACACCCTTTCCAACATTCGTTGTTTCCTGTGTTGTTATTTATAGCCATTCTGACCGGAGTGAGGTGATACCTCATTGTAGTTTTGATTTGCATTTCCCTGATAGCTAATGATGTTGAGCATCTTTTCATATGCCTGTTGGCCATCTGGATATCTTTGGAGAAATCTCTGTTCAGATCTTTTGCCCATTTTCTAATTGGATTGTTGGTTTTTTTGTTGTTGATCTATATAAGTTCTTTGTATATTTTGGATATTAACCCCTTATTTGATATATGGTCTGCAAATAGCTTCTCCCAATTGTTAGGTTCTCTTTTCGTTTTGTTGATGGTTTCCTTTGCTGTGCAGAAGCTTTTTAGTTTGATGTACTCCCATTTGTTCATTTTTTCTTTTGTTTCCCTTGCCCGGTCAGACATGGGACTTGAAAATATGCTGCTCAGACCAATGTCATAGAGCATACTGCCTATGTTTTCTTCTAGAAGTCTCATGGTTTCGGGTCTTACATTCAAGTCTTTAATCCATTTTGAGTTGATTTTTGTGCATGGTGTAAGGGAATGGTGTACTTTCATTCTTTTGCATGTGGCTGTCCAGTTTTCCCAACACCATTTATTGAAGAGACTCTCCTTTCTCCATCGTATGCTCTTGGCTCCCTTGTCGAATATTAGCTGTCCATAAACGTGTGGGTTTACTTCTGGGCTCTCAATTTTGTTCCATTGATCTGTGTGTCTGTTTTTGTGCCAGTACCATTCTGTTTTGGTTACTATGGCTTTGTAGTACAATTTGAAATCAGGGAGTGTGATACCTCCAGCTTTGTTCTTTTTTCTCAGGAATCCTTTGGCTATTCGGGGTCTTTTGTTGTTCCATATAACTTGTAGGATTCTTTGTTCTATTTTTGTAAAAAATGTTGTTGGAACTTTGATAGGGATTGTGTTGAATCTATAGATTGCTTTAGGAAGTATGGACATTTTAACGATGTTAATTCTTCCAATCCAAGAGCACGGAATATCTTTCAACAATGTTTTATAGTTTTCGGTGTAGAGATCTTTCACCTCTTTGGTTAAGTTTATTCATAGGTGTTTTATTCTTTTTGTTGCAATTGTAAATGGGATTGTATTCTTAATTTCTCTTTTTGCTACTTTGTTGTTAGTGTATAAAAACACAACTGAGTTTTGTACATTGATTTTGTATCCCGCAACTTGACTATATTCCTTTATTATTTCTGAAAGTTTTTTAGTGGACTCTTTAGGGTTTTCTAGATATAAAATCATGTCGTCTGCAAAGAGTGACAGTTTCACTTCTTCTTTTCCAATGTGGATCCCTTGTATTTCTTTTTCTTGCCTGATTGCTCTGGCTAGGACTTCCAATACTATGTTAAATAAGAGTGGTGACAGCGGGTATCCTTGTCTGGTTCCTGTTCTTAGAGGGATAGCTTTCAGTTTTTCTCCATTGAAAATGATATTTGCTGTGGGTTTGTCATATATGGCCTTTATTATGTTGAGGTATTCTATACCAATTTTATTGAGAGTTTTTATTATAAATGGATGCTGTATCTTGTCAAATGCTTTGTCTGCATCTGTTGAGATGATCATGTGATTTTTATTCTTCATTTTGTTAATGTGGTGTATCACGTTGTTAGATTTGCAGATGTTAAACCATCCCTGCATCCCCGGAATGAAACCCACTTAATCATGATGTATGATCTTTTTAATGTATCATTGTATTCGATTTGCTAGTATTTTGTTGAGGATTTTCGCGTCGATGGTCATCAGTGATATTGGCCTGTAATTTTCTTTTTTTGTGTTGTCCTTGTCTGGTTTTGGTATCAGGATAATGTTTGCTTCGTAGAAGGAGTTAGGAAGCCTCCCCTCCTCTTTAATTTTTTGGAAGAGTTTGAGAAGGATAGGTATTAACTCTTCTTTGAGTGTTTGGTAGAATTCACCAGGGAAGCCATCTGGTCCTGGACTTTTATTTTTTGGGAGGTTTTTGATTGCTGTTTCGATCTCCTTACTGGTAATCGGTCTATTCAAATTTTCTACATCTTCTTGGTCCAGTTTTGGAAGGTTGTATGTTTCTAAGAATTTATCCATTTCTTCTAGATTATCCAATTTGTTGGCGTATAGCTTTTCATAGTATTCTCTTATTATCTTTTGTATTTCTGAGGTGTCCGTTGTAATCTCTGCTCTTTCATTTCTGATTTTATTTATCTGAGCCTTCTCTCTTTTTTTCTTGGTGAGTCTAGCTAAGGGTTTGTCAATTTTGTTTATCTTTTCGAAGAACCAGCTCTTGGTTTCATTAATTTTTTCTATTGTTTTCTTAGTCTCTATTTCATTTATTTCTGCTCTGATTTTTATTATTTCCTTCCTTCTGATTTTGAGCTTTGTTTGTTGTTCTTCTTCCAGTACCTTTAGGTATGCTTTTAGATTGTCTATTTGGGATTTTTCTTCTTTGTTGAGGTAGGCCTGAATTGCTATAAACTTCCCTTGTAGAACCGCTTTTGCTGTATCCCACAGATTTTGGCGTGTCATGTTTTCATTTTCATTTGTCTCCAGGAATTTTTTGATATCTTCTTTGATTTCTTCATTGACCCAATCATTGTTCAGTAGCATTTTGTTCAATCTCCACATTTTTGTGGCTTTTCTGGTTTTCTTTCTGTAGTTGATTTCCAGTTTCATACCTTTGTGGTCAGAAAAGATGCACGGTATTATTTCGATCTTCTTAAATTTATTGAGACTTGTTTTGTGGCCTAATATGTGATCAATCCTGGAGAATGTTCCATGGGCATTTGAAAAGAATGTGTATTCTGTGGTTTTTGGATGGAATGTTCTGTATATATCTACTAAGTCCATCTGGTCTAATGTGTCCTTTAAGGCGAGTGTTTCCTTATTGATCTTCTGTTTGGATGATCTATCCATTGGTGTAAGTGGAGTGTTAAAGTCCCCTACTATTATTGTGTTACTGTCTATTTCTCCTCTTATGTCTGTTAATAATTGCTTTATATATTTAGGTGCTCCTATGTTGGGTGCGTAGATATTTACAAGTGTTATATTTTCTTGTTGGATTGTTCCCTTTATCTTTATGTAGTGCCCGTCTTTGTCTCTTATTACAGTTTTTGATTTAAAGTCTATTTTGTCTGATATAAGTATTGCTACCCCTGCTTTCTTTTCTTTGCCATTTGCATGGAATATCTTTTTCCATCCTTTCACTTTCAGTTTGTGAGTGTCTGTAGGTCTGAAGTGTGTCTCTTGTATGCAGCATATACGTGGATCTTGTTTTTTTATCCAGTTGGCCACCCTATGGCATTTGATTGGAGCATTTAGTCCATTGACATTTAAAGTAGTTATTGATAAATATGTGTTTATTGCCATTTTGTCACTTTTTCTTTTTTGGGGTGTTTTAGTAGTTCTTCTCAGTTCCTTTCTTTTTCTCTTGCTCTCTTCCCTTCTGGTTTGATGGTTATCTTTAGTAATATGTTTGATTTCTTTTGTCTTACTCTTTGTCCTGCTTGTTATAGGTTTCTGGTTTGTGGTTACCATGAGGATCCTATTTAATATACTGTGCATGTAACAGTCTATATTGAGTAGATAGACTCTTTAGCTTGACCTCTTTCTAAAAGCTCTACTTTTTCACTCCCCTCCTCCCACATTATGTTTTTCACATCATATATAGTCTTGTGTTTAGTGTGTGTCTATCTATTACCCTCTTATCATTGAAATAGGTGATTTTAGTACATTTGTCTTTTAACCTTCATATTATCTTCACAGGTAGTTGATCTGCTGCCTTTACTGTCCTTTTACCTTGCTAGTGATTTTATTGCCTGTCTTGTGTGGTTGTTGTTTTGGGTTTTTTTGATAATTTTTTTTAATCTCTATTTGTGGTTATTGCTTTCCCACTTAAATAAGTCCCTTCAGCAATTCTTGCAGAACTGGTTTCTTGGTGATAAACTCCTTTAATTTTTGCTTGTCTGGGAAGCTGTTTATCTCTCCTTCCATTCTGAATGACAACCTTGATGGATAGAGTATTCTTGGTTGTAGGTTTTTTCCTTTTAGCCTTTAAATATGTCGTGCTATTCTCTTCTTACCTGTAGGGTCTTGACTGAGAAGTCCGCTGATAGTCTGATGGGCTTCCCTTTATATGTCACTTGCGGCCTTTCTCTTGCTGCTGTTAGGATTCTCTCTTTGTCTTTAATTTTAGACATTTTGATTATAATATGTCTTGGTGTGGGCCTCTTTGGGCTTCTCTTGTTTGGAGTTCTCTGTGCTTCCTGAAGTTGGATGTCTGTTTCCTTCCTCAGGTTAGGAAAATTTTCCTCTATTATTTCTACAAATACACTTTCTGTCCCTTTGTCTCTCTCTTCTCCTTCTGGGACCCCTATAATCCGAATGTTAGCACGCTTGATATTGTCCCAGAGTTCCCTTACTCTCTTCTCATTCTGTCTAATTCTTTTTTCTCTTTTCTGTTCTGATTGGGTGATTTCCTCTAGTCTTTCATCTAGTTCGCTGATCCGTTCTTCTCCTTCCTCTACTCTGTTATTGAGTCCCTCGAGTGAATTTCTCATTTTGAGTATTGTATTCTTCATTTCTGATTGTTTTTTTTTTATATCTTCCAGTTCTTTGCTGATGTGCTCACTGTGTTCATCCATTCTTCTCCGCATATCTGTGAGCATCCTCATGATATTTTGTTTGAATTCTTTGTTGAGTAGGTCACTAGTTTCTGTTTCACTTAGTTCTAATCTACAAGAGCCAGATCCTGTAAGCTCATCACAGCAAAAGAGACTCAAGTTCAGAAAGATTAAATAACTTGTTCAAAGTTACACATTTGAGCCAGGATTCAAACTTTTGTCTTATCTGACTGTATATTTTCAACTATATTAATTGTTTTGTCTTTTTGTCTTCAGTGTGTACATTGAGTACATATCATGAATTCATTCACTAGAATTTATTGTCATTCTCCTGTATGCTAGACACTGAAGATTCAGTGGTGAAGAAACAGTTTTTGTTCTTATGAAGCTTATATTGTGTTATGCACTAGACTCTGCAAGGTACAGAGATGAAGGGACATGGGACCTGTTTTTAGGAAGCTATGGTCTAGTAGCTAGACAGAAACAGAAAAAAATATAATACATTTAGATAAATTGCTCCAATTGGGGTTTGTACAAGGGGCAGTGGGAAACAAGTAAAAAATAATTCTAAGTTTCATGGCTAGTCAGGAGGAAGATGTAATAGAGGAGAAAACTTTTGATCTGGATATCAATTAATAAGTTTACCAAATGGACAAACTGCCTTCATACTATGAAGAAGAAGCAACATAGATAGAAACTAACAAGTGAGAGAGTATAGCTTATTTTAGAAGCTGCAAAGTAACTTCATTCCAGTTGTTGTTATTGCTACTACTATAGTGTAAATTACAAGCGATGGTGAAATGGCAAAAGATAATTCTAGACAATATAAAGGGCTAGATCATAAAAGACTTTACATGACATATACCAGTTTTATTTTCTGTCACCAAACAGAGCCACTGAAAAAATTTTAGTAGAGGAGTTTGATGACATGTGAGTATTAAAAAGTTGACTCTAGCAACAATGAGAGATTTGAGAAGTGGCATGACTCAAGGCAGGGCAAAAAATAATGAGGGCTTGAAGTTGAGCAGTGTAAGTAAGGATGGAAATGAGGGAAGAGCTATCACAAAGATTTAGAAGATCTTGATTTGATAGTTGTTGTTGATTAGTTAAGGGAGAAGGAAAACATTGAAGGAGATCTGGATTTATTATTTGGGTAAATGAGTAGTTGATGGGATAGTGCCATTCACCTAGATTGAAGTGTTAATGTTTTATTGAGGATTTTTGTATGTATGTTCATCAGGGATATTGTCCTGTGATTTTCTTTTCTTGTGGTGTCCTTGACTAGTTTGGATATCGGGGTAATGCTGGCCTCATAAAAGGAGTTTGGAAGAGTTGTCTCCTCTTCTCTTTTTTGAAATAGTTTGAGAAGGATAGGTATTAATTCTTCTTTGAATGTTTGGCAACATTCACCAGTGGAAGCCATTTGTCCTGGACTTTTGACATTGGGAAGTTTTTGATTACTGGTTTGATATCTTTACTAGTAATAAGTCTATTCATATTTTCTATTGCTTCATGAATTAGTCTTGGTAGGTCGTATGTTTCTAGAAATTTATCTTTTTCTTCTAGATTGTCCAGTTTGTTGTTGTATAATTAATCATAATGGTGTCTTATGATGCATTTTATTTCTGTGATATCAGTTGTAACGGCTTTTCTTTCATTTCTGATTTTATTTATTTGAGTCCTCTCTCTTTTTTCTTGTTAAGTCTAGCTAATGGTTTGTCAATTTTGTTTGTCTTTTCAAAAAACCAGCTCTTAGTTTCATTGATCTTTTCTAGTGTCTTTTAGTGTCTATTTCATTTATTTTCACTCTGATCTTTGTTATTTCCGTCTTTTACTAACTAGGTTCAGTTTGTTCATTTTCTTGTTCCTTGAGGTGTAAAGCTGTGTTGTTTATTTGAGATCTTTCTTGTTTCTTAATGTGGGCATTTATCACCAGGAACTTCCATCTTAGAACTGCTCTTGTTGCATCCCATAAGTTTTGGTATGTTGTATTTCCATTTTCATTTGTCTCAAGATATTTTTTAATTTCTTTTTTGATTCTTCTTTGACCCATTAGTTGTTCAGGAGCATGTTATTTAATATCCACATATTTGTGAATTTTCCAGTTTTCTTCTTGTAATTGATTTTGAGTTTCACGTCATTGCAGTTAGAAAACATGTTTAATGTGATTTCAGTCTTCTTAAATTTATTAAGATTTGTTTTGTGGCCTAACATATGGTCTATCCTGGAGAATGTTCCTTGTGTGCTTGAGAAGAATGTGTATTCTGTTGCTTGTGGATGGAATGTTCTGTGTATGTATGTTTGGTCTATCTGGTCTAAAGTGCCATGTAAGGCCAATATGTTTTTATTGATTTTCTGACTGGATGATCTATCCTTTGATGAAAGTGGGGTATTAAAGTCCCCTACTGTTGTATTGTTGTATATTTTCTCTCTTTAGGTCTGTTAATATTTGTTTTATTTATTTTGGTGTTCCTGTGTTGAGTGCATAAATATTTACAAATGTCATATCCTTTTGTTGGATTCACCCCTTTTTTATTATGCAGTCATGCATTGCTTAATGACGGGATACATTCTGAGAAATACGTCAGTAGGCAATTTCATCATTATGAGAACCTCATAGAGCATACTAAAGGGGAACAAAATTTGCCATCCCAAAATGTGTCTCTTTAACGTGAGGATTGTTTTAGGCTATTTTTGAGAAAAAAAGACTTAGAAAGTTTGTCTTGTAACCTACCCCTTAACTGCCTAAAAGAATTCAGATTAAAAAGAGCTGTCTCAGGAAGCAAGCTATCACCTTAGCATAACATGAACTAGGTGATAGACAGGAAGGCACCTAGAAAAGCCTGATTTTTGGACTCCCTTCTGTGTTTTTCTGTTTCTGTGGCCAAACACTTGTTTTCTAGGCATTTGCTCCTTTTCACTTACCTGTGAATTGCCTTCTTTCCCTTTCAAGTCCCTGACTCTCTTCATCTCCAACATCTTATTTTGTCTTTACCTGAAGATGATATTTAAGGTGAAGGCTTTGGCTAGTTACTTGGTTTTATTGTGTTTCTCACATGTGTACATGTTATTAAACTTTTGTTTTTCTCCTGTTAATTTGCCTCGTGTCAATTTAATTTTTAGATCAGCCAGAAAAACCTAGAAGAGTAGAGGAAAATTTCTTCCTCTCTTACAGTACTTACACAAACCTCAATGGTATAGCCTGCTACACACCTAGACTATATGTTACTTTTCTTAAAGGATCACTGTTGTATACACAGTCTGTTGTTGAATGAAACGTTTTTATGTGGTGCATGACTATATAATGACCTTCTTTGTCTCTTATTACTCTCTTTGTCTCCAAGTCTCTTTGTATTAAAGTCTATTTTGTGTGATATATGTATAGCTATGCCAGGTTTTTTTTTTGGTTTTCATTTGCATGGAATATCTTTTTCTGTCCCTTTACTTTCAGACTGTGTGTGTCCTTACCTCTGAAGTGAGTTTCTTATAGGCAGCATATAGATGGATCTTGTTTTTTCAGTCTATTTAGCCACTCCATATTTTTTGAGTGGAGAATTTAGTCCATGTACATTTAAAGTAATTATTAATAGGTGTGGACTTATTACTATTTTGTTCATTTTTTTCTGACTGTTTTGTAATTCCTTTGTTTTTTCTTTTTTTCTTTCTTTGTGATTTGATGATTTTCTGTAATGGTGTGCTTAGGATTCCTTTTTCTTTATCTTTTGTGTATCTACTGTAGGTTTTTGCTTTGTGTTACCATGAGGCTTATGTAAAACAACTTATAACATTCTAAGTTCTTAAAAACTTAAGTTTGAATGCATTCTAAAGATCTAAATTTTTACTGCCCTCCCAAGTTTTATGTTTTTGATGTCACAACTTATATCTTTTTATCTTGTGTATTTATTAACAAAACATTGTAGTTGTTATTTTTAGTACTTTTGTCTTTTAACCTTCATACTAGCTTTATAAGTGATTAACCCATCACCTACAACATTAGATTATTCTGAATTTTACTATATAGTTACCTTTACCAGTAAGATTTATAATTTTATATGTTTTCCTGTTACTGATTTAGGGCCCTCTCGGTTTAGCTGAAAGTCCCTTTAACATTTCTTGTAAGGCCAGTCTAGTGATGATAAACTCTTTTAGCTTTTTGTTGTCTGGAAAACTTTTTATCTATCCTTCTATTCTGAAGGACAGCTTTGCTGGGTAGGGTATTCTTGACTAGCAGTTTTTTTCTTCCAGCACTTTGAATATGTTGTGCCACTCCCTTCTGGCCTGCAAAGTTTCTGCTTAAGATCTGCTAATAGTCTTATGAGGGTTCCTTGGATGTAACAAGTTGTTTTTATCTTGCTGTTTTTAAGATTCTTTCCTTGTCTTTAACTTTTGATAACTTAATTATAATGTGTCTTGGTGAGGTCTCTTTGAGTTCATCTCATTTGGAACTCTCTGGGCTTCCTGGATCTGGATGTCTGTTTCTTTCCCCACGTTAGGGAAGTTTCAGTCATAATTTCTCTAGATAAATTTTCTGCCCCTTTCTTCTTTTGGGACCCCTATAATACAAATATTGGTCCACTTGATGTTGTCAATAAGTTCCTTGTGCTATCTTCATTCTTTTTCATTCCTTTTTCTTTTTGCTCTTCTGATTGGGTAAATTCCTCTGCCCTGTCTTTTTGTTTGCTGATCCTTTCTTTGGCTTCATCTAGTCTTCTTTTGTACCTTTCTATTGTATTTTTCAGCTCTGTGATTTATTTTTGGTATTTTTCTTATACTTTCTACGCTATGTTCTCTTTGTTGAAATTCTCACTTTGTTCATGTATTTTTCTCCTGACCTTGGTGAGCATCTTTATGATGGCTAATTTGAACCATTTATCAGGTAAATCACTTATTTCATTAAGGTCTTTTTCTGAGGCTTTATCTTGTTCTTTCATATGGAATGTCTTCTTCTGTTTCTTTATTTTCCTTGATTCTCTGTGTTGGTTTCCATGCATTCTGTAAAACAGCCACCTCTCTAGTCTTGAAGAAGTGGCCTCGTGCAGGAGATGAACCTTATGTTTCAACCCTGCTGTAGCTCTTGGTTGTCTCTCAAACCTTTGTGGTTGTTCAAGCAGTCTGCTTTATTTTTTGTGGCTCCCAGTATTTGAGGGTGTGCAAAAACCTGCCGGTGTCCCAATAGGGAAGATCTCAGTCAACATCTAGATTCAGTCTAATTGGAAACTGGACCCTGATGCAGCAGCTTTTGAAGTATGTAAATATACCTCATTCATGGGAAGACTTTGACATGAGCATTTCTGTGTGCTCGTCTGCACTGAGCCCTGGTGTGATAGCCATATAAGAACTGCTTGTTTGCTGACATCCTGTTGAATCTATGAACACAAGCCCTGCTGGCCACCAGAGCCAGGCTATCAAGGGATGTGTCTTTTGGGCAGCTGACACAGAAACCCTGGTGCTAGATATGTGCACAATCTCCTTTCTTGGAGACATTAGCAACCTAGGGTGGGACAGATGGAGAGTGTGAAGATGGTAACCATTGGGCTTCCTGGTCTCTGGGGAGGATTGCAGTTAGCCCCTAGGTCTGTGCTTAGTTAGAAGCTTGACCCTCAGGCCACAGGTATGAAGATAAGCTAATAGGCTTCTTTCACAGAAAGACGGGCATTTCAGTCTGCTGCCTCACTGCTGTGCCCTGGACCGGTAGCTGGTTAGGAACTCTTTCTTTGTTCATTATAGTCCTGTGGGACCTGTGAACGTAAATTGTAGGGGAGGAAAACAATTCCTCTACCCTCTGGGTCCTTCTGGCTGGTCTAAGAATTAAATTGACATGAGACAGAATAACAGGAGAGAATCAAAGTTTGATAACATATGTACATGGGAGAAACCCAGGAAAATCTTGCTGGAGTGGCTGAAATTGCCACCTTAATACCATCTTCAGCTAAAGATAAAGGAGGATATTGGGGGTAGTGGTTTGGGACTTCAAAGGAGAGGAAGGCAATTTACATGACGATGGAAATGCAAATGTTTGATAAACAAGTGTTTGCTGGGCCATCTGTAGACAATGGGAACTGAAAGAGATCTTTTGATAAAATGGCCCTTGCTAGATGTCTTTCTGTCTACCACACCTAGAATTATCTATGGTGATATCTCCTTCCTGGGACAGGCCATTCTATCTTAAATTCTTTTAGGCAGTTAGGGGGAAGGTCAGAATTTCTTTCAAAGAGTCAAAGACTCTTTTGTCCTTAAAATAATCAAGGCAAAGAGACACATTTTGGGGTGGCAAATTCTTTTTTTTTTTTTTTTCTGGGAAAGATTTGCCCTGAGCTAACATCTATTGCCAATCTTCCTCTCTCTTTCATTTTTTTCCCCTCCCCAAAGCCTCAGTGCATGGTTGTATATTCTAGTTGTAAGTCTTAGTTCTTCTATGTGGTCTGCCGCCACAGCATGGCTGCTGACAGATGAGCCATGTGGTTCCATGCCCGGGAACCAAACCCAGGCCACCAAAGTGGAACACACCGAACTTCAACCACTAGGCCATCAGGGCTGGCTCAGATGGCCAATTCTGATCCTCTTCAAAGCCTTGTTGGCTGCCAGAGCCAGCTGATCAAGGGGCATCCCATGGGTGGCAGCTGCGAAAACTGGGCCTCCAGACAATGTGCACAAGCTCTTTTCTGGGAGATACTGGTGACTTGGAGCAAGGCAGAGTTGGACTGTGAAGATGGTGCCCACTGGGCTCTATGGTCTTAGGAGAATATTTCAGTAGGCCTGTAGATGTGTGTTAAATTAGAAGCCTGCTCCTTAGGCCAAAGATTTAAGATAAGCAAATAGGCTTCTCTCACAGAAGGATTGGGGTGCGATTCAATCTACTGTCTCTTTGCTTTGCCCTGGAGGATAGCCAGTTAGGAACTCTTTCTCCATTTGTTACAGTCCTGTGGGACCCTCAAATGTAAGCTCCATTCTGCAAGGTACTGGTGACCATGAGCGAGGCAGCGGGAGAGTGGAAAGATGGTACCCAGCCTCCGAGTTCACTGGAGAGGATTACAGTCAGCCCTTAGATGTGAGTTTAATTAGAAGCCTGACTCTTAGTTTGCAGCTATGAGGATAAGCTAATAGGCTTGTTTCACAGAAAGACTGGATAGTCAGTGAGCTGCCTCTGCTCTAGGCCCTGGGGTGCAGCATGGTGAGCCTGTGCGAGCCCTTTAGGAACTGTTTTTCAGTTCCGTGTAGCCTTGTGGGTCTCATGGACACAAGCCCTGTTGGCTTTCAAAACTTGACGTTTTGGGGGCTTATCTCTTTGGTGAAGGCCTTAAAAGTTCAAGTACCAGATATGAGGGTCAAGCCATTCACTCCTTGGGGAGAAGCTCAGAGTTGTGGGTTCCCTCCTGGTTGTGGATCATGCCCAGGGTGGGGTTTATGGTAAGATTGTGTCTCGGCCTCTCCTACCCATTTGACTGTGGGTTTTTTCTCATTCCCCTGATGTATGGGAGTCTCTGAGCTTGTTTTGGGGTTTCTTTCAGAGGAAATTGTTCTGTATGTAGCTGTAGATTTGGTGTGTCTGTGGGAGGAGGTGAGTTCAGGATCCTCCTACATTGCCGTCTTGAACTGGAACTTATTTAATTTTAAAGTAGTAGAGGAATAAGATTTAAATTATGGTTGTTACCAATGGGAAGGTAATCACTAGAGAAATAAAGACACGTAGAAGATATTCAGAATTCAAGGGAGTGGGGATGTCACACTAGGAAACCTGATCAAGATGGGAAAGAATGAAATAACTTTTAGATAAATGGGAAAGGTAAAATGTAAGGAATGAAAACTGCTTAGCAATTAATATATGAAATATAAAGAGGTTGATTTTTCTTAACAAGATTCCAAGAACATCAAATTGAGAAGAAAAAAATAATCTTTATAGTTTTTCAAGAAACATGTAGAACATAATAATAGAGGTTAAAAATAAAAAGATGGCAAGATATATATAAATAAAATATATATTATTGGAACAAGGAGAGTAAAAATTCAATGACAAGCCCATTCAGAAAGGAGAAGAAGAGGTGATACAGAGTTACTGATCCATACCGATCATGAAATCCTGCTGGGCAGACATTGTGTGAAAATCTTGCTATCCTAGAGGATGGGGAAATTCCTTAAATAATTTAGTTTCTTCTCTTTGGGACCATTTTATTTGTCTGTTATCCTCTATCAACAGATCTGAAGTGGATATTGGAGTGTTTGCCTGTCTTGGGGGTCTATATAGCTTTCTCAGCTTGTATCTTACTGGTGCAGGTTTGGGGCTTGAATATTCTAAGAGTTGAATGTACAAGGCTTTTTAAATGATTAAATAGTGAGGTTAGAAAAGAGGCTTTGCTCGACAAAGTTATTCAGGGCTCCAAGCTGGTAGGGACTCTGGTATCTTCAACTGGTAGGTTTCCAACTTGTTGATACTGGGTATAGTGGAAGGGAAAAGGAAGTGGAGGATTGTGGAGAAAATTTTTATGGGCCAGCACTGGCAGTGGTGTACACCACTTTACCCATGACCAGAACTTAAATCACGTGTCCAAACCAACTCCAAGGGAGG
Source organism: Equus asinus (assembly GCF_041296235.1). Classification (NCBI taxonomy): domain Eukaryota; kingdom Metazoa; phylum Chordata; class Mammalia; order Perissodactyla; family Equidae; genus Equus; species Equus asinus. Next base: position 871,435 of record NW_027224846.1, read on the forward strand.
GTAGGAAATGTGTTTTAGCTGTATGCTTAAAAGGAAAGGGAAACATGTTTGGTGAACAACTAGATGGTTTCTCCTTTATGCTACTTATCTGTCTATCAAAAACTGTATATCCCACCAACAGAGAATATATGCTTTCTATAAGTCCCTACTATATTTGCAAACCTAATTCATGTAGTAAGCCACAAAGAAAGTTTAAGAGATTTATCTAAGGAGAGATTCATAGCCATATTCTCTAATAAAAAATTCATTAAATTAGAACGAAAGAAGAGGAAAAGAAGTTGCTTAACCTCCCTTATCTTCTTGAAAATTAAGAAACACTCTGGTTTTGAAAAAGAAAAAAAGAAAAGGAAATGAAAATAAATTACAAATTACATAGAAATTGATGAAAACCAAAACCAATGGTGTGTTCTGTAGAAAATTGATACCTCTAAGAGCTTTTACTATTTAAAAAACCTGAAAATAAATGAACTGATATCCAACTTAACAAATTAGAAAAAGAAAAACAGAATAAATCTCCAAATTGCTTTAGTATCTTTTCCTTTTTTCAGCTGCATTTGTTATGATTACCTGAATCCTTTCTTTTTTGTCAATTCATTTCTTATCAAGTGTCTCTTCTGTTGCTTGCTGTTTCTAAATGAATTTCAATTTTGTTTTGTTTTATTGTTTGTCATAGGCAAATTTTTCTTTGTGAGTTTAAAATTATCTTTGTGGAATTAAAGTAATATGAAGGAAGAGTACTGTGAAATGATTTGGTGGGGTGAAAAGGGAGCTATAAGTGGATATTATTGTGTATACTTAGGAGTTCTTAAATTTTATTTTTCTTTTAGATTCTGATGGAAAAAGGAGGAACGTGTTCTTTAAAAGGCAGGCCAACCTCTACTACGAAAGTCTGTCAGTATAAGTGAATTTTTTTTCTTTTAAAAAAACTAACATTTAAGTGGAAATTGTTTTAAGTGCTTTTTTTTAGGTTTTTGCCAGCAAATATGTTTCCTAGATATCTTAGAATATACTAGTAATGCAATTGTCTTCAAAACTACTTTTATCTTTTATAAAATGTGTTATACATGATGAATATATGTAACATATATGTACATTTTAGCGAATAATAGTAAAATAGATACCCTTGTACTCACTTTGTAGCTTAAGAAATAATACGTAATCAGTACATTTGAAGATCTTCTCAATTGCATTTCCTATCCTGCCCCCAAGAGGTAACTATTATCCTGAATTTGTTTTTATGGTATCATACATAGACTTTTACATTGCTTGGTTTTGAACTGTTCACAGATTGAGGCAAATGCTATATATTTTGCTGCAACTTTCTTTTCTTTGTTCACCCACTCTGATATTTGTGACTCTAGTATACTTCATTATTTATTTACTGCTATGCAACCTTCTGTTGTGTGAATGTACCTCAATTTATACATTTTCTGGCATTGGTTATTTAGATTGTTTTGAATATTTTGCTATAATAAACAATGCTACTTGGACAATTCTTGACATTTCTCCTGGCACACATGTATAAAAAATTTCTCTTGAATAAGAGTCAAGGAGTAGAATTGGCTAGTTCAAATGTAATGCGCATCTTCATCTATTCTAGGTAATACAAAATTGTTTTATAAAGTAGTTGTGCCAGTTTAAACTCCCACTTGCAGGAGCTAAGACTCTTAGTTGTTCCATATTCTCACTAACACTGGATCAGCTTTTTATCATTGTTGGAATCTGGTATTTCATTGTAATTTTAATTTATATTTTCCATGATTAATTAGGTTGATTTGCCACCCCTGTTTATCTGTGAAATACCTTTCATGTCTATTGGTCATATTTCTTTTAGAAAGTTTGGCTTTCCTTATAGGATATATCTTTTCCATATGTAGATATATATGTATATATCCTATATATCTTTCATATATATATACTAGATTCTAATTGCTTGTAGGCTGTGTGTAGCAAATACTTCATATTTGAGTGGTCATTTTAGTCTATACTGTCTTTTTATGAAAAATAGTTTGTGGTACTTTTTAGATATTCTGTGATGGAATGATTCTTTCGGATATCTACTTTGCTAGGATACCTAGAAATCTTTATCAACTTTTTTCTTTTGGATTTAATTTAAATTTTTGAAGTGTAAACCAGTAGTCTGGTTTCTATCCTATCTTGTCTGCCCTATTTCCTTTTGCCTCATATGAGTAACTTTTTTATTGGTTTATGGTTTATCATTTTACTATGTTTTGTTGTGTTCTGTTTTTCTTCAAAATAAAGCCTAAGAATATATAAACACACATATTCACATGAGTCTTAGTTCTCCACTTTTCTCACTTAAATGTAGTATAGGATATTTTGTATAATATAGGATATTTTATAGATGAATTAAATGGATTCATTTATTTAGTAAGTTTCTTATAGATTTCTCCATCTTAGTACTAGACATTTCTTCATCCCTTATTTATGACAATTTGGTAATCTATTATGTGGATGGGCTATAGTTTATTCAGTCATGCCCTGTTGGTGGACATTTGGTTTGTTTCCAGTATTGCGTTCTTATAAACAATGCTTGGTGAACAACTTTGTGTATATGTTTCTTAATTGTGGAGGTACATTTTCAGGATAATTTCTAGGAGTAGGATTGCTGTGTCAAAGGGGGGATACATTGTTTTTTTGTGTAGTTATTATTGCCAAAATTCAATTTTGATAGATATTACCAAATTCCCTGTTGCATCATTTGGCAATCTCACCAGAAATGTGCCTTTTTATTCCACAGCCTCACCAACAGGGATTGTGTTCAAACTTGGGAATTTTTGTGAGTTTTATAAAAATAGATAGGTAGACAGACGGATAGATGGCAGTTTAAGTTTGCTTTTCTTTTTCTATAAGTGAAGTTGAGCGTCTTTTAAAAATATTTAATGTCTGTTTTCATTTCTTTTTCTTTAAAGTCTCCATTCATGTCTTTTGACCAATTGAATTTTTGGTATTTTTTTTCTTGATATGTAAGAACTCTTTATATATTAAAGAGATTTAGGTCTTTGTGATATGTCACAAATATTTCCTCCTAGTTCATTATTGGTTTTTGATTTGTTTTGACTTTGCTTATGATATCTCCTGCTTTGCCAAAGGATTAATGTATTTTTTTATGTGGTTGATTTTATTCATCTTTTCTTTTATACTTCTGGATTTGATTAGAAAGACTCTACACTCCCAGGTTAAATGAATTCACTTAATGTTTTCTTCTAGTGTTAGTATGATTTTATATTTTTACGCTTAAATCTTTAATCCATTTAGAGTTTATTGTGATTTAAGGTGTGAGATGTGTATTGATTCAGGCTTTTAAAATGCATCTTTTCCCTAGGCATTTGTGATACCACCTTTTTTATGTACTAACTTTTCATATGTGCTGGGCTTTCTTTACTGTTCTACTGGTCTTTCCTAATCTTTGTGTGCTAATACTGTACTATTTTTATGGTAAGTGCTTTATAGTATGCTTAATTTCTAAAACAGTTACACCTCCCTTTGTACTTTTTAAAGATTTTTCTGGCTAATTTTGATTATTTTTTATATAAACTTTAAAATCAACTTGTGTAGCTCCAAAGAAATATTTTAGTTTTATCAGGAAAATGCTAAGTGTATATATTGATTTAGTGTGGATTATTATACTAATGATGTTGAGTAGACCTATCTAAGAACAAGGGATGTCTTTTTGTTAATTCAGCCTAATTTTGTATCTTTAATAGTTGTTTAGAACACCTTTAAGCACTTTAAAGTTTTCCTCAAGTAGATTCTGCATGTCTCTTGTTAGATTTGGTGGTAGGTAATTTTTGTTGCTACTTTAGTGTGAATGCACGTCCCTCTTGGTCTACAGTATTTATGCATTGTGAGGAGTCATGACCTACTTCTCAGGCCTATTTTTAAACTTTACTTGCTATCATAAGAGAACACATTAAGCACATAATGAAAGAATATCGGACTGGATGCTTTGAGTTGATTTTTTAAATACAGCTTTTATTGTACAAGGAAGCTTCGTTTATTAGATTAGCAAATATCTGGTGCTTTTGGACGTAATCAACTTGCCTTATTCCTCCTTCCTGTAGGTTGACACTTTAAATTATTATTTAAATTATTTGTTCATAAAACATTGTTCGTATATTAGAAAAAATCAATTGAATTTTCTCTGTTCTCCTTTCTTGCCTTATGTACCCTTATTTTACTTGTAGATGAAAAACTTTTAAGTGTAGAATAAACCCGTAATACTCTGTCAGAAATCCAAGATGCGGAGTTTCTCAAGTTTTAACTAGTTTTGGCACACTTTTAAAATGCTCTGCAGTATGTTAGCTAAACTTATTTTACCAGCTGATATCTGCTGCCTGTGTATATATTTAGTAGAGTATTAATAAATACCATTCTTCATGAGTTAAATGTTCGTTTTCAGATCTTGAGTCTTCACAGAGTAGTTGATCTACCAGTTACTCTCCAAGGCCCACAGATAGTTGTTTCAGTTCTAGTTCAGAGATGATAAGTTATGCTTTTCATTTTTTTGCTTATTAATATATGCTATACTAGTTTAGAATTCTTTGTATATCTCATAGTGTACGTTTACATTCTGAAACAAATAGTTGAGACAATAACTAGTGGAAATATAAATGTAAACAAAAAATGAAAAATATTAAAAATGTAAGAACGTAAACAGAAATATAAAATTAAAGTATAAATGAATGTGTTCATTATTATTGACAGAAGCCAATCTTATCAGGATATGTGTGTGTGTATATGATAAAGTTGTGTTTCTTTTAAAAGAGTTTTTAAAAGAACCCACTCATAAGAATTGAAACCCTAAAACAACCAAAAATACATAGAAAAAAGAAAACCTTAAGGCTTATATGAAGAAAACACTAAAGTGTTACTGAAGACTGTCGTCTGAATAATTGGAATGACATGCTATGTTCTGAGTGGGAATGCTGCATTTCTCATAAATCACATTTAATGGAATTCTCCTCCATCAATTCTTCCGTATTCATTTCGTCCACCTTTTGTCTCTCACTTTCCATCTGAACTGCTCTTGCTAAGGAAGGACCCCAGTGATTTCTATTTTGTCAAATTCGTTGGACACTGAAGTTTTTATTTTACAAGAACTTTTAGTAATATTAATAGAAATTATGTTCTTTTTTTTTGAAACATTTTCTTCTCTTTGCTTTTATGATAACACACTCTTTTGGTTTTTTCATACCTCTTTGAGTGCTACTTTATGCCTTTGTCTACTTCTCTTCCACCCTTCCTCCTATATAAATGTCATAGTGTTTATGGTTTGCTGCAGGATCCTTTTCTTCTCTTAACCTACATTCCAAACTCTAGATGATGTTATGTGCTCCAATGACTTATATACTGTCTAGTTGATGACAGTTCTCAGCTTTATGACTTTAGCCCAGATCCTTATTTAGATGTCCAGTTTCCTAGCGGATACCTCTTCTTGGATGTTTCACAAATATCTCCTTATTTTTATTCCTCAAACTGAATTCCCCTGTTCTTCTCCCCAAGTCAGTTTTATTGATATTTCCTATATTAGTGATACCTTTTTGTCCACTCAATTACTCACTCTAGAAACTTAGTAATTAACTGTCATTTCTTTCTGCCTCATCTGCCTTCCTTAACCACATTCATTCCATCACTTCATTCAGTCAATTGTACTTCCAAAATACTTGGCATATTTATCTACTTCCTCAACTTCTGGTGTCAATACCCTAGTTAAGGTACCATCATCTTGTTCTTGAACTATTGTGGTTGTTTCCTAAGAGATCTATTTTCCACTCTTGTTCCACTTTTTCTCCAGTTAGCAGTCATCGTGATCTTTTGAAAACTTAAATTGAATCATGTTATTCCTATGAGTGGATTTCTATTTTACTTTAGAGTCTGGCTACATCTTCAACTTCTGGTGTTCTCCCTCTCTCACCACACTCCACACGTATGACATTTCACTTTCCTTAGTTTATCAGTCTCTTTTCTGCTTCAGGGCATTTATTTATATATCCTGTTTCCTCTGCCTTACTGTTACTCATCCTTTAGGTCTTAGCGTAAATATGTCGCTACTTCTGAAAGCCCCTCTTTGGTTCCTCAATCTAAATTAGGCCCCTCAATTATCCTCTCAAGGTCCATCATACTTGTTTTTCATAGTGCTTTTCTCATTCTGTCATTACATATGCACACGTGTGATTATTTGGTTAATGCCATTTCCACCAATGAGAACGTGTGCTTTAAGAGGGCAGCAACTGTGTCTGCTTCACTTGCATTGCAGATGCTAAAAAATACTTGTTTCTTGAATAAACAAATGTATTGAGCTGGTTTTCTCTAATTTGTGTGCAGCCAGTCTTAATGCTGTTTCTTGGGCTTACTTTTCCTATTTCAGTGCCAAACAACTGAGACGTATACCTCATTTTGGTTTTTAATGTTAACTCTGCCTTTTTTTTTTTTTTAGCTTGGCTAATCAGTACTTTTATATAAGATTTTCACTAAAAGAATATTTTGGTTAGTGCAGTAATTAAGAGATAAATTTTTTGTGAAGTTGAAAAATTCAAGCTAGTAAATTGAAATATAAACCTATTAAAAGTACTTAAAATTTGACTTTTTATGTAACAGTTGTGATATTTATTGCTGTTTAATTTTCCTTTTGTCTATTTGATTTTCTGTTAGCCGATACTCTCCTTAAGTTGTTTCTTTTATGAGACTGGGCCCATAAAAGATACAATGTAGAAATTTTTTGACTAAAGTCAATGAGTGAATAGTTGAACAAGTTATATGTGTCAACTGTTTCTTTCGAAGTTATTACTTCTACTCCATTCTTTTTAAGTGGTTGAAGAGTGTGGTGTATATCGTTTCCTCTGTGTGAAAGGGTAGGGGGATGATGTAGCCTGTGATTATAGAGACTGATAAGAGACAAAATTCCCCTTCTCTTTTTTAGCTCTTTTGCTTTCTTTCTTTTTTTTTTGGTGAGGATGATTCTCTCTGAGCTAACATCGGTTGTTAATCTTCCTCTTTGTTTTTTTTTTTGCTGAGGAAGATTAGCCCTGAGCTAACATCTGTGCCGATCTTCCTCTATTTTGTATATGGGTTGCCAAGACAGTATGGCTTGGCAGTAGTGTAGGTCCATGGGATCTGAACCCATGAACCTGGGCTGCTGAAGTGGAGCCTGCCTGACTTAACCACTACACTACAGGGCCGACCCTTTCTTTTGAATTTTTAATACAAGGATTGTCATTATCATTATTGTTCTTGTTATTTAAAAAATCCATAACCTCCATGATTTTTAAAAATCAAAAGTCCAGGTTGACTTGCCACCTGCCAAAGTCTCTTCTGTATTTTGAAATTTTCCATGATGTGAATTTAAGAATGTCTGCTTTGAAGTCATTGAATGATTTTTTAAAATTAAAGCATCACTTACAGCAAAATTACTAAATTTCTTTTAGCTGTCTGAAGATGAAGATCAAATATTGCAGCAAATTGAAGATTCAAATAGGAGATCCATCAAAACCAAAGAAACAACTAACAGTTTTTATTTAGAAAGGATGGCAAAACTTCCACATGATAGGATTGCTAAAAACAATGCCAAAATTCATAAACAAAATGAGAATTTTCACCAGTTCTCACTTAAAGATAAGACAGATCAGTTTCCACAGTCTCAGTGTGATTCAGCACTCATTGTGCAAAACAAAAGCAGTAATTGCACTGTACAGGTTGCAAGATGTGATGCATGGGTACAAACTGAGAGTGAACCTGTAATGAAAGAAAAGTTAGATGCTGCCATACAGTGTGATATAATTTCAAAATGTAAATGTATAAGTGATGTGTCTTCTCTTTGTAATGTTGAAAGGTGCAGTGAAAATATTAAGGCAGATACCACTGGAGGACAGGAAATCCTTAAGAACAACTAATATGCTAAGATCTCAGCCTGAGATTTAGCATTTCACTTAATGTTCAGAATTTCATTAACATAATAAGCAATGAGAAAATGCAGCTAAGCACAAGGTGGAAGTAGTCACAAGATATATTTATGGTTTATTTTTAAACATTTTAATATTATTAATTTATGCATTTGCTTTGCATAGATATTTCTTTAGTATCTTCAAGTTTTTAGAAAATAATATATATGTAAATTTACTATCATTCTTATGGTGATTATTCATTATATTATGATATGCTGCTGTTTGTGGATTAAAAATATGTTTACTTGCTTTCTTGTCACATTTATTGTTAGATTTGGTGCATTTGCATGTTTTAGTCAAAATGTTCTCTTCCAAGATTTTAAGACACAAAATAATACTAAATATCAAATATGTTTTCTAACCTCATTATAAGATTTTCTTAGCTACTTACATTAAATATTATACCCTCAGTAAAAATTTCTGGCATTAAGTTTTAGATACAATATATTTTCTATTTTGTTTGGATAACATTTTTTTTTTTTGATGATGAAGATTGGCCCTGAGCTAACATGTGTTGCCACTCTTCCTCTATTTTGTATGTGGGATGCTGCCATAGCATGGTGTGATGAGAGGTGTCTAGGTCCTTGCCCAGGATTTGAACCGGTGAACCCCGGGCTGCTGAAGCAGAGCTTGCAAACTTAACCACTATATCACTGGGTGGGCCCTGGATAACGCTTTTTGTAATACAAGTACCAACTTATATTAATTCAAAGGAAAGTGTTATTTTCTTCAAGATTAAAAAAATGTTTTCATGCTTTTATAAAAGAATTGTTCAACATTGGAAAAAATGATTTATGTTCACTAATTTTAACATTGCTAAGATTTGTTTCATAAATATTACATCAAGATTTCTCATTTATAAAATACAAGTTTTGTTTCCAACATATCATTTTTTGCAGTAAGATTTTAAATGTTCATACTCAGACATTTGTATGACTGTATTACAAAGTGTGCAACAGGGGGCATTCTCCTATCTAACGGAACCAAAAATAAAATTGTTAGGGAGTTTCTGTGCCTTTAAGGAAAAGAATGATTAGATACTGCATTTTTACATGCATGGATATCACTCAATAGTTTGTATTGCAGAGGGGATTTGAAGCGTAACAATTTATAAATACTAAAAGTTAGTGTTTAAACAGTAGCAATCTTCAGGTTTTTAGCTAGTTTTAGGAAGTTATCTTTGCTGCCTCAGAGAGAGAACAATGCGCTCCTAAGTAATTGTTTTCAAGTATAGTAATCATCTCATGAAAGGAAAATTTAACTATCTGATGTACAATTGATAGCTTTTCAAAAAGCCAGATTTTCATCCTGATATTAAAGAAAAGGTATTACATCATAGATTTATTATCCTCATTATTATTTTGCAAAATATGACATATATAGCAATGAAGACCAATACAGGCATACCTCAGAGAGATTGTGGGTTCAATTCCAGACCACTGCAGTAAAGCGAGTACTGCAGTAAAGTAAATACTCCAGTAAAGCGATTCCCAGGAATTTTTTGGTTTCCCAGTGCATATAAAAGTTATGTTTACACTGTACTGTAGCCTATTAAGTGTGTAATAGCATTAGGTCTAAAAAGACAGAGGGCTGGCCCTGTGGCCGAGTGGTTAAGTTCACACGCTTCTCTGGGGCGGCCCAGTGTTTTGTTGTTTTGGATCCTGGGCGCGGACATAGCACCACTCATCAGGCCATGCTGAGGCGGCATCCCACATGCCACAACTAGAAGGACTCACAACTAAAAAATATATATATACACAACTATGTACTGGGGGGGCTTTGGGGAGGAAAAGGAAAAATAAAATCTTTTTTTTATTTTGAGGAAGATTAGCCCTGAGCTAACTACTGCCAATCCTCCTCTTTTTGCTGAGGAAGACTGGCCCTGAGCTAACATCCATGTCCATCTTCCTCTACTTTATATGTGGGACGCCTACCACAGCATGGGGTTTGCCAAGTGGTGCCATGTCCCCACCCGGGATACAAACCGGCGAACCCCGGGCCGCCGAGATGCAGAACGTGTGCACTATTTGCTGCGCCACCGGGCCTGCCCCAAATAAAATCTTTAAAAACAGCAACAAAAAATGTACATGCCTTAATTAAAAAATACTTCATCGCTAAAAAATGCTAACCATCGTTTGAGCCTTTAGCAAGTCGTAATCTTTTTGCTGGTGGAGGGTCTCGCAAAAACGTGGTATCTACAAAGTACAAGAAAGTGAAGCACAATAAAACAAGGTATGCCTGTATATGGAAAAAGAAAACTCTCACTGATGATACTAGAATAAGATTGAGCCATGAGTCTTGGGTGGGTTTCAAATAGCAAATAAACTGACTTTTTCCCAAATACTAATGAGAGTCTAGCAGTGTTGAAGCATGTATATTACAAAAGTCCACAACGAGTTATATTTTTATCAATATCATAATGTGGCAGTTAAGCTCAAAAAGGTGAAGAAGAATGTCAGGGCTTTTTAGTGCAGTGACCACACACAATGAGAACAGAGTAAGACACAGTGTAGTAGAGAATTTAAACTTGCCCAAAAAGAAATCTGGCCTGAGCTCTTGGCTTTGGGGAGGTAATTGCTAAGCCCTGGGATATCATGCCTGACAGAAATGTTTTTGTTTGCGGGGGGACCTTGGGCCAAGCCAGATAGCAACAGTGTGATTTAGGATGGTACTTAGAGTCAAGCGGTATCAGCTTGACTTCTTAAGGAGCTAGAAAATGAGATCAGCCATGTGGGCAATCAGCCCTGGGACTGTTACAGAGCCTCAATAAACGCTTTGGACACCAAGGCTCAGATGAGCTTCCTTGTTTGGCAGTACTCTGTGGGTGTTGTCACACATTGATACCATGAAAATAACACTGTCCATAGAAGAGGCCAACTGGGAGCTCCACGCTTATTCCTTTCCTAGGCTCTGTCCTATGTGTTTCTAACCTAGGCTGATTTTAATCTATATCCGTTCCCCGTCATAAACTGTAACTGTGAGTACAACAGCTTTCAGTGAGTGCTTCCAGGAAATTATCAAATCTGAGTGTGCGCTTGAAACCACTGAAGTAAGGATAGTTTTGTGGACTGTTCCCTAACTTTGCAGTTGCTAACTCTTTAGATGCTTTAAGGAGATAAATATATTTAGGAAGGAAAGTGAGTATAGATTTACAAAATAAAAAAGACATGGAATAAATTATAACATACTTCTCAAAATACAATACTGCTTTAGGTTTTCTCTTGGTGAAACCATTTAATAAAAAAAAATAATTGAAGTAAATAAACATAGCTTGCTTTTCATATTTGCAATTTAAGGTTTATAAAACAAAGTAAATCTTAGCTAAGGTTTATCCAAATGAAACAAATGGAAAACTTAATAATAATTACGCACACATTTGTAGTGTAAACTGCCAATCACAGTGACTTCAAATAAGATACTGTGCATTCAGTAATGGCAGATGTATACGATACCGATCTGGAGTTGGTGTTTAACAGAGTTGTAAAAGTGCATTGTTTTGGTCAGCATCAACTACTCTAGGAGGTTGCCATCTGAAATAATATGAGGCTATCTTTAGTGGGAGTCTCATGTAATTTACTTTTATACCACTTATCATTGTAATTTATTTGTGTAATTTCTTGCTTAATGTGTATTTTCCCCATGACACTATACATAGCAGTGTAGCAAATGGTGTCAATGATCTGCTCACATTTCCTTGGCATTTTCCATGTCAATACATGCCAAACTGATTTCAGCTGCCAGCACATGTGACTCATTTCCTGAGGGGTTTCTCGTGGCTGCAGACACCTGCTCTGCCAATGTGCAGTCAGGGAGGAAGTACCAGGGAATTAATGCTGTTTGAGAGCAGCCTTTTAAAACAATGACTCTTGGGAGTTGTTGGATAAATACCCCAGTTTCCTTGCCTCTTGGGCAAGTAACTCCCTCAGAAGTGTGTTCTATACTACTGCTTACTCAAAGTGTGATCCACTGACCTGTAGCATTAACATCACTACTGCCTGGGAGTTGGTTAGAAATACAAATTCTTAGAACTGTTGACCTTAAAAAACAAAAGAGCCTGTTATTTTACCAGCAAAATGAATGTATTTGGGAAGAGCGGAGGACGTGTAATTTGGGACATGCAAACTATGGCTAACCATAGGCAAGTCCAGAGAAGAGAGGAGAGGGGCTTGCTTTTACAGAGGAAAATGAAAGCTGGGAGGGGCTGTTTTGAACAAAAGTCTTTTGGCGGAGACTGAGTTCATGGTGGTAATGACTTCTCATTGACTGAGTGTGATGGTTTCTCATTGGCCACGCTGTTGCTGGGCAAAGAGAAATTCTTCCTTCCTCCTGCTGGGGTGTGTCAAGTAAGCCTCTTCCTGTTGGGGATTGTGAGGTATGCTTTTTCCTGTTTGGGGTCTGTAAGGTATGGCAAGTGATAGTGCATGAATGTTCCCCTTCAGGGCTCCCCAGCTCCATTTTAAATGCGGTTTCCTGTATTTATTTTCACAAAACCCACCCCAAAACTACTGAATCAGGATCTCTGGGAGTGAGGTCTAGGAATCTCTGCTTAAATAGGTGATGTTGTGCACTTTGAAGTTGGAGAAACACCATTCTTCCAGAGTTCTTCACAAGGATTAAGCTTCACTTGCTTACAGGGTTAACTTTCTTGATAATAAACCCTTTATTAACTTCCTTCCTTTCCTGTTTAACTTCTCTAATTCCAGGCCAGTGTGTTACCCCAAATAAACTACCTGCACTTGAATCTTGACTTAGGGTTTGCTCCTGGTGTAATCCATGTTGACAGGTTAGGAACCATGACAAATGGATGAATGAATTGTTTTTATAGGTATAACTCAGATGTTAACATTGCTAATTTTTTCACTTTTACAAGTCTGTAGTCCCAGTTTTCCATTTCTTCCACCTGCTGAAGACTCAATAAGTGGGTCTAGCAGCATATTAGACATAAATGAAGAAAGAATTAGTGAAATGAAATATACATCAGAATAAATTATCCAGAATGCAGGAGAGAAAAAGTAGTAGAAAATATGAGAGAGAGTTAATAAGGAGAATAGAGTAAGGAGCTCCAACACATATATTTAACTGAAATATCTGTGACCATACAAAGTTATTACAATATAATTGACTATATTCCCTATACATTATATGCCCATGACTTTATTTTGTAAGTGAAAGTTTACACCTCTTAATCTCATTCACTTATTTCACCTACCCCCAACCCTCCTCCCTTCTGGCAACCACCAGTTTGTTTATAAGTCTGTTCCTCTTTTGTTTTGCTGGTTTGTTTGTTTTGTTTTTCAGATTCCGCTATAAGTGAAGTTGTAAAGGAATTATCTTTGTGTGACTTATTTCACTTAGCATAATACCTTCTGAGTCCATCCATGGTGTCACAAATGGTAAGATTTCATTCATTTTTATGGCTGCATAATATTTCTTTGTATATATACCACATCATCTTTATCCATTCATCTATCAATGGACATTTAGGTTGCTTTCGTATCTTGGCTATTGTAAATAATGCTGCAGTGAACATAGGGGTGCATATATCTTATCAAATTAATGTTTTTGTTTTCTAATAGATACCCAGCAGTGGAACTGCTGAATCATATAGTAGTTCTATTTTTAATTTTTTGAGGAACCTCCATATTGTTTTCCACAGTGGCTGCACCAATTTACATTTCCATTAACAGTGCATGAGGGTTTTCTTTCTCCACGTCCTTGCCAACACTTGTTATTTTTTGTCTTTTTGATGATAACCATTGTAAAAGATGTGAGGTGATATTTCATTGTGGTTTTGATTTGCATTTCACTGAGGATTAGTGATGTTAAGCATCTTTTCATGTGCCTGTTAGCTGTCTGTGTGTCTTCTTTGGAAAAATGTTTTTTCAGGCCCTCTGCCCATTTTTTGTTAAGTTGTTTGTTTTTTTGATATTAAGTTGTATAACTTCTTTATGTATTTTGGATATTAACCCATCAGATATATGATTTGCAAATATCTTCTCCCATTCAGTAGCTTGCCTTTTCATTTTGTTGATGGTTTCCTTCACTGTTTGAAAGCTTTTTAGTTGGATTTAGTCCTATTTGTTTATGTTTTCTTTGGTTGCCCTTGCCTGAGGAGACAGGTCTAAAAAAATATTACTAATATTACTAAGACCGATGTCAAAGAGCATACTGCCTATGTTTTCTTCTAGGAGTTTAATGGTTTCAGGTCTTACATTCAAACTTTTAATCCATTTCAAATATATTTTTGTATATGGTGTAAGATATTGGTCCAGTTTCTTTTTGTTTTGCATGTAGCTGTCCAGTTTTCCCAGCACCATTTATTGAAAAGGCTGTCTTTTCTTCATTATATATTCTTGCCTTCTTTGTCATAGATTAAATGACCATATACTCATGGGTTTATTTCTGGGTTCTCTGTTCTGTTGACCTAGGTACCTGTTTTTGTGCCAGTATCATACTATTTTGACTACTATAGCTTTGTAGTATACTTTGAAATCAAGGAGCTTGATACTTCCAGCTGTGTTCTTCTTTCTCAAGTTTACTTTGGCTATTCGGGCTCTTTTGTGGTTCCATACAAATGTTAGGATTGTTTGTTCTAGTTCTGTGAAAAATGCCATTGGAATTTTGATAGGATTGCATTAAATCTGTAGATTGCATTGCATAGTATGGACATTTTAACAATATTAATCCTTCCAAACCATGAGCACGATATGTCTTTCCATTTATTTGTGTCATCTTCAATTTCTTTCATCAGTGTTTTATAGTTTTCAGAGTATACAGGTCTTTCACCTCCGTGGTTAAATTATCCTTAGTTACTATATTCTTTTTGATGCAAATATAAATGGGATTATTTTCTTAATTTTTCTTTCTGATAATTCATTGCTAGTGTATAAAAGTACAACCAATTTTTGCATGTTGATTTTGTATTGTGCAACTTTACTGAATGTATTTATTAGCTCTAACAGTTTTTGATGGTGTCTTTAGGGTTTTCTATATGTAATATCATGTTATCTGCAAACAGAGGCAGTTTTACTTCTTTTCTGTTTGGATGCCTTCTATTTCTTTTCCTTACCTAATTGCTCTCGCTAGGACTGTTTTACTATGTTGAATAAAAGTGGCAAAAGTGGACATCCTTGTCTTCTTCCTGATCTTAGAGGAAAATCTTTCAGTTTTTCACTGTTGAATATGATGTTAGCTGTGGATTTGTCATATATGGCCTTTATTATGTTGAGGTATATTCTCTCTATACCCACTTGATTGAGAGTTTTTATCATAAGCAGATGTTAAATTTTGTTAAATGCTTTTCTGCATCTGTTGATATGATCGTATGAGTTTTATCCTATCACTTTGATTTCTGGATATTGAACCAGCCTTGCATTCTTGGCATAAATCCCACTTGATCTTTGTGTATAATCCATTTAATGTATTGTTGAGATTGGTTTTGCTAACATAATGTTTTGCATCTGTGTTCATCACAGATATTGGTCTGTAATTTCCTTTTTTTGTGATGTCTTTGTTTAGTTTTATTATCAGGGTAATGTTGGCCTCATAAAATGAGTTTGGATGGGCCAGCCCTTTGGCTGAGTGGTTAAGTTCGTGCACTCTGCTTCAGTGGCCTGGGGTTTCACTGGTTCGAATCCTGGGCACGGACATGGCACTGCTCAATAAGCCATGCTGAGGTGGCATCCCACATGCCACAACTAGAAGGACCCACAATTAAAAATACACAACTATGTACTGGGGGGCTTTGGGGATAAAAAGGAAAAATAAAATCTTTAAAAAAAATGAGTTTGGAAGCATTTCTTCCTCTTCCTCTATTTTTTGGAATAAATTGAGAAGGATAGGTATTAACTGTTCTTTAAGTCTTTGGTAGAATTCGCCTGTGAAACTGTCTGGTACTGGACTTGTTTTTCTGAAAGTTTTTAAGTTACTGATTGAGTTTTGTTACTAGTAATTGGTCTGTTCATTCATGATTCAATCTTGAAAGATGTGTGTTTGTAGGAATTTGTCCATTTCTTCTAGTTTATCCAATTTGTTGGTGTATAATTGTTCATAGTAATCTCTTATGGTCTTTTGTATTTCTGTTGGTTGTAACTTCTCCTCTTTCCTTTCTACTTTTATTGATTTGGGTCCTCTCTTGATGAGTCTGGCTAGAGGTTTATCAGTCTTGTTTATCTTTTCAAAGAACCAACTCTTAGTTTCACTGATCATCTTTATTGTTTTCTTCATCTCTTTCAGTTATTTCCGCTCTGAACTTTATTTTTTTTTCCCTTCTACTAACTTTGATCATTGTTTGTTCTTCCTCTTCTAGTTCCTTTAGGTGTAAAGTTAGATTGTTTATTCAGGATTTTTCTTCTTTCTTAATAGGCCTGTATTGCTATAAACTTCCATCTTATAACTGTTTTTGCTGCATCCCATAGATTTTAGAATGTTGTTTTTCCATTTTCATTTGTCTCAAGGCATTTTTTGATTTCCTCTTTATTTCTTTGTTGACCCGTTGGTTGTATAGTATCATATTGTTTAGTCTACATGTATTTGTGTTCTTTCCAGTTTTCTTCTTATAGTTGACTTCTAGTTTTACATTATTGTAGTCAGCAAAGATGCCTGATATGATTTCAGTCTTCTTAAATTTCTGGAGACTTTTTTGTGGCCTAACATGTGATCTACCCTGAAGAATGTTCCATGCGCACTTGAAATGAATGTATGTTCTGCAGTTTTTGGATGGAATGTTCTTTATGTATCTATTAAGTCTTTCTGTTCTAGTGTGTTATTTAAGGCCAATGTTTTCATGTTGATTTTCTGTCTGGATGATCTATCGTTTGATGTAAGTGAAGTATTAAAGTCTCTACTATTATTGTATTACTTCAGTTTCTCTCTTTACATATTTGCTTTATATATTTAGGTGCTCCTATGTTGGGTGCATAAATATTTACAAATGTTATATCCTCTTGTTGGATTGATCCCTTTGTCATTAGATATTGCCATTCTTTGTCTTTTGTTACAGTCTTTGTTTTAAAGTCTATTTTGCCTGATAGTAATATTGCTACCCCAGCTTTCTTTTTTTTCCATTTGTATGGCATATCTTCTGCCATCCCTTCATTTTCATTCTGTGTGTCTTTAGATTTGAAGTGAGTCTCTTAGACATAGCATATAGATGTGTCTTGTTTTTTGATCCATTCAGCCACCCTTTGTCTTTTGATTTGAAAATTTAGTACATTTACATTTAAAGTAATTATTGATGGATATGTACTTATTGCAGTTTTACTAATTGTTTTCTGGTTGTTTCTGTAGTTCGTCTCTGTTCCTTTCTTCCCTTGTGGTTTGTTGACTTTCTTTATTGTTACATGTGAGTTCCTTTCTGTTTATTTTTTGTATATCTATTATAGATTTTTGGTTTGTGGATACCGTGAGGTTCATATATAGCAATCTCTATGTAGAGAGGTCTATTTAAGTTGAAAGTTCATTAAGTTCGAATGCATTCTAAAAGCTCTATATTTTTAAATCCCTCAGTTTATGTTTTTGATGTCATATTTTACAAGTTTTTATCATGTATCCCTTAACTACTTACTGTAACTACAGTTGATTTTACTGCTTTTTTCCTTTAATTTTCATGCTAGTTTTATAAGTTCTTGATCCACTACCTTTACTATATAGTTGCCTTTACCAGTGAGGTTTTTTCTTACGTATATTTTCTGATTTCTAGTTATGGCCTTTTTTTTTCCTGCTTAAAGAAGTCCCTTTAACATTTCTTATAAGGCTAGTTTAGTGGTGCTGAACTGTTTAGTGGTAGTGTCCCTGTCTGGGAAACTCTTCTTCAATTCTGAAGGGTAACCTTGCCAGGTAGAGTATTCTTGGTTGTAAGTTTTTTCCTTTCAGCACTTTGAATATATCCTGTCATTCCCTTCTGGCCTGTAAGGTTTCTCCTGAAAAATCATTTGACAGTCCCTTGTGTGTGACTAGTGGTTTTTCTCTCTTTATCTTTAACTTTTGCCATTTCACTTATGATATGTCTTGGTGTAGATCTCTTTGGGTTCATCTTGTTTGGGACTCTCTGTTCTTCCTGGACCCAAATCTCTGTTTCCTTAGCCAAGTTAGGGAAGTTTTCAACCATTATTTCTTCAAATAGGTTTTCTGCCCCTTTCTCTCTTTTTTCTCCTCTGGGACCCCTATAATGCAAATGTTAGTATCCTTGACCTTGCACCAGAGGTCCCTTAAATTTTCCTCATTTTTTAAATTCTTTTTTCTTTTTCTGTTCTAATTGGGTGATTTCCACTACCCTGTCTTCCAGCTCACTGATCCATACTTCTCTGTCATCTAATCAGCTATTGATTCCATCTAGTGTATTTTTCATTTCAGTTATTGCTCTCTTCAGCTCTCACTGGTTCTTCTTATATTTTCTGACTCTTTGTTGAATTTCTCACTCTGTTTATCCATTCTTCTCCCAAGTTCTGTGAGCATCCTTATGACCATTACTTTGAATTCTTTATCAGGTAGATTATTTATCTTTGTATCATTAAGGTCTTTTTTTGACGTTTTATCTTGTTCCTTTGTTTAGAGCATATTTCTTTGTTATTTCATTTGCTTGGCTCTCTGTGTTTGTTTCTATGTATTAGGGAAAACTCCTACCTGTCTCAATCTTGAAAGTGTGGTCTTGTGTAGGTGATGGTCCTTCTCGTTCAACCCTACTCAGTTGTCTCTCTAAACTTTTGTGTTTGTCTAGACTGTCTGATTTATTCTTGATGTGCCTCTGTTGTTGAGGGTGTGCCAAGACTTGTCAGTGTTCCAAGAGGACAGATCTCATTTAGCACCTAGTTTCAGGTTGATTGGAAGCCCTCTGGGGCTACAGTTGTAATCCCTACTGGCCTCCAGACTAGGAGATGTGGTGGTGTCCCCAGGGCAATAGTTGCAGATATTGGGGTTCCTGATGAGTGTGTAAGCTCCCTTCTGGGGAGTCTTATTGAGCTGTAGTGAGGCCAAGGGGGTGTGCAAGGATAGTATCTCCTTTCTTGCATTCCCTGAGAGTGCCTCATTAGCTTCTAGATGTGTGGGAAACCTGAAGCCTCTCCCTCAGGGTGAAGCTCCAGGCTAGGCAAATATGCGTTTTTTTTATAGGAAGACTAGGTTTGTGTTTCAGCCTGCTGTTGGTGCAGTGCCCTGGGGGCGGGGTGGTAGCCTGTTAATAACTGTCTTTCTGATTATTACAGTTCCATGGACTTCAGGAACAACATCTACCAGGGCCAGGCAGTCAGGGAGTGTCCCCTGTGTTGATTCCATTAGCCTCCTGGCTTTAGCCAGGAAGTTTGAGAGTGTAGGGTGCAGGGCTTGCTTTCTGGCTTCACAAGCAGGGGCGGGTTGACTTGAATGAGCATGCTCATGGGCTTTCACATTGCAGCTGGAATGTGCCCTGTCTTTGCTCTTGTGTGATGGTAGGCTCGGGGGATATTGCTGGGAGTGAGAGGTTGTCGTGACTGCTCGCTCTTGTGAGCCCCAGCCCAGGGGCAGGAGAATTCATTTCGGCTTTAGGCTGGGAGTGGGATAATGCCTCTGTCACTCATTCTTCAGTCACAGTGGCATGGGCTCTCAGACTTTAGCTAGGGTGCATGAGAATGCTGTGTCTGCTCACACCTGCATGACCTGCCAGAGAGCAGGGAATGCTGTAGCCACCTGTGTGGGCAGGTTAGGTGGGGAGCGCAGCAGTGGCCTCTGCCAGTGCCTCAGTCCCCAGTGAGTGTTTTCACCATCCCCCACCCCTCTAGCTGCTGTTTTTAGATTCACAAATGACTCTCTTTCACATATAGTTTTAGCACTTTTCAGACTGCTGTTATTTTGCTGGGTCTCTAGGTGAGTGAGACTGCATGTTTGCTCTTTAAGAGGGGATCTGTTTCCTTTAGTACTTTGGAACCCTTGGTTGTCAGCCCCGTTGGTTTTCTAAGCCGCATATTTTGGGAACTTGTCTCTCTGGTGCAGACCCCAGGGGCTGGACTGCCTGATGTGGGGAGCCCACCCCTCACTCTCTGGGAGAAGTGCCCATCTGGTGACATTCCTCTCTATTGTGTGCCACCATGCTGGGGATGGGGGTATTGGGGCTATTTCTCTGCCTCTCCTACCCATCTTGATGTGGTCCTTTTTCTCCTTTGTTGTGGAGCAGGTGTTCCACTAGCTTCTAGTTTCTTTTCAGGGGGAATTGATCCATATGTAGCTGTACATTTGTTGTGAAAGTGGGAGGAGGTAAGATCAGGCTCTTCTTATGCTGCCATCTTCATCCCCCATAAACATCCTTTTGTTGTTTGAGGGAGGAAGAGGTCATGTAATTGCCAGTTATACCTATGTTATGTTTATCAAGTGTGTTGATAAATGACCTCTAACATCTAGCAATAGAGGGCTTCTCTATTGACACTTTCAGGTCACCTGAGATTTCTGATTAAACCTCAAATATAAAGGTAATTTATTTACTTTGGTTCCTAAAGGTACAGCTATCTTGGAGCTCAGGGATTTCCCTGATTGTAAACACCTCTAAAAAGGCTTCAGTGTCTTCTGATCACTTGTCCAGTAGTTCCTCTTAGTAGAAAAAGTGGCTCTTCAAGCATATAAAAAGTTGCCTACCTCAGCTGGAGTTTTTCAAATTGTGTTTTACAGAGTTGAGGAAGCTTATTAGGTTTCCAGTCCAGCATGTAAGGATGTTGGAAGTTGGAGTTCATCCTAACAACAAGTAAAAAGCTGAACAAACTGAAAATCAGCAACTTCCATATGAGAAGTGAGGTCCCAGGGCAAATTGCTGCTCCTGAAATTAAAGACAAGAGGACACAGAAAATCACAACTTACCTAAGCAGAAAGTCTAGAGCAGAAACCTCCACAGGAACCAGTGCCAAGGTGAGAAACCTAAACTGTAATTGGTGGATTGCTGGGGGCTCAGTGTGGACAAGTTTGAGAGTTAAAAATTCCAGGAGGGTACATTCGTAGTGAGGCTCCAATACATTTTTTTGAGTTTTATTTCCAAGAGCTCTGCCAGGTTCTAACAGCCAATACTGGAGAAAAATCCTCTCAGGCTTCTGGCAGGAGGAAGTAAAGGAATCATTTTGAAATAGTCCAGACCATTCTGTTCTTCTTAACAAGGCCTCAAGAGAAACTGTTACTAGAGCCTGACCTGCTAGGGCTTTATCCAAGCCTGATGAAACTTGGAGAAGGGAAATGTCCAACCCCAGCTCTCTCTAGCCATCCTGTCCTGCCCAAGGGGAAGAAAAAACTGAGAAGCACGTGTGAAGGGGCACAGGCTCACTAAAAACCTGAGACCTAATCCTAGGAATATAGAGCCCTTCCCTTCCTCCCACACCTTACAACTATATCACTAAAGGTCTATTTACTGGAGTTCCTTTTACCCAGTATATCATGTCTAGATTTCAACAAAAAATTACTAGGCATACTAAAATGCAAAAAGCACAGTTTGAAGAGACACAGTAAGCATCAGAACCACATTCAGGTGTGGCAAGGATGTTGAAATTATCAGACTATGCACTTAAAACAGCTATGATTAATATGCTAAGGGCTCTCATGGAAAAAGGAGACACCATGCAAGAACAGATGGGTAATGTAAGCAGAGAGATGAAAATTTGAAGAAAGAATCAAGATGAAATGCTACATCAAAAACATTGTAACAGAAATGAAGAATGCCTTTGGGTTCATTAGTAGACTGGACATGGCTCAGGAAAGAATCCATGACCTTGGGGATATGTCAATAGAAGCTTTCAAAACTGAAAAGCAAGGAGAAAAAAGACTTAAAAAAATTGAACAGAATATCAAAGAACTGTGGGACAATTACAAATGATGTAGCATGCATGTAATGGGATGGGAATAAGAAAAGGAGAAGAAAGAGAGAAGGGAACAGATGAAATATTTGAAGCAATAATGACTAAGAATTTCCCCAAATTAAAGCCAGATAACAACCAAAGATCTAGGAAGCTCAAATAAGTGCCAAAAAACCTACACTTAGGCATGTCATTCAAACTGTAGGATGCAAGATGGAAAAAATATTGAAGGAAGCCAGAGGTAAAAAACACCTTATAGAGGAACAAAGATAAGAAATACGCCTGACTTCTTTTCAGAGATCAGGTGAGCAAGAAGAGAGTAGAGTGAAATATTTAGTATTGAGAGAAAAAAAACCTCACCAACCTTGAATTCTGGATCCTGTGAAATTTTCCTTCAAAAGTGAAAGAGAAATAAAGACTTTCTCAGATGAAAATTGAGGGAATTTGTTGCTTAGTAGACCTGCCTTGCAAGAAATGTTAAAAGAAATTCTTCAGGGGTAGGCCCTGTGGCTGAGTAGTTGGGTTTGCATGCTCTGCTTCGGTGGTCCAGGGTTTCACCAGTTTGGATCCTGGGCGTGGATGTAACACCACTCATCAAGCCATACTGAGGTGGCATCCCACATAGTACAGCCAGAAGCATTCATAACTAGAATATACAACTATGTACTGGGGGGCTTTGGGGAGAAGAAGAAGAAGACGAAGAAGAAGAAAAAAGATTGGCAACCCATGTTAGCTCAGGTGCCAATCTTAAAAAAGAAAAAATTCTTCAGAGACAAAATGATATAGGTCAGAAACTTGGATCTGCATCAGGAAAAGAGCATTAGAGAAGGAACGAGTGAAGGTAAGTTAAAAACTTTTATTTTTCTTATTCTTAATTGATTGAACAGGAAACAGTTTGTTCAAAATAATAATAGCAACAATGTATTCATTTTATAGCTTATGTACAAGTGAAATGAATAGCCATGATACAGGGGACAGGAAGGAAGAATTAGGGATATGTTGTTGTTAGAAGGTACTTACACTACCTGTGAAAGGGATACAGTGTTATTTGAAAGTGGACTTGTGTTAGTTATGCTTGTACGTTGCAAACTCTAGGGCAACCCCTAAAAAAAATGTAAAAAGAAGTATAATTGATATGCTAAGAAAAGAGAGGAATAGAATCATACAATATGCTCAATTAAAATCACAAAAGGCAGAAAAAGTAGAAATCAAAAATAGGAACAAAGAACAAAGGCAACAAGTGGAAAATAGTAACAAATACGGTAGCTATTACATCACTTTAAATGTCAGTGGTCTAAATATATTTTCTATATTCTAAGCATAAATTGAAAAACAGATTGTGGCAGTGGACAAAAAACAAGACCCAACTATATGTTGTCTTTAAGAAATCCACTTTAAATATGAAGACACATGTTGATTTAAAAGTAAAGGGATGGAGAAAGATTTTACAATGCTAACACTAATCAAAAGAAAGCTGGAGTAGCTATATTAATTTCAGACAGAGCAGACTTCAGAGCAAGGAAGCTTGTTAGGATTCTATTGGATAATTCATAAATGTAAATTTTGGCATGTTTTTGGAAATTACTGATCATTTTAGACTTTAACTAAATACCAATCCTTTCACATTTCAGTTTTATCCAGTAGTTATGTTTTAGTTCCTAAATCCATAAACACTGACTCTGCGGGAGGAAAATACTACAAAAATTTTCAGGTAGAGGCAGTTATAAAATTTTCCATGATATAAAGCTCATTGTAAAAAAGAAATAATAAAGAATAGTGGTTAAAAATGCTTTGACACACACTGACCTGGGTCTAAGTTCAGATTTATAAGCTGTGGTACTTGATATAAGTAACTTTAGTTCCTGTGACTCAATTATTTCCTCATCCATAAAATAGGGGTGATAATAGTTTAAAAAAATTTTCACTGAGGTCATTATAGTTGATAACATTGTGAAATTGCACGTGTTCATTACTATGTGTAAGTCACCATATATATGTGCCCCTGTACCCCTTAGGCCCACCCTTCAACCCCCTTCCCCCTGGTAACCACTAAACTGTTCTCTTTGTCCATGTGTTTGTTTATCTTCCACATATGAGTGAAATCATTTGGTGTTTATCTTTCTGTCTGGCTTATGTCGTGTAACATTATACTATCAAGGACCATCCATGTTGTTGCAAATGGGATGATTTTGTGTTTTTTTATGGCTGAGTAGTATTCCATTGTATATATACACCACATCTTCTTTATCCATTCATCAGGTGATGGGCACTTGCGTTGCTCCCATGTTTTGGCTATTGGGAATAATGCTGCAGTGAACACAGGGGTGCATAAGTTTCTTTGAATTGTTGATTTCAAGTTCTTTGGATAAATACCAAGTAGTGGGGTAGCCGGGTCATATAATATTTCTATTTTTAATTTTTGAGCTATCTCCGTACTGTTTTCTATACTGGCTGGACCAGTTTGCATTCCCACTAGCAGTGCGTGAGGGTTCCCTTTTCTCCACATCCTAACATTTCTTATGTTTTGTCTTGGTAATCACAGCCATTCTAACAGGTCTAAAGTGACATCTCATTGTAGTTTTGATTTGCGTTTCCCCTGATGATTAGTGATGTTGAACATCTTTTCATGTGCTTCTTGGCCATCTGTAGCTCTTCTTTGGAAAAATGTCTCTGCCCATCTTTTGATCAGGTTGTTTGTTTTTCTGTTGTTGAGTTGTGTGAGTTCTCTATGTATTTTGGAGATTAACCCCTTGTCAGATACATGATTTGCAAATACTTTCTCCCAGTTGGTGGGTTGTCTTTTTGTTTCGTTCCTGGTTTCCTTTGCCTTGCAGAAGCTCTTTAGTCGGATGTAGTCTCATCTGTTTATTTTTTATTTTGTTTCCCTTGCCTGAGTAGACATGGTATTTGAAAAGATGCTTCTAAACTCATGTCAAAGAGTGTACTGCCTATATTTTCTTCTAGGAGTTTTATGGTTTCATGTCTTACTTTGAAGTCTTTAGCCGAATTTGAGTTAATTTTTGAATATGGCATAAGATAATAGTCTAACTTTCATTCTTTTGCATGTGGCTGTCCAGTTTTCCAAACACCATTTGTTGAAAAGACTTTCCTTTCTCTATTGTATGTTCTTGGCTCCTTTGTCAAAGATTAGCTGTCCGTAGATGTGTGGCTTTATTTCTGGGCTTTCAGTTCTATTCCATTGATCTGTGTGTCTCTTTTTGTACCAGTACCATGCTGATTTGATTACTGTAGCTTTGTAGGATATTTTGAAGTCGGGGATTGTGATACCTTCAGCTTTGTTCTTTTTTCTCAGGATTGCTTTAGCTATTTGGGGTGTTTTTTTTTTTTTAAAGACTTTATTCTTCCTTTTTCTCCTCAAAGTCCCTGGTACATAGTTGTATATTTTTAGTTGTGGGTCCTTCTAGTTGTGGTATGTGGGATGCCACCTCAGCATAGCTTGATGAGCGGTGCCATGTCTGCGCCCAGGATCTGAACCAGTGAAACCCTGGGCCGCTGAAGCGGAACACGCAAACTTAACCGCTCAACCATGGGGCTGACCCCTATTTGGGGTCTTTTGTTGCCCCATATCTTTATTCTATTTCTGTGAAGAATGTCATTGGGATTCTGATTGGGATTGCCATGAATCTGTAGATTGCTGTAAGTAATATTCACATTTTAACTATTTTGATTCTTTCAATCCATGTGCATGAAATATCTTTGCATTTCTTTATGTCATCATCGATTTCTTTCTATAATATCATTTAGTTTTCATTGTATAGGGCTTTCACCTCCTTGGTTAAGTTTATTCCTAGGTATTTTATTCTTTTTGTTGTGATTGTAAATGGGATTGTATTCTTGAGTTCTCTTTCTGTTAGTTCATTATTAGAGGATAGAAATGGAACTGATTTTTGTAAGTTGATTTTGTGCCCTGCAACTTCGCCCTGGTTCTTGATTGCTCCCAATGGTTCTGATGGATTCCTTAGGGTTTTCTATATATAGATCATGTTGTCTGCCAACAGTGAGAGTTTCAGTTCCTCTGTGCCAATTTGGATGCATTTATTTCCTTTTCTTGCCTAATTGCTCTTGCCAAAACCTCCAGTACCAAGCTGAATAAGAGTGCCAAGAGTGGGCACTCCTGGCTTGTTCCTATTCTCAGAGGGATGGCTTTAGCTTTTCCCCATTGAGTATGATATTGGCTGTGGGTTTGTCATATAGGGCCTTTATTGTGTTGAGGTACTTGCCCTCTATACCCATTTTTTTTTTTTTAAAGATTTTATTTTTTTTCCTTTTTCTCCCCAAAGCCCCCCGGTACATAGTTGTGTATTCTTCGTTGTGGGTTCTTCTAGTTGTGGCATGTGGGATGCTGCCTCAGCGTGGTCTGATGAGCAGTGCCATGTCCGCGCCCAGGATTCGAACTAACGAAACACTGGGCCACGTGCAGCGGAGCGCGCGAACTTAACCACTCGGCCATGGGGCCAGCCCCCCTCTATACCCATTTTATTGAGAGTTTTTATCATAAATGGATGTTGGATCTTGTCAAATTCTGTCTCTGCATCTATTGAGATGATCGTGTGGTTTTTATTCCTTCTTTTGTTAATGTGGTGTATTACATTGATTGATTTGTGACTGTTGAAACATCCCTGTGTCCCTGGTTAAATCCCAGTAGATCATCTTGTACGATCCTTTTAATGTATTGCTGTATTCGGTTTGCCAATATTTTTTTGAGGATTTTTGCATCTCTGTTCATCAGTGATATGGCTTGTAATTTTCTTTCTTTGTGTTGTCCTTGTCTGGCTTTGGTATCAGGATGATGTTGGCCTGGAAGAATGAGTTAGGAAATGTTGTGTCTTCAATTTTTTCGAATAGTTTGAGAAAGATATGTGTTAAATCTTCTTTGAATGTTTGATAGAATTCTCAAGAGAAGCCATCTGGTCTTGGACTTTTATTTTTGGGATATTTGGATTACTATTTCCATCTCTTTACTTATGGTTGGTCTATTCAGATCTCTATTTTTTCTTGATTCGGTCTTGGCAGGTTGTATGAGACTAAGAATTTATCCATTTCTTCTAGATTGTCTGATTTGTTGGTATATAGTTTTTTATTGTCTTGTAATACTTTGTATTTCTGTGGTGTCCATCTTAATTTCTCCTCTTTCAGTTCTAATTTTACTTACTTGAGTTTTCTCTCTTTTTTTCTTAGTAAGTCTGGCTAAGGGTTTGTCATTTTTTTTATCTGCTCAAAGAACCAGCTCTTAGTTTCATTGATCCTTTCTACTGTCTTTCTGGTTTCTGTTTCTTTTATTTCTGCTCTAATTTTTATTTCCCTCCTGCTGCCTTTTGGCTTTGTTTGTTCTTCTTTTTCTAGTTCTGTTAGGTGTAGGTTAAGATTACTTTTTGAGATTTTTCTTTTTTGTTAAGGTAGGTTTATGTTGCTATGAATTTCACTTTTAGGACCACTTTTTTTTTTTTTTTTGATTTTTAAATTTTTCTCCCTAAAGCCCCCCGGTACATAGTTGTATATTCTTCGTTGTGGGTCCTTCCAGTTGTGGTATGTGGGACGCCGCCTCAGTGTGGTTTGATGAGCAGTGCCATGTCTGTGCCCAGGATTCGAACTGATGAAACAGTGGGCCACCTGCAGCAGAGCACGGGAACTTAACCACTCGGCCACGGGGCCAGCCCCCCTTTTAAGACCACTTTTGCTGCATCCCATTTGAACTTTTATGGTGTATTTTCATTTTCATTTGTCTTCAGATATTTTTTCATTTCTCCTTTATTTTCTTCATTGATCCATTGGTGGTTCAATAGCATCTTGTTTAGTCTCCACATATTTATCACTTTCCCAGCTTTTTTCTTGTAGTAGATTTCTAGTTTCATAGCAGTATGTTTGGAAAAGATGTTTGATATGATTTCAGTCTTCTTAAATTTATTGAGACTTGCCTTATTTCCAAATATATGGTTTATATTTGAGAATGTACCATGTGCACTTGAGAAGAATGTGTATTCTGTTGTTTTTGGATGGTGTGTTCTGTATATATCTGTTAAGTCCACTTGGTCTAGTTTTTCATTTAATTCCACTATTTCCTTCTTGACTTTTTGTCTGGATGGTCTATGCATTGATCTAAGTGGGGGGTTGAGGTCCCCTACTATTATTGTGTTGCTGTCAATTTCTTTCTTTAGGTCCGTTGATAGTTGCTTTATATACTTTGGTGCTCCTGTGGCAGGTGCATATATATTTACAACTGTTATGTCCTCTTTGTGAAGTGTCCTTTTTATCATTATACTGCCCCTCCTTGTCTCTCATTGCCTTTTTTATCTTGAAATCTACTTTGTCTGATATAAGTATGGCAATCCCTGGTTTCTTTTGTTTGCCATTAGCTTGGAGTATCGTCTTCTCTCCATTCCCTCTGAGCCCGTTTTTGTCTTTGGAGCTGAGATGTGTTTCCTGCAGGCAGCATATTGTTAGGTCTTGTTTTTTAATCCATCCAGCCATTCTGTGTCTTTTGTTGGAGAATTCAGTCCATTTATATTTAGAGTGATTTTTGATATATGAGGGCTTAATACTGCCTTTTTATCACTTGTTTTCTGGTTGTTCTGTATTTCTCTTGTTTCTTGTCCTGTGTATTTCTCAGTATTTATTATTTGTGTCTCTGTCCTGACTTTTTTCTTCCTGCTTTTTCTCCCTCCACCCCCCAAGTACATAGTTGTATATTTTAGTCGTGGGTCCTGTCCTGACTTTTTATTTAGTGGTTACCATGAGGTTTGTATTAATGATCTCGTAGATGAGATACTCCATTTTCTGGTAGACTCTTATCACCATTAGCCTAATCTGGTTCCATCTCTTTCCTCTTTCCTGTCTAAGTTATTGTTGTCACAAATTACTCCATTTTGTGTTGTGTTTGTGATTTAAATGAAGTGCTTATAATTATTTTTGATGCTTTCCTTCCCTTTATCTTTAATGTTATGATTAAGTGTTTGCTAACCTGTTCTGATAGCTGTAATTTTCTGATTTTATCTGTCTCTTTGTCTTCTTGCTCAAGGCTTTGTACACCCTTTCTTTTTTTCCCCAGGTATGAGGACCTTCTTGTTCATTTCTTGTAATGGGGGTGGGAGGTCTTGCCATGATACACTCTCTCAGCTTTTGTTTATCTGGGGAAGTTTTCATTTCTCGATCGTATCCAAAGGACATTTTCACTGGATAAAATAATCTTGGCTGAAAGTTTTTGTCTTCAGTATTTTGAATTTATCATTCTACTCTCTCCTAGCTCATAGGTTTCCACTAAAAATCCGCTGAAACCCTGATAGGGGTTCCTTTGTAGGTTATTTTCTTCTGCCTTGCTGCCCTTAATATTTTTTCTTTGTCATTGACTTTTGCCAGTTTTACTAATATATACCTTGGAGAAGTTCTTTTTATATTAATGTAATTAGGAGTTCTATTAGCTTCTTTTACTTGTAATTCCAGCTGCTTCCCCAGGTTTGGGAAGTTCTTGGCTATTATTTCTTTGAACAAGCTCTCTGCTCCATTCTACCTCTCTTCTTCCTCTGGAATACCTATAATCCTTATGTTGCATTTCCTAATTGAGTCAGAAATTTCTCAGAGAATTTCTTCATTTCTTTTAGTCTCTCTCCACCACTGCCTGAAGGATTTCTGTATTTCTGCCCTCTAAATTACTAATTATTTCCTCCATAATATCAGCTCTGTGTTTTAAGGATTCCATATTTTTTTATCCCATTCATTGTATTCTTCATCTCCAGCATTTCTGATGTTTTTTTTTTTAGTTTCAATCTCTTTCATAAGGAATTCCCTCTGCTCATTAATTTTATTCCTAAGTTCATTGAACTGTCTGTCTGAATTTTCTTGTAACTTGTTGAGTTTCTTTATGATAACTATTTTGAGTGAATTATCTGTCATTTAGAGTGTAAATTTCTTTGGCTCAGGATTGGTTTCTGGGTACTTGTCATTTTCCTTCTGGTCTGGCATATTAATAAGTTTTTTCATGTTGTTTGATGGGGTGGACTTTTGCTGTCGCATAGTGGTAGTATCTGGTTGTAGATTCCACCTGTCACCAGTGGGGCGGGGGTCAGGAGCTGTGTTTTCTGAGCCTGCCACAACCCGTCTGTTGTGCCCATCCATTGGAAGCTGTGCCAAAAGGGCTTTCTGCATTTTGCTGCCACTGCTTTACACAGGTAGGTACAGGCACTCTGGTTGGAATCCTCCACTCTGGCCAACTGGCTAAGCTGATGAACCAGGTGATATGGGGGCCAAGGGGCACCTTCTTTCCCACCTGTGCTGCTTGCTCTGCACTCACTGGCTGCCTGCCTTGGCTGCTCAGCTTGGTGAGGGCAGCCCTGTGGTTGCTTACCCACCTTGGTGTGGAGCATTCCTGCAGAGGGCTGCCTTTTCCCCCTTCTCCTCTCAGAGTCAGCACCAGCTGTCACACGAGGGCCCATGTCCTAGATCACTGCCACTGGGGAGGGAGAGGAGATCCACTTACCTTCTTCCATTGCCTCCTGGGGTTCCAGCACCCCCACCTTTAGACATATGGCTATGTGGATCTCTCAGATGTCTGTTGTGTTGTGTGAGTGTCCCCTATTGGTTTATGAATGTCCTTTTCATTACATCTTAGGGGGAGAGACTAAGGGAAGAGCTTACTCTGCCATCATGCTGATGTCATTCCTCAATAGTTTTTGTGAGGATAGAATGAAATGATATGTATAAAGTATCTGCCATATAATAAGCATGAGTTGTTGGTTTATAAAGAAAATGTAGAAATAGAAGGATTTATTAAAAAACACGTAAATTTGGGGCTGGCCCCGTGGCCGAGTGGTTAAGTTCGCGCACTCTGCTGCAGGTGGCCCAGTGTTTCGTTGGTTTGAATCCTGGGCGTGGATATGGCACTGCTCCTCAAGCAGTGAGGCAGCGTCCCATATGCCACAACTGGAAGGACCCACAACCAAGAATATACAACTATGTACTGGGGGGCTTTGGGGAGAAAAAGGAAAAAATAAAATCTTAAAAAAAAAAAATGTAAATTCCATCCTAACGTTGCTATCCTAATATTTAATGATTTCTGTCATTAGATTTCCCCTCTTTTAACAAGAATCATAAGAAAACAAATTTATCATCCAAATGAGTTTATACGAATATACACATATTCATATACCAAATGGAATTTGCTATTGGATTAAAACATCTTTGCTATACAGAGGTTCATTTACAAAGCATGCTCTTTGATAATGGCCTGGTGCCATGTGGAATTTTAATCATTTTTTTCCAGTCTGTGAAAAACTTCCACTGCTCCTTTGTGGGCCACAGGAGCACCTGCAATGCATGCATCCATTCAGTCTTTAAATATTTATTGAGAACATACTATGTGCTAGGCACTGTATGAGGTGCTGGAGAGTCAGTAGTCTATAATACAAGTTCCCTGCTGTCATGCAGTGTATATTCTAGTTGAAGAAACAGACAAGAAATGAGAAAGATAATTTTCAAATAGTGATAAATACTAGGAGGAAAATAAAACAAGGTGACATGATAATATATCGGGGAGGAAGGAGGTGATTAAATTGTAAAGGCAAGGCAGGCTCAGAGGAGATGATTTTGAGCTGATATCTGAATGACAAGAGGGAGCTAGATACATAAAGCATAGAGTGACAAGCATACCAGGCAGAGGTAACACCACGTGCAAAGCCCCTGAGGTGGAAATGACTTAGCTTTATGAATTCCTAAGTAACTTGCATATAAATCCACTCAGTTTATTATTTGCTAGATGAGCTCACCATTTGAAAGAAAATGCTGCTGATTCCTTTTTTTTTAAAAGATTGGTGCCTGAGCTAACAGCTGTTGCCAATATATATTTTTTCTGCTTTTTCTCCCCAAATCCCCCCAGTTCATAGCTGCATATTTTAGTTGTGAGTCCTTCTAGTTGTAGCATGTGGGATGCTGCCTCAGCACAGCCTGACGAGTGGTGCCATGTCCACGCCCAGGATCCAAACCGGTGAAACCCTGGGCTGCCAAAGCGGAGCGTGTGAGCTTAACCACTCGGCCATGGGGCCAGCCCCTGCTGATTCCTTTTTAAAATGATTTCAAAATTCTAATGCAGTAGTTCTAACACTATCATGTGTGTAAGAATAACCTGAAGAGTTTGCTAAAATATAGATCATGATGTAAAAAAGCTGAACTTGTAAAAACAGAGAGTAGAATGGTGGTTACCAGAGGCTGGGGGTTGGGAGAATTGGAGATATGTTGTTTAAGGGTACAAACTTGGAGCTAGTAGACAAGTAAGTCCTGGAGAGCCAATGAACAGCATAGTGATTATAGACAATACTGTGTTATAAACTTCCAAGTTGCTAAGAGACCAGATCTTAATTGTTCCCACCACAAAGAAGAAATGATAATTATGTGAACTGATAGAGGTGTTAGCTAACACTATGGTGGTAGTCATATTGCAATTTATCAACATGTTGTATACCTTAAACTTATATGTTATATATCAATTATGTTTCAAAGAAGAAAAACCCAGTTTCCTGGGTTACATCCCTAGAGATTCTGATTCAGTAGGTCGGGTGAGGCCCACAGATTTGCATTTGTAACAAACTCAAGGGCGATGCCAGTGCTGCTAATCTGAGGACCATACTTTGAGAACTACTGCTTTAACAAATCTATTTTGTGAGTTTAGTATCCATTTGCTAAAAGTAAAGCATGCCAATCTTTTCTTTCATGTAAAAAATGAACTTATTTGTCATGCTCATCATCTGAAATTAATTTTTGTAACTGTAGTGGAAAAGTTCATGAAGTGTGAAAGATAAAAAAAGACCATAAATATTTCATGTTGAATTCATAGCATCTATAATTGTATGAGTTTAATTTCAATATAACCATTAGTGAAGAGTTAACAGTTTCATTTGGAGAGGATTTCAAGGATTATTTTTTAAATGCTGAAAGGAATTTAAATGATAGAGCACTTAAAGATTTTATAAAATTATTTTTGTTTCTTGACTGAGAGATCACATAAATAGAAATTTGTACATTAAATCCTGATAATCTGGAGAATATGAGAAGGTCGTGCTTCCCATCAACTGTGCGATTTAGGAGGATACGCATGGAAAAGAGATGGAGAAAGGTAGAGCTCAAAGCATTCTGGTCAGTAGGGAGCCTGGCTGCTGCAGTCACACAGACTGTATGACATATGTCAAAGAAGCCCATGTGCTCCTGTCCCTAGCAGTTGTTCCCAGGAAGGGAATTTATAAGAATATTGTTTGTTCCTTGGGCATCATGACCTTAGCGGCACCAGGGATGGTATATGGATGGTGATACTAAGAACAGCCAACAGTTACCCAGCACTTTCCACATTCCATTGCTCTAAATGTTTTATGTGATTAACTGATGTAACCCCCAGAACACATCTATGGGGTAGATAGTGACAACATCTCCATTTTATAGACAAGAAAATGAGTAATTTAGGTTACCAGGCACTAAGCAGAAAAGCTGAGATTAAAACCTAGACAATTTGTGTTCAGTCTGATCTGTTAAAACATTTTACTGTATACTGCTTCATATTTGGAGAAGAATCCTGAAATCAAAGGTTTTCAGGATTTGTGTCTATACCTCAGGTTAAAATGAGGTATCTGATTCTTTTTCTGCACACCATTTAAGTTATTACACAGGAATTCCACAATGTCTTCTTTTTGTTTTTTTGGCGAGGAAGATTGATCATGAGCTAACATCTGTTGCCAAGCTTCCTCTTTTTGCTTGAGGAAGACTGTCGCTGAGCTAACACCCATGCCAGTCTTCCTCTATTTTGTATGTGGGATGCCTCCATAGCATGGCTTCATGAGGGTGTGTAGGTCTGTGCCCAGGATCTGAACCTGTGAACCCTGCGCCGCCAAAGCGGAGTGTGTGAACTTAACCACTGCGCCACTGGCTGGGCCCACAATGTCTATTTTTTAATCTTTCTGCCTGGGTCTGAAAGGACAACATTCCAAATGAGGACCAAGAGAGGAAGACTGTTGGAGTATTCACTGCAGAGAAAAGTTTTTTACCACTTCCTAGTGTGTGATCCTGGGCCCATCACCAAAATGTTCTGAACTTAAGTTTTAGTATCCATAAAAGGATGACAACGTTTACTCCACAGGATTAGGCAACTGAATGAGGACTTTTCTGGCCACTGATACAGACGTATATACTAGTCAGGTGTCCAGGTGGGTGGACACTTTATGATAATTTATAGGATTTTTGCCTTACCTGCTGATGAGAATCTTTGGTTAAGATGCAACTTCATTGAAAGACTTTGAATGACCGTGGATCTAGTGTCTTCAGAGGATCTCCTTGGGCTATTTGTATGGTTGGGCTTGGGATGGCACACCCTAACTATGGAGAAAGTCTAGTGGCTGCCCAGATCAAACAGTAATGTAATGCTTGTAGTGAAAGCTGCTGTTGGAGCAGTGTGACAGTGGAGAGCAACAGAGTTCCAGGATGAATGTCAACTGTTCATCCAGCAGGTGTTTCATTTTCATTTACAAAGCAATAACCAAAAATAATTTTTGTCAACCTAATATAATGGTTCATGTCAATGTCTGCTTCTGAGAACGACCAGAAATAATATTTCAAGAATTCCTAAGCATTTCATTTCAAAGTTTTATGTTTAGAGTAATTCCTTGGAACAATTTTTAGGTATTATAATTTTTTTTTTTGATGAGGAAGATTGGCCCTGAGATAAATCTGTTGTCAATCTTCCTCTTTCTGCTTGAGGAATATGTCTTTGAACCAACCTCTATGCCAGTTTTCTTCTTTTTTTTGTATGTGGGATGCTTCCACAGCATGGCTTGATGAGCAGTGTTAGGTCATGCCTGGGATCTGAACCCATGAACCCTGGGCCGCTGAAATGCAGTGTGCGAACTTAACCATTATGTGACCAGGCTGGTCCCTATAAAATATTTTTCAAAGATAGTTGTGTTTACCTATGCTCAAAAGAGGGAAAATATCATTAAAATGAGTAGGCCTGCATAAATATATAGAGGTAGGTAATCTTTGTAGATGCTTTTACTGTGTAACCTAGATCCTAAAATCTAAGGAAGAGATGTAGAGAAAATAAAAAGTGCAAGGGAGATATATGAGTAATGAATTGTCTTAACTTTTATTTGATTATTTTCATTTACAGTTCTGGCACTGACACTTTTTTTAAAAAAAGATTTTCATTTTATGTAAAGATTGAACTTCAATAAAATAACTTAAAAAACATTTACATATACATCACTAAATCTCCATAAAATATACAATACTTTTGATACAGCTAGAGGCTAGAATGACTTTGAAGGAAACGATAAATATTCATAATTTTTGAGAGATATCCCATATGTCACGTGTAGGAATAAATATTTATATTGAATTTGCCAAGACATGTGAAGTGTTAAACACTATGTAACATGCACCTAGAAATTAAAATATATATTTTGAAAACATTTTAAAAGCATAAAATTGTGTTTTGATTTAATCTAGATGTACATTAGCGCTTCTAAATAGAAATTTGAACATTTATTACAAATAAGAGATACTATAACATCAAGTGAGATATAGTCCAAAAGCCGCTAGGAACCAGTTTGGACATGTAGAATATAAATTTCTACTTTGGCTAGAGTTAAATCTCATCTTTTTTAACCTTCAAATAAGATGGAATGATGTTAAATTTGCTAACATTTTAAAACTTTACAAAATACTGGTTTTTATTTTTGAGTACTTGTAAGCTGTATTTCTTTTTCTCATTTATACTGATGTGACAAAATCAAACACATGAACTTAACTGTCTAAAATAAAAATCTGAATATTACTGCTAAATGAAAGTAAGTATTTAACATTCCAAAGACCAAATCACTCAAGTGCAACAGACTGTTTTATACATACAAAGTAAAGTTTTATAGGAATTACATTGTTTTACACTCACAAGCAAATTATGAGGATAAAATTCATGTACTTCTGAACGTCATTAATACTCTTAGGAACTATCTTTCTGATGTATATAGGCAGACAAAAATTTCCTTCTCTAGGAGATAATATATAAGAGAGTTGGTAGCAGTTAGCTGTTTGGCATTTTAAAATGATTACCCTTTCTAGAAAATAGTAGCAATACTGCTCACCCAGAAGAACTGAATGTACTGATAATTGATACGCTGCTACAACCTAAATCACTTCATCAAATTAGCTTAACATTACTGTACATGAGGCTAAGACAACTGATAGAAAAGGACAGAAAATAGGATATTAACGTTAATCCAGAGAACACCTCTGAGTCTTTTATAGGCAGCAGCTACACATGAGCTGTAAATTTTATCCACAATTTAATATGTTTTGCTATAAAGCACAAATTATGAATTCTCTGCTCCTGACCTGTTATGTCATTCTTTTATTCATAGTTAGTGCAAAGGTCTGATATTGGTAATTTAAAACTTGTCCCAATAACTGTATAAATCTGAGTTGTTATGTGCTTAGTATAATTTAAGATTTTATAACTAGGAGAATGGTAAAAAAAAAAATCTGATTATAACAAAACATCTCATTAATTTTATTGTTCTTAATTACTATGCCAATGAAATAAAATCAAAAGAATCCTCCCACTCCCCTCACTGTATTACAGTATTTAATGACACTGATAAAGTTTATAAATTGAGACTCTCTTAGATAACATATGGATAGTATTTTCTAGACTGTCCTCCCCCAGGATCTGTGGATTATTAGAATACATTTCAATTTTACTTTCTGTGTAAAAGCAAAAGGGTAAGTTGTCAACTTACATTTTTCCTCTTCATTCTTCCTCTGGATAACTGATTTTGAAATTATAGTAAACAATTTATAAATTCTTTGCTTTAATGGATTTACCATTTTAGAGTGAATAACTTAAAAAATAATGTTTAGACATATACTAAAATCTGGTTCAGTGGTAAAATAAAATTGTGAAAAAGCACTTGATAGCATTACTCTCATAGCATTTTGCATCAGGGAACTAACTACCGCATATGACTGGGAAGAAAATTCAAATGGAAATACTATATTTTAAGTCTAATTTTAATTTAGATCTTTAGATACATATTAAAAATCATGTCTTGGATAATTATTGACTAAGGTGCAACAATCAAAATTATTAGGAATGTTTATATTGAAGAAAAATATTAATACCAAATGTGTAAAACCTATCTGACATCACATTCAGCCTCATGTGTTCAGATGCAGATGAAATGCTATATTCTCTTAAGTCTAGTGCAGATCTCATCAGCCATCCAGGCTAAGCCTCAATAGGGGTGATGACCTCCTTCACTAAATTTCCCTAAAACATAATATACCTCTGTTGAATCTGCAGCATGTTTAGAAGGAAACCTATAATTTCAGTGAAAAGCATGATGCTTAATGTGCTTTAATATGGTAAGTCAAATATAACACATATAAACAAATCGCCCTATAAAATATATATTTGATGATGTTTCGGAATGAAAACGGAATGTTTTCAAGTTGATAGTGGTAGCCAAAGACTGAGAACTTAAAAGGTGCGTAATATAAAAAAGCCTGCAAAATTCAAACATTCAATTTTTAATGTACTATAAATGTTCACTGAATCTAAAAATAATACCCTAATTTTATAAGGTGCCTTTTCAAGTAGTTATTTGTTTTTAAAAAATTATAAATAATTCTTATAACTATGCCTCTCTGTCTTGTACTTCAAAGATATGGAATGTTATCTATCTTTATCATCATATAAATAACAAATAGTCCTTTAAAGAAGCTGAGGAGAATGGGGAGGGGAACTGGGGCTGATTTTCCCTGTTATGTGCATTTATGGATGGAAAGTTGCAAACACCATCTGCTTATGTCGGGGAGAACAGGCCATGTTCTGCTTTAGGACATAATAAGGGTCGAGTTGCTCCTTTAATAAAGTTACTGTGCATTCAGCCCAGCTGAGTATATAAGCATATAGTTAAGGCTATATATACAATAAAGAGAAGAATTGAGGCAATTACTTGGATAAATCAGAAACATAAATTTTTAAAGAGGGCACTTTATTGGTCTAAATATTTTTTCTCCCCATCATATTCTGATTTTACCACACAGTAGCTTGTTTTCCACTTCACTTGATCTGTGAGAAATATTACACAGATAAGCAATTTCTTACGGGGTAAGAAATATCAATAGAATAATAATTTTCTCCATTAAATCTCATCTGCTTTTCTGGGAAAAATTAATATTACTATTCCCTTATAAATCAATTGTCAAAGCACCTAATTGAAGGAAAAAATAATATTTTTTATTACATGACATGACCAAAGGGAGAAAACTTTTTTGGCTGAAGGATTTTTAGGCCAGTAAAGTGACCGTTTAAACACGTATCATACCCCTGGATGCTGAGAGAATGAACCTTCTTGGCTACATTCTCAGCTTTGATAACTGTGATAGGAACAAGCCAGACTTTAAGAGAAGAACAAAACATCTTGGAGACTGGCAGAAACACATTGAATTTAGAGACAGCCACCTTTTCATTCCAAAAAGTACCTTATTTAATGTTTAGAGCCATGTTAACATGCACCAAACTTATATGTTCCTAACTGGCCACAGGTGAGTCATTCATATTTTCACTGGAACTAATAAGTAATTTATGAATAATTTTGTACATACTATATAATTATTAATATAAGAGCAAAAATTAGAGTTCCTTGATGAATGAGCATAAAAACCAATGAACACTTTGAAAAGACATTGTAGGCATGTGGTAAGTCAACATTTCTTAAAGTTATGTGCTGTATGAGAACCAGCAATCTGTTCCAATAGATAATCCCAATTTTTAGACAAGAAGGAAAAAATCCAAGCCAACCATGAGAAAAAAGGAGACACTCTCAGACAAATCTATGTATCTTTTTTTTTTTTTTTTTTTTGGTAAATTGTCAGGGAAAACAAGACAGGGTGTGCAAAAATAAAAACTGGTTTATGTTCTTAGAGTAAAAAAAGACAAAGTACTATTAGGTAATAAAATGTGACAATTCCATTAGGAAGAGTTAATAAGAAAAAAATAAGTCCCACTCTTTAATTGAACAAACATCAATAACAGCAGGATTATTTCTGTCACTGATTTTCTTCCTTTTTTGTTTGAGAAATTTGATTAAAAGAGGGGGGGAAAAATAGTCTGCTAGCAGCTATTTAACACAAATGAAGGCACAAATAGGACTCCAGAGTTGACGATTGCAGGTGTGGTGAATATCAGGTGATTCTGGCATGAACAAAAACTGACCCTGAAGTACAGTTGAAGATGTAGCTCTATTTTGTGTTGAAGTTGCATACCTAAGTGACTGACTCGATCAGGGGTCCAGAAAAATCTTCTCTTTCTTACTTTCTAGTAATAAAATATACTTATCAAAACTTGTTAGCTTATCTGTGCAAATGTATACTTATCACTGCTGCAAAAAAATATGTATGAAAATAAACCCTAAAAGACCTGCTTTTCATAATGTTCAAAATAGCCTGTACATAGTCAGTTTCTGAAGAACTCTCAAGAGCTGAATTGGAGAGAGAAACCAAATATGGAATCCAAAGGAGATAAGGACAGCTGTGCCCTTGTAGGAGGCACTTTCGAATCTGTTGATGAAAGCTTAAAGGGAATTTACTTTCTAATAGCTGATCACAGATAAGCTACTTGTCCTTAGGAAAATTTAGGGCCAATAGGCCATGTTTTGACAGAAAACACCCTCGGATCATATCCCAGAATCCTTCTTTATAAGTATATCATACATATTATGATTTGGCTAGATCAGCACTGACTCAACTGCCACTAATAATTATATATGGTCTTAGGAAAAAAGGATACCACTGAAGTCACTGGATACAGTATTCATTTTAGACTACCTCAGGAAGGAATTGCACATATTTGCTCAATAATTATTAGTTTAAAATCTCCATAAATATTTTTTTACATTTCTGCTTGTGAAAAAAACAATGTCATCATGGTTGTATCTTCCTCCTAATCAAATATTCTAGAATATGAAGTCATTCCAAACTAGACTGTGGAAAGAACCAGATTAGAAGCAGGGCAGTGAGGTCATCCATTGCTGCTCTTCTCCCCCAAGTTTGTTTAAATGACTAAATATATCAGCAGCTGAAATTTATTCTACATCAGAAGCATCGTTGTCAGAAAGATGATAGTTACTTCCCTTCACCCGAATATATTCAATATATCTCCCTTCATCAGAATCTGAAGCGCCACATGTACATAGCCTGTTGTCAAAGAGTGATTCAATTTCCTCTAATTTTTTCCCTTTGGTCTCAGGAAGACAGCCATAGATGAAAAGGAGTCCCACGGCAGCGAATCCAGCATAAAGGAAGAAGGCTCCTGCAATGGAAAATAATATGTATGTATAAATACACATAGATATACTTGGTCTATATAAATATGGTCTATATATAGAGAGAGAGAGGGGCCTAGGTTAGAAACAGTCCTTGATTTTGACTTTCCTTTCTGGTCAGTCATGCATAACTGTGGTATGAAATGGAACCAAAAATTACTGCCAGCCTGGTTTACTCTAATTGTTCTAATCCTGTGAATATAATGTAATTTGCCTTTCTAAACTTGTAAGGCCAAACTCAAGAAGAATGACAGACCAGGTTCAGATGTAATTTCTGCTTTGCAGTCTTTTCTCATGTGGCTGGATAGAGATAACTTTTCTCTATGTGCTTTCACAGCACTTTGCTGAGGCCTCCTATCATAATAACCAAGAAATATTATAATTATGTGCATGTATTATTTGTCTTGTCTACTAGACTGGAGGCACTTTGAGGGAGAAATTTCTTTCTCATTTATCTAGTATTTCCAGAACCCACATACAATGATGACACTGCTGAACTCATGACTCACTGGAGTACATGGCAACTCTATTCTTCTGGTCTCTCATTCCAAAAGTCTGATAGTCAACCTTGACTTTTCTCTCACTCTCCTGCCCAGTATCCAATATGCTGGTTAGTCCTGTTGGATCTGCCTTCAAATATAATCTGAAGATGACCACTTCTCCTCATTCCGCTGATGTCTGTGATCTGACAGCCATCCTCCCTCATCTGCACTGCTGCAGGAGTCTCCCAACTAGTCTCCTTGGTCCTTCTCTTAGATCCTTATAGTCGTCCTCTTATTCTTTTGGTGCAGAGCACTTATCACCATCTGACATACTATAAAGCTTACTAATTTGTTTTATTTTCCTCCTCTAGAATGTAAGCTCCATGAGGTCAGAGAATTTTGTTCTGCTGTAAGACTATGCATGTCAATGCAGCACAACCACAAAGACATAATTACTACCTGGTTGTGTTTCCCAAGTGTCAATTCAGCAAGCCAAGATGGATGAGATATATGAGTATGTGACTTGAGCATGTTCTTACATATTTCCAAGATGGCCTTTCCTTTTATAGTCCAATTCCCAATTTAAATATAAGAACCTATGCTTTCACTTTCGATGGATGGAAACAACTAACTACAACGGAGTCCTTGCCTAATTTTAGGCCTTTGGTCCAGACCATCCTGTATATGAGATGGGGGAAGGAAGATGACAAACTAATGGGACAAAGGCTGGAGAAAGGATATCAGATTAGGAGTTGGAAAATCTGGATTTCAAATTTGCTATGTGACTTCTAAATAGTCACTTAACCTCTTCTCTGGCCCTCAGTTTCCTGATTCAGCAAAATAAGATGGTTTCTCAGCTATGATTTAAGTTTATAATTCTATAAATTTTACAGCCCAAATCAGGACCAGGTTTTGGAGAGATGGTTATGAGATGCTTGAGAGAGAGACATCCTCTTCTGTTTCAGTAGCAAAAGTGGTCTTAAGGGCAGAGTCTATGGCTTGTTTGTCTGTGGGTTCCCTAGTACAGAGCCTGACACACTGGAGCGTCTAGAGAATGAATGTGCTCTTGTTGACTGCCAGATGGAATATATTGAGTAACAGATCTGAAATAAAGGGCTAAACTAGACAACATAAAGCTTGACTTTCAAATATGTCTTTAAGATGAATAGCATAGCAATTAAAGAACTGAATTAACATTTCTCAGTTCTGCTGAATCATTACAGAATAGGAAAGACATTATTAAGACTACATTCTTAAAGACATACGTATAAATAACCATTTCAGGAATATACACAGAAACATTTCTTGGGAAGGCTCAAGGAAAACTACAGAGGAAAAATGCTGCTCAATTGGCCACCCAAAAGAATCTGCTCTCTGGAATGAGGAGCCGCGAGAAAACAGAAGGGAAATAGAGATAAATTATGAGAAATTAGAAAAAATATTAAAGAGTTGACTAAATCAAGACATAGTTTGTTAGATTAAGTCATCAGAAGCCATACAATCTTAAGGAGCTGGACTTGTATAAATCAAATTCTCTTTAATAAAAACACAACTCTATTTACAAATATAGGTCTCATTTATTTGATTGTTTGGTTCACATTGAATACTTACTACAAACATACATTTTTTTATGTCTTATACTTGGTAAATAACCAAAAAATAATACTAGGTAATCTGGGATGCGTGGCTGAGTGTTACAGTGAAAGGAAGGCACCATGGCTCTGTAGAGTCTGACAATCACAAAGCAACCCAGGCTGAATCCTTGGGCAGTTTCTTAAATTCTCTTGACCTTAGTTTCCTGATTTAATGGAGAAAATAATTCCTGCCTTGCCAAACTGCAAGAATAAAATAATGTATGTTACATGCCTATTAGAATTTGGATGTTAGCTGCTCAAAAAAGTGATAGACAGAATAATCAAATTCTACTAAATGAGTAGGGAACACAACAGATGCTTTCAGAGATAGAGTGGAACAAGGTTGGTATGAACAATAAATTGGGAATGTTTTCATCAAAAAGGTGATACTGACAAGCTAGCTTTTGGAGAATGTGGGAGTTTCAAGAAAAAAATGAAAGGAGATGAAGTCCTGTGATCTGTTTACAGATAAGCAAAGTTGTGGAGGTAAGAACAGAATTGGAATCTTTAGCAGAGAGGAACAAAGAAAGGATCATAATCATGATGATGAGAAACAGAAAAAAAAAAGTGCAACTGGTATAACATTTTAGACTAAACCAGGCTGCTAAACTCCAAAATCTCTAACAGAGCAAACCTAGTTTGGCTTTATAAAATGTAGTATTGAGGAAATATTCATCACAATTCACAATTTAGGAAGAGAGGCATGATCAGAAGTAACAAATCAAATCTGTTAGTGCTAAACTCGTACAGTTAAAACCAACTAGATGGGTTAGGAAGATTCTTGAATGCCGTGCAGCTTCTTGCTTGTGACCCAGATTCCCAAGCCAAATAACATCAGGGAAATTCTATTAAAATACAAGACCTTTTATTAAATCTGAGGAATCTAAAGCAAGCAAACGCCAAAGCTAAGTGGGCTTCTCTGGTGAGACCTGTGGTTAAGCCACAGAGGTGTGGGCAGGCCCGGAGGCTGTGACCTACTGCATGTAATGGGCAGGTCAATTATGTAACTCACTTTCTTAATTATTCCCCCCTCAGAATGAAAATGGAAAAAATGTCAGGATTGTTAAACAGTGCAGATACTCCTCAGCTTTATTCGGAAGGAAATAAATCTTATTAGAGTCCTACATTAAGTTTCAGATTAAGACAGGTATTTAATTGAATTATGCAAAATGAGGAATCAAAGACCACGTTTGATTGAATTTCAATACCTCAACCCAGGAACTTTGATCTAATGCTCTCCAAAGGATCACTTTAGTCACACATGCTATACATAAAATGGTATACTGGTGACAGTTTAATGATAATTTTTAGTAATATTACAAAACATTACTGGA
This sequence comes from Equus asinus, assembly GCF_041296235.1. Lineage (NCBI taxonomy): Eukaryota > Metazoa > Chordata > Mammalia > Perissodactyla > Equidae > Equus > Equus asinus. The sequence goes on from NW_027224846.1 coordinate 915,019, forward strand.
TGGGGTCCAAGGCAGACCTGTCTAAGCAGTATAGTTTATGAAGGAATCAAAATCTGAGGTCTTACAAAACAAAAAAAGAAGGAAATAGAAAGACATGGATATTTCCAGAGAAATACATCATTGTGGTGTATATTCATAAATTAGGAATAGAAACATATACCTTACATAAATCAGTAACATGTAGATTAAAATGTACATCAAAAAAAAACAGGGAAAAAATGAACCTGAACTGAAATATTGTTCCAGTACTAGAAAGCAGTAGACCTAATGGACTGACCGGTGCACTTACATGATAGAAGCTTGGCTTAGTAACAAAGCAAAAAGCTTCTTCTAATGGGATATTTTTGAAAGAAGTCTGGCTAGGCCCTATTTAAATTTTACTTCTGTTGCCTCATGTTTTTCTGGCAGTATAAATTCAAGAAAGAGGAGCTTTGCTATCAGAAGTCTTACCAAGTAGACTATTATTTGGTCTATGAATTTCTATAAAAAATGCTTCCTCAGGATGTTAGTCTATATTTAGGTCTTAAATGTGTTCTCAGGAATCAGCAAATATGGGTAAATATTTATTGTGCTCATACTCATGGTGTCAGGAAGATAACTTTATGAATTTATGTAAAAATTTTAATTGCCAAGTGGGATAAAGCTGAACATACTGAATATATATCCAGTTTAAAATGCCAGTGCATTTCCTTTCCAAGAAAATAAGTATTTCTAAATGTTCTAAATGGTGGTTGGGAGAGAGAAGAGTTTATAAAGATAATACTCAGTAGATAAATAGTATTAAATAAAAGTAAATACCAATTCAGCATGTTCAGAAGAGAGGAGGAATAAATTTTTATAATGTTTCCTTTATTCATCACTCATCTACAAAATTCATCTGCATGTGTATTCATTTGACAAACACTTCTGAGTGCTTATCAAGTGAATGGCACACCCTGGAAGGCACTGGGAATTTAATGGTGAACAAGGTGTAGTACTTGCCTGAGCTCATGGGACTTATGGTCCAGCAGTAAGGGGAGAGGGGCTGACAAACGAACCTGTTACTGCAAAAAGGAATAATGAGTGCTTAGCTCATGGGTGGGGTGAGATGAAGGGAGGTGAGTCATAGGGGAGGGGATCAGAGGATGGCCTAAGCAGCAGGCATTCCATATACAGCATAGAGGCTTAGGGAGTTAGAGTGAAAACCTCATATTTCATCAATTTAGAATCCAATCACAATCTATAAACTTATACAGACAATGAAGAAATCATCTTGCTAAAAAAAGAAAGACATTTCATTTTGGTAAAAATGGACTTGAAGTACCTTCCCAAAGTTTTTTCCTAATTCAGCCACTTCCCAATATTGTTTTCTTTGAGTTATGGCCTCCACACCTTTTCACTTGAACCCTTCTGTTATGTTTACAGTTTTGGCAGTGGTAAGTGCCATTCTCAGTGGACACTGAAATGCACATGCCGTGGCCTGAATGGCGTAGATGATACAGTGGAAGGCATAACTCCCAGCACGACATTTAGGGGAGCTACTTTCAGCCCTACCCAGATTCTGCTCTTGGACACGACTCCATCCCTGTCGTGGGACATCTTCAAGCATTAGCCCTAGACTTCCTGCCTACCTCTTTCTACCATTCTCTGTTGTTTGTGCTTCTTCATTAAACTAACAGCTCTGCTGTGAAGATTTCCAACTGGGGAGATAGCTGGGAAATGTTTGGGTTGGGAGAGTGGGTGGGTGGGTGAAGGCTATGAAGCGCTGAGGGACAAGAAGCAATGCTGCTCAGGAAGGGAGAATTCCTCTTCTTTTTTTCCAGGTCCATTCCAAGGACTTTGGGGAACAAGAAAGCCACACAGAGATATTTATAACAGCAAAAATATAACCATCTAGTCTTTTCAATCACAAATGATAGCATATCTAAAAACAGTAGGAAAAATAAAAATGAAACTATAGCTGGAAAAAATACTCTCTTACCATAGTATGTGAGATACTCTGCTGTGTGTAAAAATGTCAATGAAACCAGAACATTGAAAATCCAGTTTATTCCAGATGAACATGCATTTCCTGTACTTCTTGCCCAAAGGGGATATATTTCAGAATTCACAGTCCAAGGCATTGGTCCCATTCCTGAGAAATACAAAATTAAAAATTTCAGTAAAGTAGTATGTAAGGAATTTTAAAAAGAGTAGCTTGTCTCCTGTAAAAAGAGACAATTTAATTAACACAACAATAGCCTTTGGTTTACCAGGTGCGAAGAAAACAAGATATAAAATAAGGCCCAGAAGTGCAGTCCAGGAGTATGGAGTAGGGCAGAAATTGTAAGCCCAGAATACTTCTTCTGTTTTGAATTTGGTTTCATTTCCACACCTGAAAAATAATGCAATATAAATATTAACTTAGTGTTTTAGGGTATAGTTGCAGAAATTCAATGTGATCATTTAGGATGTATTTGGAAGTTCCTTAATATCATTAAGGAAAAGGGTCCAAGATGTTTTTCTTGAAAAAGAAAGTTAAGATTTAAATATACAGTATTAAATATGCAAGCTCACATAGAACTTTTTAGAGCTGAATATAATTCAAGAGCAACACAAAGAAATACATTGTACATACAACTCAATAGAAAAAAACCTGATTAAAAAATGGGCAGAGGCTCTGAATAGATTTTTTTTAAAAGATTGGCACCTGAGTTAACATTTGTTGCCAATCTTCTTTTTCTTCTTCTTCTTCTCCCCGAAGCCCTCCCAGTACATAGCTCTATATTCTAGTTGTTGAATAGACATTTTTCAAAAGAAGACACACAGATTGCCAATAGGCACATGAAAAAGTGCTCCACATCACTAATCATCAGGGAAATGCAAATCAAAACCACAATGAGAAATCACTTCACATATTTTAGACTGGCTAGCATCAAAAAGAGAAGAGATAAGTGTTGAGAAGGATGTGGAGAAAAGGGAACCCTTGTGCACTGTTGGTGGAAATGTAAATTGGTTCAGCCTCCGTGGAAAACAGAATGGAGGTCCCTCAAAAAATTTAAAATAGAACTACCATCTGATCCAGCAATTTTACTTATATTTACCCAAAGAAAACAAGAACACTAACTTAAAAAGATATCTACTCTCATGTTCATTGTGGCATTATTTACAATAGTGAAGACACGGAATCAACCTAACTGTCCATCAGTGGATGAATGGATAAAGAAAAATGTATATATACACAATGGAATATTATTCAGCCTTAAAAAAGGAAATCTTGCCATTTGAGACAACAGAGACAGACCTTGAGAGCGTTATGCTAAGCGAAATAAGTCTGGCCAAGAAAGATAAATAAGGTATGATCTCACTTGAATGTGTGATTTTGTTTAAAATAACAAAACAAGCTTACAGATACAGAGAACAGGTTGTTCATTATGGGAAGAGGGTTGGGGGGGCGGGGTGGTGGTGGGGTGAAATGGGTCAAAAGGCCCAAACTTCCAGTTATAGAAAAAATAAGTCCTGAGGATTTAATATACAGCATGGTGACTATAGTTAATAATATTGTATTGCATATTTGAAAGTTGCTAAGAGAGTAAATCTTAAAAGTTCCCATCGTAAGAAAAAAAAATCTGTATATATGGTGACAGATGTTAGCTAGACTTATTGTGGTGATCATTTCACAATATATCCAAATATTAAATCATGTTGTACACCTGAAACTAATATCATGTTATATGCCAATTCTCAAAATATATATTGTGTTTCATAGCATTTTTCATACAAGTCCGACACGATTTCCAGTTAGTCCTTGAAAGCTGCAGTAACACTTTTAGACCACTGAGAGTCAGTATGTTGTAGAAAGACTAGATTTTGCAGTCAGGACAAGACTCAAATTTCAGAACCAGCTTTTTCTTATCTGTAAAATAGGGATAATGCCTTACAAGTAATGTTAAGGATTAGAAGGGTCCTGTAAAGAGGTGATAGGGTAGATGAGGGCAGAGAACAATGCTTATATCTTATTCCAGCCAACCCTTTCCTTTTCTGCTGTGCATCCTTGCTTACTTCTCTATCAGTCACTCCTTGCTGTTTGCCTCCTAGTTCGACGGTGGAGCAAAGTCTTCTATGGTCTTAGATGGATTGTCAGGTTGAACTTCCAATTCTTTACCTTAATTGAAATCTGAATTGCACCTCAAGATACACTCAGCCTCAAAAACATTCTTATCCCTTCTTGTTATTTTAGACTGTTGTTCTGCCTCCAGCAACCTCTGTTTTTGAACCTTGACATCCAAGCCCTATCCTTATTGCTGTGTCTATGACCTCCATCACAACACCCTACCTGTCTTGATGATTTGGGTGCCTGGTCAGTCATCTTCTCCACCCGCTCTCATCCTTTGCCACATTCATCGATTTTTACTTCTAGCCCATCTAATACCGTGGCTTGATACTTCCTCATTTAACCTCTGAAAACGCAGACAGGGCACTTCATAATTTGCTTGATCTGAAACTATTTTACTTTAAGTTCTCAAACACAGAGTATTCCTTTTCTGATTACAAGCACTTTATTTCCTCATTTCTGATAACTTGCTCCACACCCAAATCACAGTGTTTAGATTCTAAACTCCTCTCAGTATTCATTCACCTCATCGCTCAGCTAAGTCCATGCCAATACTGTCTTCTCTCACCTCTAGAATCCATCTTTCTTTCCTCCATCCTTGTCTGCCATTCTCACCATTTCAGTTCCTAACCCTGTGCAGCACCATTAACTTCCTTCAATAACCACTTTTCAGAAGCTGGGCAAAACTGTGAAACCATGCTGCTGGGTTCTATGAAAAGTTCATGCTATTTCTTCTCAGTTGGGTCCCTAATTATGCTTCTTTATTTTTATCCCTTATGGTCTTCTCTACTGAATTCTTGGCTTATAGCAGAGTAGGCATTCAATAAATTTTGTCAACTATTGCCTCAATTAATTAAAATATTTCTTACTGTCCTCTAGCCTTGAATCTTTCCCTCTGCTTTCTAGGTACTAAGACCTTGGCTCCTTTCAATTTGAATGCCCTCACTTTTTCTCTACTGAACCTTTACTTTTCTATATTTTCTTTCATCTTTTCTCCTACCTCCAATGGTAACATGTCTCTTGCCCTTTCTAAGGACTGCCATTCCCGCATCTCATTCTCCTGCATCTCATTCTCCTGCTGTCTCCTCTGGGGTCATGTTCTATCAGTAGTCTGTTCTCTTTCTGCCATCTTTAGTTCCTTCCTACTAGACCCTTCTTTTTACAACACAAAAGATCACTTCTACTCGAATGTTCAACCCCTCTCATATTACTACTACTAGCTTGTTTGAAATTACAGACAAATTTATCCTAGTGAGCTCTACATCCTCACTACCCACTCTTTCTCCACAGCCCTGCTCCCCTATCCAGCCAGATGCCAGCTGACTCTTACTCAGGCTGTTTTCCGAATCTGCTCACCCAAAAGTCCTCAATGACCTCCTGATCCCCAAATTCATTTATCTTGCCTTAATTTTGAGGCTCTGATGACTCTGTGGTGGTTGATCTTGCTGACAACCCTCCTTCTCCCTCCCCTTTACTTTTAGATCTATATCTTCGCCTTATCTCACTGACATATATATCTTCATTGCCTTTTCAAAATGCCTCTTCCTCCCCTCAACTCTAAATATAGCTGTTCTCTAAGGCTCTATTCCGGGGTTTATACCCTCTCTCTCAATCATCTCATCTAATTTTAGGGCTTTTCAATCTCCACGTGGATGCTGAAAGGTTATTCTAGCCTCGACCTTTTTCTCAAGCTCCATTGCTGGAACTTAGGTATCTGCTGTGCATCCACAGCTAGATATCCTGCTGTGGCCTGAGCACAGTATGGCTGCAAGGGAATGCCATGTCTTCTCCAGGAGGTGGGAGTTGGGCTGTTCTGGGTTCAAATCATGACTCTATCCCTTATTAGCTGTGCTCATTCATTCAAAAATTTAGATAATGAGTGCTTTTTATGTGTCAGACATTAGTGATATAGCTCTGAACAAAATAACCACCGTCTGCATTTGTGCAAACTAGAGTTTAGGGGCACAGGTGCAGTCCTGTTTCCTGATCTGTAAAACAGGGCAAAAGACCATTATCACAGGCTGTTGGGAAATTAAATGTGAAAATGCATACTGAGTGCTTAGCACACTGCCTGGCATGTAGTGAGTATATGCACAGTAAGTATTACTTTACTAGTGCCTCTCATGACATTTCTGTTTGAGTTAACACCTCCATTCCTTGACTGGAAATTGATTAAAATCTTGGAGTTATCTTCAATCTTTTCTTATCCATCTCTTTTTTTAAAGTTTATTTGCTTTATTGAGCTAAGATTGGTTTATAACATTTTGTACATTTCAGGTGTACATCATTATATTTTAAATTCTGTTTAGACTACATCATGTTCACCACCCAAAGTCTAATTACCATCCATCACTGTACACATGTGCCCTTTTACTCCTTTGCCCTTCCCCCTCCCCTCTTTGCCTTCTAGTAACTACCAATCTAATCTCTGTATCTATGTCTATGTTTCTTCTTGTTGTTTTTACCTTCCACTTATGAGTGAAATCATATGGTATTTGTATTTCTCCCTCTGACTTATTTCGCTTAGCATAATACCCTCAAGGTCCATCCATGTTGTCACAAATGCCAAGGTTTCATCATTTTTTATGGCTGAGTAGTATTCCATTGTGTGTATATATCCCCCTCATCTTCTTTATCCATTTATCCATTGATGGAAACTTGGGTTGTTTCCATGTCTTGGCTATTGTGAATAATGCTGCAATCTTTTTGACTTAGTGTTTTCATGTTCTTTGGATAAATACCCAGAAGTGGGATAGTTGGATCATATGGTAGTTATATTATTAATTTTTTGAGGAATCTCTATACTGTTTTCCATAGTGGCTGCACAAGTTTACACTCCCACCAGCAGTGTCTGAGGGTTCTCTTTTCTCCACATCCTCTCCAAAACTTATTTCCTGTCTTAATGATTATAGCCATTCTGAATGGCGTCAGATGACAATAGCTCATTGCAGTTTTGATTTGCATTTTCATGTGCCTGTTGGCCATGTGTATATCTTTGGAAAAATGTTCAGATCCTTTGTCCATTTTCTAATTGGGTTATTTTTGTTGTTGTTGTTGAGTTGTATGAGTTCTTTATGTATTTTGGATATTAACCCCTTAACAGATATATGATTTCCAAGTATCTTCTCCCAATTGTTAGGTTGTTTTTTCTTTTTCTTTCTTTTTTTTTTTTGAGGAAGATTAGCCCTGAGCTAACTTCTGCTGCTAATCCTCCTCTTTTTGCTGAGGCAGACTGGCCCTAGGCTAACATCCGTGCCCATCTTCCTCTACCTAGCATGGCTTGCTAAGTGGTGCCTTGTCTGCACGCAGGATCCAAACCAGCGAATCCCCGGCTGCTGAAGCGGAACGTGTGAACTTAACCACTGCACCAATGGGCCAGCCCCTGGTTTTTCATTTTGTTGGTGGTTTCCTTTGCTGTGGTGAAGCTTTTTAGTTTGGTGTAGTCCTACTTGTTTATTTTTACATTCATTTCCCTTGCCTCGGGGGAGTCATTGTATTCAAAAAGATACTGCTAAGACCAATGTTGAAGAGTTTATTGCTTATGTTTTCTTCTAGGAGTTTTATGGTTTCAGAATTTACATTCAAGTCTTTAATCTATTTTGAGTTAATTTTTGTGTACAGTGTAAGATAATGATTTTTTTCTTTTGCATGTGACTGTCTAGTTTTCCCGACACCATTTATTGAACAGACTTTAACTTCTCCATTGTAAGTTCTTGGCTCCTTTGTTGAAAATTAGCTGTCCATAGATGTGTGGGTTTATTTCTGGGCTCTTGATTCTATTCCATTGAGCTGTGTGTCTGTTTTTGTGCCAGTGCCATGCTGTTTTGATTACAATAGCTTTGTAGTATATTTTGAAATCAGGGAGTGTAATACTTCCAGCTTTGTTCTTTTTTCTCAGGATTGCTTTGGCTATTCAGGGTCTTTTGTTGTTCTATATCATATAATTTGGGGATTCCTTGTTCTATTTCTGTGAAAAATGTCATTGGGAAATTTTGATAGGGATTGAACTGAATCTGTAGATTGCTTTAGGTACATTTTAACTATGTTAATTCTTCCCATCCATGAACATGGAATATCTTTCCATTTATTTGTGTGTCTTCTTTGAACAATGTTTTATAGTTTTCAGTGTATAGGTCTTTCAACTTTTTGGTTAAGTTTATTCCTAGGTATTTTATATTTTTGCCATTGTAAATGGGATTGTATTCTTAATTTCTCCTTCTCCTATTTCATTGTGTTACAGAAAGGCAAGTGATTCTTGTATGTATATTTTGTATCCTGCATCGTTACTGTATTCGTTTATTATTTATAATAGTTTTTTTGTTGGATTCTTTAGAGTTTTCCATACATAAAATCCATCTGCAAATAGTGACAGTTTTACTTCTTCCTTTTCAATTTGAATCTCTTTATTTCTTTTTCTTTCCTGACTCCTCTGGCAAGGACTTTCAATACTGTGTTAAATAAGAGTGGTGAAAATGGGCATCCTTGTCTTGTTCCTGTTCTTAGAGGGAAAGATTTCAGTTTTTCACCATTGAGTATGATGTTACCTGTGGGTTTGCTATATATGGCATTTATTATATTGAGATACTTTCCTTCTATGCCCATTTTATTCAGTTTTTAAAAATTATAAATGGATGCTCTGTCTTGTTGAATGCTTTCTCTGAATCTGAGATGATCATGTGATTTTTATTCTTCATTTTGTTAATGTGGTGTATCACACTGATTGAATTGCAGATGTTGCACCATCCATGCACCCCTGGAATAAATCCCAATTGATCATGGTGTATGATCCTTTTAATGTATTGTTGTATTTGATTTGCTAGTATTTTGTTGAGGATTTTTGCATCTATGTTCATCAGTAATATTGGCTTATAATTTTCTTTTTTTGTGTGTTGTCCCTGTCTGGTTTTGGTGTCAGTGTAATGTTGGCCTCATAGAATGAGTTAGGAAGCGTCCCCTCCTCTTCAATTTACTGGAAGAGTTTGAGAAGGATAGGTATTGAGTCTTCTTTGAATGTTTGGTAGAATTCACTGGGGCTTTTGTTTTTTAGGCGATTTTTCATTACTGTTTTGATCTCCTTACTAGTGATTGGTCTATTCAGATTATCTATTTCTTCTTGATTCAGTTTTGGAAGGTTGTATGATTCTAGGAATTTATCTATTTCTTCTAGATTATCCAATTTGTTGGTGTATAGCTTTTCTTAGTATTCTCTTATAGTCCTTTGTATTTCTGTGGTGTCCATTGTAATCTGTCCTCTTTCGTTTCTGATTTTATTTGTTTGAGCCTTCTCTCTTTTTTTCTTGGTGAGTCTAGCTAAAGGTTTGTCAATTTTGTTTATCTTTTCAGAGAACCAGCTCTTAGTTTAATTGATTTTTTCCACTATTTTTTTAGTCTCTATTGTATTTATTTCTGCTTTAATTTTTATTATTTCCTTCCTCCTGCTGATTTTGGGCTTCATTTGTTCTCCTTTTTCTAGTTCCTTGAAGCGCACTGATAGATTGTTTGAGAAAAATCTTGTTTTTTGAGGTAGGCCTGTATTGCTGTAAACTTCCTTCTTAGTACTGCTTTTACCATATCCCATAAATTTTGGTATGTCATATTTTCATTTTCATTTGTCTCCAGGTATTTTTTGATTTCTCCTTTAATTTCTTCATTGATCAATAGTTGTTCATTAACATTGTGTTTAATCTCCACATATCTCTGGCTTTTCCAGTTTTCTTCTTGTAGTTGTTTTCTAGTTTCATACCATTATGGTCAGAAAAGTTGTTTGGTATTATTTGAATCTTCTTAAATTTTTTGAGACTTGTTTTGTGGCCTAAGATGTGATCTACTCTGGAGAATGTCCCATGTGCATCTGAAAAGAATGTGTATTCTGGAGGCTGGCCCAGTGGCATAGTGGTTAAGTTCGTGTGCTCTGCTTCAGTGGCCCGGGGTTTGCCAGTTCAGATGCTCAGTGCAGACCTACACACTGCCCATCAAGTCATGCTGTGGCGGTATCCCACATAGAAGCACTAGAAGGACTTACAACTAGGATATACAACTATGTACTGGGACTTTGGGGAGAAAAAAAAGAAGAGGAAGATTGGCAACAGATGTTAGCTCAGCGCCAATCTTCCTCACCAAAAAAAAGAATGTGTATTCTGCAGTTCTTGGATGGAATGTTCTGTATATATCTACTAAGTCCATCTGGTCTAATGTGTCACTTAAGGCCAATGTTTCCTTATTGATCTTCTGTTTGGATGATCTATTCATTGATGTAAGTGGAATGTTAAAGTTCCCTACTATTATTTTGTTACTGTCATTTTCTCCTTTTATGTCTGTTAAAGATTGCTTTATGTATATAGGTGCTCCTATGTTGGGTAAATAGATATTTACAAGTTTTATGTCCTCTTGTTGGAATTGCTTCCTTTATCATTATGTTATGCCCTTTGTCTCCTGTTCTCGTTTTAAAATCTATTATGTCTGATATAAGTATTGCCACTCCAGCTTTCTTTTTGTTTCCATTTGCTTGGAGTATCATTTTCCCTCCCTTTACTTTCAGTCTGTGAGTGTCTTTAGATCCAAAGTGTGTGTCTTGCATGCAGCATGTATAGGGGCCTTCTTTTTTTTATCGATTTAGCCACCCTTAGTCTTGTTATTGGAGCACTTAGTCCATTGACATTTAAAGTAGCTATTGATAAGTATGTACTTATTGCCATTTTGTTACTTTTTTCTGGATGTTTTTGTAGTTCTTCTCTGTTCCTTTCTTCTTCTCTTGTTCTCTCATGATTTGATGGCCTTCTTTAGTGTTACGTTTGGGTTCCTTTCTCTTTATTTTGTATGTATTATTATAGGTTTTTGGTTTGTGATTATCACAAGGTTCGTATATAATAATCTATGTAAATAATAATCTATATTGTTTATGGTCTCTTAGTTTGACTTCTTACTAAAAGCCCTACACTTTTATCCTCCCCTGACATTTCATGTTTTTTATATCCTATTTTACTTATTTTATTTTTGTGTATCCCCTATCTTCTTATCATGGAATTAGATAATTTTAGTACTTCTGTCTTTTGACCTTCATACTAGCTTTATAGGTGGTTGATCCACTACCTTTACTGTATATTTGCCTTTACCAGTGATTTTTTTCTTTGATAACTTTCTTATTCCTATTTGTGGTCTTTTCTATTCCATTTAAATAAGTCCCTTTGACATTTCTTGTAAGGCCACTTTAGTGGTGATAAACTCCTGTAGTTTTTTCTTGTCTGGAAAACTCTTTCTTTCTCCTTCCATGATATGAATGATAACCTTGACAGGTAAAGTATTCTTGACTGTAGGTTTTTTCCTTTCAGCACTTTGACTATATCATGCCACTCCCTTCTAGCTTGTAAGGTTTCTGCTGAGAAGTCAGCTGATAGCCTTATGGGGTTTCCTTTGTATGTAACTTGTTGCCTTTCTCTTGCAGCTTTTAGGATTCTCTCTTTAATTCCTGACATTTTAATTATAATGCGTCTTGGCGTGGACCTCTTTGGCTTCACCTTGTGTGGTGCTCTTTGCACTTCCTGTACCTGGATGTCTATTTCCTTCCTTATGTTAGGGAAGTTTTCAACTATTTTTTCTTCAACTGGGTTCTCTGCCCCTTGTGTCTCTCTTCTCCTTCTGTGAAACCTATAATATGGATGTTAGTATGCTTGATGTTGTCCCAGAGGTCCCTTAGACTGTCCTCATTCTTTTAAATTCTTTTGTCTGTTCAGCTTGGGTGATTTTCTCTACTCTTTCATCCAGATCGTGGATCCTTCTTCTGTGTCATCTACTCTGCTATTGATTCTCTCTACTGAATTTCTCATTTCCATTATTGTATTCTTCTGTTCTCAATGGTTCTTTTTTATATCTTCCAATTCTTTGTCAAAGTTCTGTGTTCATCTCTTCTTCTCCCAAGATCAGGGAGTATCCTTATGACTACTAGTTTGTACTCTTTGTGAGGTAGATTGTTTATTTCTGTTTTCTTTAATTCTTTTTCTGAGGGTTTGTCCTATTCCCTTAGTTGGAACATATTTCTTTGTCTCCTCATTTTGCCTACTTCTCTGTAGTTATATCTATGTATTAAGTAGCTCAGCTGCATCTCCTGATCTTGGAAATGTGGCCTTATGTAAGAGATGCTTTATGGGGCCTGGCAATGTGCTCCTCTCTCATCACCTGTGCCAGATGTTTCCTTGTGTGGGCTATGTGTGCCCTTCTGTTGTGGTGGAGTTGCTACTGCTACGGGCGCATGGGTAGGTTAGGCTGGCCCCCAAGCTGGCTGGTTGTAAGGCTCAGCTGGGTGTGGCTGCTGCAGTGACTTTATTGCATGGGGCAAGCCCTGGCATGGCTGGCTGTAAAGTCTAATAGCATACAACGACTGCTATTTTGCTGTTAAGTGAGTCAGGCCCCCACTGTGGCTGGTTGCTAGGCTCAGGGGTTCACAATTGCTATAGGCTTTCAGTGTGGCTTCCTGTAGTGCGCGGCCATTGTCAGCTCTCTCAGGAGTGTAGATGGGTAGAGCTGGCTCCAGGTGTGGCAGTGTACAATCATTTCAGGTGTTGGAATGTGGGGCAGATCCTCTATGTAGCTGTTTGCAATGGCCAGCAGCACAAGTCAGCTGTGGGCCCATGTGCCCCACCAACACAGGCCTGCACACACACCTTGTCAATGTGGACCCACAAGTTTGCTGTGGGCTTGCTGTGGGCAGGACCAGTCCCTGGGGCAGGCTGCCTGCTGCCTGGCTGTGCTTGATTGCCATGGGTGCTCTATTGGGTAGGACAGATCCTGCACTAACAGGCTAAAGGAGGAAATCCAACGGCAGCTGCCAATGTCTGTGTCAACACAACTGAACTAGGTCACAGTAATGGTTGCTACCAGTGTCTCAGTCCCGGGGGTGGGGTGGGGGGTGGGCTCAGCTGCCTCATGCCTCTCTGAGATGTGCTCCAACCTTAGTAAGTGAGTCAGTTTTACTAATGAACTATGCACTTTTCTTTCTGGTGTTTTTGTGTTGGTTTCCAGATCGGGTGAATTTGTGTGTGGGCCCTTTAAGATCAGGTTTTCCTTTCTCTGAAATTCTGTGGTTTTTCCGGGCGTATTCCCTATTGGTTTTCAAAGCCAGCAAAGCCAGGTATTATGGGATCTCATCTTGGTTGTGCTGAACCCAAGGGCTGGGATGCCTATTGTGGCATAAAATCCCTGGCTCCTCTGGGAAAAGCTCTGTACCTTTGAGATTGCTCCTGGCCATGAAGCGCCATGGCTAGGACGTGGTTTTTTCCTCAGCAGAGTTGTATTTCTGCCTCTTCCACCTGTCAGTGTTGTCCCTTGTGGGGGTTATTTTTATCCAGTTTCCAGATCTCTCTCAGAGGAAACTGTTCCAGAAGTAGTTGTAGATTTGTTGTGTCCATGGAAAGAAATGACTTCAGAGTCCTCCTACACTGCCATCTTCCAAACTCTCTACCTCTCTTTCAATGCTCCATACTTTTAAGTCTAAGTAAAGAAGAGTGACTAAGACTATAAGCTCTGGAACTGACATCCCATGTTCAAATCTAGGTTGGGACACCCAGGTTTGAAGCTAGTCACTTAACTTTTCAAAACCTGTGTGAAATAAGGATTTTTTTTTTATTGAGGTCATAATAGTTTATAACGCTGTGAAATTTCAGTTGTACATTATTATTTGTCAATCACCATATAAATGTGCCCCTTCACCCCTTGTACCCATTTCCCAACCCCCTTCCCCTGTGATAACCACTAAACTGTTGTCTTTGTCAGTGAGTTTCTCCAACATATGAGTGAAATCATACGGTATTTGTCTTTCTCTGTCTAGCTTATTTTGCTTAACATAATACCCTCCAGGTCTATCCATGTTGTTGTGAATGGGACGATTTTGTCTTTTTTCTGGCTGAGTAGTATTCCATTGTATACATATACCACACCTTCTTTATTCAGTCATCGGTCGATGGGCACGTGGGTTGCTTCCACTTCTTGGCTACTGTGAATAATGCTGCAATGTAACTCCCTTTGAATTGTTGATCTCAAATTCTTTGGATAAATAACCAGTAGTGGGATAGCTGGGTCATATGGTAGTTCTATTTTTAATATTTAGAGAAATCTCCATACTGTTTTCCATAGTGGCTGCACCACTTTGCATTCCCACCAGCAGTGGATGATGGTTCCCTTTTCTCCACATCCTCTCCAACATTTGTTATTTTTTTGTCTTGGTGTTTATAGCTATTCTAATGGGTGTAAGGTGATATCTCAGTGTAGTTTTAATTTACATTTCCCTGATGATTAGTGATGCTGAACATCTTTTCATGTGTCTACTGGCCATCTGTATATTTTCTTTGGAAAAATGTCCGTTTAGCTCCTCTGCTCATTTATTGATCAGCTTGATTGATTTTTTGTTGTTGAGTTGTGTGAGTTCTTTATATATTTTGGAGATTAACCCCTTGTCGGATATATGATTTGTAAATATTTTCTCCCAGTTGGTGGATGGTCTTTTCACTTTGTTCCTGGTTTCCTTTGCCTTACAGAAGCTCTTTAGTCTGATGAAGTCCCACTTGTTTATGCAAAAAGGATTTTTGTGCCATCTATCTCAAAGAGCTATTTTGAGGTTTACATGAGATAATGTATGCCAAGAACTTCACAAGGTATGGGTAAGAAATCATATTTCCTGGAGATATTTTCTTGAACCTGACTCTTCTTAGTTGCATTAATAGCATCCTAATTCAGACTCTTGAGTGTTTGTGTCATCAACTGCATCTGTCTCTGTGGCAGACTCGATAGTGTCACCCCTCTATAATCTGTGTTTCCTGATGTTCCTGCTCTTGTTTAACCCTCTCCCTTTGAGTGTGGAAGTGACCTGTGACTTGCTTCTAACCAAAAAAATGTGGCAAAAGTGACAGGACATGTGATTAAGTAAGATTACAGTGCTCTCCAGCTGAAGTCTCTCACTCCCATGCTGGCTTTGAAAAAGCAAACTGCCCTGTTGTGTAATGCCAATGTAGGGATGCTCATTGAAGGAAGTGAGAGAAGTCTTTAGGAGCTGAGGGTAGCCTTTGGTTGACAGCTAGCAAGAAACTGAAGTCCTTGGTGCAAAAGTTACGCAGCAATAGAAAATGAGTAATAATTATTTTTCCTTCTTTTAGCATTCCTTTCTTCAAACTACTACCCCACCAAGTTGAGCTCTAGAGCATTGCTCTTGCCACCTCACGGCTGAAAAACCTTCATCCCACTTGTCCCAACTATGAAATGGGGCTTGCAAACTTTGGGTGCAGCCTACCTTATCCTATACTCCTATACAAAATCCTTTTCTCCAAATAGACTAGACTACTTCTTTTCTAAACCTGCTTTCCAGACCCAGCATCTTCTATTCATGCCATTTCCTACAAGTGAAGGCAAACTCTCAGTCCTCATCTCCACCATCAAAATCTACCTCAGCCCTTAAGGCTAGTACAGATGCCACCCACTCGCCTTTCTGCAGTATTCTCACTCTCCTCTCAATGCTTTCCATTGTCCTCATTTATATCATCATCACATAGTGCTCTGTGTTATCCTATTTGAATATACTCCCTCTTCTACTGCTCTGGGCACTCATCCCAGGCAGCAGAGCACAAGGGTTAAGGGCACAGAGTCTAGAGTAGACTGCAGGATTTTGTATGTTGGTTCTGCTACTAACCAGCTGCATAACTTTGGGCAAGTTACTTAACCTCTTTGTACCTTGGTGTTGTTTTTTTTTTTTTGAGGAAGATTAGCCCTGAGCTAACATCTGTTGCCAATCCTCCTCTTTTTGCTGAGGAAGACTGGCCCTGAGCTAACATCCGTGCCCATCTTCCTCCACTTTATATGTGCGACGCCTACCACAGCGTGGCTTGCCAAGCGGTGCCATGTCCGCACCTGGGATCTGAACCGGTGAACCCTGGGCCGCCGAAGCAGAACGTGCGCACTTAACTGCTGTGCCACCAGGCCGGCCCCTGTACCTTGGTTTTCTAATCTGTAAAATAAGAGTCCCTAATAGACTTCCTACAAAGATTAAATACAGTGATAATTGCTTGGCAGAAAGAAAGCAATTTATTGTGTTTGCCAAAAGAAACAGTCATTTTTGTATCCTCCCCCTTTTTAAAATCTCAACCTCTAGCCCATAATAGTACTCTCTATAGAGACAAATAGTCATTAAATGATGAATGAAGGCTTGACATTTGCATTTGTTTAACTGTGAGTAGGAAACAGCATTAGAAATCTCCTGATCAATAACTTTCCACCTTCATTTCCCACCAATCAAATTGCCTTTTGAGTCATGAAGATCGTAAAATGGGAAAATAAGAAAGAGGGTAGGGAGAGGGAGGGGGAGGAAAGCAAAAGAACCTGGAGAGGGGAATGTTTACAAATAAATCACTAAAATTCACTGAAAAATTCTATTTACTATTTTCATTCATTATTATCAAAGTTCCTTGCATGATCTCTTGCTGAAACCATGGAAAGTAGCATATTTTCCGGTAGGCTCTGTGCTTGCTCTGATGTACCTTTTCAGCATCTGGCCAGGCACATTTATATACGTAAAAGCCCAAGTAACTTCTTGTCATCCTCGTGCTGATTTTAAGGACAGCACTGCAGGCACTGACTTGGCAGAGTTACTCACTCAGCAATACGTAGACAGCTTAAGGACTAAGCAAGTGACATCACACCTGACGTTCAAAATATAAACACCAGAAATCCCAACTAAAAAAATAAAAACGTATATTCCAAATGTTATTGCAAAATACCCTCCTGTTTTCCTGGCTTAGTGACTGCTGGTAGAAGAACACAAGGCTCGGGAGAAAGAACGAAAATACTTTGACATCAGTGTGTGGGTTGGGATTAGAAAAAGTCATGCTCTCTGATGGGACACCTTCTCCCCACATCCTAGAGCAAAAACAGAAAATGACTACAATAATGGGAGCTGCATGGAGGATGCTGCAGTGGACAAAGCAACAGAATCGTACGCAAGCAGGCAAAATATGTTTCATTTTGGCAGAGTGAGAGATCTAATCTTTACCAGCAGCATGACTAGACTGACAACCTGATGGTAAAGCAAATAAATGATCAGTTCCCTGTTCCAGCCACGGAACCCACAGTGCTTCCTTTAATAACATATCTAGAAATGTACAGCTCTCTTTGAAGGTGAAACAATTCTCCCTTGCCTACTCAACACCCACCTAAAGCCAGTTCACATGCAGAGCTATTTCTGCCTGTTTTTTGTGTTACTTCTCCATCAGATAGCTAAAGAGTTTTAAACCAAGAAATAACCACAGGAACTGAGTGATGCAACTGCTCTTGCCACAATTAACCACAAGGAATTTATTCCTCGCTTCCTACACAGCACAGGCTTTATGTATTGCTCCTTTATTCACCTTGAGGAAATTATTTAACTGCTTCATGTTCATAGATGGGAGATGGGAGAAAATACAACCAAGAAAATACACAAAACTTCAAATTTTATCTATTCAATCCTAATCAATGACAAACCTATAGAATTTTCCCTCTTCCCAAAAGAGTTGATAAAAGATCTAGGATTTTGGACAAGGGAAGGGAGGTTTACTACAGTTTGTGTGACACATCTGCTGATCTTCTACTCGGTTTACTGCCTGTGCTTTCCTTGCCAGTTCATGACTGAGAAGTGTGAGTGCAGCAGCACTTCATCTCAGTTCCTGATGTGGTTCTGTCATTTCTTTGAACAAGATCATTAAGCTATCACCTCAAAACAAAATGGATACCCCTAAGGGTTAACTTGAATCATTCTCTATCTATAGAAATTTATGATCTGATTACACAGTTATAGTCTGAGGGTGGTGGTGGAGAGGTACCTAGAAAAGGATAGAGTGTCCCTCCAGGCAAGGACACCTTCATTCTTCTCTGAGGAGAAATGAACACAATGCCAACCAGTCAGAACTAGGATGATGTAAATGTACAAGCAACTCAAGCCATGAGAAATTCCAACTTTTGGGCATCCCATCCAAAGCAACCAGGAAAAGTTACTGTTACAAACTTGACCCCTTACTACTCACACACGTTAAGTTCTGTTCACTAGCATAATTCCTATATGAACTAACATGAACTAAATTTATGTCAAGGGTGGCAACATAGCATTTAAACTCTACCATGTCTGTTGTTAAATAATTTTGGCAAAGTATGGCTCCCTAGCTTGCAGTGTGCAGACCATGCTGAAGATCTCTTGGCCTTGGATGATTTTCTATTGTCTAGCCTTTTTCCCCCTGTTTTTATGTTTTACAGTTTTCCTGCAGAGGACTGTCACACGAAGACAAGGTGGAAAAAAGTCATCTATTTTCTTTTGTTAATTACCATTATTTTCTGGTAAAAAGAAAACCTTTAGAATTATTGAGACAATTAAATCATAGATATGGGTAAATTTCAAAAGCATTAGAAATTTGGAGCTAAAGGCTATTTTTTTAAATGAATTAATAAAGTTTTATTTATATATAAATCACTGTACCTAAACCACTTACCAATATGTTGGCTAGCTTGTTATATACCCTAAGTGTGGGAAATAGATGGACAGAATATGAGTGGGCAAGCAAATGAAAATAATAATACTTAAAGCCGTAGGAGATACAGTAATATTGGCATAGTCTTTAATTCTGGTAAGAATTTAAATTGGTATAATTTCCTCTTGGAATGAAATCTGGCAATTTTTACATAAGAATATTCATACCCAAACATTCATGACCCAAAGTCTTGTTTCTAAAATTTATCCTTAAGAAATAATTTAAATGGGAAATACTTCCACTCTAGTTTTATTTATCACAAGCTTAACATAGATAAATAATTAGAAACAATACAGATATACTACAATGCAGGGTAGTTAAGTCAGTTAAGGTACAACAAATGAATAGAATAAAGCAGCCACTAAAATAATAATTATAAAGTAAGCTGGGCCAAACCACAAAGGTTGGTCTGGGTTTGAAGACTGGTCAAAATGTCTTAGACTCAACTTAGGTTACTTTCATTTTGGTACCAAACTGGCAAATAGTACAACAGATGTATGCACAATCAACAACACGTGAGTGGACTTGGTCCTCAGTTCCCTCTCCGGTTTCTCCCACACTTGTGCCTGAAGTTCTGTGGTCAATGCAGAGTGAAGGATCTGCCAGGTCAGAGGAGCCCTGAACTCTGCCTTGGCGAGAGTCCACATTAGCAGTGGAGCTTCCACCCCATTTCCGAATAAGAAAAATTTTCCACTGTATTACTTTATAAGAAAACACCTCATCATTCTTTTTCCTACTATGTCATCACACCTACAGCAAGCTTGGTCATGGTCTACTTCGTGAAGATTACCTGGAAACATGGAAAAGGCCTGGAAGTTGGCAGTGCAGGAGATACCAAACTATAAAACATTCTCTAGGATATAAGGTTGTACGGATAAGAGAAAAATGGAAACATGGAAAATAGGAGGGAAAAGGAAATCTATTGAGATGATTATTTTTACTTTTGAATTTATAGTTGTGATAACATCACTTTGACAAGATGGGAGAAACTTTAGTGACTCACAAACAACTAATCTTGGGCCTCTTCTTCCATTTCTTTTTGTTTCGCCCTAAAATTTTTCCCCTTGTAAAGGTAGGCATTAAATTTATTAGCCATTCGCATGCTTCCACTGGCACTGAAAGGAAGGGAAATCTTGCCTTTGAAGTGCATTACCTTCTCCATCATGCTGTTTCTTAATATTGCCCCAAAGTCCTCAAAGCACTGGTCTCCATATTTATACTCCATAGTCACTATACTGCTTCCCGTCCTACAGGGCCTGCCTTTGCCCACAGCTCCAGGGTTCCCCACGAGCAAGTGGCAATGCTTTGCCCCACAAACTGCCTGCCTGGCTGCAACTATGTTTCACACCAAGGCCATCAACACCCGTGGTATAGAGAGAGTGGATGCTTTATACCAGAGAATGACTTGACAGTTTATATTCTCTCTCACAGAAGTCAGAATAGGAAATATCTGAAGAGGATAGAGCCATACAGAAGTGGAAAGACTGAGAGAGAGAAGAGAGTAAGCAGAGGTGGTAAGAAGGGTCAGGTACTTGACAGTGACAGAGGAAGTGCAGAAGAGGGAGGCCAAGAGCAGCCTGCTGCCAGTCCGATGGACAGTATTCCCGACCTCCATGAGGCAGCGCTGAGCGGAAGCTGAGACTTTGCTTTCTTTCCTATTTTTTTCCCCTTACTTTTCTATGCAACTTTACCATGAAACTTCTGTTAACAGAGAAAATCAAGGGTGTCTCTGTTCCTCTCAATGTGAAAAGTTCTAACAAAATAATAGCTAAGTTCTTAGAGCACCGATCCTGACTCTGAAACTATAAAATCCCACAGGTTCTCAAAAAAGTGTATCACAATCACCATACAGCTCCGTTCCTGCACCAAGATTTTTTCAAACACTGAAAATACAGTATAAAAAATTAACTTTCCCCGTGTAGTCACTGTGGGAGGGGCTACCCTGATTCCAACTATGCTGTACTACAGTGGTGATATCTTCTGGAATTCCTTTTTGAATCATATTCAGAATCTGCTGCTTTGTCACTCAAGAAAACCAACCTTATTTTTTCACTTTCTACTTCAGGCTCTCTTCCTCTCCTTCCCTTTTCCTTTTGTTTCTTGCCAGCATGAGCCAATCATATGAGGAGCTGTGTTAAGTACTGGGTGAAATGAGCGACTGAACCAAATGGAGTAGAGGTGGGGAAACAGTATAATTGAAATAATAGCAGCAAACACAGGATAATAAGTTCATTTGTGTGTTATGGCTCTAGCGCCATAAGAAATAAGATGGATGTTGCTGAAGGGGGTTGTGTTGCAGCCACACTGCTCCATCATTGGTATGTCAGTTGATAGCCACTTGCTGTGATATCCTAAATGATGCCCCATATCTGGCAAAATGTATACATTTGTGAAATCACTGAGTAAATAAATGAATGAAGGAAAGGCTTAATGGCTTCAATAGAGTCTATTTTGCTGGTTACTACTAATTTACTAATTTAATAACTTTAATAATTAAAAACAATTTTTTCAAATAAAAATAACACTACAGTAAATGAAATTAATAATATAATTTATAATGGGACCAAAGTTATTTCTTTGGAACAGGGTTATGATTGGCCCTCATGTGACTGTGCTGTGACAAGGATCTCGTGATGGTAAGTTATACCATCCCTCTCAAGTTCCAAATCAGATACCTGAGCTTTTTCCACACTTACGGGTTCACTCTGCTGCCTGACTTCTTTTATTCCCCTGCAATACTTGGGGACCTTTCTCCAGTGAGGACACAACACCTCTATCTTCCCTCTTCCCTCCCCAGGCTTCAGAGGCCAGTTCTTAACACATCTTACAGATAACCAATGCTCAATAAATGCTTTTAAAATAAAACAATAAAAATACTTGTACAATTCCCATTAAGATCTGACACAAATTTCTCCACTATATATTGTAAGCATTAGAGAAGACGTGTATTTGTTGTCAAAAGTTTTTAAATTCTAAGAAATTTATCTCTACTTAATTTTAAAACTTACTGCCTGTGGCAGTATGGGAAAGACACATTTCCTTACCATACGCATTGTGAAATCCATCTGTATCATCTCAAGCTTTAAGAATTTCAAGCCACACCAGAACTCTGATTTAATTTTCTTTCCACCGCAAGAGTGCCTGCACAGTATCCGTCACTCATGTTTATTTGCAGGTGCATGGGAATGAATGTGGCTGATTTATTGCTGTAGGCTATCTTGATGCAAACAATGGTATAATTTGTTTCTTGGATTCTTTTCAATCCATTCTACAGCTGCCTTCCATCAAGTGTGAGTTCTATAGCTTCTTTAGGAAAGCTGTGCTCCCAACAGAAATGTCCTTGAGTAGCTGTAAATCTTCACGTGATGAAATTGACTAATATTTGTATAAAGTTTTACCATACACAAAACACCTTAATATACATTGACACATTTAATTCTCATAATAATCCAAAGCAATAGCATCGTTATTCCCATTCTGCATACGGGACAAGTCTTTGTAAATTACAGCGACTTTCCTAAGATTATGTAGCAGCGGTAACACTGAAACCCAGACTTCTCTGTTTCCTTCTCCTTCAACATAATCATCCTAGCAGTTCATATGTATATGAAAACTTCCTTTTCTTGAGGTTTCTTACTTTTTATGGAATTTAAATGGAAAAAGCACTGAGATGAAAACTCTGCTTGAAATCTCCCCTAAGTCAGTGTTGTTCTTTAAAGTCAGTAGTAAAGTCAGTCAGTAAAATTCTAACCAAAATGAGTAGAACAAAATGCTTCCCAAAGAGCATTAGGAATTAAAACAAGCAGCATCTTGGCCTCTGTGTCTTTATATTCTCTTTTGACTCAGTATCCATTTTGCCCCAAAGCACAAAACAATAATTAGAAAAGAAAGGATACTTATATGAGCTGGAAGTTAAAATATCATGTAACAATCTCGATAACTAGATAATTCATTTGAGCGCAGTGGTGCCAAAAGTATGAATGGATGACAAAGAGAACAGTCATTCTGATGCAATAAGATGGCAGTGTTAAGCAGTCTTTAAATAATACATATTCTAAAACACAGAGCTACATCATGAGTTTGATACAGTCACCTCAGTAAGGAATTAAACATGAAAAAATGTTTCCTCTGAAGTTGCTTAGAAGATGAAAATACATATGGAATGTCTTACTGATTACTTAAAAAAGAAATTGTGCCATTAGTTATTGATGTTAGAATTTTATAAATGATGAGGAGATAGAAAGTCATTATCATAAAAGTATAAACTGTAAGGCAGTTTCACATTATCTCAAATTTCTGCTAAAGTGAAAATGTAATAGCTTCAAAATTAAGCATTTTCACTACAAACTGCCTTTTTTCTCACCTCCTGATTTATACAGAAACTTCTGAAACACCTTACTGGTTATCAGCAATGAAACAAAACTATGAAACAGACAAGATGTGTCTCAGTCCTTCCAAATCAAAGATGGTTTCTCTTTGGGTGAATGTATAGCTTTACAGGTCCATTAAAATCTACTCCAACCTTCCTTCTACTCTATTCCTGGTACTGAGCAAAGCAAATTATGTCACACCTACCGTGGCACTCCTCTTCCTAGAAACAGCCCTGGCTTCACATGGGTGGGGGGCTGGGGAGGAGAGGCCCCTGCATGGGCTGCCTCCTCCTCCAGCCTTACCTAGTACCTCCTCCACCTCACTCACTACCATCACCCTGCGTCTCAGAGGCCAGTGCAGTGGCAGGCACACAGCTGGGGCCCAATAAAGATTTGTTAAATGAATCATTTTTACCATTTGACAATGTAACTTATGTAAGGAGAGAATGAATTAGTAATGTAATGAGTCCTTTATTCTTTGTATGAATTTTTATATATTTTGAAAGTTTACAGTAGGTAAACTTACATATATTTTAACTCCAAGTAATTACTGCTTTGATTAATTATTTCAACAAATAAACGTCTTGTATTCTAGGCACAAGAATAAGCACTAGAGAAGATGAATTTAAATATTCATTTATCCTATCATTCAACAATCATTTACTA
The DNA here is from genome assembly GCF_041296235.1 of Equus asinus. Taxonomy (NCBI): domain Eukaryota; kingdom Metazoa; phylum Chordata; class Mammalia; order Perissodactyla; family Equidae; genus Equus; species Equus asinus. The sequence continues at coordinate 938,661 of NW_027224846.1, forward strand.
CAAGCTAAGTGTCACTTAAAATTGTTAGATACACAGCCAAAATGTATTGGCAGGTGAGATGGGAGTTTTTATATTTCCCAACACACACACACACACACACAAGCACTATAGAAGAGATATTAGTGGAAATCTGTGGTTTTTTTCTTTAGAAAGAGAGAAAAGGGTCTTGTAGCAATGGACAAAAGTGGATGGGTGGCTTGTGTAGGACCCTGACATAGCCTGAAGGAGGGGACTTGACACATTTGCCTGTATTGGTAGAGCTGTCTAGGAGAGCAGCTCTAAAGCCTGGTAATGAGGAATATTCTGAGCAAGTGAATGAGCAATGGGCAATCTTAGATTATGGATGTCTCGTGAATATATGAACTGGGAACTACTCAAGGTCTGGGCTCTCTCTTGGATCCTAAATGGACTTGTACACTGTGGGTTTACGGTAACCACCGTCATGAAACTATGCCTAGAAATAAGGCCAACGTATTAGGAGATAGAGAGTCTTAGAGGAAAAGCACATATTCTACAACTTAAGAAAGGCTTGCTATACTTTTATTATGAAGTGAAGGGCAGTCTCCTATTGAGAATATTTTGTGTTTATCTTGGGTAGAAGTTTTCCCAAAAGGGTCCCTGGGGCTGATAGTATGTCTCAAAGTTCGATCCCATAAGGAAAAGGGGGGTCCCCAAGCGTCTGAAATGCACATTCTAAGCAGACACTAGCATATACAGAACACAAAATTCAGAGATGGGTCTTCAGGGACTGTTAGATCAGTCTGGCTGCCCTAACCACAAGAGAGAAAACTCAGAGTCAGAAAATTTTAGGAGTTGGGGAAACTTCAGACACAGAATATTAAATCTGGGCTCAACCTTGGTGAGTAAATCATTCTTTGTGTTTCTGTACCCTGTGTGGAGCGTGGGAGATAGCTCAAGGGGTTAAATACTTTATCTAAATCCTCTCTCCTGTAACAGGTACAAAGACTATTTTCCCTGGAAGAAAGTGCTGATCAAATTTAAGATTTCAGCAAATGGCCTACTTTGAGCTCTTTTTTTGTCCCATTTGCCTTTGTTCTTGGTGTAGTGCCTATAAGAGCTTCAACATTTTTATATGAATCAAATAATAGTCACAATTAAGTTTTCTGTAAATGTTTTTTTCCTTAAAAAAATTAAAATTGGAGCCCTGTAATGTAGTAAAACAATGTAATCAATGTAGCTGCTAAGGTAAGCCTCTGATCCATATATCGGAAGTGACTCAACTGGTTGAAAGCAACAGAGGAAATGGAGAGGGAGTTGGGTATATGGCCAGTTTGCACAGACGTTAACAGCACAAGCTTTGTAGTGGAACAGACTTTGGTTTGAATTCTGGCTTAACTGCTTACTAGCTTCCACTAACGACCTTAAGCTAGTTATTTAACCTACCTGAGGTTCACTATCTTCATTTAAAAATGCTTAGCATGGGGGCCGGCCCAGTGGTGCAGCAGTTAAGTGTGCACGTTCCACTTTGGCGGCCTGGGGTTCACTGGTTTGAATTCTGGGTGTGGACATGGCACCAGGCGTCCGACATATAAAATAGAGGAAGATGGGCATGGATGTTAGCTCAGGGCTAGTCTTGCTGAAAAATTAAAAAAAACGCTTAGCATGAAATTATTATTACAAAAACAACAGCAGTTATTGTTGCTATTAATAAAAATGCATGTATTCTGAAGGCCTGGGCCCCAAAGACAAAAAGGAATATTTTTTCTTCTATAAAGTTCTATACATTACAACATTCCCTTGTAGATATGATCTGTTTCCTAAAGGAGAAGGAAATAACATCATCTGGGTTCCTAGGACATTATTTTTTCCTTCAGCTCATTTTATTTATTTATCCCTGTCACAATCTTTTTGTTAATCATTTTGTAACATTTTGGTATACTTCCTTGGCTTTCTCTTTAGTCCTTATTGAAACAAGTTTTCTCTTCATGCAATCATGAATAAACTTATTCTTATTTCTATTCAGTAATGTAAACACTGTCTTTTAAAACATTATGATAGGGGCTGGCCCCATGGCCGAGTGGTTAAGGTCATGTGCTCTGCTTCAGCAGCCCAGGGTTTCGCTGGTTTGGATCCTGGGCGCGGACATGGCACCACTCATCAAGCCATGCTGAGGGGGCATCCCACATGCCACAACTAGAAGGACCCACAACTAAAAATATACAACTATGTACTGGGAGGCTTTGGGGAGAAAAAGGAAAAATAAAATCTTTAAAAAAAAACCCAAAACATGATACATTTTAGGATGAAAATGAATAAATAGCAAGAGACAAGAGAAGGTGGCCTGTGAATAAATAAATAAATGATGATGCAAAGTTAATGGAAACACTCAGGAGCCTCAGCTTATGATTCCTCATAATCTAAAAATCCAAAGGGCAAATACACCACGTTTATTGATGATAAACTGCTATTTGTTAGACATGAACCCTTCCAGGGAGGAGGGGTATTATCATTTACTAAATGCACAGTTCAAGTTTTACTGGTACTAAGATAATACATGTGATGCCGTTAATTCCATCAGAGAAATGTGACCCAAGTATGAGAATGTATCCTAAGAACAATTACATAGTAATAAAAATAATACTCTGGTTTTTTTTGGTAAAGATTGGCACCTGAGCTAACAAGTGTTGCCGATCTTCATTTTTTTTTTCCTGCTTTTCTCTCCCCAAATCCCCCCAGCACATAGTTGTGTATTTCTAGTTGTAGGTCCTTCTAGGTGTGGCATGTGGGACGCCGCCTCAACGTGGCCTGACGAGTGGTGCCATGTCCGCGCCCAGAATCTGAACCAGTGAAACCCTGGGCCGCGGGAAGTGGAGCGTGCGAACTTAACCACTTCGCCACGGGGCTGACCCCAAATAATACTCTATTAAACATACTTGCTGCTGTATATATACAAAAAGTATTCCACTTCTAGGAGATTTATGCACATTGAAATGACTAATCATGACTCTCTACATGTGCAAAAGAATTAGGAACCATCTAAAACTTCCCTAAAAATACTCGAACTTGCCTGTTTAGGTCTCTAGTGATATAATCCTTCTTATATCTTTGATAAGCACAATTAACAGAATGCTGACTCTATTAGAAAGTAGCTCAACGCTCAAAGCTGCCCTGCACCCTCAATTTCCAAACTCCAACCACTTATCCACATGGATCCCATCATCATGAAATAAAGATTTTGGTGTACTTAGAGTTATTTTCCCATACATATTTAACAATCTAGTTTTTGTGTGTGTGTGCAAATAAAATTAGGTTCATATTATAGTTGTCTTACAGCCTGTGTTAATTTGTTAAAATTTATCATACAAAGAGTTTTAGAAAATATTTATGTACACTTTAAAGAACAATAAGATAATCACCGATTTACTCACCAACCAGGTTAAGAATGACATCATTATCAGACTTTAGAAGCTGTCTGCGGGCCACTTCCTGATTGTATCCCCTCCCTTGGCCCCACAGATAATCACCATCGTTAATTTTGTGTTAATTATGCCCTTGTCTTTCTCTATTATGATACTATTTATACAAGTACTCCTAAAAAATCAGTAGCTTGATTGTGCCTGATTTTGAATTTAATATAATGGAATATTGTACGCTTTCTTTTCTGACTTGCTTCATTCTTTAATGTGCTTTTGGGATTCATTCACAGTGATGTCTTAGCTGTAGTTCATTTTCAGCTGAAAAAGGTATATACTTTGTATATACTTGTATGAATATACCAGTTTAGGCATTCGTTTCCAGTTTCTAAAAATTACATATAATGCTGCTATGAACAAATTTTTAACATGTCTCCTGGTGCATGTATAGAAGAGTTCCTCTATTAAATATAGGGAAGTGGAAGTGTTGGATGGTAGGTATGTGCAGTCAGCTTTACAGACAACACAAACTGTGTCCTAAGTAGCGGTACCAATTTAGATTCTCAGCACCAGTGGGCGGGAGAGGACTGTGCACTGCAGCCTAGCCAGTTTTTTTTTTTTTTTAAAATATCTGCTAATCTGGTAGATAAAGATGGTACTCTATTATAGTTTAAATTGGCACTTTCTTGATTAAGAGTGTGAGCCCCTTTTTCATATATTTATCGGCCATTTGAGTATCTGCTTTTATGTGAGACATATATAATTAAAAATTTTCTAGCAGCCACATTAAAAAAGTGAAAGGAAACAAATGAAATCAATTTTAGTCATGTATTTCAATTTAACTGAAAATATTTTGATTTCAACATGTTTTCAATATAAAAATTCTTAAGAAGATATTGTACGTTCTTCTTTTTTTGGTACTAAGTCTTTGAAATATGGTGTGTATTTTACATTTACAGTACATCTCAATTGAGACAAGCCGCATTTCAAGTGCTCAAAGCCACAGTGGCTTGTGGCTATCCTACTGGGCAGCGCAATTTAGATACTAAGCCTTTGCCAGGTAGATTTACTGTAAATATCTTCTATCAGTGTGGGGCTTCTTTTTTAACTGCTTTATCTTTTCATGAATCAAAATTATGAAATTTAACTTGTCAAATATATTTATAATTTCCTTTATGGTCTGCATTTTCCTTAACTGGTTTAAAAAAACCCTTCACTTTCCTTGGGTCATAAAGATATACAACTATATTGTCTATTAAAAGTTTTGCAGTTGGCAAATAACATGGTTATGTATGTAGAAAATCCAAAGGAATCAACAACAAAAAGTTACTAAAATAAGTGAATTTAGCAAGGTTGCCTTTTTTGAGATCAGTATATGAAAATATATTGCATTTCTACATACTAAAACAAACCACCGGAAATTAAGAAAAATTCCACTAACAAATAGCAACAAAAATATAAAATATTTAGGAATAAATTTGACAGAAGATGTGCAAGATCTGTACACTAAAAACTACAAAACATTGCAGAGAAATATTAGACTAAATAATGCAGAGATATACCGTGTTTATGGGTTTATTGCTAAAGATATCAATTTTTCGCAAATTGATCTGTAGAGTCAACACAAACCCAATCAAAATCCCAGTAGGCTTTTTGTAATTGACAAGCTAATTCTAAAATTCGTAGGGAATTGTAAGGACCTAAATAGCCAAGACAACTTTGCCTCCGTCTTAGCATCCCATTGGGGGTTCGTGTACAGTCCTTAGAGATGACTGCTGCATGTACATCCCCTCAGAACCTTTCTGATGTGAAGCCAACCAAACTATCTTCTGCGTGGACTAGCTGGTCCTGACTTCTGGGATGGACTCTGCCGTGGGTGGAGGGGGCTGGGGCTGCTGCTTCTGGATATTCCTGACAGAAACCCAGTCTTGGCTCTGAACAATCCTCCAAAGGTTGTTCATTCACCTGCTCTGCCTCTTGGTAGGAATCCCTCTCATTAAATGTATCCCCCTTAGCCACAGGTGATCCCTTCCAAGACCCCCAGTGGATGCCTGAAACCATGGATAGTACCGAACCCTATATATACTGTTTCTTCCTGTACATGCATACCTATGATAAAGTTTAATTTATAAATTAGGCACAGAAAGAGGTTAACAACAATAACTAATAATAAAATAGAAGCATTATAACAATATACTGGTAATAGAAGTTACTGTAGATCTTAGCAACCTCAGCATATGATTTTTTTTCTTTCCTTATTAAGTTGAGAACTTTCACCTTTTCACTTAGAGGAAGCACTTTATGGCTTCTCTTTGGCATGTCCGAATTGCCGGCATCACCACTCTTGCGTTTTGGGACCATTATGAAGTAAAATAAGGGTTACTTGAACACAAGCACTGTGATACCACGACAGTTGTTCTGATAACCAAGACAACTACTAAGTGACTATCAGGCAGGTAGTGTACACAGAATGGATAGGCTAGACAAAGGGATGATTCATGTCCTGGACAGGATGGAGCAGGGTGGTGTGAGATTTTATCACGTTACTCAGAACAGCACACGCTTTAAAACTTATGAATTGTTTATTTCTAGAATTTTCCATTTAATATTTTTGGATCACAGTTGATCACAGGTAACTGAAACCATGGATGAGGGGGGGAATACTGTAATTTCTTAGGGTCATTCAGCTAAGCAGCAACATACTTTCAAAACAAATGATCTCAGAACATTATCTCAGAACAGAAGCAAAAAGAAACTTTAACCCTAAAATCGACCCCCATTCTAATAACTTTCCTTTTATCTCAATGGGCCCATTCAGGTTGGCAGGTATAGGACTCTTGTGTGCTTTGTTCAAGAGGAGGGACTGTGGAGAACCGTAAACATTTTCTGCTCTGAACTTACACCTACTCCCTTGTTCTCTGGTACTGAGAAACTAACCCACTCCCTCTAAATTCCTCCTTTGAGCCAACAGCTCCTAGAAAAGGAGGTAATGGCCTGCAACAGCCAAACTGCAAGGAAAAAACTCATTTCTGCAAGATTACAACACCTGTCTGACCAACACCCACCAACCCTGCAGCTGGCGCTTGGCCACTTTTGTCTCTTTTCCTCTGTAAAATCCTCTCTTCATTTTCAGAGAGAGACTTCCTTTGAGTATGCTCTCTGTTGCAACTACTTGAACAAAGTACCTTTTCTGTTGCATTGTGAGATTCAGAGAACTTTTGAGCAACTGACAGAATTTTACTCTCATTCTTGAAAGATATTTTCACTGGGTATAGAATTATAAATTGATGTGTATTTTCTCTCAGCATATTGAGGATATAAGTCAATTCTCTTCTGGATTCTGTTGAGAAATAAGCTGTAGGTCTAATTGCTCTTGCCTTGAAGATGATTTCTTCTTCCACCCTTTTAAACTGCTTCTATGATTTTCTCCCTCTCTTTGTTGTTACGCAATTTCACACCAATGTGTTTAGGGTGGATATCGTCTTACTTATACTGCTTGGGACGCTTAGGGATTCTTAAAGCTGTGGATTCAAATATTCTAGAATATTTTCAGTTATCAGATCTTCAAATACTGCCTCTTCCCCATTCCTTCTATTTTCTCCTTATAGAGCTCTGATTTGAAGTATATCAAACTTCTTATCCTAACCTCTCTTATATCCTGATCTCTCATATTCTTTGTCTTTGTGTTTCTTTAGACTTTGTTCAGGATAACATGCTCATATCTGTCCTCCAGTACATTAACTGTAAGTCAAATCTGCTGATAAATCTATAGAACTAAATTTTAAACTTAATTTATCATATATTTCTTTTCTAGAATTTGATAATTATTTAAAAAATCTGCTACTCCTTGCTTGTATTTTCAAAATCCTCTTTTATTTTTAAAATGTATCAACCACGGTTATTCTATATTTGTGTAACAAACCCCACACCTGAAATCTCTGCAGGGCCATTACTGCTATCTTGTGTTTTATTGACTTGATTTTTGTTCATGGTGCCCTAGTACCTTTGTATTTTTTGTGATTTGGACTGTGAACTGCTCGTTTTCCTGGAATTTTAGACACCTGGGGGCTGCTGTAGAACTGGAACCACTTTAGAAAAAGTCTTCAGCTCGAGATTTTTACAGACACAGGTGGCATGAATTCAGGCTGAAGCCCATGTAAGGGCTGACTTCTGGTTTTAAATTCCTGGGGTAGGGCATTTCCCCTCTGTCCATGCAAGGGTTGTGAAAGGAAAGTTTCCTTGTTGTCCTTTTTTGCACTGGAACACTTTTTTCTTTAATAACAGCTTTACTGAAATATAGTTCTCATGCCATAAAATTCATCATTTTACAGTATATAATTCAGTGATTTTTAGTACATTCACAGAGTTGTGCAACCACTACCACTATCTAATTTTAGAACATTTTCATCACTCCATCCCCATTAGCAGTCACTTCCCAGTCCTTCCTTCCCCTAGCCCCTGACAACCACTAATCCACTTTCTGTGTCTATGGATTTGCTTATTATGGACACTTTATAGAAATGGAATCATATTGTATGTGGCCTTTTAAAAGTGGCTTCTTTCACTTAAGATAATATTTAAAGGTTATATATGGCCACTTTCATATTTCATTCACTCTCACAATTCAGGGTATAGCCCTTGACGTCCTAACTTTACCTGAGTGTGACCTTGTGATTAAGTTTTGGCCATCAGAATGTGAGCAGAAATAAGGTATTTCACTTCTAGGTCATTTTCTTAAAGGAAAGCTGCTTGCCTTCTTTTTCCTTTTTCCCCATTTCCATAGTCTGGCACAAGGTCTTGGTGATGGTGAGTTGGCTGAAACTACGTAAAGAGTATAGTCTTCAAATTAACAGAGAAAGAGAGTGGAGACCTAGCTCCCTGATCATCTTCTGGTGCACAGCCACAGGGTTAGTACCTCTGAAATACTGAAATTTATTGAAATAAACTTCTCTGTTGAGGTTGGTCTTTCAGTTATATCAGTTTAGCCTGTGTGCTAATGTAATGAGAACACAGTGTCATTTATTTTGTCATTTGCCTACTGATTATTATTCCAATATTTTTAATAATACTACTGCTGCCATGAACATATATATCTCCAAATTCCTCTCCAATTATCTCCTTATAACACAATTCTAGAAGTAGGGTTGCTCGTTACCTATAATGTGTGGACATTATTAAGCCTCTTGACACATGTCTACAAATTTCCATTTAGAAAGACGTCTTGTTTTACTCTCAACATCAGTGCAGAAGAGTGCTTTGTTTGCTCACTTAAAAAAACTTAAAAGATAATAACCTAAAAAGTGCTATTTGGTAACCTGCCTAGGGTAAATAATAGTAAGTAACGAATAGTGAAAACTATTCATTTTATTATTTGTATAAGTTCTGATGCTAACAAAACAACAACACACATCTCTTCTAGTGACTTAAAGTAAGCATCCCTAAGCCTTTCAACTGGGAAACAATGGTAAAAATTGTATTATGTTTGCAATATAATTATCTTTAAATACATTGAAAATGCTAACATTTTCAGCATACGCTGAACTTATTTTGGATTTCTGACTTGCATTTCCTGAGCTATATTTATAATGTTATTTTCCCATTTCAGCTCAATATTTTCTCATTTATATTGTGGTTCTGTAGCAGAAAATGGTTTTCTCTTTTCATAAGCAACAGCAATTGTGAAAAATATTGTAAGTGATGATTCGACACAAAACGAGGAGCTAATCCAATAACCCATCTCTTCTAAAGTAGCTAAATATTTCAGTGGGTTTCACAAAGATGATGAAGACAACAGCAACCCTAATTTTTGTTGTCTCATGTTGGTAGCTTTTATTCTGTAAGAATGATAAATACCATCAGATAATCTAATCATAGTCCAAGATGCAAGTGTGCTTTAAAATAGAAGTTAATGAATACATGTTATAGGCCAGTTACAGTAAACACAGATATACACAAACACTGAAAACCGGTCATGAGTCAACCTACACATCCCATCCGTATGAATATAAAAGCTATCATTTTCATTAAAATCTACCTCAAACATGATTTTTATTCAGGGCTGTGGGAGGCAGCCTGCAGGATGTCCCTCAATGATCCCACCTCATGGTACTCATGCCCTTGTGTAGCTCCCACTGAATAACCTATGTAACTATTCTTGTGGAATGATGGAGCATGACTTCTGAAGCTAGTTAATAAAAGATATTATGACTTCTGCCTGCCTCTCCCACATCACTCGCTCTGGAAACCAGCTGCCATGTCATGAGGACACTCAAGCAGCTTAATAGGGAGCTCCACAGGAAGAGAAAATACAGCCTGACAACCAGCATTGACTGGCCAGCTGCAGTCAAGCCTTCAAATGACAGCAATCTCTGAGTGACACTGAACCAGAACGTCTCAGCTAAGTTGTTTCTGGATTCCTGATCCATAGAAACTGTATGGCACAATAAGTGTTTATTGTTTGAAGCTGCAAAGGTTTAGGGTTATTTGTTACATAACCTGAAGAAGAAACTGAAAACAAAAGGTGACACCTTGATAGTAAATTAAAATCTATATTCCCAAGCAACTTTTGATTCATCAAAAATTTATAACATCCCTATCATATATAAGAAGAGTCCTTTAACTTCTAACTGTAAAGCTGGTGCTTCTCTCCTGCGTAGACCGTCCAGCCTTCTGTGTTCAGCCTCCTTGCAAGGCACATACATACACCTCCCAGGACCCCCCACCCCAGGCTAGCGCGAAGGCAGAGGAGAGACTCACGAGATACATCAGCTCCATTCTGGGCTTTCCTGAGCTCTCAGTACATTTCCCATAACACCTCTGTATAACCATAAAAACCTCTCATACTCCTTTAGCACTAAATGAAGCTTAAAATACTTTATAAATGGTCCCCAAAATAAATCAGGGTAATGAAACAAAGGTACTGCCTGCCTTCAAATTATATGCAATTGCACCATCCCTACTCCCTATTCCCACCTCAGGAAAGGCACAACCACCTGGAGAATTGCAATGATGTTTTTAAATTTCAAAATTAACTTTAATTTCAAAATTCAAGAAAATTAACGTTCTTTAATTTTGAACATTAGCACCCCCACGGTACACTTTTATAGGGACTGATCCAGAGTCATCTCTAAAATTACAGTAAAAATAAGCTTCACTTCCACTGCCGCTGGCAGAGTAAACCAAAGAAAGGAAACAAGTATGACAGCTCAAAAAAAATCTGAAGTTTAGCTAGCAGCTGGGTCAAAAGGATTGGAAAAGTCAAGGCTACAAATTGGTCTGTACAACTAATAGCAATTCAAAAGGTGGAAAATGCATCTCAGTGAAATGCAGCAACTGAGTGATTTTAAAGTAAGGCCTATTATACAAAAACATGCTCAGAGACCAAGACAGATAATATCTTCACAGCACTCAAGTCTGACAACTGAGGCGGGTTGGTTGAATCATGAGTTCACTTGACTCAGAAAGAAATTTGGTAGAACTTTCAGCTCATTGGTCCAGAGAGAATCAAATTTATAACAGCATAATTTGTAAACTGTCAGAATCCTTAGAGTATGAATTTGTTCCCAATCTGCTGTGGAGCAGCTGATACATACAAAATACATAATGAAGATTGATGCCCAGCTTTTTCTGTGGTTCCATGAAAAACAGATCCTTGCTGAGAAATCTTATATACAGCATTTATTGTAATATTTAGTTGGACCTATTCCAATCTTCTTAGGACATGACAAAAATCAGGGCAACTCTAAAACTGCCATTGAGCTTCCCTACCCAGGCATCCGTCTTCAAATCCTTGGCATTTTTGCAGAAAGGTAGTTGGTACTGACATGCTTTGAATGAAATTTGTAAACAGAAGAAATATTCGTGGCTAAAATCTCTTCTGGGAATGGTATAAATTGGAATGCAAAGTATGCTGAGTAAGATTTCGCAGGGCTATTTCCAAGGGGGACAGGCTTGGAAGAACTGGGGCTGCCGTGGGTAGCAGAGTCAGAAACAAACATAGAAGCTCCCCCAGAGATGATGACAATCTACTTGAGAGGGCCAACTTGGTGGCCTAGCCTAATTTCCCCTGGTACAAAGATAAGATTCAAAATTGGTAATAGTCCATTTTAAGATTATTTAAAAGGCAGCTGAATAAAAAGATTACTAGAGCAGAAAAATTCACCAAAGGTACCAGTGCTGGGAGCAAGAGGATTTAATTGGGAGTCAGCTGACTTATTTTCTTGTCCCAGCTCAGCCATTAATTAATTGGTCTTGTAAGCTTTAGCAAATCATTTAACATGTCTGGGATTTGGTTTCCTCATCTGTATAATGAGAGGACAGGACAAGAATCTAGGACTTACTAGTTTGTACAAAATCAATATTGTGTTGAGGAAGATTCTCAGGCTGCTTGGAAACCCATTAGGAAAGGAGACGGTAATCAATTAGTAATGTCTGCCAGGACAAGGTGTGGTGGAAGAATGGCTGGAGAAGTGCACAGCCATTAGACTCAATCATCTTTAAGGGCACTTACAACTAGAACATTCTATCATTTATTCATTGAACACAACTAGCCAGAAGACCCATTGATAGGTTATTTCAACAAAACTACACCTTTAGGAAATATAAAGAGCTGAGTAACAAACAGAAAGAAAATTCTTTATTGTTAAAGACTGTTAATTCAAAGAGGTAACAATGACTGTATCAAAGCAATGGATGTTCAATTAAAAAAAAATAAACAATTTTAAAAAATGGTAAGTACTAGGTTACACAGATACACAGATAAAACTCCAAGATCATGATCAGAAGATGGCTTTGCATTTCACAGGCCTGAGGCAATATTAACTGTCACAGGTATAAGAGCTGTCATAGGTATAATAGCAAGTACTTCATTAAAGCCCCTATACTTGGCCTGTTACATCATTGTAAAATTCTAAACAGCTAGAGCAGCATTTTAAAACTGATGTAAGCTTTACATCGTAAATTTGAAAAGAAAATGCAATAAGAAATAGAGCGGGGAATGGACTGCCACATTTTTAATCAGTAGCATTGCCGCTGTTATTAGTCTATTTCTCAAGTGCTATCAGTTAACAAAAGCTTAGTTAAAAATGTAGATTAATCAAACAACAAATCAGAAATGATTTAAAGTAATTTTAGGCCAGACAATTTACACATTCATAAAAAATACTTTAAAGTACTTTTTGATGAAGTTGTAAAAAAATAGAAGTATAGGGAAACCACACTGAAATGAATTCAAATGCATTTCTTTATGAGACTTAGCACTAAGTTATCTGACCATAGTGGATGGCCTGTCCTTGGATCAAGGGTATGTGAAACCCAGTGGCAAGAGAATATGTTAATGATAAATATCAATATCACTGACTTTTTCAAGGTAATAAAACCTGCTTAAGTCCATATGATAGTTTGAGCTTTACTTGAACACTGAGAATAAAATAAAATTGCTATTCAAAAAAATAAGCAAAATCTGTCTTCATAAATTCTTGGAAACCTAGATTACGCTAATATATTTTTTCTAATAAACATCACCAAATATCATTTTGTAATAGAATGAACAAAACTATAAACATTTAAGGTCCTTTTTTTTCTTTTGGTCCCAGAATCCATCTTTAAGCATCTGAATGGGAACAATATTTTTCTTACTTCCAAGCTAATCTTTTAAAACTCTGATTTTGGATTTACTTTTAAATCTATTAAATACATATGTTGTTTGAGATTTTCTGGCTCTAGGGATAGTGTTAAGTTATTCTGACATATCTTTGGCCTTAAAATAGGTTGCTATTTGTAACACTGGAAACAATGGACTAAATTATTTACCCATTGAAAAAAAATATTTTTTGAGCCAGGTACCATTCTAGGTGCTAGAGCAGTGAACAATACAGAAGTTTCTGTCTGCACAGTTTATATTCTAGCAGTTGAAGATAGCTAGTAAATAAGGAAGCAAATAAATAATTTCAGGTAGTGGTAGTTGACATGAAGAAAAAAATACCAGAGTGATAAGACAGAGAAAAATGAAGTGGAATCAGGCATTTGACTAGCTAGTCAGGGAAAGGAGAGCCAGCTTCATGAGGATGTGACACGTATGACTGCACAGAACCCCACACTTAGAAGAGCTGACACATGGTTTAATGCTCTGCTGTCACTTCCTGAAACTTTTAATAAGAGGCCTTGCACGTTCCTTTTACACTGAGCCCTATGTAGCCAGGTCTTGCAGAGAAGTACGATTGTGTTTTTTTAAAAAACATTTTATTCAAGCACCCAGTAAACATCAAACCTCCAGTGCTCCCCCACCCTCTGTGAATTCTTCTCATGTAGACATGGGTCTACCGGAAGGAAGTTGTGTCTGCTGACGGCTCCGATGGTGAAGAATGACGACACAGTGGCCTCAAAGGTACAGAGAGTTTTGTATCTGACATCCTTAAAACCAAGACACAGGGTATTTTACTTCCAAAGTGAAGAGTGCGTGTTCCGCCCTAGCTGTCAATCCAGAAAGTATGCACTACGGAAGGATCCATGTGGACTCGGCACAGTTCTTCTCATACACGATCTCCCTTGAGTGAGGGGGGAGTCTAACTACAAAACGTGCCATTTTCAAAGCACTCATTTAAAGCATTATTATTATTATTTCAAAGCATTATTTAAAGTGTGTGAGGATGAAAAGTAGAACTCTGCAACTTATCTTAAAAGAAAGCACAAGTTCCAGGAGTTTTTGTTGTCTGACTAACAGAACACGCAAATTCAGGCAGTGAGGTCCTCAAGGAATGACATGCATCTTTCCCTGTTGTCTGCCCTGTGGTCCTGTATCTCCTAAGCACTTATTATATTTCCTTTAAAGATATAAGACACTTACTTTGCTTACAAATGCAATCCAAGTGTGAATAAATAAATGTATTATCTCTTAACACCCCCCTTCCATGTTCCTTTAAATAGAAAAATGTGCTAAATCTCCCTTCATATCCTGTTGGGCGACAGCTGTCTCACCTATGGTTTTAAAAACAGACTGTAACTCGATCTTCTGAAATCCTTTCTTGAACTGCAGCTCATTCTGTTGAAGAAGTCCTGGGAAAGAAGTCCTATTGATATTGTTGGTAGTCTCCAAAAGGTGAGGACGGTAATTGGGCTGAAGGCAACTGGGAGGGGTTTTCAGCAAACTGAGGACCACTGGGAAATTGTGCAGAGGCAAATCTTGTCAACAAGATACCAGCTCCTTCAGTTAAAGCTAGGAGAATGCCACCCATCGCGGCTGACCCGACCATGGCCACTGGTCCATTTCTCCTGGCCAGGATGGCTCCTGTTAAGGCACCACTTGTGATGGAGTTCCAGGGGGTCTTCCTTCCCTCTGACCTGAACCATACTGGAGTCAATCATGGAAAGCTCCCCAAACTGCAAAGCTCCCTCCCAGCTGCGGAGCCCTGGTTTTAGCAGCTGTCAAACTCGTGTGCAGTCTGTGGTTTACTCCCACTGGAGAATTGCGAAAGCCTTTGATTGCTTGAAAGATACCACCACCTATAGTATCTATCGTAAAGGCCCCCCCCACCCCCAGTCATCCACAATTTGCCAGGGGCATGGCTCCCATGCATACTCCTCCATCTTGGCTCCAGCAGCCGAGAAGTAAGGTCTGAATGACAAAAAGGGGCTAGATCTATGCGACAACAGTGGAAGGACATTCTTTGAGAGGGAACAGCGATATTCTGTTGCTGCAAAACAGCAGGGTGTCTCAATCTTGACATATTTGAGAAACAGAAAGAAGACTAAGTCGATTGATGCATGGAAGTAAGAGAAATGCAGTGGTAGCAGATGAGGCCAGAGAAGTACTTAAGGGCCAGTTCATATAGTCTTGTAGGAGACTGGATTTTTATGTACGCACAAGGATAGTGTACCTGATGATAAGGTGTATGAAAAGAAAAATCCACCCACTGGCAGAGAGACACGAGAAAACGTGTCTGTTTTGGTGTAAACTGAGGTTGAAACACTATATATTATGTGCTTGTGTGGGTGTATGTCTTGTGAATATATATACACACATATATATATAACTATATATATTTAACTATCTTGAGCATTTATATCCATAGACCAAATATCATATCCGATTGAGGTTTCTTAGTGTACGATGAATAATCTAGGAATGTCCAATTAGAGGCACTAACACAAAAATATGTCCTAGGACAGTTAACCTAGTAGAAGGGCAACTCAACCAGAGTGGAGTTAACCAAGATCATTACATATGAAAAGAGGCCTCACTGTCGTTATCTTCCATGGGCCCCCTGGGATACTAGGAAGACAGAAATTTCTAAATTTATTTGTAATAACGTTTGGAAAAGAGGAGGAATGTACAGCCACCCCACGGGCCCCCACCTAAAGTACAGGGCACAGGGCAACCACTCTAGGTGCCCTTTTACGGGACCAGCCTGCAGGCTGGTGACAGTCCTGCAGTATCTAACAGAAGCAAATGCAAAAACATCTCTGGAACGACAAGCTCTTAACTCAGGCTATACAGGGCTGCCACAGATAAAACTGTGCAGAAAATGAACTTACGTTACAATTACACAGAACACATAAGGAAACAGTCTACTGTGATCAATTGCCAGTAGATGATAACAGCAGACAACAACAAATAGAATCAGAGTTGCAAAAACTTTAGACTGTCAAACTATCACCTAGAAGCAAAAAATTAAGCATGATTCAATGATTTAAATGAGATATCTAAAATACGCAAAAATAAAACACTATAAAAATATTCAGATTTGAAAAAGAATCAAATATAACATCAAAAAAATATATATAGTCATAGAAAAAAACCCTTCATAGATGTACTAATCAGCAGATTAGACCTCGTGAAGAAACTTAGAGAACTGGAGGAAGGATCCGAGAAAATTCCCCAGAACATGACACTAAGAAAGATGACATAAGAGACAGAGAGGGCAGAGGTCAACAGGCACGTCACTGGAATGCCAGAAAGACAGAAGCCGGAGAGCTTGAGGAGGGACAATATTAGAAGATACAGTGTCTGGGAGTTTTTCATAACTGATGAAAAACAACACTCTCCATATTTAGAAAGAACATTTATTCCTTAGCAGGATGAATAAAATTAAATTTGCATCAAGGGATGTCACTGTGAAACTACGGAATCCTAAAGAAAAGGACCAGAGCTTAAAGCATCCAAAGATGGCAAAGACCACTTCAAAAGGAAAGAACCCCCCTGGTGGCAGACCGTTCAGAAGACCCTGGAATAATACTTTGAAAGTACGGGGACAAAAGAAGCGTCAGTCTAGATTTCTATGTCTAGGTTACCATGATTTAAGAGGGACAGAAAAATAAAGTAAATTTTCAGATAAAGCTTGGGAGACTCTACCACGAATACTCTTGCAGAAAAGCTTCTAAGGATACAGAATATGTATATTTCTTCTTACATATTCGTATATCTATGAACATGAGCTCAGAAAATAGAAAAAGATGAAACAAGAAATTATGAACAAAAAACTAGTGTGAATGTGCATAAATGTAAACAAGCTGTGACTTGAAGAGACAGCTGGTTAGAATGGTGGGAAAAAACACCATATATGCTCTTGAGAAGACACATAAACATATGGATGCAGACAGTTGCAATATTTATGAAGAAAAAAGATATAACAAACAAATATTAACAAAAAGAAAACTGGTGAAACTACACAATAATAGACATAATGGATTTTAAGGCAAAGATAGTTATTAAGGATTAAGGGTACTTAATAATAAAGGGTTCATTTCATCACAAAAATATAATAGTTCTAATCTTGTAAATGCCTGATTGAATATACTTCAAGCTATAGAAGGCAACACTGCAGGATGTCAAAGAAAAACTGACAACTTCATAATCATAATGAGAGAGTTTAACATTCATTCTCAGAAACTGTTAGATTAATAATAATAATAATCTGTCAAAACCAATTTATTTACCAAACTAATGTAACGCTTATTAAATAGCTTTAGTATTCCCTGATTCCTCTGCTCTTAGCTTATTCTGCCACTTGTGGTAATGCAAGATAAAATAAAGGTGATACAGATTGGGTAATTAACTGATTTACCCAAGAAATATTTACTACAGGACCTCGAGGCTCCAGGCACTGTTCTAGTCTATGGTGTCACAGCACTAACAGAAAAGGTCACTGCTCTCCTGGAGCTGACATTCTAGATGGGCACACAGAAAACTAACAGATAACCATATAAAACGTTAAATGTGTATGTTTAGACATTAAATGTCAACATAGTAATATAAATACTAAAAAGAAAATTAAAGCAGAGTGAGTAGTGCAGGAGTTGGGTGCATAGTTTGTTACCTTACAGGGCTCTCAACTAAGCACCCGATGCCCAGGAGATGAGGGAGCAGAGAAGCAAGAGGGTGCTCCCTGCAGGTCTCTGAAGGGACAGCTGTCCAGGCAGGTAGGAAAGCCAAAGAGGGAAGCCTGCTCCGCCTCTGCAAGAACAGCCAGAACTGAGGCTGCAGTGGAGGGAGCGAGGGAGACAGCGTTGGGAGGGCAGCTCAGAGAGGTGTGTGTCGGGGTGCTCAGAGGGTGCAGCACTTTCTAGGGTGCGGTTTTTATTCTCAGTGATGTGGGAAGCCATTGCAGAGTGAATGGAAGAGCAGTGTGATCTGGCTTCCAGTTGTAAAGGGTCACTGTGGCTGTTTTGTGGAGAACACGGTGGTGGGGAGCGTGCGGGGGCCAGGGCTGAAGCAGGGAGCCGGGCAGGAGGCTTCCGTAGTAATCCAGGGGCAAGACAACAGTGGCCGAGACCAGGGCGCAAGCAGGAGAAGGGACAGGAGGAGAGGGATTCTGGGTCTATCGTGAAGATGGACAAAGGATGAGTCTTTCCAGGCAGCAGCAGCCACCCATGTTATACTCTCTCAGGTTCTTAATGCCTCGGATTTGTTTTTCTTTTCAGCGTCTCCACTCCCATAGGCTATTGGGTCTGAAACAACTGTATTTAAAAACTGATCAACTGCAACATGCTTTTAAAAAAAAAGCTTTGAAGAAGTTGTAAATACTGCTGAGAGCTCTCTTTGAAAATCCATTCCGCATAAATAACCTGCTCATTAAAAGGCAAAAGGAGTGAAGGGCATTGGGGGGTGGCACCTCCTCAGTAACTCAGGCACTAAGGAAACTGGATCTGAGCGGGCAAGTCAGAGGCAAGGTCTTAGACAAATGGCAGAGAAAGAGGAGTTTCCTGGCCCTTTCTCCACTGTTTGCTGAACGGAAAAAGGAAAGATAGCTGAATGGTTGTTTTGGAGACACAGGCAGACAGCAGAAAGCTGTGCACAGAATCTGCCTAGTTCCACAGTTAACTGGACAAACCAGCAAGAGACAAAGTCTAGTGTATTCATTAAACACTTGCCTCAGTAATAGCAGCTTTCCTGCAATTTTTACAGCATTCTTTCTGATGCTGACTGCTGTATGAGAAAGCTTACAGTGACAAAATCTTAGCTACAGCAGAGGAGAGGATTTAAAAATCACAAAACCAATCAGTAGAAGAATGTATAATACAGTTTCACAAGGGCTCCTGAGAATGGGATTTCACGAACTAAAAATTAAGAAAAAGACTGCTGACAAATTTACATTTCAGAATTGACTCGTCTGATCTTGCCTGGAACCTCTGAAGCTGAAAAGTTAGACCAAAAGCTCTCAGTCTGCTTGCAAAGGGAATGAAGAACCAAACCTTTGCCCAACAAATTGTAAGGCGCTCTTAAGGTGAATATCTAACTGACGGGCGGTGCCCGAGGAATCGCCCTTTTCCACGATAAAATGGTGTTCTGTCCCTTTCTCCTAAATGCTACTGGATGCATTTTCCCCTGGACTCTAATTAGAAGCTATGCAGGATCCTGACTGCATTTATCATTACCTGCAAACTATAAAATGTCCATCAAAAGTCAGGTTCTCAGTTGTGAGCAAATCTAACCCAAGATAGACCTCGGTGCTACATAAGTGAAACTCCACTGTACTTGAAAAGATAGAACTTCCTCAAGCAAACGTCCTTATGGTTAAACAGACTCAGGAAAAAGATCTGAGAGTACTTCAGACAGTATACAAAGAGGTAATATTGCAAAATTTGAGAATTCTCTAAAGTGCTTAAATTTTGGGGGGAAACATAATTTAGTTGTTAGAAGTTTTGTCATGTAATGATGAAATCAAACTATTTGAAAATAACTTTCTAGAAGTTAAAACTGCAAACAACCCAGATGGCCTTCAACGGCTGAACAGTTAAACAAACAATGGTACATCCAGTACCACGCAATACTAGTTAGCAGTAAAAAGGAACAACTATTGTTACGTCACCATGAATCTCCAGGGAATTATGCTGAGAAAAAAGCCAATCCCCAAAGGTTACACACTGTACAATCCATTTATTAAATATTCTTGAAATGATGAAATTATTGAAATGGAAAAGATATTAGTGGCTGTCAGCGGTTGAGGACAGGGGTGGAGAGGTTTGGGGGGAGGGGAGCAGGAGGAAAGTGGGTGTGGTTATAACAGAGCAATACCAGGGATCCTTGTGGTGATGGCATTGTATCTTGACTGTGCTGGTGGATACGAACCTACACATGTGACAGCACACACACGTGTGATAGAACACAAACTGGGGAAGTCGCTAAATAAGATCGGTGGACTGCAACAATGTCAGTATCCAGGTTGTGCTACTGTGGTATAGTCACATGCAAGATGTTATCATTGAGGGAAACTGGGCAAAGAGTACATGGGATCTCTTTCTATTACTTCTTAAAACTATATGTAAATCTAGAATTATTTAAAAGTAAAAAGTTTAATTTGAAAAAAGTAAAGAGTGGCTGGAAGACTTGATAAACATATCAGTTTGACTACTGATTCACTGTCAAAGGTAAACTGATAAAGCTTTTCAGAATTTGGCTTTTAATAACAGTATCAGGAGAATCTTGCAGTGGCTAATGGTGTCACCAAATGCTGCTTACTAAATGTAGAATTATTCTGCCCTTTGAAAATAGCTAGAAAAATACAGTTTTGTATGTTAGGACAACTCTTAGAAGCCAAGTAATCCAGGAATTCAGTCACCTATTGATGTATAACATAAACTCATTTTAAGTGTGTAAATCAATGAGTTTTGAGAATGTATAGACCCGTGTAACCACCATCACCACAAAGAAGATATTGAGCATTTCCATAGCTCCAAAAAGTTCCTTCATGTCCAGTCCTAGTGAATAACTTATCTGCTTTTGGTCACTAGAGACTAGTTTTGCTTTTCGAGAATTTCATATAAAGACAACTATATAGTACATATTGTTTTGTGTCTAGATTCTTCTGTCTAGCATAATGTTTTGAAATTCTACCAGGTTACTGGACATAGCAGTCATTCATTTTGATTATATCTGGGTGGTATTTAACTGTACAGATGTACCATAATCTGTTTATCCATTCACTTATTGAAGTAACATTTGGGGTAGTTTTCAGTTTTGTCAATTACGAATAAGGCTGATATGAACAAGAGCATAGAAACCTTTGTTGGGCATGTTTTATTTCACTTGAGTGAATATGTAGTAGCTAAATTACTGGATTGCACAGAAAATTACGATAAACTTTATAAGAAACTTCCAAAATGATTTCCAAAGTGTTTGTACCAATTTACACTCCCACCAGCAGCATGCTTCACAACCTCACCAACACTTAGTATTGTCCATCTTTTCCTTTTAGCTATTCTGGTGGGTGTGCTGTGTTATCACACTGTTTTAATTTTGATGAACTCCAATATATCATCTTTATCTTTTCTTTTCTTGTTTGTGCTTTTTGAATCCTATCTAAAAATTATCTGCCTCCTCTGAAGTCACAAAGATTTCCTCCTATGTCTTCTTATACAAGTTTTATGATTTTAGCTTTTAAATTTAGGTCTATGATCCATTTTAAATTATTTTTTGTTTATGGTGTGAGGTAAGGATTGAGGTCCATTTCCCCCTGATACTGACAGACAACTGTTCTAGCACTATTTGTTGAAAAGACTATCCTTTCCTCACTGAACCAACTTTCTATCTTTGTGGAAAATCAATTGGCCATACATGTATGGATCTATTTCTGGACTCTATTCTGTTTCATTCATGTATACATCTGTTCTACCAATTCTATGTTGTCTTGATTACTGTAACTTTATAGTAAGTTTTGAAATCGTTTAAGCCAAATCCTCTTGTTGTCCTTTTTCAAAAATGCTTTGGCCACTCCAGTTCTTTTGCATTTCCAAATAAATCTTAGAATGAACTTGCCATTTTTTACAGAATAGCCTGTTAGGATTTTAATTGGGATTATTTGAATGTATAAATCAATTTGGAGAAGACTGATATCTCAACAACATTGAGTCTACTAATTCAAGAGCCTGGTATATTTCTCTAGCTAGTTCTTCTTCAATTTCATTCAGCAATATTTTGTAATGTTCAGTGTAGTGATCTTGATATTTCTTGTTAAATTTATCTTTAAGAATTTATACGTTTTGATGCTAGTATAATTAGCCTTGCTTTAAAACCATATCATTTGCCAGTTGTTAATAAATAAAATCTATTTTTGTACATTGACATTTTTCTGAGATCTTGATAACTTCACTTATTTGTTCTAGTAGTTTTTTTTTTTTTTTTTTTTTTGCTGAGGAGGATTCCCCATGAGCTAACATTTGTTGTCAATCTTCCTCCTTTTGCTTGAGGAAGATTTGCCCTGAGCTAACATCCATGCCAATCTTCCTCTATTCTGTGTGTGGGTCACTGCCACAGCATGGCTGCCAACGAGCAGTGTAGGTCTGCACCCAGGAACTGGACCTGGGCCACTGAAGCAGGGTGTGCCAAACTTAACCACTAGGCCCTGGGGCTGGCCCCTGTTCTGGTAGCTTTTATGCAAAAATAACGTCAACTGAAAATAGAGTACATCTTCCTTTCCAACCTGTATGCCTTGTCTCGCCTTATTACACTGGCTAGGACCTCCAGTAAAATGTTGCACAGAAGTGGTAAACTGGACATGTTTACATTGTTACTAATCTTAGAGGGAAATATTTCGTTTTTCACCATTAAGTATGAAGCTGGTAGTAGGTTTTTCACAAATGTCCTTTAAAAGGTTGAGGACATTTCCCTCCAATCCTAGCCTTCTGAGAGTTTTTATCATAAATGGATGTCGAACTTCGTCAAATTCTTTTTTCTGCATTTATTGAGATGGTATCCTTTATTCTTTATATATGATGAATTATATCAATTGGTTTCAAATGTTAAATCACCCTTGCATTCCTTTATATTGCTAGATTCAATTTGAGAATTTCTATGTGTATACATATAAGGAATATTGGGATGTTGGTCTGTAATTTTTCCCTTCTTGTAGTTTTTGTATGGTTTTGGTACCAAGATGATATCAGCCTTATGAGTTGGGAAGTTGTTCCTCCCACCTCCCACAGCTATTTTCTAAAAGAGTTTATGTAGGATTAATATTATTTCTTCCTTAAATATCTGTTATTCACCAATAAAGCCATCTGGGTCTGGGGTTCTCTTTTTGGGGAGGTTATTAATTATAAACTTGATTTTAAAAATAGATATAAGAAGACTTAGGTTTTCTATTTTTTATGTGTCAGTTTTGGAAATTTGTGTCTTCAAAAATTTTGCTGGGGGCTAGCCTGGTGGCGCAGTCATTAGGTTCACACGTCTGCTTCAGTGGCCCAGGGTTCTCTGGTTTGGATCCCAGGTGTGGACCTATACACCGCTTGTCAGGCCATGCTGTGGCAGGCGTCCCCACATATAAAGTAGAGGAAGATGGGCCCGGATGTTAGCTCAGGGTTAGTGTTCCTCAGCAAAAAGAGGATTGGCAGCAGATGTTAGCTCAGGGCTAATCTTCATCAAAAAAAAAAATTGTTCATTTCATCTAAGTCCTCTCTCTTAATTCTAATAGTGGTGAGTTATGACGTCTTCTCTCTTTTTTTCCCCCTTGATGAGTCTAGGCATAACTTAGTCAACTTTACTGACCTCTTAAAAAATAGCTTTCGATTTCACTTACTTTATTTACTGAGTTCCCATTTTTCTATTTTATTGATTTCGGCTCTGTATTATTTCTTTTCTTCTACTTTGGGTTTTATTAGTTATTCATTTTCTAGCTTCATAATTGGAAGTTTAGATCCTTGATGATTTTAGACTTTTCTTATTTTCTAATATAATTACTTTAAACTATACATTTGTCCTGAGCATTGCTTTATGCTGCAACACAACATTTTTTATATATTTTCACTGGGTTCAAAATATTTCCTAATTTATCTTTTGATTTCTTCTTTATACCATGGATTACTTGGAAGGGTGATTGTTTAATTTCCAAATATTTGGGAATTTTTGCAAAAGCCTTTTTTTTTTTTTTTTACTGATTTCTAAGTTAATTTTATTGTGGTCACAGAATGCACTTTGCATGAATTACAGGATATTTTTCAGACTTGTCTTATAGCCCAGAATACTGTAGATCTTAGTAATGTTCCATATTCATTTGAAAAAAACTATGGATTCTGCTGTTGTTGGGTGGAATGTCCTGTAACTGTCCAGTTGGTTGACAGTATTGTTCAAGTCTTCTGTGTCTTTACTATTTTTATCTATTTGTTCTATCAATTACTGAGAGAGAGTAGTGAAAAACTCTCCAATTAATTGTGGATTCAGTTTTTGCTTTATGCATTTTTTGAAGCCCTACTATTACAGAAATATACATTTAAGATTCTTATGTCTTCTTGATGAACTGGCCTCTTTGCAGCCTTCTTTGTCTAATATTAACAAAACCACTCCAGTTTTCATATGAGTAGTGTTTGCATGGTATGTCTGTTTCTATCCCTTTACTTCTAACCCATATATGTCTTTATATTTAAATTACTGTCCCCTCCCCCAGACAGCAAATAGTTAAGTCTTGCTTTTTTTAATCCACTTGGGCAATTTCTGCTTTTTATTTGGAGTTTCTAGACCATTTACATTTAACGTAATTTATCAATATAGTTGGTTTAAATCTACTATCTGTTTCTTTTATATTTATCCCATCTGTCCTTTGTTACTCTTTCTCTTCTTTAAGATTTCTGTTGCCTTAATTGCATATATTTTCACAATACATTTTATGTTATTTCTCCTGTTTGCTTCTTAACTACCATTTTTTGCTTTAATTTTTAGTCATTGATCTAGGCCAGCATTTATTTTGATATAACCTGTTCCTTTATTATACATTCAAATATATTCAAAAGACTACCAGTATAACTCATATACACATTTTATACTGATATATCCATAATGAACTTTCAACACCTATAAATACATTGCCAGTTCTTTTCATCTAAACCCCCACTAACTCTCACCTCTTCTAGATTATTCTGAGGCAAATGACAGATAACATATTATTTCATCTGTAACTATTTCTGTATGTATCTCTGCAAGGACTTTTTAAAAATATGAAAACAATAGAATTTTTCCATTGAAAAAATTAACAATAATTTCTTGATAGCATTAAGGAGCCTGTCACTGTTCAGATTTCCCTGATTGTCTTTTAAAAAGAATTTTTTCACAATTTGTTTGAATCAAGATTTAAATAAGGTCATTCCTTGCAAATGTTTTTTTTTAACTGGGGGGGGGTGAAAAAGATTCAGTAAGATTTAAAAACACTGCTGCTGCCACTACCATCCCTGAATCCAAGTAGGCCTGCTGTTTGAGTTAAAATTTTAAATAATAATTAAAAAGATTTAATTTGCAATATTAATTAAACAGCGCTCCTATACTACACACATTTTAAATTGGAGTTTCCATTTTACATTGAAGAATATCATTCTTGGGAATTCTCTGAAGCCTACAATGCCACATCTTAGGTAACACTCCATCTTTTGACAGCTTCAATTTTGGACCATTTCCAATATGAGTGATTTCCTATTACTTCATCAATATTATATTGCCAAATTCTGTAAGGCCATAATAACATCTTCCAAGAGGAGGGAAACTGATCAGGAATACTCTCTTAAATTTTTCCTGCACTGTTTTATTTATGACAATTAAGAGTTAAAGTGACTTAAAAATGTGAAGACTAGGGACTTCAAAAAATTAACCATTCTGACGTAGATTCTATTTCTGGAGTTTTAATGACATTGCTTTACCTCCCAAGGAAATGAGCTAGAGATGTAGAGACAGCAATTGATAGGTTATGAGGACTAAGCTAATCAAAGATATTTAATAAATTATTCATAATTTCCTCATTGGACCTTTTTTTTTATTAGCCTAAACTTTTTACAAATCAAAGGTAAATTGAAAAACTCTATTACTTTAGGGAAAACACAAAAGGGCTTGAGAGCTGATTTTATTATGTCAAATAACATACTCTCTAAAGAAATTTAATTAAGATTCTGATTATACTAAGCATTGTCATAATTGTATAAGATTTAATGAAAAAGAGTTGATGAACATTTTTACAAACTTAAGAATGAATGCATTTGTACTTAAGTGCATGAGGATTATTAGCTTTGAAAAGTATCTCAGTATATGCTAGCGACAATGAAAGTCACTTCTTACATTTCCAGTCTGGGAAAAATAGTTAACTGTTATTTTAGTTAAATTATATCACGTCCACCATTCTATAAAAGAGAGCCAAATGTCAAATAAATATAGCCAAAAAAGCTGCAGAAGTAGAATAACCTGTTAATGTTCATGTTTCAGAGTCCATTAGTGATATTATGGAGCCATAGATTTCTGAAATACTTTCCCTTCTGTTCTGAGCATTTTTTTAATTCCAGAAATTCAATTAGATATTCAAGTCTTATTTAATTATCTATACTGTAGACTCTACAGTGTTCCAAAAATCCTAACTGTAACATGAGGCCTACAATGCGTCTTAGACTGATACTGAACTGGTGTGAAACAGTTTCACGAGAATTTGCCTAGTTCTTTTTAATTTGTGTGAACTATGGGTTTGTTTCTTGGTTGGGTCCATGCTTTATTGTCATGCTTCTCAAATTACATATGTTCTGATGTGCCACAGGATAAAATAGCACATTTTCTAGGAATAAAAGTTTTCCTTTTCTCACTGAAGAAAAATCGATGGATAAGTAATAAAAATTGTAATCTTAAACTGAATACGGCTATATTTTAGAATATAAAAGAAAATTCATATGCATTAAAAAAATAAAATACTAGATTAAAAGACAAATAAACCTGCCCTTTCATGGGTCTCTTTGGGCTCTGCTGCCAGAATCTCTGTCCATTTGCCTTTATTTTACTTAGAGAAGTTGGTGAAAAGTAATGCTCTACTGAATTCACAAGAATTCTGAACATTACTATTTTTAAGAGTTTGAAAGAGTTTAATAAAAAATGCTTAGAGGATCAGATGCTTTAAATTTGTTTTATATCTAATACACTAGGCATGCTTGATTGTTTATTTTATCTTGGGCTAGTATATTATTATTCCATTGTGGTTTGGCCCATTTCCAATTTCAGAATGCCTTGAGCCACAAATGTAGGTAGTGAGTGACTTTATCCTTATCTTCTGAAAACGGCAGCACACACAGAAAGATCTCATTCCATCTTTGACCTGGAAGATGAAAGAGGAATGAAGGGTATTGGGAGAACATTAAGTTCTCTGAACATCTCACTAAGGAGTGCTCAGCACAAACTCACAAGGGCTACAAAGTCTCTTTTTAAAGAATCAGACTAAATCACAACCAGATGGTTGTGTGTTGCTCATTTTGGGGGTGGTGTATGTGTGTGCTGGGGTGGGATGCAGGAGGTCACCAGTCAAAGTTACACTGCTGCTACAAGTCTCAGGTAAATCCACAGGATGATCAACTCCACTCCCGTTTCAATTTAGGATAGGCTCTGTCAGCTTCTACTTGTGGATGATCTGCCACAGATTTAGGCTTCAGATAATTTCTATTCTCTCAGCCACTCACATAATGCAGAAAACAGTGCCTTGTCTGAAATGAAACTGTTGCACTACAGGACATGAAACATTTATAGAAGCCAGTCGAGAAAAGCAACTGATGGCTGCTGAGGGGTTTAATGAAACAAAGATAGAGTGCCCTTCATCCGCATTCATAAAATAGTTATTTGTACACAGTAGATCATAAAATTTAAGGCCACACATACTATTCTGTCCTCATCATTTAATATATTTGAAATACATGTTTTAAAAATATCAAAATCCACTGTATACAGATATTTAAAAATATATCCACTGTATTTCAATACTAAATCTCTAAGAAAAACTCAAAGCAGTGAGTCTTCTCAGCACTCTGTCAATAATCTGGGGGAGTTCTGCTTCCTTCAAAGGCAGCTCCTCGCCCAGCCAAGAAAGATCTACAAATGAGAAAGCTCCTCCAGACAAGGCTGACTACGTTCTCAGAGTGCTTCCTGAGCCAGCTCCAAGATATACATTCCTTGAACTTGCATAGGCTTCCCTTGCTTTATCTTCATTCTATTTCTCCAGTTTCTTCTCTTCCTTGTCCTTCCAATTTGGATAGCTTTATGATAGCATTTTCCAGCTCTTTGTCCTCTACCCATGCTTCCTAATCTATTTCGTGCATTCCTACGCTGAATTCCTCTTTTGAGCTTCCTTGGGTCACTCCTCTGACCAAAGTGACGTCCCTAGGTGTGTGATCCCCCTTCCTAGTTATGCCAAATGAAGGGAACCAGAAGACGTTATGCCAAAATAAGCCTTTTTGACATTTTGAGCTGAAGGCAATTAAGCAGTAGCAAATGCAGGGAAAGCTCTCTGCCCTCTCCCTATTTGCCTAAAAGCAGGATATAAATTTACAAAAGTGTCCCTTCTTCCCTCTCTAACAGGAAGGACAAAAGTTAATCACACAGCAACTTTAGACCCTACCAGCCTGTAGATGGCACAGAGGAATCTACATAACGAACTTTACTAACCAGCCTTTATCTCCCACTCCTTTCCCATATATTTGCCTTCCTACAATATGCCACCTCTAGAGACTCAAGGTCCTTTTCCTTTGTCTTGTCATTTCTCTAAAAATGTATTGTTCTTTGTTTAAGATGCTATATAAACCTGAATTCTAGGCCACCTCTTTGGGTTACTCCTTTCTGAGTTTCTCTCCCATATATATGAGATATACATGCTAATAAACTTCTGTTTGTTTTTTCTTGTTAATTTTTCTTTTGTTACAGAGCACAGTCCAGAACCTAAGATGGGTAGGGGAAAAATTTCCTCCCCTACACTAACGTGGTTTCCCAGAACTTGCCTCCCTCCTGGCTTAGGGCAGACAGAAATAATGCCATAAAAATCCTCAGACTTAACTGGGCAGCAGTACTAAACACGTTTCCTGGTTTAATTGTAAAAGACATGAAATATTTCTGTGTACCTTCTTAATTTCTATTTAAAGGAGCAAAGTTGTTATAATAGATCAAAAATTATTTGCTAAAATGTTCACTGCTCCCAAGACATCAGGTATCTTATGAATCCATGAAGAACTTACAATGACAGCTCCGTTAACAGGGAAGAGGATGTTCTGGCCAAACATCCTTTGTTTGTTTGATGTTCCTAAAAGTAGCTTCTGTGACAGCGCCCAGGGCAAGGACATTTCTCCGCTTTATGATACCTTGGAAATTCTTTTTCAAGTGTGTCTCACTGTCCTAGTTGATCTCCCCCAAATTTTTACCAATACCAAGCTCTGCAATTCTATTTTGGGTTATAAGCAAAGTTATTAGTCACAGTTTGTTGAATAATTAAATAGGCATAATAAATGCAGAAAAGACGTTTCGTACACACTTTCCTCCAGATGAAAACTAGAGTTTGAATGCACAGATGTAGAAAAGTTTCAGACATTACTGAAATAGAAAACGTTGACTCAACACTGCTCTGCCCCTTTCCTTCGTCCCTTGATTCTCTGGAGCAGAATTCTGAATGCCTGTTTCCTAAGCCAAATAATTAAAAAGTAACAATAGGTCTGTACAATCAAGTACTTCCTAAAAGCTTAATGTTAAAACAAATGAGATGATTTCCCATTGTCAATCGTTTTTCAGTCAACTAGCCTGCACTCACAGAAAACAAAACAGTATAGTTATATGAACAATAGTTTCCCATCCCCTAAGCTTCAGAAGTTTGATGGCTCGAATGCCTTAATAAATGCGTTTCCACGTATTACACATCAATCTCATTTTTAAGCTTTCAATGAAATTTTCATTAAGAATAAAAAACGTTACTGCAGCATTATTCACAAGAGCCAAGATATGGAAACAACCTGTGCCCATCCACAGACGAATAGATAAAGAAAACGTGGTGTACATATGCAATGGAATATTATTCAACCATAAAAAGGAAATCTTCCCATTCGGGAGGACATGGATGAACCAGGAGAGCATAATGCTAAGTGAAATAAGTCAGATGCAGAAACACAAATGCTGTATGATCTCACTTATATGTGGAACCTAAAAAGGCAAGCTCGTAGAATGAGAAAGTGGGACGGCAGTTGCCAGTGGCAATATTGGTCAAAGGGCCAGACTTTCACTTAGAAGATGGATAAGATCTAGGGATTTAATGTCCAGCATGGTGAGTAGAGTTAATAGGATTGTCTTATGTACTTGAAATTTACCGAGAGTACATCTTAAAAGCTCTCAACACAAACATACACACAAAAGGTAACCGTGTGAGGTGCTGGACATGTTAACTTGATTGTGGTAAGCATTTCACAATGTATACACAGCGTACTAAATTACCATGTTGTACACCTTAAAAAATCTTGTGGTACAACCTAAATATATACAATTTTTGTCAATCATACCTCAATGAAGCTGGAAAAGAGAATAAAGAATAATATACGATATATTTTCATGAACCTTAAAAGCTGAGAAGAAATTAATGATTTATAAATGGTTTTATAGTTTGGAAATTTTTTCCCTCAGTTATGTCATAAAAAGTTCACATAAGGCATTGTGATGGGGGAATTCTCATTATTTAAAAATATTTTTTAGGGTTGGAACACCCAATTTTGTAAACATTTACAATCCATGTTTTGTATCTGAAATACTCTGTCCCATAGTTTGCCATAAACTTTTATTCCTCAAGCCTTCCATTATTTGAAATTCCTAAAAGCCAGGGTTGACTTATAAAACTCATTCCATATTTGCACATTCTACGACATATTTTCACACATTCTCTCGCAATGTCCTTGACCCTAAGCAGTGTACATGGTAAATACTTTTCTTTCTTTATGTATTTGTAAAAGGAACATTCATTTCTTTACAATAATTTTTAAGTAGGCTTGTATAAAGGTTGCTATCTATCTGTCCTAGATTATCAATCTTGAGGTAATGTCTGTGTCTTTTTAATACATTTTTAATAGCATGTAGCACAATATCAAATTTCAATGTTACAAAATGACTTTAGAAAAAACTCTTCATACTTCCAGCTACAAATACCTTACCAATGTGAATAAGATTTAAATTCTGTTATAAAATCCAACCTATCAATAATTAAACATAAGAATATTAACATTTATGGGTTTGTCCATACAGAATAGGTCTATATCCAATCTTTTCCCTGTAACTCATATATCAAATAAACAACAACAATAAGGAAAAATAAACTTTTATCTAGTTTATTTTTTAGAGGGTTCCAGGGCACATGTGTCTCTGGAATGAAAATGAAGTTGGCAAATACTTGGAAATATTTATTTTAAAAATAAAATTCTTAGACAGAAAAAACAGCACTTGTCACAATAAAAGACCAGTCATGATACAGTGAAGGGCGTTATAATGAGCTCTTCCTAGAAATCATGGGGACAAAGTAATGTGTTCTGATAGTTTCCACTTGCCATTCTGGCATCATTTTGAAGCCATAGGGGTTCTGACTGATACCAGTTCATGAATGTCTATGCAAATTCCAAGTGATAAAACACGCAGTCATTGTTGTACAAACAGTAAGAACCTGTAAACCAAGATCATACATAATGGAAAAACTATTTTATTTTTTTAAAGCTGGCACTGAAACCATGAGAGTAGGAAGGACTTGAATACTAAATGATGTGTATTGAGGCAGCAGCTCTTTAATCTGAAAAACTGGGTTTAGTTCACACATGCAGTCTAGCAAGAAACTTTTTTTTTTTTGGAGGAAGATTAGCCCTGAGCTAACATCTGCTGCCAATCCTCCTCTTTTTGCTGAGGAAGACTAGCCCTGAGCTAACATCCATGCCCATCTTCCTCTACTTTATATGTGGGACGCATGCCACAGCATGGCTTTTGCCAAGCGGTGCCATGTCCGCACCCAGGATCCAAACCGGCGAGCCCCTGGCAGCGGAAGCGGCACGTGAAAACTTAACCCCTGTGCCACTGGGCTGGCCCCTAGCAAGAAACTTTCTGAGAGTATTTGGATTTCCAATGCTGTTCTTCTTTCTGTATCACAGCAACATGATAATCTTCCTTTTATGTGTCTGTATTAAAAAATATATTTTATAATTTTAATTATAATATAATAATGTATTTATATAGCATAATAGTTTATCATTTTTAAAATATTAATTTTTAAATATAAATTTAAATGCATACAAATATATTTTAAAATGCAGATGGTACCCCTCCACATCCCTTATATTAATAAATTTCAAATGCCCTGCCTTACCATCTACCTGTTCTTTTAAAAATTCTTCCTTTTCCTATCAGAATTTTAACTTCTAAACCCAAAGCCATTCACCTTAGCCCCGACTTAAAAGCCTTAACAGCTCCCTACCACCTAGAGCAGCGTTCCCCAAACTTAAGGCACTTGCTAACTCCTTTTGTGATTATTTACCGTATTTTTCTTCTCCTTGTACTATTATTTGTTTAATAGTTTGAAAAAAATGAGCTTCCTTTTATAACTTAAATTAAAAAATTTTCTGCCATTTCCACAGTGGAATACAGTTCATCTTGCTTTACCAGTCAGAAGAGAATAGGTTATGCAGAGGTAACAACAGAGCCCCAAATCCCAGTCCACAAACTGAGTTAGTTTCTTGCTCACATTACAGGTCCATCTGAGGTCACTGGTGGGTCTGCTCCACATTTTTGTACTCTGTGACCATAGCTAAAGGAACATCTATTCTGGGACAGTGCCAACTTTACTCCAAAGGGAAAAGAGGACACGGCAAATCCTTGCTCTTAAAGTTTCAGCTCGGAAGTGACACAGCTTGGTTCCACACTCATTTCCTTGGCCAGAGCAAGTCCTGTGAATAGGACTGAATGGGCGAGGGAAATCTAATCTTTCCCCAGCGAGCGCAGCAGATAATTTGAACAATAATACAACCAAACACAGTTGCCAAGAATAGAAGATAGTTATAATAAAAATGGAATGAAAACACATTATCAATTTCTAGTTAGATAATGTTTCCTGCCAAGTGTTAAAATCCTGATAGTGCCAACCAATTTTCTTCTTAATATATTTAGTATATCTGGAAGAGAACTATATCTCACTATGTCATATCCACATCTGGGTATCACATAAAGTCATTCACCTAAAATCTTTGCCAGTATGATTTCCACACCTATGAAAATGTACCTATAAAAATCAAATTAAATTGCTAAATAAGGCTCTCCGACACTGATCCAAACTCACATTTCCAGGATCAACTCCAGTCTTGCATTTTCCTTCCTCTTGTTCCTATTGCTCCCTATGTCCCCTCTTTGACAAATCCCAAGCTCCCCAGACTTCAGCTCTGCAGTACCAGATCCTCGTTGCTAAGTTGCAGCAATATTTGATGAACCAAGACTCGCCATTGTTATTTGATATTCATCAAACACATGCAATTCTAGTCTCAGCCTTTATCATTATACTAAAAGTATTACAGTGTTCTTTAGTGAGAAATAACTCACAGACTACTTTTCAGATGAAGTATGAACTGAAGAATAATTTAAAAAATGTAAAAGGGACTAACCAAAAATTTAAGGTTTTGGCCTAAAATGAAGGGTAGTCAAATATATTATGAGTGTTACTACTTGGATAAAACTGTTAAAATGTGTTTATTATTATAATTAAATGTCAGCTAAGAAACTGGACAATGAACATGGAGGAGACAGATAAATTATTCATAAATATTTTGCTTTTCTTATTTGTATACTTTGCATCATAAATAGCATCAGATTTCACAAGAGACAATCTCTAAATCCAAGAAAGTCTAAGTTTCTGCAAGTGAAAAGAGAAGACCCCAGCGGGATTTGGTCTCTGAAATTATTTATGTATAGATGAAACTTACAAATGCAAAGCACACAGCTACAGATCTTATAGGGGGTAATCTAGCATAATGACTTCTATTCCGGCAAAAACACAAAGGAAAGTTTAGTTCAAAAAGAAAAATGGATTAAAATATTTTATATTAGATTCTCTCTCTACTTCTCTCTCTCTATAAAATGTATGCTGGCAAAATTTTAATTTTAAACTATACTTTATTTTAAATCCCCAATATAAATAACTGATAACAACAGCAATCCTGTATATGAATACATTAAGACACTGATATAGTTTGTTAATGATAAATTTCTTTTTCTAAATGCCAACTGATGCATATCTTTAAAAATTAAATTAAAAAAATTAAATTAAAAAAGAGAGGTGATGAAGGAAAATTCCTGTTTTTGCTATTTGGCCTAATTTCATAATACACCTCATACTGTCACTACAGATATATTGCTTCCCTGATATCCCAGTGAATGTTTTGAGGAAATGTGCTGAATATTCCTTTCAATAATTTTTAAAAAGTATTTGTCATGTAGTATGACTACAAGCAATATGTAGTATGCATTCTTAAAGTACATGGTTAAGTTTCATTCTTTAAACTTTTTCAGTGTTTTAATCAGTACCAAGTAAACATTTAACATTGTTAATAAAATCGTTATCACTCTCATTTTTCTTTTAGAGGTTTCCTTTCCTGGAAATAAGTATGAATGCAGGAGATAAAACTAAAATGAAATAATAGGAACACCACATCCTCTCATTTGGAACTGTGGTACTTTCAAACTCTTATATATAAATTTTCCACTGATGGCAGCCTTTTCCATTTCTCATTAAACAATTATTGATTGAATGCTTGATATGTACAAGGCATCAAGGGATTAAAAATAGTGCAGGATACAGACACTGGTATCTATAATCCAGAAGAGAAGATACATCCAAACCCAAATTACTAGCATGTAAGACAGTATAATTATCATATAAATTATATAAGGGAGTGCTAGAGGACAGTAGGGGATATAATCAGCATTGTGTTCTGGGGCCAACCAGAGACTGTAAGGAAAAAGTGACACCTGATCTGGGCAAAAAATAATGGTTAAAAGTCAGGCAGAGATCACAAAGGGGAGAAGGAGGGTAGATTCCAGGCAGAAAGGACAGCCTGTGGAGAGGCATCCAGGCAGGAAATCATAATGGATATGGGATATTTCTCATAAGGGGTTTAGATTGACTAGAATTCCGTGTGGGAGAGGGGTGGGATGCGGGGAAAAAAGGCTGGTTGTTGTATCAGAGTGCAGCTTTCAGAAAAACTTCTCTGCTGAATGAACACAATAAACCAGGCATTCAGTGCGAGTTAGAACAATGAATTGCCAAATAGCGAATTTATCTAGCTATTTTAGTGTGTATAATTACAGGGCGAAAATGATGTATTATAGGAAACAAATACTGAATCAGCACATTAAGAAAGTATCCCTCATTAGCAATACTTTTCAAGAGTCAGGGTGTTTAAAGTTCCAGAATATTCATGGTTTTGTATGTAGAGAGAGCCAGGAGACATGGAGGTGGATGCACAGACACAGATAAATAAATAGAAAGTATCCTAATGCACTTATCTGTTAGGAAGTGCTTATTCTAATCTAGAAAATGTGTTACTGACAAATCTAAGAAAAAAATAAAAGTTAGTAAACGATATTACTACTTACATTTGCACAGGGCATTCTATTTTTACAAGTGTCTTCAGATAGACCCTTATTTAATCTTCATAAAAACCAGACTGTTAAACAGCAATTATATGACTCCCATTTTACTCAGAGAGGCCCAGCCTGTCCAAGGGCCACTTATGAGGTAAATGATAAAAGCTCAAATTTGAAACTGTCTGACTCTAAAATGTGCATCTTTCCACTACCCAAATGTTGTTCCCCTAAAAATGGTGGACTTACTGGCTTTTTAACTTCGAGAAAGTCATTCAGACCCTCTAAGCATCACTGTTCTTCTGTCTAATGGGAATAAAAATCTCACTTCACAGAGGTGTCCAATTGGTTTTGGAAAATTACATTTTTTCTAGAAAACTGTCTGTTTTACCTGTTTCCAAATGCATTGGACAATTTTATTCGTAGTGTTCTCTTATGAGGTTTAAAATCTTTACTATCTGTTATGTGCCCTTTTGTCATTCTAAATACTGTTTATCTGTGCCTTCTTTCTCTTCTTAACCAGTATTACCAGAGGTTTCTTCATTACATTGATCTCTAAGAAACAACTTACTTTTGTTTTTTGATCCTTTAGTATTTCTTTGCTTTGCCTTATTTTTTTTTTCTCTTATCTTTTAATTTCCATCGTCTGCTCACTCTACAGGCTAACTCTGTGTTCTAGTTCTAACTTCCTGTGGATCTTTTCAGTTGTTAATTTTAATGTCCTATTTTCCATTAAGATTTCTTCTTCCCCCTTTAATTAATTTGAAGTATTTTTTTAACCTCCCAAACTAAAGTAGAAGTGGTGATAAATATCTTTCTATTGCTTGCAGTGTTATTGCATTTTGGTTAGAAAATATGTTTTGCGTAATATTGGTTATCTAGATTTACTTAAAATTTACTGAAATATATATACATTTATAAAAATTTATTGAATTTGGGGCTGGCCCCGTGGCCAAGTGGTTAAGTTCGCGCACTCTGCTGCAGGCGGCCCAGTGTTTCGTTGGTTCGAATCCTGGGCGCGGACATGGCACTGCTCATCAAACCACGCTGAGGCAGCATCCCACATGCCACAACTAGAAGGACCCACAACAAAGAATATACAACTATGTACCAGGGGGCTTTGGGGAGAAAAAAGGAAAAAAATAAAATCTTAAAAAAAAAATTTCTTGAATTTATTGTTCTTGAATATGGTAAATTGTCATAAGTGCTCTATGTTTGCCTGAAAGGAATGAAATTCTCTATGTGTTAGGTTGATTATTTAACTCTTACACCAAGCTTGTTATTAAGTTTTCCCAATTCTCTAATCTGTTATTTTTTTTGTCTTCTTGATTTAGCACTTATCTAATTTTTTTCACTCCTTTATTTCCAACCTTTCTATGATTGTCTCTCATAAATAGCATACAACTGCATTAAAAAAAATCCAGTTTGCGGATCTTTGTCTTTAATAGGTATGTTTAATTGGTTTATCTTTACTATAATAGCAAGCGTATATTTATACTTAATTTTGCTGGGTTTTTTGGTGATTCCTCCTAACCATGTTTTTTTTCCCCTGTAAATTCCCTCTTTTCCTGTTTTATTCGTTTGATTGATTCTCTTGGTTTTTTCCCCCTCTATTAGTACATATTTTTAAGAAATGACACTCATATTTTTAACATGTATATTTAGCAAGTTTCAAAACTAATTATAGTCTCCATTTGTTTCTGGAAAAAAAAACAAAGGAATATAGAGGGTTTTTTCTAGAAGTTCCCATACCACCTTCTATGTTATTTATCTGTTATTTTAGTTTTCCAAGGTTTTTTTTTAATTTACTTAAGTATATACTTAGGTATATACCTGTACAGATACTTACACATATACACATACAATGCACAACTCAGAAGTGTACAGCTTTCAGTATAATTGAAACAATTATACTACCTTCTTTATTTCTTTTACACATATTATTTAAAAATCTCTTTCAAAATTTTATTTGTAATACAAGGTTCTTTAGGTATTCATTTTTCCATTTGTTACACTTGGTGGCTTTCTTTCCTTCATTAATTGATGTAGTCTGTAATTTTTGACTGTCATCTCATATTTACTGAGTTGCTTTCCAAACAAGTCTCATGTGTCCTGGGTTCTGACAACGGCATGTTTATGTTTGAAGTGGCTCTGTGGATATCTCCAGTTTGGGACCCACTTTTTTTCAGTGTTCATGTTTTTCAACACGTTCACGCTTCACAAAGGCAGTGTGAAATTAGAACCCGTGCTTCCCCATAGTGAAGGCTCCCGGTTCTGCTTTCTCATGTGTGACACTGCTTCTATTCAGGGCCCCAAGTGGGCAGCAGAACTTAGCAGCTTGCCCAGCCCAGCCCAGTTTTTCTTGCCCCTATTTCAGAGCGTAAATAGCACTTCACAGTTCTAGAGGCAAGGCTGGGAGCTTTATCTCTCTCAGCAACTGACCTCTCACCATGAAGCCCTGCTTCGCTTCTGATATTCCCATGGGCTGTTGGGTCTCTATATGGACTTGCTGCTCTCCCTCTCATTTGTGGCAGCTGGGGATTTCTCTCCAGTTCAGCTGTGCATTAAACCAGTGTTCGCACGTGTGTGGGATGCGTGTGGGAGGGGCAGGGGGTGATGGGCAAGAGGAGAAGGTTTTCCCTCAGCTCGGTGCACTGTATTTTCTAGAAGTATGCTAAATGATTTTTAAATGGGCTTTCCTTTTTTATTTTTAATTGTGGTAAAATACACATAACATAAAATTTACCATCTTAACCACTTTAAATGTTAACCATTTTTAATTGTACAGTTCAGGAGTGTTAAATATATTCACACTGTTGT
Source organism: Equus asinus (assembly GCF_041296235.1). NCBI lineage: Eukaryota > Metazoa > Chordata > Mammalia > Perissodactyla > Equidae > Equus > Equus asinus. The sequence continues at coordinate 976,698 of NW_027224846.1, forward strand.
GCAAACAATCTTCAAAACTAGTTTCATTTTGCAAAACTGAAACTCCATATCCGTTAAACAACAACTCCCTTATCCCCCTTTCCCCCGATCCGTGGCAACCAACACTCTTCTTTCTGTCTCTATAATATGACTGCTCTAGGTATCTCATATTAGTGGAGTCATACGACATTTGTCTTTTTGTGACTGGCTCATTTCACTTAACATTACGTCTTCAAGGTTTATCCATGCTGTAGTATGTACCAGAATTTCTTTCCTTTAAGTCTGAATAATCCATCATTGTATGTATATACCATATTTTGTTTATCCACCCATTTGTCAATTGATACTTGGCTCGCTTCCATCTTTTGGCTATTGTGAATAATGTTGCTACAAACATGGGTTTCAAATGCCTCTTCAAGATGTTGTTTTCAATTATTTTGGATATACCAAAAATGTAGTTGTTAGATGATATGTATTCTTTTTTAAAATTCTGTGAAACTACTGTACTGTTTTCCATAGTGGCTGCATCACTTTACATTCCTATCAACAGTGCACATTGTTTCCACTTTCTCCACATCCTCCACAACAATTGTTTTTTTGATAGTAGCCATCCTAATGGGTATGAAGTGGTATCTCATTGTAGTTTTGATTTGCATTTCCCTAGTGATTAGTGACATAGAGCAGTTTTTCATGTGCTTACTGGCCATTTGCAGATAGATCTTCTTTGGAGAACCAGATGATTTTCTAAAAATATTTTTTATTGAAATTTACCAACATATAGAAAAGCATGCTGATTGACTCAAAGTTTTGTTTCCAGTAAATTATGGTTGATTATACAAACAGTTTGCCTTAGTTGAGACAATTCAGACTTCATCAAAATCATCATATGAAGTCCATCATCAATGGTATTACCATTCCACCCCGCGTCCCTTCGGGAAATAGCTATAGTTAGAGATCAGGATATATGGCTATGAACTGCCTCAGTACTGGTCCCTGAAATATCTATAAATAGTATATCTCAGATGTGAATCCAAGTAATGGGAGATTTTGCCCTGAGAATTCCATTCCAGGTAATCGTATAAAACCTATCAATCAACCAACAAACAAAAATACAGTGAATGCTATTTTCCCTAGAAACGAAAAATCTGTTGTAGGACTTTTACATGGTGAACATATCCTGTCTTTTTTGCATTCTTTCTATCACAGATTGAGGCACCCAACAGCAGTGGCCAAGCTGGGGTGAGGGCTGCTGCTCTGCACAGAGAACAGTGACGCTCGCCTCTCACCAGCCCCCAGGCCCAGGCCCATCTGGGATGGAATCCTCTTCGTAGGCGCCCTGGTCGTCCGTGTCCGGCGAGCAGGAAGAGCGGGAGCTGAAGGACGGCCTCCTCAGGCTAGCGGCCGTGGCTGTGGAGGGCCCGGGCTGCTGTGCCCAACGGACGAGCCCGGCCCGGGAGAGAGCAGCAGAGCGCGGCCGGACTCCGCCAGGCTCGGCTCTGGGCAGGCAGGCGCGGCTCGCCGACGCCTCCCCGGACGGCGGCACAGCAGCCGCGCGCTCCCCGCGCGCGCCGCCGCCCCCACGCTCCCCGGCCGCTGCCCCGCCCCCCCTCCGGCGGTGGACTGCGGACAGCGACAGGGACACCCTCCTGGGAGAACTCCTGGGGCCCCGCCCACACGCTGCTTCGGACCTCCGCGGAGCGGCAAGGTGCGCTGACAGGGACGCAGGGTCCCCGCTATGCTCGCTCTTGGGGAACTGCAGACTCCTCGGGTTCGACTTGAATGTCACACCCGAAACCATGCAACGCCTACAAGAAAACATAGGCAGTATGCTTTTTGACATCAGTCTTAGCAGCCTATTTTCAAGTACCACGTCTGACTGGGCAGTGCAAACAAAACACAAAAGGAACAAATGGGACTACATCAAAGTAAAAGAAATCTTCTGCACGGCAAAGGAAACCATCCCACAAAACCAAAACACAACCTAACAACTGGGAGAAGATACTTGCAAACCATATATCGGATAAGGGGTTTATATCCAAAATACAGAAAGAACTCACACAGCTCAACAACAACAAAAATCAACAACCCAATTAAAAAGACGGGCAAAAGATCTGAGCAGTGATCTCTCCAAAGAAGACATACGGATGGCCAACAGGTAAATGGAAAGGTGCTCAACATCACTAGCCATCAGAGAAAGGCAAATCAAAACTACAAGGAGAGGTCACCCTACTCTGCTCAGAATGGCTCTAATGAAGGAGACAAGAGACAAGTGTGGGAGAGGATGTGGAGGGAAGGGAACTCTCCTGCACTGCTGGTGGGAGTGCAGACAGGTGAAACCACTATGGAAAGCAGTATGTAGTAGCCTCAGAAAACTAAGAATACATCTACCATATATATGATCCAGCTAGCCCACTGCTGGGTATTTATCCAAAGAGCTTGAAAACACCAATGCAGAAAGACACCTGCACCCCTAGGTTCACTGCAGCATTATTCACAACAGCCAAAACTTGCAAGCAACCTAGGTACCCATCAAGGGAAGAATGTCTAAAGAAGATGTGGTATGTATACACAATGGAATACTACTCAGCCCTAAGAAATGATGAGATCCGGCCATTTCTGACAACGTGGATGGACCTTGAGGGTATTACGTGAAGTGAAGTAAATCAGAGCGAGAAAGTCAAACACCCACACCAACCCTTTTCATATATTTAACGTATGCTAATTTCTCAGTTGCAAAGTTCGGTATTTACTATCTATGTGTCCAGACTGTTTGGGATTCCTTCTAGGCTCCTTGTCCTTTCATCAGGAGGATGTACAAAAGCAAGATGAAAAGGTGGGAAAAGTAGTGAAAAACTTAGAGCAGACTTGTGGATGGGGTCTCAGGGAATACTTGCCTTTAGCAACTGCAAACAACCAGTTCTCCCTGGGGCTTTTGAGGCTCTGGCTAAGCCTGAGCTGGTCCCGCCCTTTTTCCAGGACTTCTGGTTCCAGCTGCCATTGAGCTTTACTCAGAAGGAATGTGAGGTGGGATGGGGAGAGTTCCCTTTGGCAAGGGAGCATCCTAAGGACCAGCAGGTGCCTGGGGGGATTTCTACCCACGGGGGAAATGGGAGAGGAGCCAATGGAAGCAAACGCTTGGAGTCGTTTGTCTTCCCGGGAGCGGGTGTTTGGGAGCAGCCTGGGTTCTTAGCTGGAGCCCTGTCCTATTTGGGGGACACAAAGTGGACTGGGGACCCAACCTGTCCACTCCCTCCCTTCCTACCTTCACGTTCCTGAGAATGGCCTGCAGGACTGACTCCCAATGTCATCTGCCCAGGGACGGTCATGCTTGACCCTCCCTCCCTCCCTCCCATCCCTACGTTCAGATGCCTGGAATTTAGCTGGAGCTCTGAGCGTCCCGGGTCTTCTGTAAAGAGAAACGTGGGCGCTGCTGTGGGAATGGGCTCCCTGTGTGGTGGCTTCGCTTCTGAAGGTTTTCTTCTCTTTAGAGTGACCCTAAGAGCAGTTTTCCTAATTTGTTTCCCAAACATTTCCATAATCTTAATAAGTCTCACATACACACACACAGACACACACACACACACACACCATGTTCTAGGATGTGCAAGCACTGTTTTAGTTGCTGGCGACAGGTCAGAGAACAAACGAGACCCAGCTTTCAGGGAGGCATCAGTCTCAGAATGTACCTGAAGATATTTGACACCTGACAGGCACAACACATAGGGAAGCCTGAGGAGACGATGATGTCTGGATAGGGCTTCTCTTCCTTCTAGCCCTTCATACAAGAGTGTACTAGAGTCACACCTATGAAGATGACTTTGGTTTTTCTCTATTTTATTTTATTTTAACGTGTGTGTGAGTGAGGAATATTGGCCCTGAGCTAAGATCTGTTGCCAATCTTCCTCTTTTTTTTTCTCCCCACAGCCCCAGTACATAGTTGTATATCCTACTTGTAAGTTAGTCTAGTTTTTCTACGTAGGATGCTGCCACAGCATGGCTTGACAGGTGGTGGGCAGGTCCACGCCCAGGATCTGAACAGGCGAAGCCCAGGCCACCGAAGCAGAGTGCTTGAACTTAACCACTATGTCACTGGCCGGCCCCTCTCTCTATTTTAACAAGAGGATGATTGCTACTTTCTTTTCCTCTTAAAGAGTAAAATATGATTTTTTTAAATACAGGAAATTTGGAGGAGAAAATTTAAAATTACCCATAATCAAACATCTCAGAGAAATCAAGGCTGTTGTGGTGATGTGCAGCTTCCCTCGTATTTTTCTATATCTGTATATCCTGAAACATTGCTTTCTTATAAAAAAATTTTTTGTACAACAATTTCCCCAGTAGTACTATACTCACAGGTATTACCTATACATTTAATGTGTATTTTCAAAACAGCTTTATGAAAGGAAGGAGGGAGGGAGGCAAGGAGGGAGGAAAGAAACTCAAGAGAGAAAGAAAAAGGTTGCCAACTGGCTACCCCAGTGGAGAGCCCAGTACACTTCCCATTGCAAAATCCTGTACAGCCGGATAGCCAGGAACCGCAACCAGTGTTGCCTTCCCAGGGTTCTTGGCTTACATTGAATATGGTCCATTCATTCCACATTTCTGGGTGCGGGACATTGAATTGGTTTCTTTTCCAGAAAATCTGAAAGATTCCTCATTTTAGTCATTCGGGTATTAGATCATTTGAAAAATGGAAATTTCCAAAATAATTAAGTCACACAACTTTTTTTTTTTACCCCCAAGAAAAGAGATTTCTGGTGTGAAGCATGTAGAAGCTTCTCTCATTAAAACTCCTGGAAAGAGGCGGCTGGGCCTTATCGGGGAGTCCATAAGCTGTGCTGGTTGTGGCTCCACTCCCTAGTGAAATCCAGTTCTTCTTCCTCTTCTGCTTCGAGCCAAAAGCCCTGCACATTGTAGGGACTGAGAAGACATTGAAGCTACTTAGAGAGGAAGGAAAGCAACTCAACTCTAGCCAAGAAGAATGTGAAATTGCCCGTGGTTGCAAGGGCTTCTAGGAGTGACCAACTGGTTTCCTGGGCCCTTGGTTACCCACTAGCCTCGGAATAGTCAGGCTGAGAGCAGGTTCCAAGGTGTCCTTTAGGCTCTGTTAGTTTCAGCTCTGCACAGGTGGAGCATCTGCAGCATTTTCTCCAACCCAGTGGGGCACAATTTGGGACACACTGCTGCTTCCTATATCAGGGCCACGGGCCACCTGACCCTCAGTTCTTGCCTCTGCAGAACCGAGATGCAGAAATCTTTGGTTTCTGGGACTGAGACATGGGTCCTTGATCCTCTTTAGCTACGTAAGGGGCTCCTGGATCCTCTGGAACTGTCCAGCAACTGACAGACAAGAAATGAAACTAGGGGTGGGATTCAGGGTTCTGGCCCAGAGTCCCCTGTTCTTCCAGTTGAGATGGGACTGAGTGAGGATGCCAACCCACTAGGATGAGCCTTGGGAGCAAAATTTAAGGGGGTGTCTAAAACCTCAGTAATCAACATCAATAATATTTTAGTTGTGATGAAATACACGCAACATAAAATTTTCCACTGGGACCATTTTTAGGTGTACGGTTCAGTGGCATTAAGTAGATTCATACTGTCGTGCAACCACCACTACCATCCATCCACACAACTCTTTGCATTTTGCAAAACTGAAACGAACTCCCCATTCCCCTCTGCCCTAGCCCCTGGCAACCATGCTTCTACTTTCTGTCTCTGTTTAGCTGCTCTAGGTGCTACTTTAGATACATGCTCACAAAAGTCCTGAGAAGGCCCTAGAATTTTGTCTTTGGCTGATCTCCAGGCTCAGTGCAAGTGAAGCGAAGTGAAGGAAGTGGAGGCAGAATTGTAAATGAACGGAGTATTGAATGAAGACCCAGGCATAGAGCTAACCTGCAAAGAATTAGAGTTTCCCTCTCTCTCTTTTTGCCTCCTGATGTTCAAGAAATCTCTGTCAAAACACTAGCTGAATGCAAGCTAAAGGAACAGAGACTTCAGAGACCACCCAGGACAAAGAATACAGACTTTACAAAAATAGTTTAGAAAAGACACTAAACAATCAGCTGCAGCCTACAGCAAGCAACAGAAAAACCCTGAACGGGGGATGAATCAGATTTTCAGGGTTACCACATTCTACTATTAAAAAAATTCATTTTCAGCAAAATGTTGTGAAGCATGCAAAGAAATAAGAAAGATGATCCATTCATATAAATCAACAGAAATTCTGGATGAGCCTGAGTGTAGAAGCTTTATTTTACTCTATAATTATAGGGATATACTGGAGCCAGAATTTCTAACTTTTTAATTTTTAAAATTGTAATTCAGGGGCTGGCCTGGTGGCTTAGCGATTAAGTTCACATTGCTTTGCTTCAGCGGCCTGGGGTTTGCTGGTTCAGATCCCGGGCGCAGACATTGGCATCGCCCATCAGGTCATACTGTGGCAATGTCCCATATACAAAATAAAGGAAGATTGGCACAGATGTTAGCTCAGGAACACTCTTCCTCAAGCAAAAAAAGGAAGATTGGCAACAGATGTTAGCTCTGGGCCAATCTTCCTCACCAAAAAAATAAATAAATAAAATAAAGTTGTAATTCAAGCCTAGAGAAAAATTGTAATAGTAAGTGAATTCACATATTCTTCCCATCTAGACTTACTAGTTTTTAACATTTTGTTGTATTTGCTTTGTAGGTATATAAATTCATACACATATACACACATATACATATATTTATATGCAAACATATATACATATTATTTGTATTATTGTCATTGCTGTGAATCATTTGAGAGTAAGTTGCAGACCTCATGACACTTAAGCCCTAGATGTTTTAGCATGTATCATGATAAATTTTAGCATGTATTATGCTAAAGAACAGAGGCATTCTCTTATATAATCACAGCACAATGATCAAATCTTGGAAATGTAACATTAATACAACAACAATATCTAATATATACAACATACTTAGATTTTAAAAATTGGCTGAATAATGTCTTATACAGATTTTTTCCCTAATTCAGCATCCAATCCAGGATTATGCATTGCATTTAGTTTTCATGTCTCTTTAGTTTCCTTTAACCTGGTATATTTTCAGCCTGCCATTGTTTTTTACTACATTGATGTTTTTGAAGAATATAGCCTCACCGTTTTTTAGAATGATCCTCAATTGGGGTTTATCTGATTGTTTCTTCACGATAAGATTTAGGTTATACAGGATTTTTTTTGCTAGCAAAAATGCACAGGATAATGTATCCTTCTCAGGAGGAAATTCTAAAGCAGTGGCTGACATTCCCCAATATGCTGAAAAAGACGTTAAGGGGTTTGTACACCCGGAGGAAAAAAGGGAAGCACTTACTCCCTCAAGATAGTAACAACTACTAATAGCCAATATTTATTAAGTTCTTCTTCTCTCATTTAGTCTTCACAATAACCCATGAGGTAGGTACAATTATTATGCCTATTTTGCACATAACAAAACTGTAACTCAGGTTAAATCACTCTTTCAATGGCACATGCCAGTGGGCTTTGGAATTGGGATTTGAATCCTGGAATCTGGCTTAGCAACAAAGCACTTAACCATTCTCTCTGAAAGATTACTAGCACTTCGCTAAGAAGGCAGAAGAGGTGTGGTAAATAATGTCACAGAAATCATTGCCTTGGTTGGGACCCAGCTGGAGGAAAGAAACAATCAACTGGAAGAAAGTTTGAACACACTAAACAAAAAGAGTGAATGGGGGAACTGCTGACAAAAATCACCTCACCGAGGAGAAGCAGCACAGGCTCAAACTCAGCCTTCAGAGCACAGTATATGTCCTTCACTCAGCGAAGCTGATGCATGGGTTTGGAGCTTCAACAAAATTAGAGGTTGACAGGTGGGGGAGAAAGAATCCTTCACCTACAACTACTCAAGGCCATGCATCATTCCCAACCTGCTCAGGAAGCTAAAAGACTCTACAGTGAAGGCAAACAAATGCCATGACCTCCACTCACTTTAAGAGAAGAATTCCCTCACTATATAAATAGTGCTCAGATAAACAAGATGAGTCAAAGAGAACACACCAAAGCAAGCATTTTATATAAAGAGTGGACCCTGAAAGATCTGTTTATCTTCAAAGATGATTAAATTGAGTTCTATTTATGGTTGACCAGAGGTTTGGACCAACCCTCCCATGGAGTACAAGCTAAATAAAATAAAACAGATGGTAGAAGCCATCAGAGAGCTACCCAGGCAATGAAAATTTGCAGAGACAAGATCTAGAGGAGCCAAAGGAGGTTGAGCTCAACATTTGGGGCCACATTTCTCTTTAAGAGGATTGCTAATTACAAAACCTAAAGTGGTAGCTAAGAGGCTGAGACACTGAAAAGAGCTTTCAGCAACTTCTCAGGGCTGGAGGGACAAAAATCAGAGTCCAGGGCTCACCGTGGAGGATGAGACCTGGTGAACAGCGCAGGCTTTTCACTCGGACCACTGAGGGGCTGGAGCGTAAACAGGGTGAACGAGACATAGACCAGACCTCTCCAGGACGGAAGTCCAGCTCAAACCTTGATTGTCTATTTCTCATTACGTCATTTTTACCATTTCATTTTTAACTTCTAATTTATTGATTATCACTGAATTTGGTGTTGTCAGTGATATTTTAATTTTTCCACATATTTCATGATTTCTCATATATACTTTCACTTACTATTTGCTTTTTAAAAGTTTCCAAAATTTATCTAATTTATTTTGAATATTTTTATTTGCTCTTAAGTTTACTTTTGAATTGATTATATTTGCATTGTTTTCTTTCTCCTAGATTCTTTAACATTTTTGTTTTGTTTTCCTGAAATCTGAAATATTCAAACAGTTTATCTTTTCACTTTCTTTTCTAATAATGAAAATATTTAAATGATATTATTTTTCCCCTGAATATTTGTTTGGCTTTCTTTCATGAGTCTCGACATGGTGGACTCGTATTTTAAAATGATTCAATAGAAATATAATAAGATTTTATTCATTTTCATGAGCAAAATGACCAAAAATAAGTATGAATCTAGAATATGTGAACACTAAAATTTATTTTAAAAACATAAGTGATGCTACACCTTAAATATTAACAGTCAAGTTTACCTTGAAAACTTATTTTAAAATTATAATTTACTTGGCCTGATAAAAATGCAAATAAATGGAAAGAAGGAAAATTTATAGGTCAATTTTGTGATTATAAGACAATAAAATTTATAATTAATACTGAGTCAATTTATATACACAAAAAATAAAACCTCAAATACTGAGAAATTTAAAATTAACTTTTTAATAGTAATTGAGAAAATATGAATAAAAAAGACTCAGGAGTCTGTTTTGTCGTGAAAGAAAGACTCATAGCAGCAATAGTGTAGCAGAACAAACTCTTCCCTAATAAAGGATATGTGGAAAAGTTAAGGATAATGATGATAAATGTAAATAATAGACGTGATTTATTGAGTGACTCTCAGAGGTCAGGATACTTTTTTATTTATTAACTAAAACATATATACAAACACTCCCCTCTGGATATAAATGCACTTTTTAACGTATGCAGTTACTCATTCTGGAGTTTGAAACAAGTTGAACAGTGGAATTTGTTAGGAAAGAAGAATTTCTGTGCTGGATGTGAAGACGCTCCCATTGATCAGCTCACCTGCCCTTTCCGACTTTGGACCTTCCATCTTTGAGTTTGTGCTTCCTTGCTTTGGTTTAATAGATGCAAAACATTCAGGGAGAGGAAATAAAAGAGCACAGGGTCACTTTTCCATTTGGAGAGAAGCTGATGCAGAGAATCAGATAGGGCAGAACTGCTAATGATTTTTACAGAACCTCTTTGTGGAGATGAGGGGGAGGTTATCAGTGAAGTGTCCTCTGCCCCTTACATCCTTACATAGCGTGTATCCTCCTGGATGAGCTCCTTGGAGAATAGGGGAACACATCTGAAGGCATCGCTTTTACATTGATGGATCCTCTGCAGCTCATAGTGTAACCAAACTCACTGGGTTCGCCTCTTGGCGAGTGTGGAGCTAAAAACACTACCAAGGATGAAGTGGGTGGAGAAAAAGGTTTATAGCTTGCTCAAGCAATGGAGAACACTGGGGATAGCTCCCCAAACAGTGTCTCTCCGAGCTTAGCGCTGGTGGAGACTTTGTACATCAGAGTGCACAGGATATGTTACAACTGTGTAACAACTGGGCTCGATCAGGGCACAGGTACAGATCATTACATAATGAGTTCAAGGCACCATTTACATAACAAAGTCAGGGTACCACGACATAGCAAGTTCAATGGAACATGCCATTACATACTGAATTCAAGGAACATGTCATTACATAATGGGTCCATGGTAACTTTTGGTCACTTAGAGCTGGAGTAATTTGTAGGAGTCTTGCAGCAATTGTGTAAGTTTCATTGTAGGATGGCAATGTCTGCAAAAAGGGGGACATCAACCTCTGAAAAACTGCTCATTTATTTTTCTCCTTGTCTGGAAAACATTTGACAGACCATGTTAATTACGGATCAAATTCTCAGTAACCCTTTCCTTGCCTGGTTTCTGGTCACAATAGGAGGCATAGAAAGGTCTTGGGAGTCCAGACAGTGGGACTGAATTGGAAATGGTTTGGGGCTAGAAGTCATAGGGCCCATCTGTTCCTGAAACATTAAAAGATCCAATTCACCTGGTCTTCCCCTAAGATACCTACTTTATGCTTTCTGACTATCTATATAAATAGCTTTGAAAATAGTCCTGCTTACTTGCTGGTTCCTCTGGAAATCTTAAAGGAGCTCTATACCTGGAGCAATCTGAGCTCAGAAGAGTTCCCACTCGCACTCCTGTAATTTCATCAGGTTCCCTGGCTTAGGACTTCAGGATCCCTTAAGACCCCTCACTGGGTTAATTGGAACGAATTCTGGACATTTCAAGGATTGAGGCAAACAAACTCCTTCCCAGAGCAGCATGGTGTTTGCCCTATGAATGAAACTCCTGGGGAAAGAGAGAAAAACGTAGTCCCATAACCCTAGCTGGAGAGGAAAATGAGAGAATCACTAAGATGCTCCAGAACATTCTTTCCTGTGCTCTAGGCTCTTGTTGCCTCTAAGTCTGTTTTTCAGGTACTTACCTTATTTATTCTGTATGCATAGTATGGTCTTAGTTTAGTCAGCTTGGATCTGAAGGTTCAAAATTATTTCCTTACCTTGGGCAGCAAAGTGGAATCATGGCCCTTAAAAAGTGGACCTGAGTCCCTGGACACTGTCCTTCATCAGCTCTGAGATCCAGGCTTCAACACAGAAAAGCACAGAACTACAGAACAAGAAGAGGTATTAGAGAGGACTTATTTTAGAATTTTTAATTTTACAGTTCCCCAAATAAGAATAAACAACATGAAGCATTCTGCAGATTCTAAGGCACTGTGGAGTGACAAGATGCACCATTGTTTTCTGTGTCACCAATAAAGAAAAAACACTGCCAACTGAATTATGACATAATACTTTCTTATTGTTTTGACCTTTTATTTCACATTATTAATAGATCCCTTTTAGACTTATTTAGACCTACTTTTAATCATACATTTTAAAATGAGATATGACTCTCGTACTCATGTAAAAAGGAAAATAAAATGGTTAAGGCATTGCTAAACTTTTCGTGTTCAGAATCCTATTCTTTTTGTGGTGAGGAAGATTGACCCTGAGCTAACATCTGCTGTCAATCTTCCTTCTTTTGCTTGAGGAAGATTGCCCCTGAGCTAATATCTGTGCCAATCTTCTTCCATTTTGTGTATGGGATGCTGCCACAGCATGGCGTGATGAGTGGTGTGTAGGTCTACGCCCGGGATCTGAACCCGTGAACCCTGGGCAGCTGAAGAAGAGTGTGTGAACTTAACCACCAGGCCAGCCCCCAGAATCCTATTCTTCTGAATCATTTTTCCATTCAGTATTGTCTGTGCCTATGTTTTTCCACCCAGTATTGTTTTCCTTGCTGCCAAGAGTATTAGTACCACAGCAATTCTTAAGTATGCTCCACTATTGTGTCTCAGATTGTTACTGAGCAAGAGCTTGTTGCCTGATATGCATAGAAGCTAATACAATGGCACTGGCTTTTGAGAGAAGAAAGAGCTTTATTGCAACGTCAACCAGCAAGGAGATAGGAGGCAAGGCTCAAATCTGTCTCCCTGAGCTGAAGCTGGGACAGACTTTTAAGGAGTTGGGAGTAGGAGTAATTATGCATAACACTAGCTTGTTGGAATCTGATTGGAGGGTGGGAGTGTAACACTCTTATAAGTCCAGTGTGCTACAAATCAAGGGACCCTTCGCTTCTTATTAGGTTCCCCTCACCACTTTCTTCTCACACTGAGTTCCATAGTCAGGGAACTTTTGGTTCCCTGTGGCTTGAGGTCATCTGAGGGCAAGGTTTCCATCTTCTGAGCACATTCCAGCTGCATGTTTTGCAGTTCTTGGTCATTGCCCCTGCAAGATGACCTTGACATGTCGTTATTGATACAATAGGGCCAGTACAAATTGGTTTACGATGGTTCCAGGATTTTCTTCCAAGCTGTTGAAACCTATCCTATGTGCCTGTGTATTGGCACGAGCATGACTACTCACCACTAGCACCTGTTCAACAGCAATTATAAGGTACTTCTGGATTTCAGATACGAAAATATAAAAATATTGCACCTATTAAAATCAGTGAAAACAGAAGGATTCACAGTATAGTCTTCTTTTCACGATAATACAATCACTCCTGAATCATTTCTGAGTAGCTGGTAAATTGTGTGTTCCTTGCCTGTGGTGTTTAGATTCAAGCTGAGAAGTGCCATAATCGTAGTCTCTTGACTAGCTTTGTGAGTCTTGTATGGACAGTAGTAGTATTGTGGGTATCTGCACAGCACACAACAGAAAGATGTCTTGTTAATTTAATCATACTTGTTAGAATTTTGCACTTCAGCTGGTATTTATATTTTACAGTTTTAACTTTAACTTATAGGACGTAAAGTTGGCTGCTGTGTTTTTGTTGGGGAAGATGTTGCTACTGTTGTTGGGAAAAATGAATTATTTAAAACAAAACAAAATAAAATAAACATACATGCATTTGAAAAGTATTACCCTCTTTGGTGGCCCAGGGTTTGCCAGTTTGGGTCCCAGGTGCTGACATGGCACTGCTTGGCAAGCCATGCTGTGGTGGGTGTACCACATATAAAGTAGAGGAAGATGGGCAAGATGTTAACTCAGGGCCAGTCTTCCTTAGCAAAAAAGAGGAGGATTAGTGGCAGATGTTAGCTTGGGGCTAATCTTCCTCAAAAATAAATAAATAAATAAAATTAAATTAAAAAAAAAGAAAAAGAAAAATATTACCCTATAAGTGCTCCGAAAGCATCTTGATGCTGACTCCATCAGGATGGGCTAAGTTATGCTATAGAATTGAACAACCTGAAAAATCTCAGAGAGTTATCTCTAACCAAGGTGTCTTTCTCACTCATTCTACATATCCATATCTTCACTCCAGAATACAGGCTGATGGAATAGTCTTATATGAGATATTCTAAGTCTCACGGCAGAGGGAAAAGAAATGGTAGATGAGAAGCTGACTCTTAAACAGGACAAAAATGCACATCTTTCTCAAAGAGGAGATTATTGCAAGTCACAGGTCCAAGCCTGAGTTCTACTGGGCAGGCAAGTATGATCCTCCTGCAAGTAGGGGCAGCAACGATTTTGAACAATAATGTAACTACCATGGGTGCATAGTTAACATACACCTATGGAGGGACAACCTTGAAGTAATCTGTGCTTCCTTCCATACTATGCCTTCAGAATTGAGTACAGGGAAGTTGTATTAGTCAGGATTCTCCAGAGAAATAGAACCAATAGGATAATCATAGATAGATAAAAACAGATTTACTATGAGGGATTGGCTCATGCAATTGTGGAGCTGAGAAGTCCCATGACCTGCCACCTCCAAGCTGGAGGCCCAGGGAAGCCAGTGGCATAGTTCTAGTCCAAGCCTGAAGGCATGAGAACAAGGGGAGTCAATGGTGTGAGTCCTGGTCCAAGTCAGACGCCCCGAGATAAGAGTGCCAATGTCCGTGGGCAGAAGACAGATGTCTTAGCTCCAGCAGAAAGAGTAAATATACCCTTCCTCCACCCTTTTAGTCTATTCAGGCCCTCAATTGATTGGATGATGCACGCCAGCATTGGCGAGGGCAATCTTTACCACTCTACCGATTCAAATGCTAATGTCTTCCAGAAACACTGTCACGGACACACCCAGAAATGTTTTACCAACTATCTGGACATCCCTTAGCCCAGTCAAGTAAACACATAAAATTAACCTTCACAGAAGTTGGATATATTCCCATCTGAAAATCTCTCATTTTTCTGTGAAATAGATGGTGGTGAATTCATTGACTAAGAAAGAGGGGTTTGGTGATGAGGTGGAGAGCTGAGGAGAGCAGTATCTGGAAAGGCTCTGGAGTCAGAAAAAAGGACAACCACAGAGAAAATGAGATAACCATGGACAAATAAAGGACTGCTAAATGATGCCAGGACCTAGCTGAGGTTGAGAATAGTAAGTGTGGAATGGCAGCTTCCCAACACTCAACTTTGTCGGGCTCTTTGCTTAGCACTTGGCACAGTGCTGCACAAAACATGCATGGTCTTTGATCTCATGGAACTTACAGTCAAGTGGGGAAGATGTCCATTAAATAGCAGCACAAATTAATGTATAGTTACAAACTGTGGCAAGTCTATGTGACGCCAGCCCTGATATCAGTTGCCCTACATTAAACCCAGCATGCATGGGGTTAAAACCAAATCACTCTTTCCTTGCTTACTCCCTGGCTCCCAGAATTCCCTATCCGCTGTGAAGACAAACAGCCAAGGTCGCCCACCTGGGTTCCTTATTATCTCCTCCTTCTTCCTGCAAGCAGCATCCCAAGGTGGTACACAGGCAGGTGGGAAAGCTCTGACCAGCCGGGCCACTGACTCCCCCCACTGTCTACAAGCAGCCACATTCCTCACAAAACTTTAAAACCCCTCTCCTCCCCTCTTTTGGGGAGGAGAGAGGAAACGAGACAAATATGAGGGCTCACTCTTGTCTCCTGGCTGATGTCATCTGAAATAAACACCCTCTCCTTGCCATAAGCCTGGAGTTCCAGTTTGTATTTGGCCCCTCTTGTGTGGCAGGTAAAGAACCTACGTTTGTAGGTGCTAACATACAGAAACAAAAGGGTTCTGTGAGAGAATTAATTTGAATTAAGGGGAAGGAGGTCAGGGAAGGCTTCACTGAAGAAGAGACATTTGAATTGAAATCTGAAGGATGACTAGAGGGAGATGTTCTAAACAGAGGAAATGTGTAGATTAAGGGACAGCAAAGAATTTGGGATGTGGGAGATACTAAAAAACCCACGTGGCCCGAGGACAGAGAACAACAGGAAGATAGCAGCAGGTAATTCAGGACTGGCAGAGCCAGATTGCAGGGTTTTATAAACTATGTTAAGGGGTTTACGCCTTACTCCAGGGCAGAGGGCAGCCACTGAAGGGTTCTGAGAAGAGTGACATAAACAGATGAATCTTTAAATGTCCATCCCGGCTGCCTTGAACAGCAAGGCTCGAGGAAAGGCAAGATTAGATGTCGAGACACGATTCAGGCGGCTATGGTAATTTGGACTAGAATGACACTTGTGATACAATTGGTCTTTCCCCGATTTCCATGAAGAACTGGAGCTACAGCCCAGAGTCTCTGACACTGAGTAAAAAAGCCTCTTTTGTCTTGGTTTATGTTTGGCTCAGGACGAGGGGCCCTTCCTGGACCTAAACTCCAGGTCCGCACAATTCTCCACTTCAGAGCCAACCTCCCTACTTCTTTTTCACATCTTACTCTTCCTCGTGAACTCATTCTTAATCATGTTTCTTCTTCTACGTCTCTTCAATCAGCCCTGCCCGTGCTCTTTATTTATCAGCCAGAATGCTTTCAACAAAATCAGCAGTAGCAACTCAGTTTACAGATTTGGGGCTTTATTCTAAGAAAGAATGAGAGATACCAGGGAAAAGACTTTGTGTATCAGGTCCTCATCCCCCCACCCCCAAATAATCATCAGACACTAAAATCATTTGGAGCTTTTGGAGCCCTATCAATCAGGTGGGGAATTATCTCCATTTTAAGGCTGACAGGAGAGACCCGCCGTTCTGCCCCCGAGGACAGGCACCGAGTCCCCGAGCCCTCTGGGAACTGCAGTCCTTCGAGCGGGACCCCCGACCGGGGGCGGTCGCCTCCAAGTGCGCAGATGCGACTCCAGACGGAGCCTGAGCCTTTTGTCTCCCCGCGGCTCCGTGGGTCCGCGAGGCGGCTCTGTCCCTCCCGCCCGTCCCAGAGCGCAGCCCGGCGGGATCCAGCCCTGTGGCCGGAGCCAGGTCCGCAGCGCGTCGCGGGTAAGAGAAAGCGGGCCTGAGCGCGGGTCTCCGCGACCCGCCCGTCCCTGCACCGCTCTAACGCCCCCCGCCGCAGCCCGGGCCGGGCCCTCAGCTTCCGGCCTCGGCGGAGGACGGGCTGGGCCCTACCTGAGCCCCGGCCCCACCCCCGGGCTCTGCGCGCGCTACCCCGGCGGGGTCTCCAGCCAGCTTTGAGGCTTTCTGAGCGGACGGCGTCCCGGAACCGGGGTTGCCGCTAAGCCCTCTGGGAAGTGGAGTCCGGCAGCGTGAAGGGGGCGTGGCGCAGCTGGGGATTCTGGGAGTGGGAGTCCGGGGGCTGAGGGCTCACGGTCCCACGTGCGGCGAGCTTGGGCCCCTCCCCCTGGTTTTGGGCATACATCTTGTCACTACACGGAGAGCGTTAAGGTGTTGAACTTTTGGGGTAGAAAGGAAAAAACGGAGTCCGTGTCTTACTCATTCCCCTTCTGTGCTTTGCCCTAACAGAGGTTTTAGCCTGCCTGTGCTTGGGGGCCAGTTCAAGGGGTTCGGCTTCGAACGTGCAAGGGAATCCTGGCCTGTATATTCTCAGTCTTAAAGAGCGAGTGAGGAATCGGCTGTCTGAGAGCCCCGTCTATCAACTGCCTTGTGTTTGTGAATAGCAGGGATGAACCAAGTGAGGGACCCCCGCTTCTAGTTACTGCCACCATGATCACAGGCCGCCTATGGCCGCTTGTGTGTTTAGGGTGTTTCTCATGGGAGTTTCTGCACTCTCTGGAACCAGGTGTGTGCCTGAGGCTCATACTTCACTGCCCTGATTCTTTCCTGCTTTTGCCCTGGTGTGGCATGTAGTGACTGATCTTGGTGATCCAGAGGATGGTCTTCCAGCTGTGGAGATTAATTTAGCCTAAATAATAAAGATTCCAAGTAAATTAGGATTACTTCTGAGGCCCTAGCACATAGGAATAAGCCTCCTAGGAATAGAGAGAGAGGATGATGCCTCAAGGAGCAGCAATCAGTTCCAGAGGAGGGGAAGCCTAACCTCAAAATCTCCTCCCAGAGCCTCAGAGTAGAGTTGAATGATTTACACGAAGAAGCAGATTATGTATTGCTGAAAAGTCCGTGTTTCTCTCATTTGAAACAGTGAATAAGAAGGGCGTCATAGCAATAACAGGACAAAGAAGAGAAGCTGATCATGGATTATCTGACCATTGAAGTTGAGGAAGAAGGTGGGAATTACAGAAATAAGCATGGAGTTGAAAGTGGAGGAAATACCCTTGATGGGAATGAACAGGGAACAGACACATGTCAGGAGAAAGCCCTGAAGTAGAGAAGTTCTCACTTCAAAACTTCAAAAGTTCAAAACTACCGTGTTTGAAAATCACTAAGTGGTCTCCTTGTGGCACATTCTCCAGCCCCATCTTCCTCTTTCAGCACTTCTGTGCTCATCCACATTCCCTCTGAAGCTGTGGAAGGGAGAATGTTCCATAGTGCTTGCTTTTGTGATAAAGGGCAGGTCACACTCTTCCACCCCCATTGGACTGTTCCAAAAGATTGATGTATTTGTGGCTCTGTGGGTTTAACTTTTTGGTGAAAGCACTTTCACTTAATTGTCTTACCCTAGCTTCATCTGAGCTTTTTGAGTTAAGTAGAGTAGGCCTTATATATATAATTCAGCTGGCTTGCGATAACTTTCGTCCTAGTGAATTTGGGAGTGAGAAGATAGAGTTTACCTCCTTCATG
The DNA here is from genome assembly GCF_041296235.1 of Equus asinus. Lineage (NCBI taxonomy): Eukaryota > Metazoa > Chordata > Mammalia > Perissodactyla > Equidae > Equus > Equus asinus. Next base: position 994,827 of record NW_027224846.1, read on the forward strand.
GCTTTTTTCCTGCTCCTTCCGGCCATGACTCCTGCTGATGCTTCTCTGCCCCAAAAGCAGAGCACAAAAGAAATGGAATCTACTGTTGAGCTCCTTCCTGTGGAGTTCCAGGTGAGTTTGGATTTAATTTCCCTCCTCTGAAATCTTAGCTTGTTGTTCACAGTGTGTCCTCATTTCTTTCTTCATCTTGCTTCTGAGGTCCATGGAAATCCCCTCTAAAGAACTGAGCCAAAGTAATTTTTCCTTGAAGACTTGAAGCTCTGGGAACAGCTCAGGCCAGAGCTTTAAATTTGGGAATAATCTGTGTGGATGGTATTTTAAACCATGAAACAGTGATCAGTAAGGGAATAATTGTAGCTAGAAAAGAGATGAGTTCTTATTACTGAGTCCTATGGCTCTCCAACACTTAGAGTTCAGGGAGATGAAGAGAAACCAGCAAAGGAGACTGAGATGAGGTGGCCAGTGAGGTAGGAGGAAGCCAAAAGTGTGGCATCCTGGTAACCAATTGAAGAAAGTGTTTCAAGGAGAGGGGAGTGATCGCCTGGGTTAAATGCTCCTGCTAAGTCAAGTAAGATGGGGCCTGAGAATTGGCCATTGGATTTTAAAATAGGAAGATCATTGGTGACCGCCAAGGGCCATTCCATGGAGCGGTAGGAGTGAAGCCTTGTTGGAATGGGTTCAGAAAAAAGTAAGAGGAGAGAAATTGGAGCCTGGGACTACAGATAACTATTTTGGAGAGTTTTATTCTCCGGGAAAGGAGAGAAGTAGGGTGATAGCTGGAAGGAGTAGTAAGACCAAAGAGGTTTTTTTTCCCCCTAAAGACAGGAGAAATAAGAGATTGTTGATAGGTGTGTAAGATGGATGGAGACAAGAAGATGTCTAAGGACTGAACTCTGGAGAACTCCAGCGTTTAGAGCCACTTTTCAAACATTGCTTTATTTTAAATTAAATAATCCTGGGATTATTTATAACCTGTTTCACAGATGAAGAAACTGAGGCTACAGTAACATGCTCAGAATCATAAATGGTTGAGCCCTGATCAGAACCCAGGTATGTCTGATGCTAAATCCTATGCCTCTAATGACTCTATTCTTTTATGGACATCCTTTCCCACAAAGTATTCTCCAATTAATTACGGTCAACAAAGGACACTCATGTGACTGTCAATATAACATAAAGTATGAATCTTATCTTAAAACATTTGATCCTTTTCAATGTAAAATCAGTAAATTCACTCATTCAGAACAACTTTAATTGCTAAAGGATAACTAAATAAATGTAAAAGTCATGGCCCTAAGTACAGAGAAAGAAGGCGCCTCTATTAGAAGAGCATGAGAACAGCGTGAATGTCTACATACATTCAGGATATCAAGCTGAATTTCTGTAAAATCTTGGACTAGCCCAGGAATCAGTATAAATTACTTATCTGAGCCTTATCCCATCTACAATATAATCAGTAATTAACGTTTGGTTATCATTCAGTGGTTATATTACATTTATTTAACAAAATATGTAAGAGGCAGAAGAATATAGTTATGTAATATAGAAGAATATATATATATATATCTTCTATATAATATAGAAGAATATAGTTAAAAGTATAGCTTTCGAGTGAGACTGCCTGGGTCCAAATCTCAGATCTGATCCTTACAGCTGTAAATAATGTTAATAATAGTACTTACCTCATATAGTTATTATTACAAGAGATAGTTCATTCAAAGGACTTAGCACATAGAAAATAAATTATAAATGTTAGCTATTATTATTATTTTCCCTAACACATATTAATACTTGGAAATTTTAGAATATTCCATTAAAATGGTTAAAATAAAGATTTAACCTTCAGATTAAAAGACACTTCCTCTTCTAGATTGTTCTCTTCCCTCAAGGATTACGAAGAATGTGCTTGTACTTCCAGGAACTGGTGACAGTGAAGGATGAGGAAATGGATTTTGCCCATGTGGAGGTGGACCAGCTGAATTCTGCCCAGAGGAACATGGGCCTGGATCTGAAGGTGGAGAATTGTGGAAGCCTGGTATTTTGGGGTAAGGAAGTCATTTTGTAATGCAGAGTGCTTACTGAGACGTCAGCTTCCTTAACAACTAATGGCATCTAAAATGCCATAGTTTTGCTTAGGATCTGGAGAGCCCCTGATAACTTGGAGCTCAGAATTGGGCTTCTTTTCTCTTTTGGCAAGCAAAAGTTCACCATATGTGGAACTGAAAAAGGACAGCTTCGTTATATTGCTTTTAAGACTTAGAAGCTACAGTAATTCAAACAGTGTGGTATGGGTGAAAAGATAGGTGTAAACCAATGGAACAGGTCAGATAGTCCAGAAGTAGACCCACACTTATATGGTCAATTAATTTCTGACAAAGGTGCAAAAGCAATTCAGTGTTAAAAAGAGAATCTTTTCAACAAATGGTGCTGGAACAGGTGGACACCTGTATTAAAAAAAAAAAAAGAATCTCAATCTATACCTCCCACCATATATAGTAAGTAACTCAAAGTGGGTCACAGACCTAAGTATAAAATCTAAAACTATACAGCTTCTAGAAGATAACATTACGGACAGTCTTTGTAACCTTTTGTAAGGCAAAATTTTATTATATATGACACCAAAAGCTCGATCCAGTAAAGCCATCTGGATCTCAAGTTTGCTTTCTTGGAAGGTTTTTAACCTTGAATCTAAGTCCTTTGCTAGATACAGGACTGTTCAGATTATCTATTTCTTTTTGAGTGAGCTCTGGGAATGGTTTCTCATCTTTCATTCCTGATATTAGTAATTTGTATCTTCTCTCTTTTTTTTCCTTTGTTGGTCTTCCTATAGGTTTAACAATATTATTGATCTCTTCAGAGAACCAGCTTTTGGTTTCATCGGTTTTCTCTATTGTCTGTTTTCAATTTTATTCATTGCTACTCTTATCTATTATTTTCTCCCCTTTGCTAATTTTGTGTTTAATTTGCTGTCTTTTATTAGTTTTTTAAGGTGGAAGCTTGATCATTGTATAAGATCTTAATATAATGTAATACAGTCACACGCTGCGTAATGACGTTTCGGTCAATGACAGACCACAAACATTATGGTGGTCCCATAAGATTAGTACCATATAACCTGGGTGTGTAGTAGTCTATACCATCTAGGTTTGTGTAAGTATACTCTGTGATGTTTGAACAATGACAAGATTGCCTAACGATGCATTTCTCAGAATGATCCATAATTAAGTGACACATGACTGTCTAATGTAGTATGTTTCTTATTCTATCTTGATCATTAATATAAGATCTTCATATCACATCTTTATTCTCTTCTAATAGGAACATTTAATGCTATAAATTTCCTTCTAACTGCTTTAGCTATGTTCCACAATGTTTTTTTTTTATATTTTAATGTTTTTGTGAGGAAGATTGGCCCTGAGCTAGCATCTGTTGCCAATCTTCCTCTTTTGCTGAGGAAGACTGGCTCTGAGCTAACATATGTGCCCATCTTCCTCTATTTTGTATGTGGGATGCTGTCACAGCGTGGCTTGATAAGTGGTGCCTTGGTCCACACCTGGGATTCGAACCTGTAAACCCTGGGCCATTAAAGTGGAGCTCACGAACTTAGCCGCCACACCACCAGGCTGGCCCCATGTTCCACAATTTTGATTTGTGGTATTTTCATTTCCATTCAGTTCAAAATAATTTCTGTTTTCACTTGTGATTTCCTCTTTGACCCATGGGTTATTTACAAGTCTCCAAATTTTAGGTGATTTTCGATAAATTTCTAGTTTTGATTTTATAGTTTGATTCTGCTGTGGTCAGAGATACTTTGTATGATTTCAGTTCTTAAAAGTTTTTGAAGTTTGTTGTATTATCTATAATCTAATCTTGATAATTGTTCCACATGCACTTGAAAATCAATGTCAATTATTGTCAGTTTGATTGACAGTGTTGTTCAGGTCTTCTCTGTCCTTACTGATTTCCCATTGGCTTCTATTGATTACTGACAGAGGAGTGTTGAATTCTCCAATTATAATTGTGGATTTGTCTATTTCTCCTTTTAGTTCTGTTAGTTTTTGCTTAATGTATACCGAAACACTTTTGTTAGGTGCATACACATTAAGAATTGTTATGTCTTCTTGGTGAATTGACCTCTTTTTCATATAATGTCCTTCTGTAACCTTGGTAATATTCCTTGATTGGAAGTTAATTTTGTCTGATATTAATATAGCCACTCTAGCCTCCTTCTCATTAGTGTTTGCATAGTATATTTTCCCATTCTTTTTGCTTAACTTAAGTGAGTTTCTTGTGGACAGCATGGAATTGGGTCTGGTTGTTAAATCCATTCTGACAATCTGTGATTTTTAGTTGGTGTGTTTAGACCATTTACATTTAAAGTAATTATTGGTATGGTTGGATTTAAGTCTTTCATACACGTAATTGTTTTCTTTTTTCTTTTATTTTTTAAAGATTGGCACCTGGGCTAACAACTGTTGCCAATCTTATGCTTTTTTTCCCCCTGCTTTATCTTCCCAAACCCCCCGGTACATAGTTGTATATCTTGGTTGCAGGTCCTTCTAGTTGTGGGATGTGGGATGCCACCTCAACGTGGCCTGATGAGCGGTGCCATGTCCGCACCCAGAATCCAAACCCTGGGCTGCCGCAGCGGAGCGCGCAAACTTAACCACTCGGCCACAGACCCAGCCCCGTAGTTGTTTTCTATTTGTTCTTTTTAGTGTTCATTTTTTTCTTTTTCTGCCTGTTTTTTTGATTATTTCTTATTATTGCGTTTTATCTGCACTATTAGCTTATCATTAAAACTTTTTTATTTTATTGATGTCATAATAGTTTATAACATTGTGAGATTTCAGTGGTACGTTACTATTTGTCAGTCACCATATATATGTGCCCCTTCACCCCTTATGCCCACCCCCTTCCCCTCTGGTAACCACTAATCTGTTCTCTTTATCCACGTGATTAAACCTTATTTTTAAAGTATTTCTTTAAGGGTCGTCCTAGAGTTCCCAATATGCTTCTTTCATTAATCATAGTATCCCTTTACAGAATGTTATAACACTTCATATGTAGTGTAGGAACCTTCCTTCTATAAGCTGCTAGTTCTTCCGTCCCATCTTTTGTATGATTGTTGTCATGCATTTTGCCTTTATATATGCTATAAATCTACAATATATGCTACTATTTTTGATTAACACAGTCAATTATCTCTTGGAGCATTTTAAAATAAGAAAAAATGAATTTTATATTCCATTTCTAGCACTCTTCATTTTTTTTATATAGAGCAGGCGTGGGCAAACTTTCTCTATAAAAGACCAGATAGTGAATATTTTCTGTTTTGTGGGCCATACACTCTCTGTTGCAACTGCTTAACTCTGCCATTGTGGCGTGAAGGCAGCCGTAAACAATAGTAAACAAAGGGAGTGGGCAGATTTGGCCTGTGGGCCGTAATTTGCTGAACCCTGATGTAGATCTCAGTTTCTCACTAGTATCAGGTACTTCTGCCTGAAGAACTTTCTTTAACATTTCTTATAGTTCAGGGCTACTGGTATTGAATTCTCTCAGCTTTTATTTGTCTGAAAAAGTCTGTATTTCACCTTCATTTTTGAAAGATGTTTTCACTGAATGCGGAATATGGTGACAGTTTTTTTTTCTTTCAGCACCTTAAATGTGTCACTTTATTGTCTTCATGTTTATAATAGTTTGTGACCAAAAGTTTCTGTAATTTTTATCTTTGTTTTCTGTATGTAATATGTCTTTTTTCTATGGCTGCCTTTAAGATTTTCCCTTTATCTTTGTTTTTTAATAGTTTGAATATGATTTATCTAGGGATGTGTGTGTCTGTGTATTTCATCCTACTTGGGGTTATCTGAGCTTCCTTGGGTCTTTAGTTTAACGTCTTTCATTAGTTTTGGAAAATTATCAGCTATTAACTCATCAAATATTGTCTCTGTCCATTCTCTTTGTCTTTTCTCCTTCCAGGATTCCAATTACATGTATGTTCAAGCATTTTAAATTGTCCCACAGCTCTTAGATGCTCTCTTCTGGCTTGTTGGTTTATTTTTCACTCTTTTTTACTCATTGTGTTTTAGTTTGGGTAATTTCTGTTGACTTATTTGTGAGTTTACTCATTCTTTTCTTAGCTATGTTGACTCTCCTGATGCACCCACTAAAGACACTCTTCTTCTCTCTGATCATATTTTCTCATTTCTAGCATTTCCATTTGACTTCCTCTTATAGTTTCCTTCTATCTGCTGAAATTCCCCAACTGTTAATGCACATTGTCCACCATTTCCACTGGAGCCTTTTACATATTACTCATAGTTATTTTCAATTCCCTTATAGTTCTAATTTCTGGGTAATCATTGAATCTGGTTCTGTTACTCTATGGTTTTATACAATCGAATTTGGATGGGGCTGGGAAGGGGTGCATGGAGAGAGGATGCAAGCAGACCCATTGTGAGGCTGCTGCATTAGTTTAGATGAGAGATGATGGTGGCTGAACTGGGGTGGTAATAGTGGGGAGGGAAAGTACAGAATGGATTTGAGAGAGATTTGGGAGGTATAATCCATAGATCTTGGTTTATTTGCTGTGATTGGTAAGGTAGAATTCAATGTGATTCTCAAGTTTGTGACTTTCGGCTGGAAAACGTGTTTAGGCTTTTGTGAGGATTAGATATGTACATGTATTTAACCTTTCAGAATAGTAGCTTACGCATAATAAACAGTATATAAGTGTTTGTCTAATATTATAGTTCACAGCATAGATTAAATTTTATGTACAATGATATTCTCAACTTCTGAAAATCATGACAACATTAAAAATATGTTTTACTCGGGGCTGGCCCCGTGGCCGAGTGGTTAAGTTCGCACGCTCTGCTGCAGGCGGCCCAGTGTTTCGTCAGTTCGAATCCTGGGCACGGACATGGCACTGCTCATCAAACCACACGCTGAGGCGGCGTCCCACATGCCACAACTAGGACCCACAACTAAGAATATACAACTATGTACCGGGGGGGCTTTGGGGAGAAAAAGGAAAAAAATAAAATCTTTAAAAAAATATGTTTTACTCAAACATGGGTTATGTTTCTATAATGGGATGAAAGGATCTTAAGAAAGGTTTATCATCATCCAAGGTTGCCTCACTGCTTGTATTATTTGTGTTCAACTCAGTTCATACAATATAGATTTAACATGTGCTTGCTCTTCACCAGCGCTATGATGGGCCCTCAGAAATATCAGTGAACAAAAGAGGTGTGATTCCTACCCTCAGAAAACTTACCTTTTGATGGTAGAGTTTATATTCTTATATTAATGTCTTTTTATTAACATGAATGATAATGGCGATATTTCCTTAGGCGGCAAAACCTGGGGAATGTACAGCTTGAGGAAGAAGATGAGTTAGGTATGGATATAATGAATTTGAGATTTCCAAGTGAATACGTGAAGTAGATAGTTGAATATATGGGTCTGGGGGAGAGAGAACTAAGCTGGAGATATTGATTTAAGGTCATTGATATATAGAAAGCAGTTGTAACTAGTAGACAAATAAGTCCTGGAGATCTAATGCACAGTGTAGTGAATATAGACAAGAATATTCTATCATAATCATCAAACTTGCTAAGAGACTGGGTCTTAGTTATTGCATCATAAAAAAGTGATAATTATGTGACATGATAGAGGTGCCAACTATTGCTACAATGGCAATCATTATAATATATAAATGTATCAAATCAACGTGTTGCAGACCCTAAATTTACACAGTGTCATATGTCAAATATGTTTCAATAAAAAAGGCACTTAAGGCCATGGACTGGATGTCTTTCAAGGAGATAATGTGGGTAGGGTAGAGTGGGGGCAAAAGAGAGGAGCCTAAGACTGAACACTGAGAACCATCAACATTTAAGAAGAAGAAACAGAAAAAGTTCCAAAGAGATAGAGATCAGGAGAAAAACATGGAGAGCTTAGAATCGCAGAGTTGAGGGGGAGAATATATGTCAAATATATCTGAATAAAGTTGGGGAACAAAAGGGAGAATGTTGTTAGGAGGAAGGCATGGTCGAGACTGTCAAGTGCTGTTGAGAGGCCAAGCTAAGCAAGAAATGAAAAAGATCTGCTGGATTTAGGTGACATACAAATGGCTAGTGATGTCAGTGAGAGCAGTTTCAGTCAAGTGGTGGGGAGAGAAGCCAGGCTGCAGTGGCTTCAGGAGCAAGTAGGTGATGAGCAGATATGCAAAACCTGTTTGAGAAATTTTGCTATAACAAAAAAGGAAGGAAGAAAGGAAGGAGAGAGAAGGAAGGCAAGGAGAGAGGGAGGAAGGAAAGAAGGAAGAAAGGTGGCCGTGGTTAGTGGATACACAAAATCATATTTAAAGCATATGCTAAACATATTTTAAAAATCTGTGCCTTTAAAAAAGGGTTAAGGGGAATAATTTAAAAAGTCAAAACTGGTTGTCTCCAGCTGGTATTATTATAAGTGATTTTTTTCTAATACTTTTTCAAAACTGCCCAATCTCAACCTATGTTTTCATCTTTCCCCTCCTTCCTCATTTTATGTTAACATTTATTCTCCTCCCTTCTGGTTATCCTCGTCCCTGGTTAGTCTGTTCAGTTTTCCATTCTCTTGGGTAGAGCATCTTCATTGTCTGACCTTTTGTTGTGCCTTATCTTAGTGATTCTCCCATCTCTGTTATTCCCTGAGACTTATTCATCTGCCATTGCCACAAGGCTCTTTCTGAAAACGTTCAAATAAGCATTTTTAATAGACATCACTTTTATTTTCTGTATTCTCTTGCCACCTCAGCAGTTTTCCTTCTCTCAGCACAGAGAGCACAAACATTTGTCCTTTTTATTTATTTCAGATTCTGAATCTATACCTGAAACTAAAGTGTCCCTTTCAAAGCAGGAAGTTTATGAAGAAGTATCATCTGAAAGGGAGCTGGTGATAGAAAGACTTAAAAAGGATGATTCCTGGGATCCCAGATTGATAGAAGCCTTGGAATGTGAAGGCACATTGGCAAGGCAGAAAAGAAATCAGAAGAAAGATTTAAGGCAAGTCATAATTAAACACAAGAAAACCCCTATGGAAGATTGTAGTGATATGGGGGAAAAGTCAAGCCCAATTAAACATCAGAAGGTTTACTCGGTAAAAAAGCCTTGGAAGTGCAATGAGTGTGGGAAGTCCTTCGGTTACTACTCAGCCTTTATCCTACATCAGAGAATTCATACTGGAGAGAAGCCCTATGTTTGTAATGAATGTGGGAAGGCCTTCAGTCGGAGCTTATCACTTATTCAGCATCAGAGAATTCACACTGGAGAGAAACCTTATGGGTGTAACAAATGTGGGAAAGCTTTCAGTCATCGCTCAGCCCTTATTCAGCATCATATTATTCATACTGGAGAAAAACCCTATGAATGCAATGAATGTGGGAAGGCCTTCAACCAAAGCACTTACCTTATTCAACACCACAGAATACACACTGGAGAGAAACTCTATAAATGCAAAGAATGTGGGAAAGCTTTCAATGACACCTCATCCCTTCTTAAACATCAAAGGGTTCATACTGGAGAGAAACCCTATGGATGTAAAGAGTGTGGGAGAGCCTTTAGTGACAGGTCAGGGCTTGCTCAACATCAGAGAACTCATACAGGGGAAAAGCCATATGAATGTAGTGAATGTGGGAAAGCTTTCAGTTACTGTTCAGCCCTTATTCAACATCAAGGCACCCATACTGGGGAGAAACCTTACAAATGTACTGAATGTGGGAAAGCCTTCAGTGACCGCTCAGCTCTTGTAAGACATCAGAGAATTCATACTGGAGAGAAACCTTACAAATGTAAAGAATGTGAGAAGGCCTTCAGTCAGAGCTCATCCCTTACAAAGCATCTGAGAACTCATACTGGAGAGAAACCGTATAAATGCAATGATTGTGACAAAGCCTTCAGCCAGAGTTCATCTCTTATTCAATATCAGAAAACTCATACAGGAGAAAAACCCTACAAATGTAAGAAAATTGAGAAAACCTTCAGTGTGCATTCAGCCTTTCATCAACATAAAGAAATTCATGATGAACTGAATGCAGTAGATTCATGAAATAATTATGTATTTTCTCCTGATTGGATAGACCTGTTCTAACTATGACAGGGTATATTGCAAAAACTTGTGATGCTGTGTCACACAGAAAATAGCCCTCTTTCTTGAAATGCTATTAGGTATGGAAGAGGACGAGAGGTACATGTGGGTGTCTCGGTTACGAAACCAGAATACCTGAAGCAGTGGAGAAGAGAATTTCCAGGGAAGCACAGAAGGAGAAAGTCTAGTCAGAGAACAGAGGAAAGAGCTAGGCATCTGTATCAGTAGAAAACCAATCAGGGGAGCAGACTGAATGTTACTTGAGGCTGGTGACTCTCTAGATAGTAGTTTCAACCTGAAACCAAAGTGGGGAGGATCAGGACCCCAAAGAGGAAAATTACCAGGAAGTTTCGCTAGGGAATTAAAAAGAGAAAAAAGTCTGAGCCGAGAAGAGCCTCCTTTCTCTGTCCCTGCCCTCCAATTGTTGACGCACACATTTGCAAACATTTAAACCGGTGGTTATTGACCCTGGATGCACATTGAAATCATCTGAGAAGCTTTAAAAAAATACCCGAGTCCCAGCCCCAGCGATTCTGATTAAATTGGATTGGGGTGTAGCCTGGGCATCAGGAATTTTTAGAACTTCTCAGGTAATTCCAACATGCAGCCCAGATTAAGAACCATTGATTCAGATTCTGCACAAGGATCAACTCAATACGATAAGAGGATTACAGGCAACCAAATGGATTAGAGCTCCTTGTGTCCTTGCTGCTGCTTTTCCTTTCTCTTGCTAATTGTATAACATCATCTTTTTGACCTGATTTTGGATCCCTTTCCTTGGGCCTTTTTTGTTTTCTCTGACTTTGTGTGAAGCTGCCTGACACTAACTTCTGCTTTGACCGTGAATCTTGCTAAATGTGCTCCTTGAAGCCTGGTTATTGCTTTCTCAACCATTTCTACCTACTAGAGTCATAAATTGTGCCTGCTACCCATGGCTCAGTCATAGCAAAAATTAACTGTAAGAAACAAGCTTAGAGGAGGGCCTGAAGATCAGAAATCAGGATTGAAGACAGAGTGATGGGAAGGGACTTTCGAATAGTTAAAATTTTGACTCCAACTGGATAGTATGTATCTTAGAATTTCCAGAAATTATAGTAAAATTTAGTTGTGTGCATGAATTAATACTCAACTTTAAGGGGTATAGGTGGGAGGGAGGGTAAATCGAGAATGTTCCTATATCTAACATGAAGCCCAGTAATAACTCTAAGGAGATTATTATAGATGATGTCATCTCTATAGAACATCCATTAAAAGATACAGCAAGTAGAGGAATTTACATATTAAAAAAATCTTTAACCCAAAAGAAGTCAGAAAAGGAGGAAGAGAGAAACAAGCAGCTGAGACAAATAGCAGAGAGCAAAATGGTAGACCTAAATTTAACCCTGTCAGTAATTACATTAAATGAAAAAGAAACACCCCAGATAAAATTCAAAGATTGTCAGACTGAATAAAGAAGCTTAACTCAACTGTATCTGAAAGAGGCACACTTTAAATACAGAAGGGCTTACAGGTTGAAAGTTCAAAAGATGAACATGGATGTTGGCTGTGGGTTTGTAATAAATGGCCTTTATCATGTTGAGATACTTTCCTTCTGTACCCGTTTTGTTGAGAGTTTTTATCATAAAGGTATGTTGGATCTTGTCAAATGCTTTCTCCGTGTCTATCGGGATGATCATGTGATTTTTATTCTTCATTTTCTTTTTTTTCCTAAAGCTTGGCACCTGAGCTAACAACTGTTGCCAATCTTCTTTTTTTTTTTCCTCCTTTTTTTCTCCCCAAATCCCCCCAGCACATAGTTATGTATTTTGGTTGTGGGTCCTCCTAGTTGTGGCATGTGGGATGCCACCTCAACATGGCCTGATGAGCAGTGCCATGTCTGCGCCCAGGATTCGAACTGGCAAAACCCTGGGCCACTGAAGTGGAGTGCGTGAACTTGACCACTTGTGTTCCCGAGACCAGCTAGGCAGCCAGCTGAAGAGGTGGATGGAATTAATAGACAGAACACAGTCTATCTAATAGACACAACACACTCTACAATTTTTCACAGGACAGGGGACCAACCATCAGTCTCTAGGACAGAGGTGACATCCCTCTGATCGCCACGTATTTATTTGCAGGCCAAGAAGTACAAGCATAGCAGGAACTCTTGCCAGCAGGGATATGCAAGTCAAAGCTCAGCAATTCTAATCTCCCCCCCTTCAATGTACCCCGGCGTTATGCAAGGCCATTCTCTGAGGGAGTATCCTGGGAACAAACAATCTGGCAAGTGATGTGGATGGTGTTCCATTCCTGCAAGGGCCCAGCGTCCTTAAGCCCCTTGCCTTCATGTTTGTTAAGATACTACCTTCTGGCCTTTGATTCCAAAGCACAAACAATCTAACACAGTAATTTATGAGAATCAGCAGATTGCATATTTCTCAGTCACACATTTTGTAATTTGTTCTTGCTAAGCTTAAAGCCTTGCAATAATGTTGCTGTGCTCTCCTGCAATGTATGTTCAGTGTTGATTTGGGCTTTGCTCCTTCAGTTCTTCTTCACCATTATAATTTCCCTCTTCTCTCTTTGTGTCTAGCCTTACAGACTTCCATGATTTTTAGCTCAGTGATAGATTTTTAAAATATTTTATCTACTATTTTATGTGCTTGAGACTGAAAGGGGAATTGTGTTTGTTATCTGCCATCTCACCTGGAAGGCCAAGTCTCACTTTTATATCTCCACTCTAAGAATACACAGTAAATAAGACACATCATTGCCCTCCAGATTAAGTAAAAACATTTCATGAATGATTGTGGCCTTTCTGTAGTCCCAGTTTCTTCTCCAGTCTCATCTGTTTCTACCATCCCTGCTTACACATTATGCACCAGCATTTATGATCATTCAGTTCCTCAAGCATCACCCCCTCTCTTGATTGGGGGCCTTTGCATATACAGTAGCTTCTGCCTGGAACATTCTTGTGACCTCCCTTCATCTGGTTTACTCCTCTTCATCCTTCCAGTATTAATTCAAGTTATCCCTGACTTACCTCTAATATCATGTTCTTGCAACCACCTTTAGTTCTCCTGACATCATCACATTTTCTTATCATTTCTTGTTCAATGTCTTTCCCATGATATGATAAGCAGATACTTTACTATAATTACTTGTTGAGCATCATTCCAATGATATTATTAGTTCTGTAAGGGCAAAGAAACAGTCTCTCTTGTTTACTGCTTTATTTTCATTGCATGCCATGTATTATATATTTAATAAATCATGGTGAAATGATAGAGTGGATGAACCATGCCTAACTTGACAGCTACTCAGAATGGTATATTTGCTTTGGAATTAGAATCAACATGAAAAGAACCTTGGATTTGGACCAAGGAGTAGTCCTTAATTTGCCACTAACTCACTCCATGATTGGGGGCAAGTCTCTTAAATTAGCAAGGCATGGTATCCTATTTTGGATGGTGAAAATTATGAGTTAGAGAATTAAATGTCTTCTAAATCTCCAGTGCTCGGTGTTCTCTGTGTCTGGAGTCACTAGGATCCCATAACTTGCCCACTTGGTCCCCACAGAGCAAAATTCGTTCCCTTTCAAAGAGGGGAAGGATAGATTATTGTTTTAAACACAACTTCTCTACTTTTCCACCCCAGTTCTTAGCCCTCTAGATGATATTCTGTGAGACATCAACCAATTCAGTGAATTACTGAAGAGTTCCTGGGAGCCTCCATGGGCCTCCATCTGTTACTATAACCCTGATGTTGCTGCGAGACATTTCTCACTTTATTTCCAAGTAGTTTCATCCAGCTGCTCCTCATGGTCTAAAACCAAGGGGGAGTAAGTACAGAAGCCTGAAATTACCAGAATTAGCTGAATTGATTCCAATTAGCACACTAGCAGCTCTGAAGCAAAACCTTTGTCCCCATGGCCTTGAGGTCAAGACCAATTGCAGTGGGGTCTGAGTCCTTTCCTAGGCCCGGAAAGGCTCTTGAGAAGTGAGTCCTTCTGAGGTTCCTTGAGGAGTTGCATCGGAGTTGGGAGGGAATGTTTGAGGAATGAGGGAACCATTTCTAAGTCCACTTACGTGGACTCACTTATATGAACTCACTTATATGGACTCATTTAATGAGTGAGGATAAATGATACCCTAGAGAGAAAGCCAAGAGCAAAACAAATTTCATGTTACTGAGTCTCAGGGCTCTAAACACTGCAGTCTTGAGTTGTTTTCAAACAGGTCTCATTTCCTTTCCCAAGACCCATCGAGATTTCTTTTAAGTCTGAGGAACCAGAGAGTGTGAAATTTTAATTTCTCTTCTCAGACAAATACTATTTGATCCCGAAAGATCCTGAGAGAGATCAATAGGATAGGAGGGTCCTGAATATGTAGATTAATGGTCAGCAGGTGCCCAACAGCCTCCTACAGGGTCATTACCACAGGCTCCATCAGAGGCACCACTGACTCTTCTTTCTTGATCCTCTGCACCTCTCACCCCTCAATGTGAAGGTGACCTGCATCCCAGAATGTTTCCCTGCTCTCTGCTTGCCTTATTCCTGAGTGCCCTGCCCATCACCAACACCACGGAGCTAGAGAATCCAAACAAAAAGATGGGAACCCCAAGGTTGGAGCAACCAGGGGACGTGATCATTGGAGGCATCTTTCCGATTTACATGACAGAGCCTTCATCGCCATTGAATTTCACCTCTGGACCCATTAAAGTGAGTAACTTAGTTGGTTATGACCACTGGTCTAGCACTTGGACAGAGAAGGTGAGGTGCATTTTCTAACGATATCCTCAAATATCCTGGCGCATAGGGCGCACTCAGTAACTTGTAACTACTTTTATTTTAGATACTATCAATGTTAACAACATCTTGGCCTGTCTTTGAGTGAAGGCCAGCTTGTTCTGCTCTATTGTGTTCAATGTCACTCTTTTTTTAAAATGTCGTTAAAATGCTGTCCAGTATATTCTTGATTATGTTTTTAACAAAACTTTTATATGCGTGATTTTCTATATAGGTGGATTTTTAGCAATGATTTTTATTGAGTTTTCTTCAAAAATTACAACAGAAATACATGTTTACCACAACCTGTGAAACAATATAGAAATATATATTAAAAAGCCGTAGTGTTTAGCTCCTACTTTCCATTTCCTCACTCACATCCTTGAGAGCACAGTATATATCATTCTATACATTTCTTCAATTATCTTCTATTCAAATATGTATAAATGAATAGGTTTTTAAAAAATTCAGTTTACTGTTTATTGTCTATAAAAAGTGAAATTGTGCTATATGAATTACAATGTAACTTGTTTTTCACTTTTTTTTTTTTAAAGATTGGCACCTGGGCTAACAACTGTTGCCAATCTTCCTTTTTTTTTTTCCTGCTTTATCTCCCCAAAGGCCCCTGTACACAGTTGTATATCTTAGTTGCAGGTCCTTCTAGTTGTGGGATGTGGGACGCCGCCTCAACGTGGCCTGACGAGCGGTGCCATGTCCGCGCCCAGGATCCGAACCCCAGGCCGCAGCAGTGGAGCATGCGAACTTAACCACTCGGCCATGGAGCTGGCCCCGCTTTTCTCTTTTAACATTAGCTTTTCATTTTACAGAAAAGATTTGGAAAGTGGGATTGATGGGCCAATATGAACATGTATTTTTTTAACATGAACTTTTTGTATTAATAAAAATTGCAGATTACTTTCCACAAATCTACAAAGTAATGGTTCTCCGTGTAGTGTATGAGACAGTCAGTGACCATTAGTCCATGCATGCCCACAAATGCTGCTCTCAAATAATTTCCTCAGCTGGCCTCTGGACTGCAACAGATGGTTGCAGGTCAAACTCTATTCTATTGGTTCTTGAATTTTGTTGTGTATATAAAAATCAACTGAAATGCTTGTTAAAATTTTAGATCCCTTAGGCTCACCCCCGGAGGCTTTCTCTCGGTAGATATGAAGAAGAATACAGGAAATAGCCCTTTTATACTGCATGTGCCACTTGAGGTGGTTGTTTCAAGAGCCATGCTTTGAGGAACACTCTTCAACCCATGGCACCATGAGTTCAGAATTTTTGGTGGTCTGGTTCAGTTCAAAGGTGATTTAATGTAAGATTTGGTGGATACAGAACCTTCATGTTTCCGTCCTCTCATTCCAAGCTTGCATATCCCACAGGATATACAAAACAATAATAAAAAGCCTAGTTTTCTAAGGATGTGTGTTTTGTTAGCTCTCAGCACGGGAACCATTCTCAAGTTGTTCACTTTCCAGGAATTACTTGTTGAGAATGGAAGACTAACTCCAACTAAAATTACCAGGGAAATTCCCAAAAGGAGTGTGTGTGATATAGGAGTTTATCTGAGTTGCCAAATAGAAGAAGCTGATTAAAAGGTTCCTAGAGGGGCTGGCTCCATGGCCAAGTGGTTAAGTTCACACGCTCTGCCGCGGTGGCCCAGGGTTCGGATCCCGGGTGCGGACATGGCACCGCTCGTCAGGCCACGTTGGGGCGGCATCCCACGTCCCACAACTAGAAGGACCTGCAACTAAGATGTACAGCTATGTACAGGGGGACTTTGGGGAGATAAAAGCAGGAAAAAAAAAAAAAAGATTGGCAACAGTTGTTAGCCCAGGTGCCAATCTTTAAATAAATAAATAAAAAGTTCCTAGAAAAATGTATAAAAGTTCTGACTGTGGCATCCAATAAAATGCTCAGTTGTCACCAATCTATATTTTTCGTATGTTTTCACAGATATGATCTTGTATCTCATTCATAAGTATGTAATGCCTAGAACGTGACTCCTGAAAGGAAACCCTCTAAAGCAAGTGGGTGCCTATAATAGAAAGCACTGAATGAAATTGAGGGTTTTTCCAAGAATGCAGGAATTGATGTAATACAATTATTATTACTATTTTATTATTTTATTTATTACAAAGCTTATGTGGCATTACATATATTAACTCATTTAATCCTCATAACTCTATGATCATTATCTTCGTTTTACATGGGACAAATGAATGCAAAAACAAATGAAATAATTTACCAAAAGTCAAAATAAATAAAATAATTTACCAAAAATCACATAGCTAGTAAGTGATAAAGCTAGGATTAAAACCCAGGCAGTCTTTGTGGTTTATAGTCGAAACCACTTATCATAAACTGCTTCTGAAATAGGTAGACAATAGATAATTGGGATTTGACTAGATGAAGAATAACAAATGAGGGTTGTCAGCCAAGTTCAATCGTATTTTATTATAGGAGAATTCTGAGGAAAGGCTTCCGTCACTACAACTGGAAAGGAGCAAGGAGCTACCTAGTCCAGCAGGGCAGAAGATGAGAGCATTGGCAGGGAGTCTGCTCTACACAGAAACAGAATTTCAGAATGAGGAAGAAAGGGGCCGTGATTTGGCTTCTTAGTGAAAAGCTTTGGACATTACTAAGCCGTTCCACCCCACCCACTCCCTATGTCCACATGCTACCCAGACTCCCAACCGTCATGAACAGAGAAATGCTAACATCCTAGAGGGAGGTAGACCCACATTAGAAAGGTGATCAGAGAAAAGAGGGAAGCAGTGATGTTGATATTGGAGGATACCAGGGGAGAAAGAAGAATCAGAGAAATATTTACCATTCTTCCCCTTGCCTCCAATGAGACCTCTCTTTAAGCCCCCGACAAATCATAGTGTCTCTTTTCACGCATAATGTCTGTAACACAGAATTTTTGAGATGCAAAGATCCAAGGAGATTATCAAGTCAAAGCATTTTAAAAGTTGTAGAAGGAACTAGAATAGATCTGGGAAAAACATCCCTTCATGCTACTAAGTCAGATTCCCTTTCTATATCCCCCATAGCATGCTCTGATCTATGCCTTTTCAAATATTGCTGTGTTTATTGTGTTGGATGTGGTTTTTCTCTAAATCCTCCCATTTCAGTGTTATATTATGATCTTTATCTCCTTTTATACTATATTTATTGATTTTAAGAGCCTTACTTTTTCAAATTTTAACACAGCTGAAAATAAGACGTATCTTAGAATCAAAACATTTTATAATTATAATTGGCAGTGCTTTTTCCTTCCTATTGGTACATAAAATAATGTTGCATCTTACAATCAATGGCATCATAGATTCAAAATATTTGGGAGTTATGCCTTGTCTTCTGGAGTTTCCTGAATTGTAACTCCTTTAAGGAGTTTCCCCCCTGAGGATAGTTTAGGTTTTGTTGCAACTATTTTAGTTACTTATGTTTCCCTTCCCTTTCTCAAACACATCTAAAAATGTCCACCTTCATAGACTCATTCTTTGGATCCTGCACTGTTTTAATGTCTTATATATCTAATATATCATAAAAATGTAAACAGTTAGAAGAAAATAATATCATCTAATTTGGAATCTTCTGGTTCTGAGTAGAATAGTGCTTTTGAGAAGATCGATGTTACCTCGAAAGCTACATGAAATGCAAAAAAGTCTCTCTTAAATGTATGCGAGAGCTGCTGAAGCAATGAGGACTAAAGGGACTAAGATTCAAGAAAAGAGAGAACTGCGGAGAAGTGAGCTGAAAATCTGCTCTGCTTTTCTCTGGGGTCAGTTGCTGACTCTAGGCATGTGCAAGAGGCAAAATCCAGGCTTTGACTAGTTGGAGGGATACTTCTGGGGAGCATAACAACTAGCAGGGCTTTAGGAAGTCTAATAGAAATGGAGTGACAGAGGAGGAGACATTTTAGGAGCCTCAAAGAGAAGACCTGTTCTCCTCTTAAGACAAGTCTGTGACTTCTGCCTGCTGCCCTCCCTCCTGTGTTCATTCTCTCTCCATCTCTCTCTCTCTGTCTCTCTCTGCATCTCTCTGGGCCTCTGTCTCTCTCTGTGGGGCTGTGTCATTTTCTGTCTCTCTTAGTCTCTCCCGGTCTCTGTTTCTCTGTCTCTTTCTCTTTCCATTTCCATCTCTCCTTCTTTGTCTCTCTGTCTCTCCTCTCTGGCTTTATGTCTGTGTCTCTCTCAGTCTTTCTCTCTGTCTCTCTAATCCGTTGTTCAGGAGAAGCAAGATGAGATATTCTGAGCTGCGCTTGGTGGCCTGCGTGCAAAGAGCTAGTAGAGGGTCCCGGCTCCCAGACGGAAAAGACTCCCAAATCCATCCAAATGGCGTCCTGCCAATAGGCAGACAGTGGTGTCCGAGACAGCCCCCGCCCCCTAGCCTCCGTTGAGCCTGCAGCCTCAGCCTCCCGGGAGACCTGGAGGCAGAGGTTCCTAGCTGAGCTGAGCCTGGATCCTGGGAGAGAAACCTGTTTGTTCTTCTGAGTGCTAAGTTAGGGTCATGCTCACACCCAGCATAGACAGCTGGGAGCTCCTTCCAGTCCTGAGTCTGGCCCTGCCCTCCTCTCCTCCAGCCTCCTCTCCTCCCCAGCTCTCTCCAGCCACTCTAGCTCCTTTCTCACCTGCTCTCGGCCAGATTCCCTTGTGCCTCCGAGTGTCTGGCCCTCGGAGCTTCCCTTGGCACACTGCTCCCAGATGTGTGCAGGGCTGGCTCCTCTTGTCCTTCTGCTCATGGCACAAATGTCCACTCAGAGGCCTTTAGACCCACCTCAGGTGCCGGAGTCCAGCTCCAGCTGAGTCCAGGTTCCTGAGGGAGGAACCACGTCGGCAAAGGGAGGGGAAGGGAATGAGACTGCACACCAAGTTGGTGAAAGCACGTCTGAAGTCTTTATTGTCAAGCGTGCGTTTATATACATTTTAAGGATTACATAAGCATCTGGGGTACATCTATTTTCTGCCCTGAAATAGCTGGGTTTTCCCCCATGATATCATTTTGCTTCCTTAATCTATTTGAGTCACGAGCAATTTCTAAAGGTTACTTCCCTTATTCAGTTTTGGTAAAGAGTTGTTCTTCTCATTTTCTGGGTAAGTGCAGTTAATATTTATAGACCTCTACAGTATTCTTTGCAGGGGACGAGACTCAGGTTGTGCTGGACAGAGCCAGCCTTGGGGCAAAGGTGAGCCAAGGTACGTCCGGAACAGGCACATACAGGTCCCCACGTCCTCTTCTATAACTCCCACACTGAGACGTCTGACCTTTTCATCCTCTTCTATAACTCCCACACTGAGACGTCTGACCTTTTCATCCTCTTCTATAACTCCCACACTGAGACGTCTGACCTTTTCATCCTCTTCTATAACTCCCACACTGAGACGTCTGACCTTTTCATCCTCTTCTATAACTCCCACACTGAGACGTCTGACCTTTTCATCCTCTTTTCTTGGCAGGGCCCTGGGGATATTGAAGGAGTGTTAGTCAGAAGAGGGTCTTTCTTGTCTATTACAGTGAGATTCACCTTTCCTGGCAGATTCCCCTGGGTAAGCACAAGCGTCATGAAGAGAGCCAATACAGCAACTAGTAACATCAGATTGAGCAAGGAGGGCCCTTGGCCATTCCTGCCGGGGTTGCTTTGCAAACTCCCATGGTTCATGTGACCCGACATTGTCACTGGGCTACAGCAGTTGCAGGACTGCGTCTGGCACTCAGGGCTGCAGGCCCTCCCTCCAGCACCCTGCTTCATTGCCCTCTAGCACCTGCGTGTCTTTTCCACATGAATTTGCTTTCCTCACTTGGTCCCTTCCCCTCACAGTCGGTGAGCTCCTGGAGGCCACGGGCCGTATGAGGGCTTTCAGAACTGCCCCCAGGCTCACAGCACGCCTTCACAGAGTGAGTGCAGGGCCCAAAGCAGGTGAAAGAAGGGGATGATCTCAGAGGGCCTTCCACCTCTGAGCAGCTCCCATCGTGGCCATGAATGCCAATCACGAAAGGTACCTGTTTCTTTGGCTGGGGGAATGCCCAGAATGACCGCTGAGTGTGCCTTCCCTCTTCCAGTTACTCCTCTGAGCACGAGTGGCCACCAAACCCCTGGTGGTCAGGCCCAGCATTGCAGCAACAAGCAGGACAGTGGGAGAGAAAAGACTCACCTTTGTTCGGGGCCTGGAGGCAGCGGTTCCACCAGGGCCCAGGGCGCAAATGAGAAGGCTGTGCAGGCTCCGGGGGTGATGTGAGGGACCTGCGAAGCCTCTCTTGCTCCCTCTCTCCCTGCACTTGCCGCGGCATGTGCACTTTCCCCACGAGGCCTCCTCACCGCAGCCAGGGCACTGACTCCACTCCACATCCAAATGAGGACCCCGAGGCTCCAACAAGGATGGCCTCAGTCCTTCTCTCCAGAGGAGGGGTCCCGTGCTTTGCCACATTCTGCAGTAGCCAGGTGCCCAGCCCACCTACAGCTCAGGCTGCCCTCTGCCCAGAAAGGCCTCGAGGGACTAGAAGGCCCTGTCCAAGGCCTCGGAGCACAGTGGGTCATGGATGGACAACTGAGATTGATAGACTCTTCTACAAGCTTGTGGGGTCCTTGGAGTCACTCCTCTAGGCTCCTCAATTGATGGAGGAGTAACCTCAGGCCTTCTATCCACTAGCCCCTTCCACACTAGGGGCGGGGACGGGGGGTGTCACATCCTCCATCCAGGTGCCCAGAGTGGTGGACTCAGGACCCCAGACATTGTCAGGCATCTCTCCTCCTCATGCTGCAGACCTGGGCATGTTCCTAGGGGACTGGAAACCCCTGGGCTGAGGCAGAACCACCTCCAACCTCTTTCTTCTTTGCGGCTGTCACCTCCCCAGTGTGCACTCCCCTCCTGACCCCCACCCTGGGCAGGCAGAGTGTGTGTGAGTGTGAGAGTGTGTGTGCGCCCAGGTGCGGATGCCCAAAGGAAAGGGCCCCCAATGGGAGGACGTGGACAGAGGTCCCCCAGGATCTTAGGGGCTCTCCTTCCCAAGGCCAATCTCCTGGGATGCTAGAGCTGGCCCAGGGGCCTGGAAGCCTCACTTCTCCTCTGGACTCTGCCCACCTCGCGGGCCCAGGTCCAGTCCCTGTTTCCCCTGGCCTCAGCTTCTCAACTGTCCCGTGAGGGTTGAGCAGGAACAGCATCAGCCCTGCTCAGCACAAACACAGCCCTGGGCTCCTGCCCCCCGGGGTGTGATGGGGCCACCCTCAGGGGCTCCCTGGCCTTTCTCCCTCAGGGCAGCCGGGCCTCCTGTACCCAGCCAGGCATACAGAGCAGCCCTGCCGGCAGCATACGTGGGGGTCCCCCCGCCCCAGCACGCATGTGGACCACAAGAAGCTCCTCACATGGCTGCTTTCGATCAGTGCTTCTGAAAATATGGAAGCAGACTAGGATGGCCACCTATTGCATGACACCGCTTATCGCATACATCCAGAAAAGATTGACCACAACCTGCCAGAACACACATTAGGGGTTGTCAGGCAGTGAGGGAGGAACGGGGGATGAGCACTTTGGGAACAGGCTTCCCTTGTGGTGAAGGGAATGTTCAGCAAGTGGACAGTGGCGATGGAGGCCAAGCATTGGGACTGTACATAACGCTCAGGAATTGTACAATTGAAAAGGAGAAAATGCAGAGTTCTTAAAATATAAATAAATTTATTTTACAATTTACATAAACACCAAAAAAAGACAAGAAAACGAGAAACATAAACGGCTACACAGACATACAGGTTAAGGGGCGAGAGGAAGGGAGGTTGTGGTGAGGGAGAAGGTGGAAAGGATGGGTCAGGAGCTGGGGATGACAGGGGTTGGAGAGTGAGCTCTCCCGGGGACAATGCTGGGGCCTGAGCAGGCTCCAGGGCTCCAGGAGGATCTGGAGCAGGGGATGTCTCTCCCTGCTCCCTGGCGACAGCTTCAGCCTGCCCCAGGGCACTGGCAGGAGCCGGAGCAGGGGATGGCCCTCCCTGCTCAGCTGGTTCCATGAGAGCCGGCTGCATGGCTCCTGCCCGAGCCTGAGGAGGGGCTGGCTCTCCCTGCTTCCGTCCTGGGGTGCCGCTTGTCTCCTGCCCTTGTGCAGGAGCTGCTAGATGTGATTGTGCTCCCCGCACACGGGCTGGGTCCTGTGCTGGCTCTGATCCTTGTCCAACAGTCCCTGAGGACGCCAGCCTTTTCCCCATGCCTGCCGCTACGCTGTTCCTGCCCAGCTTCTCCTCCCTCGGGGAGCTGGACTCCATGTCCCGAGTGGACCTCTGCAAAGACAGTGACCAACAGTCAGCCCAGAAGCATCAGAGCCCTGCTCAGCTGCCCCTGCTCTTTCTTCTGCCCTCTGCGCCTAATGCTCCCAGATCAGGCACCACCCTGTGTCTGCGCAGAATTCTCCCCAGGATGAAACAGATAGACCTCAGGGGCTCGGGAGAAACCTCGGGCAGACGGTGCTGCCTGGCACTCCACGTCCCACCCGATCAGCCATGAGCCGGGGTGGGAATGGGACCGGCCCACCAGGCTTCTAACCCCTCATCAGCCTGCTCCTCCTCGCGGTGGTCCACTCACACAAACCACCCTTCCACATACACACACACACACACGCACACACACGCACGCACACACACCCCCCCCCCAGGGAGGGGACGTAGGGCTGTCCAAGTGGGACCACAGTGATGGCCTGGCCTGGATTGGCCCACCCTGGCCGTCCCCGTGTTACCTTTGTGTCCCTCCGCACAAACGTCCTGAGATGTCTCGAGCGGGACAGGAGCCCGCATCTGCATCCTGGGCGCTCCTTGCGGGCTCTGCTGAGGCTGCGGCCCCGGCACATGGGAAGACAACAGGAAATCATGGTGCTCCTTCTAGACAACTGCTAGATGAGTGAGCTGTTGGGGGCTGTCTCTAGGAGCTGGGAACTTAATGCTCAGGAATTGTACAATTTAAAAGGAGAAAACACAGATTTCTTAAAATATAAATCCATAAATCTATTTCAAGGTGACACAAACACCACAACAAGACAAGAAAACGAAAATTATAAACGGCTACACAGATATACAGGTTAAGGTGGGAGACGAAGGGAGGTTGTGGTGAGGAAGAAGGTGGAAGGGATGGGTCAGGAGCTGGGGATGATGGGCGTTGGACAGTGAGCTCTCCCGAGGACGGGGCTGGGGCCTGAGCAGGCTCCAGGATTCCAGGAGGATGTGGAGCAGGGGATGGCTGTCTGTGGTCTCCAGCTGTGGCTTCAGCTGGCTCGCCAGCCCCAGCAGGAGGCAGATCAGTGGATGGCTCTTTCTGGACCGTGGCTGGGGCTTCAGCAGTCTCCCAGGCACAGGGAGAATCTGGAGCAGGGGATGGCTCTCCCTCTTCCCTGGCTGCGACTTCAGCTTGCTCCTGAGCCCTGGCAGGAGCTGGAGCAGGGCATGGCTCTCCCTGTTCCATGGCTGAGTCTTCAGCCAGGCCAGAGTCCCAGCAGGAGCCGGAGCAGGGGATGGCTCTCCCAGCTCCTGGGCCCTGTCTTCAGCTGGCTCCACAGCCCTAGCAGGAGCTGAAAAGTCAAAGCCCGTGTCTTTCCAGTGCTGGCAGTCCCCATCTCCCTCCCCCAAGCTCCGCTCACAAAGCCAACCTGTGGCTGTGACAGCAGTGCCCGGCTGCCCCCTGCCCTGGATTACAATGGGCACAGATATATTGGGGGGTTTCCTGCCAACCTCTGCCCAGTGTCCACTCACAGAGTGGCATCAAAACTTCCTCAGTCCCAGGACTGGCGTGCTCTGCTCTCATCTGAGAGCTCCCCAAGGTCCCCTCTCTTAGCTGGGGCTGGGAAGGACCCTACATGTCCCCACATCCAGACCCAGTGGCTCAGAAAGGTGGCCCAAGATGGCCATGGGGTCCTAAAGGTCAGCCTGGGAGATGCTGCCAGGAGGGTCCTGTGGTAGGTGGGCAAGTTTCTCTTGGTGCCATCAGCTTGGGGTGGGGGCCACGACTTTCCTGTCTCTCCAGAGCCTTCTCTGCTGACCTCCATGGCTTCCTCTGTCACCTCACAGGGGATGAGCCCCACCAGACCCTGCATGTCCTTGTGGACACCACACTGGTCACCGAGGCCATGCTGCCCGGTGGGGAGGCCACAGTTGGCATCTCTGAGTTCCCCGGCTCCCTCTCTTCCACCAGAGGCCTGTGGCCTGAAGAGGGTGGGAGGGGAGACTGTTGGTGCTTGGGGGGCTCTGGAACCCCTGAATCTTGAGAGTTGAGGTGTGCACACCTCTCCAGCTTGGATGAGTGCCTGGGCGGAGGGCAGTGGCATGGGCAGCACCTCTTGGGGGACTTGGGAGACCCCCGTGAAGGATGGAGATGCAGAGCCAGTCCCACCCAACTCTCTGTGGGTGAGGACTGGGGCTGAGGGAGAAGGAGGTTTGTAGTGAACCAGGGGAGCCCATGCCGAGGGTAGAGCCAGAGCAGACATTTCTAATTGGAGTGAGGGAAGCGGTGCCCAGGGCTCCCCCTGTCCCTGCCTCTCCCCTCCTTGGCTTTCACCACTCTGGACTGTACAGGGATGGGGTGGGTGAGGGGCGAGGGGGGGGGTAGTGTAGATGGTTTGAGCTTTTCTCACCAGGGAGAGGCACAGAGGCAAAGACACAAGCTCAGAGCCAAGGTGGCGGCTCCCGGCGCCCACTCACCCCGCCTCTCGGCAGCCTGGCCCAGGAACCCTGTTTCCCTCCCTGTGCCGCCTGCCTCCCCACCCTGAGCCCAGAGACCTTCAGCCCCCATGGGGCATCTTCCTCAGGCCTCCCTGAGCCACGGCTGCCCTCAGGGTCCGCCTTTGCCTGCAGCCTGGAGAAAACGTGGTAATGGGCTCTTGGGCCTGAACATGGGATCAAGGGTCACCCAAGATGGCCGCACCCAGCATGGGATTTCTCTGACGTTTTCTTCATGTCACACAAGGGACCTGAGCTCCACGTGGGCAGGAAACATATTGGGTTTTGCTCCCTGGTGAAGTTACAGTGCTGGGCACACAAGTAGGGAATAGAGGCCACTGGCTGAATGATTAAAAGAATGAATTCCTACCTGAACGAATGAACGGATGAGGAACAAGTGAAGGCCTGAATGAATGAATGACTGGATGAATGAGTGAGTGAGTGAGGCCATGAGTGAATGAGTGGATGAATAAGCCAGTGAACGAAAACACAGACGCCGCGATGCAAACGGGAGGAGGCTCTATTTCTTGTCCTGGGGCCTCTGCCCAGCTCAAGGGCCCAGCCAGTCCCTGCCGCTCCTGGCCTCCGTTTCCCCACTGTCCCCTGAGGGGCGGGTGGTGCGGCTGTAGCAGCCCAGCTCGGCGTGGCCATGGCCGGGCTCTCCCCGCGGGCTGTGGCGGGGACGCGCTCGGAGCCGCACGGCCTCCCTCCAGCGGCGGACATGGGCGGACCCCAAGGTCGGCCGGGCTCATTTCCTGGCCCGGTGCACAACGGCCAGAGAAAGCGCGTGCCCGTGACCGCCCGCCGCGTGCATGTGCACCGCCAATGGCGCCCAAGGGCTGCTCCCAAGGGTCTTGTCCCGCCTTCTGCCCCATGGCCAGGTTGGGTGGGGCGTGCGGAGAGGTCCTGGGTCCCAGGGGCCAGGCTGTGGGCGCGGCGAGGGGAGCAGAGAGAGGTGGCCCTTTCCCCCAGAAGCCTCGGCCCCGCGTCCCAGGCCAGACGGCGCCCATAGGCCGGCAGAAGAGGCTCCGGGGCTGGAGAGAAGGCCTCTGAGCCCGGAGACCTGCCTGTGGTTCGCCCTGTGGGCCGGACGCAGGGGACAGGGGCCATTTGCTCCGTGTCCCAGTCCTTTATCACCGAGGGCTGTTCGTCGGCGTCTGCAGGGACAGCAGGAGACCTCCGTCACCTCGATGAAGGACACGGCCATGGCCTGGTGAGCCCACAGGTGAGAGAGCTGCTGCCCGCCACCAAAGGCAGCACCATGCTGCCACCCCTGTGTCCGGCCCTGTCTGGACCCCTGAGGGAGGGACAGGGACCTGGTGGCAGGAGCACACCTGTCGCGAATGTGGATGCTACCTGGCCGAGGAGACCAATGTGTCTCTGCTCATTTGTGATGAGTTGATGCGTTTACTGTGGGGGACTATAGGGACGAAGGGGTCAGGACTCAAGTCCTTTGGTTCAAATGTCCGTGGGGATAAACTGAAAATGACAACTCGCCCTAGAGTTTTCTCCTGTCCAGTAGACTGTTTCCTTTCTGCGTTGGGGAAAGAACAAAAATGATGGTATATTTTACCCTTTGCAAAAATAAAGCATCAACCTTTGTTTCTTTAAAATGATGTGAAAAGTTACTGGTATCCTTCAAGTTTTGTTTGGGGGTCACTTGATGGTAAACAGGCAGCTTTCTTCGAAAATGTCTTGTTCTAATGATCAGGCCACTCCTGGCACAGGGAGCAGAGATTTTCATGTCTCGCCAGGTTGAAAGGCCCTGGGCTAGCTGTCAGAGACACTACCAGCGTGTCCTTGGAGCCTCCCTGTGTCTCAGTTTCCTCATCTGTAACATCAGGCTTGGCTGGAGGGCCTAAGTGGTTTCCAGAAGTTCCTGCAGCTCTGACAGCTGATGCCTTAAGGTACCAAATGTTCCTGAAGACATGAAACAGGAGACAAAAATAGTTTTTTCCCCTTGAGGGTCTAAACTGGTAAACAGACGAGAGAGGCCGAGCTCTCAGATGAGTGGTTCCAGTGAAACTCGCTCACAGCCTGTGTGTCATGGAAAGTTCCCATTTCCGTGCTCACTGCACAGGTCCTGCTCCTTCCTTCTCACCAGAGTTCATCAATGCCCTTGGGCACTTTCATTCATCTTTCAGCAGGATCTCTGTTCACCCTCGTGGGTCCCTGACTATCACACCAATGAGTCAATAATGTTCACTTGTTCCAAGTCCTGTTGTTTAAAATCCCGTCTCCAGCTCTGTTCTGGTCAAGTTTCTAAGGAAACCTCCGTGTCTTGGAGTGATTGAATTAGAGAGAATGTTACAGCATATGCACTCTCATTTTCTCCCTTTCGGTGTGTTTCCCACATGGAATAGCTGCTTTGAAAATCAAAAGATAAAATTTCCACTCTGTCCTCTGCCAGCTACCCTCTTGCCTAGAGAGACACCATAAGCTGCACCTGCTTTCCCTTGGGAAGATCGAGGCATAAATTCAAGGCAACATTTCTTTAGTGTGAAGGCTAGGGTTAGGGCTGCTGCCGCCCATGCTGCTGGCTGGAGCAAGTCTGCACCCCCTTCCTGACACCAGCATCCCCCATCCTTTCCTTCTGAGGATGTCTTTGCCCATTTCCCTGGGGGTGGGCTTTGTGGGGCTGTGACCCACATCCTTTGGATTGGTTGGGACTCAGCTGTAGCCAGTGCCTCGTGCTACTTATCATGGGACAAGGACACATCGCAAAGTTAAAAGAAAATTGCTCTTCTTTTTCTTTTTTGAAACAGCTTTGTTGACATATAACTGCCATGCCATGTAATCCACCCATTTTCAGTGTACGAGTCAGTGATTTGTGGGATATTCACAGAGCTGTGCAACCATCCCCACAATAGTAGAACATGTTCATCCCCTCGAAATGAGACCCTGTACCCGTGAGCAGTCACTCTCCATTCCCACATCCCCATGGCCCTAGGCAACCCCTCAACTACTCTTGTCTCTCTCTGTCTATTTTGGACATTTCATAGACACGGAATAATACAATACAGGTCCTTTGATGGCTCCTTTAATGGAGGATGTTTCAAAGTTCATCCGCATTTATAACACATGTTAGTAATTGATTCTCTTTTATGCCAAATAATATTCTGTTGTCTGGATATACCATGTTTTGTTTATCCACTAACCAGTGGAGGGGTATTTGGGTTGTTTCCAACTTTTGGCTCTTGTGAATCCTGACGCTATGAACATTCGTGTTCAAACTTTTCATATGTTTCCATTTCTCTTGGGTACATACCTGGGAGTGGAATTGTGGCGTCGTATGGAAACTGCGTCTAGATTTTGAAGAGCTGCCGGGCTGTTTTCCAAAGGGCTGCACCATGTTTTATTTCAAGCCAGCAACGTATGAGGATTCGAATTTCTGCCCATCCTTGTCGACACTTCTTACTATCTACCTTTTAAATTACCACCGTCCTAGTGGATGGGCAGTGATATCTTGATTGTGGCTTTGATTTGCTTTTCCCTTCTGAATAAGGATCTTGAGCATTTTGCCTGTGCTTTTCGGCCTCTTGTGTATCTTCTTTGGAGAAATGTCTGTTTAGCTCCTTTCCCCATTTTTAAGTTGAGTTATTAGTTTCTTTATTATTATTTATTTATTTATTTATTTTTAATTATTTTTTATTTATATTTATTGAGTTAATGATAGGTTACAATCTTGTGAAATTTCAGTTGTACATTATTGTTTATCATTCGTGTTGTAGGTGCACCACTTCACCCTTTGTGCCCACCCCCCACCCCACCTTTCCCCTGGTAGCCATTAATCTGTTCTCTTTGTCCATCTTTTTAAATTCCTCATATGAGTGGAGTCATACAGAGATTATCCTCCTCTAACTGGCTTATTTCACTTAACATAATTCCCTCAAGGTCCATCCATGTTATTGCAAATGGAATGATTTTGTTCTGCTTTGCAGCTGAGTAGAATTCCATTGTATATATATATACCACATCTTCTTTATCCAATCCTCTGTTGATGGGCACTTAGGTTGCTTCCATGTCTTGGCTATTGTAAATAATGCTGCAATGAACATTGGGGTGCATAGGACTTTGGAATTGCTGACTTCAAGCTCTTTGGATAGATACCCAGTAGTGGGATGGCTGGATCGTATGGTAGTTCTATTTTTAATTTTTTGAGGAATCTCCATACTGTTTTCCATAGTGGCTGCACCAGTTTGCATTCCCACCAGCAGTGGATGAGGGTTCCTTTTTCTCCACAACCTCTCCAACATTTGTTACTATTAGATTTAGATATTTTTGTCATTCTAATGGGTGTAAGGTGATATCTTAGTGTAGTTTTGATTTGTAATTCCCTGATGATCAGCGATGATGAACCTCTTTTCATGTGCCTGTTGGCCATCCGTATATCTTCTTTGGAGAAATGTCTGTTCATGTCTCCAGCCCATTTTTGGATCGGGTTGTTTGATTTTTTGTTGTTGAGTTGTGAGTGTTCTTTATATTATGGATATTAAGCCTTTGTCAGATATATGACTTGCAAAAACTTTTTCCCAGTTTGTTGGTTGTTTTTCTGATTCAATCCTGTTTTCATTTGCCTTGAAGAAGCTCTTTAGTCTGATGAAGTCCCACTTCTTTATTTTTTCTGTTGTTTCCCTTCTCTGAGAAGACATGGTGTCCGAAAAGATCCTTTTGCTACTGATGTCAAAGAGTGTACTGCCTACGTTTTCTTCTAGAAGCCTTATGGTTTCAGGACTCACCTTTAGGTCTTTGATCCATTTTGAGTTTATTTTGGTGAATGGTGAAAAAGAATGGTCAATTTTCATTCTTTTACATATGGCTTTCCAGTTTTCCCAGCGCCATTTATTGAAAAGACGTTCTTTTCTCCATTGTATGCTCTCAGCTCCTTTGTCAAAGATAAGCTGTCCATAGATGTGTGGTTTTATTTCTTGGCATTCAATTCTGTTCCATTGATCTGTGCACCTGTTTTTGTACCAGTACCATGCTGTTTTGATTACTGTAGCTTTGTAGTATGTTTTGAAGTCAGGGATTGTGATGCCTCCTGTTTTGTTCTTTTTTCTCAGGATTGCTTTAGCAATTCGGGGTCTTTTCTTGCCCCATATAAATTTTAGGATTCTTTGTTCTAATTCTGTAAAGAATGTCCTTGGGATTCTGATTGGAATTGCATTGAATCTGTAGATTGCTTTAGATAGAACGGACATTTTAACTATGTTTATTCTTCCAATCCATGTATATGGAATGTAGTTCCATCTCCTTACGTCATCATTCAATTCTCTCAGAAAGGCCTTGTAATTTTCATTATATAGGTCCTTCACTTCTTTAGTTAAATTTACCCCAAGGTATTTTATTCTTTTTCTTGCAATTGTGAATGGTGATGTGTTCTTGAGTTCTTTTTCTGTTAGTTTGTTATTAGAATATAGAAATGCTACTGATTTATGCAAATTGATTTTACACCCTGCAACTTTGCTGTAGTTGTTGATTACTTCTAAGAGTTTTCCAATGGATTCTTTGGGGTTTTCTATATATAAGATCATGTCGTCTGCAAACAGCAAGAGTTTCACTTCTTCCCTGCCTATTTGGA
Organism: Equus asinus; assembly: GCF_041296235.1. NCBI lineage: Eukaryota > Metazoa > Chordata > Mammalia > Perissodactyla > Equidae > Equus > Equus asinus. Next base: position 1,026,000 of record NW_027224846.1, read on the forward strand.
TTCCTTTTATTCCTTTTTCTTGCCTGATTGCTCTGGCCAGGACCTCCAGTACTATGTTAAATAAGAGTGGTGACAGAGGGTATCCTTGTCTCGTTCCTGTTTTTGGGGGGATGGCGTTCAGTTTTTGCTCATTGAGTATGATGTTGGCTGTGGGTTTGTCGTATATGGCCTTTATTATGTTGAGGTAGTTCCCTTCTATGCCCAGTTTGTTCAGAGTTTTTATCATAAATGGCTGTTGATCTTGTCAAATGCTTTCTCTGCATCTATTGAGATGATCATGTGGTTTTTATTCCTCAGTTTGTTGATGTGGCATATCACGTTGATTGATTTGCGGATGTTGAACCATGCCTGTGTCCCTGGTACGAATCCCACCTGATCATGGTGTATGATCCTTTTGATGAATTGTTGAATTCTGGTTGCCAAAATTTTGTTTAGAATTTTTGCATCTATGTTCATCAGTGATATTGGCCTGTAGTTCTCTTTTGTCATGCTGTCCTTGTCAGGCTTTGGTATCAGCGTGATTTTGGCCTCATAGAATGTGTTAGGAAGTGTTCCATCCTCCCTAATTTTTTGGAATAGCTTGAAAAGGATAGGTATTAAATCTTCTCTGAACGTTTGGTAGAATTCCCCAGGAAAGCCATCTGGTCCTGGGGTTTTATTCTTTGGGATGTTTTTGATTGCTGTTTCAATCTCTTTCCTTGTGATTGGTCTGTTCAAATTGTCTGCTTCTTCTTGAGTGAGCTTTTGGAGATTGCAGGAGTCCAAGAATTTATCCATTTCCTCTAGGTTATCCATTCTGTTAGCATAGAGTTTTTCGTAGTATTCTCTTATAATCCATTGTATTTCTGCAGAGTCTGTTGTTATTTCTCCTCTTTCATTTCTGATTTTGTTTATTTGAGCTTTCTCCCTTTTTTTCTTTGTAAGTCTGGCTAGGGGTTTGTCAATTTTATTTATCTTCTCAAAGAGCCAGCTCTTTGTTTCATTGATCCTTTCTACTGCCTTTTTCGTTTCACTAGTATTTATTTCTGCTCTGATTTTTATTATTTCTCTCCTTCTGTTGACTTTGGGCTTTATTTGTTCTTCTTTCTCTAGTTCAGTTAGGTGTAGTTTAAGATGGCTTATTTGGGATTTTTCTTGTTTGTTAAGATGTGCCTGTATTGTGATGAATTTTCCTCTTAATACAGCTTTTGCTGTATCCCATATGAGCTGATAAGGCATGTTATCATTTTCATTTCTTTCCAGGTATTTTTTGATTTCTTCTTTAATTTCTTCAATGATCCATTGCTTGTTCAGTAGTGTATTGTTTAGTCTCCACATCTTTGTGCCTTTCACAACTTTTTTCTTGTAATTAATTTCTAGCCTTATAGCATTATGATCAGAGAAGATGCTTGTTATTATTTCAATTTTTTTAAATTTGTAGAGGCTTGCCTTGTTTCCCAACATATGGTCTATCCTTGAGAATGTTCCATGTGCACTTGAGAAGAATGTGTATTCTGCTGTTTTAGGATGAAGTGATCTATATCTGTCTACTAAGTCCCATTGTTTTAGTTTTTCATTTAGCTCCACTATTTCTTTATTGATTTTCTGTCTGGATTATCTGTCCATTGATGTGAGTGTGGTGTTGAGGTCCCCTACCATTATTGTGTTGTTTTTAACATCTTCCTTTAGGTCTGTTAATAGTTGCTTTATGAACCTTGGTGCTCCTATGTTGGGTGCATAGATATTTATGTGTTATTTCTCCTTGATGAAGTGTCCTTTTGATCATTATATATTGTCCCACTTTGTCTCTCTTTACCTTTCTTATTTTGAAACCTGCTTTGTCTGATATAATAATTGCAACACCTGCTTTTTTTTTTGCTTTCTATTAGCTTGAAGTATTATCCTCCACCCCTTGACTCTGAGCCTGTGTTTGTCCTTGGGGCTGAGGTGTGTTTCCTGGAGGCAACAAATTGTTGGATCTTTTTCTTTAATCCATTTTGCCACTCTGTGTCTTTTTATTGGAGAGTTCAATCCGTTTACATTGAGAGTGATTATTGATGCATGTGGACTTAAAGCTGTCAATCTGTTGCTCATTACCTGGCTTTCCTGCTTTTCTCTTCCTGTGTGCTTTATCCTACCCATTTGATATGGCAATTTCTTACACTGGGTTTCATAGATTTTTCCTTATTTATGATTTGCGTCTCTGTTCTGTTTTTTAGTTTAGTGTCTACCCTGAAGTTTGTATTTAGAATCTCGTGTATAATATAGTCTATTCTCTGGTGGTCTCTTAGTTACTTGGCCTAGACTGATTTAGTCCCTTTGCTCTTCCCCTCCTAAATTATTATCTTCGTTTCTTATTCCAACTCATGTCATGAGTTTGTAGTTAGAGTGATAAGATCGTTTTTGCTTTGGTAGTTTCCTTACCTTTATCCTAATGCTATAGTTGAATATTTGCTATCCTATTCTCGTTCTATTTATCTGTCTCGCTACTCTGTGGTTTGTGACCCCTTTCTCCATTTTTTCTTTTTTCAAGTATGAGAGCCTTCATGAGGATTTCTTGTAGTGGAGGACTTTTGATTACAAATTCCCTTAACTTTTGTTTGTCTGGAAAAGATTTAATTTCCTCCTCATATCTGAGGAATATTCTTGCTGGATAGAGTATTCTTGGCTGAAGATTTTTATCTTTTAAAGTTTTGAATATGTCACTCCATTCTCTCCTAGACTGTAAGGTTTCTGTAGAGAAACCCACTGAAAGTCTGATAGGAGTTCCTTTGTAGGTTATTTTCTTCTGTCTTGCTGCCCTGAGCATTCTTTCTTTGTCTTTCATTTTTGCCATTTGTACTACTATATGCCTTGCAGTAGGTCTGTTTACATTGACAAATCTAAGAGATCTGAAAGCTTCCTCTACACACATTTCTCCCTCAATCCCTAGATTTGTGAAGTTCTCTTCTATAATTTCATTAAGCACACTTTCTGCTCCATTTTCCTTTTCCATGTTCTCGGGAATTCCTCTGATCCTTAAATTCTTTCTCCTCATTGAATCCACTATCTCTTGGAGATTTTCCTCATTTTTTTAAATTCTTAGTTCTCTTTCTTCCTCTGTCTGGAGCCATTCAGCCTGTCTATATTCGATTATGCTAATTTGCTCTTCTATGGTGTCTACCCAGGCATTCCGGGAATCCGTATTCCATTTTATCTGGTCCATTGTGTTTTTCATCTCTAATAATTCTGTTTGATTCTTCTTTATAATTTCAATCTCTTTTGTGAAGCAACTCCAGAATTCATTGGCTTGTTTCTCTTTCTCTCTACCTCATTGAGTTTTTTGATTATAGCTGCTCTGAACTCATTTTCACTTAAGTTACCTGTTTCCAAGTCCTCAGGACTTAATTCTGTGTTTTTATTGTTTTCCTTCTGGTCTAGAGCTTTTATAAGTTGCTGGATGGTACAGGAGCAGTTTTTTCCTATGGTGGTAGAATTCGGTTGCAGTTACAGCCTGTTGCCACGAGATGGGGGTCGAGAGCTGCATGTTCTGAGCTCTCCGCCTTCGGGCAAGATGGCGGCGCCCAGCTCAGTTCGCCTGGGGGAGGGGCAGTTTTTCTCTCAGGCCGATCTGGATTCAGATCAGTTCTGTTCTCTGGTCTCCCGGGGCCCTAGGTATGTGGGTTCCCCGCACATGGAAGCTTTCCCCGGTCAGCAGGTTTCCACTGTACTGCCAGCAGGAGTCCTGGATGATACCCCGGTTGTGCGGCCCCTCCCCTGCTGCTTCCCTCACTTGCGGCAGCAATCCCAGACTCTAGGGGAGGGAGCGAAGTTCTCTCCTACTGCGTTCCAGCTCCTCTGAGGCCAGCAGCAGGGTCTCTGTCCTCCATATTTTTGATACTGTAGGTCTCCAACGCCCTGGCATTAGGTTTATTTGCTGAAATTGAGTTTTTTTCCAGTTCTTTGTTGCAGGTTGGAGGGGAGACAGTCCCAGGTCAGCTCACCCCGCCATCTTGCTCAGTCCACACCAGTAGTTTCTTTATTATTGACTTTTAAGTGTTCAGTATGTTTTCTATACGCAGGTCTCTTATTATACTTGTGATTCACTTGGGTATTTTCCCATTCAGCAGGTTGTCTTCTCACCTTCTTGATACTCTCGTTTGAGACACACATGTTTTTAATTTTGTTGAGATCCAATTTATTTCTTTTCTATTGTATACTAGTGCTTTCGGTGTCATCCCTGGGAAACGATTGCCTGACTCCAGGTCAGAAGTTGTGATCCCATGTGTTTTCCTGTAGGAGTTGTGTAGTTCTGCCTCCTATGTGGTGTTGGATCTCTGTGAGGTCATTTCTGGAAGTGCTGTGAGGAAGGAGTCTGACTTCCTCCTGTGCATGTGAATATCCAGTTGTCTCGATCCCATTTGTTGAAAAATTATTCTTTTCCCTTTGAACTGTCTCATCTCTCATCAAAATCCAACTGACTGTAAACATGAACATTTATTTCTGGTTTTTCAGTTCTGTTCCATTATCTGTGTGTTTATTTTTCTGTCGGTACCACACTGTTTTCATTATTGCAGCTTCACAATGAGTTTTAAAGCAGGAAGTGTGAGCTCTCCATCCTGCTCTTCTTCTTTGAGGTTGCTTTGGCTCCTCTGGCTCCCTTGCATTTCTCTATGAATTTCGGGATTGGCTGGTCAGTTACTGCAAAAGAGGCTGCTGAGATTTTGCTCGAGGTTGCATTGACTGTGCAATTCTCTCCATGCAGTATCACCATCTTCATAGTATAAAGTCTTCTGATCCATGAATATGGGCAGTCTTTTCATGTATTTTGGCCCTCTTTAATTGCTTTCAATAATGTTTTGGAGCATTTGTTGTACAAGTCTTGTACTTCTTAAGTTAGATTTATTAATAAGGATTTTATTGGTTTGGATGCTATTGTAAATTAACCTATTTTCTTACTTTCATTGTCAGTTTTTCATTGCTAGCATGGAGAAATAAAATTGACTTTTTAATTGAAATATTATATTAGTTTCAGGTGTAAAATATAATGATTCCATATATGTGTATATTCCCAAATCCTACAGCCGTGAGTCAAGTTTGAATCCATCGCCTTGTTACTGAGCAAGGGCTTGCTGCCTGATGCGCATAGAAGCCAGGACTATGGTCTTGGCTTTTGAGAAAAGAAGATCTTCATTGCAAGGTCGTCTCACAAGGTAACAGGGGGAAAAGCTCTCCAATCTGTCTTCCCAATGCAGGTTTGGGGTCACATTTCAGCACTGGTGGACTAGTAAGCTGCTGCTGGGACCACTGGGCTGCCGGGCTGGCCTTGACTCAGTAATCAAGCTACTTGGGCTGCTGGAAGCCAGATTGTCCTTAGTGAAGGGCTGCTTGCTTCTGGTGTCAGTGTTTCTGAGGATTCTTGTCTCTGGGGACCTCCTGGGGCCATGGGTTCCTGCCTGGCGTGTGCACAGTGCTGTCTGTGCAATTGAGCACCAGGACTGATTAATCAACAACCTGTTTTAATGGAGAAAAACTAGTTTAAGATGGTCAGTGTTTTCTGTGCTGTTGCAACCTCATATAGTTACAAAATTTTTCTTGTCTTGAGAATTTTTAACATTGACTCTCTTAGCAACTTTCCAGTAGACAATATAGTACTGCTAACTCTAGTCACCATGATGCACATTAAGTCCTCAGGACTTCTTCATTTTAGAACAGGGAATTTGTACCTTTTGACCCCCTTGCTCCCTTTGCCCACCCACCACCCCTTCCCCCTGGCAGCTGACAACCTGTTCTCTGCATCTATAGCTCAGACACATGGGTTGCTTCTGTGTCTGGGCTCCTGTGAATCATGCTGCAGTGAACATGGGGGGCAGATGTCTGTCTGCAGGAATGTTTCTGTTTCCATTGTGTAAATACCCAGAAGTGGAATTACTGGATCATATGGTGGTTCTATTTTTAATATTTGGAGGAACTTCCATACTGTTTTCCATGGTGGCTGCACCAACTTGTAGTTCCGTAGATTGGTGGTGGTTTTGGTTTTTTTTTACTGATCTTGTATCCTGCCATCTTGCAGAAGTCGTTTATTCGTTCCAATACTTTTTCTGTGTTTTCTCTGATTTCCTATATACATGGTCATGTCATTTGCAAATAGAGAGAGTTTTACTTCACTCCGTCCAATCTGGATGCCTTTTATTTCATTTTCTTGCCTATCTGACATGGCTAAAACCTCCCGTAAATGTAAAATAGAATTGATGGGAGTGGCCCTTGCTCACCTTGTCCTGACGTCAGGGATGAGGCTTCCAGTCTCTCCCGTGAAGTATGATGCATGTGAGTTCTGTCTTGTTCACAGATGCCCTTTCCAAGGGAGCTGCCTTGTGTTTCTAGTGTCCTGAGTGTTTTGATCACAAAGGGCGTTGGATTTTGTCCAATGGCTTTTCTGCATTTAGTGGGAATCAGCTTTCCCAGCAGCTTTCAAACCATGAAATCATCTTCCCTTCCCTCTCCCTCCGTCTCTCTCCCTCACACAAACACACAGACCTCTCTGGAAGCAAATCAGAATGCACCCAGCAAATCCTTGCTGAAAGTTGTCGAAGGAGTCATCTAGACCTCTTGCTCCCGGTTATCCTTGCCTGGCTGCTGCGTAGCTAGGGGCGGCCTCCACTCCACACAAGTGATGGCAGAAATTCACATGCTCCTGATGATTTGCGAGGGTGCTGACTCCCTCTGGCATGCACACGCCATCATTTTTCTTCTCTTGACTGACTGTAGAGTGGAAGCATTTAGCACGAAAGGAGAGGACCGTGCAGGAAGGAGCATGTATCAAGTGCGAGTGCTAAAGGGTCACAATAGACAGGTAACATGTTGACTTCCCCAAGAAGTGTGTTAAAGGAAATGTGACATATTCTCGATAGCCCTTTCTGGCATGGAAGTCCGCGTTCTGCAAATACTGCTTTGGGTTTTTTTCCTGAGGCCTCATATATTGCTTTTGTCTTGCAGGAGTTTGGTTGCTGACCATGTTGTCGAACGGCCCTCAGGAGGGTGAGCTTTCTGTTCCTCAGTTTGGCCTGTTGCAGGTAAGGGGCCTTGGGGTCCTTTGTGTGTCTTCAGCTAGGAAAGGGTCACCTGGGCTTTCCCCAGAATTCCCTAGCAGTGCTGGGAGCGCCCGACATGCAGTACAAGGTCTGGATTGGACAAACGCTTCATCTGCAAACTTCCTATGGCGCTGAGTTTCTAAAGCCCTCGAATGACATGGATTCTGAAATGGAAAAGTGAAGGACAAAGGGACTTCAGCAATGTGATTGCCAGGCTTCTCCCGAAAACAAGCAACAGGATACACACCCCTATGCATGTGCACACATACACAGATGTGTGTATACGTATGTGGAGAGAGAGACTGACTTTAATATACTGGCCTGTGTGAGCATGTGGGCTGGCGAGTCCACAGTCTGCAGGCCAGGCTTACAGACTAGAAGCTGTGGCAAGTTAGGTCTTGCTGAAGGTGCATATGAAGGTGAGGCTGACCCCCTGACCATGTGATTGTAAGGCTCAGCTGTGTGTTGCTGCTATGGTCACTTTGCTCACTTTATTGGGTGAAGTGAGCCCCAACACAGCTGGCTGAAAGGTCTAATAGCACATACCTGCTGTTGTTTTGCTATAAAGTGAGTCAGGCCCCAGTGTGGCTGGTTGCTAGTGTCACGGCCTCACATTTTCTTTGGGCCTTTGGTCTGCGGGGCTGTTAGCTCTCTCAGGAGCTCAACCTTGTGACGCCAGACTCAGGGATGGGAGCACACAATCATTTCATGTGTTGGAAGGTGGGCAGATTCCCTATTTGTTGTATAAGAAGGCCAACAGCACAAGCCTGCTGCACCTGAGAAGTCTCACCACCCCACTGTGGGACCATAAACCCCATCAACACAGGCCCACCCTGTGTACATGCCCTGCTCTGCTGAAGCAGACCTGCTTGTCTTGCTGTAGAGGTCCAGAACACACCACCTACACAGCCCCACAAGTTCCCTGTTGGCTGGCTAGTAGGTGGGGTGAGTCCCTAGGGAAGGGCGCCTTCCCTGGATGAGCTGGATTAAATCACTGCTCTAGTGGGCAGGCTAAACCCCTCAGCTAAGAGGCCATGGGAAGAAATACAATTGCATCTGCCACTGTCTGTCTCAGAGGCCTGTATTATGTCACAATAATGGCTCCGACCAGTGTTCACTCCCTGGGGTGGTGATCCCAATCACCTTCTGCCTCTCTGAGATGTGCTCAGAGCTTATCCAGTGAGTCTTTTTTTTAACCAAAGGACTATGCACCTTTCTTTCTGGTGATTTTGTTTGGTTTTTAGAATGGGTGAATTTCTGCATGGGCCCCTTGAAAGCAGGCTTTTCTTTCTCTTCTCTTCAATAGGTTTTCTGGGGGGTATTCTCCTTTGGGTTTAATAACCAGCAAAGCCAGGTACTTGTCTTTGGTTGTGCTGAATTTGAAGGCTGCTTATTATGACATCACTCTCCCCCTCAGATCCCCTGCTCCTCCAGGAAAAGCTTCATACCTTAAAATGTCTCTGGCTTGAAGCACCATGGCAAGAATGTGACTCTTTCCTCAGCAGGAAGGTATCTCTGCCTCTTACAACTCAGTCAGTGTTGTTTGTTGTCGGGGTTCGTTTTATACAGTCTCCAGTTCTCACTCAGAGGTAATCATTCCACAGGGGTAAATTTGTTGTGTCCATCGGAGAAGGTCAGTTCAGAGTCCTATGTTACCACCTTCCCAGCAATCCTCTTGTCATTGATTTTTGACTGTTTTGTTATCACGTGTCTTGGAGAGGGTCCTTTTGTGTTGAGATAATTGAGTGTTCTACTTGCACAATGGATTTGTATATTCAGTTCCTTCCCCAGGTTTGGGAAGTTCTCAGCTACCATTTCTTTAAATAAGCTCTCTACTCCCTTCTCTCTCTCTCCTCCTTCTGTGATATCCATTACCCTTATGTTGTCATTTCTAAAGGAGTCAGATAGTTCTTGTAGAATTTCTACATTTTAAAAAGTGTTAGCTGTCTCTCCTCTTCTACCTGCCCCATTTATAGCTATCTTCAAGCTCACTAATTCTCTCTTCCACATGACATGCTCTTTTTACAATGTTTTCCAATGCATCCTTCATCTCATTCATCGAGTTCTTCACCTCCAGAATTTTTGCTTAGTTCTTCTTGAAAGTTTCGATCTCTTTGGAGATTGAAGTATTCCTTCTGTTCATTGATTTCATTCCTGAGGTCATGAAACCATCTTTCTGAGTTTTCTTGAAGTTCACTGAGTTTCTTCATGATAGCTATTTTGAATTTTTTGTCCATTAGATCAGAATCTCCCATGACTTTGTTTGGTTTTCGGAGGATTGTTTTCTGTAGCAAATACGTTTTTTATTTAGGTACAGTTTTGTTTTGATTCAAACTTTTCAATTGCTTAGAGATTAGAAGCCTTTTTTTTTGTTTTCAGTAGGTGTCATTATAGTAATTGTTTTTGATTTCTCTTACCTGAGCTGTGTCTGGCTATATTTGTGGATCTGCAAGTTCTATCCTCCAGCTCCTCTATTTTGTGTCACATGGATACTCTCTTTGTTGCTGCCTGCCCTTCTGGGGCCCACTGATGGCTTTTTATTGCTTGCATTTCTGTGGTTGCTGGCTTTGCTCTCAGGACACGGAAATGGTCAATGTAAAGCCACATCTGAGATCTACTGAGTGGGAAGCTCCAGCACAGCTGTGGGGATTGGGGTTGGGGAGGTGGTGAGGGAGACTGGCACAAGCAGCACTGTCTCAGCTGTTGCCTGTTACCCTTTGGTCCCAGGAAACACTGATGTTGGGAAGTGGGAGTGCTGTGCACACCTGGTGCCACCAGGCTCTGAGCTGAGGATAGGGGTTTGGGATCATGGGACTCCACCTTTGTAGCTCCTCTGCTTCCTGTAGCCACAGGTGTCACTGCCCCTGCCTGGCTGCAGTCACACGTACACCTCTGCTGCAGACCACTGTGTCCTCTGGGATCAGGGGCGGCTGGCTCATCTGCCATGGCTGGGGATCCAGGATCCTGGGTGCTGCCTCCACTGCTCCCTCATTTAGGCTTTTCTATGTGCTCCAATTCACTTTCTTTGCATGTACTGATGTGTAGATCTTTCTATCAACCTGGTGTTTGGTGCCATTTAGCTTTTGTTGAGTTTTGAATGTTTTAATCATTGTAGATTGAAGAGCAGAGACTCAAGGATCCTCTCACACCACCATGATGATGATGTCTTCTAATTACTACAAATTCTTAACCTCATATGATATACAATGTTTATTTATTAGTTTTACCAGTAAGTTCCATGGGGGGAGAGACCATGGTTGCTTGTTAATCACCATATACCATGCTACCCAATACGACACTGGGGACATAGCAGAAGCTCATCAAATATTTGTCAAATAAATTACTGAATTATATAAATGCCACCATTGTCTTAACCACAGAGATATTATATTCTGGTGAGAAGAAGAGCACCAGGTAAAAGCATTAGAGAGCAGGTTTTGAAGAGAGTGATGATACATTGAACCTACACCAAGAATAAACAAGATAAGATCAGTGAAACAAGACATTTCAGCAACTGAGTTGAGTTAGAGAAACAAGGAATAGCTCAACATATAATGGAGAGAAAGAGCAGTGTATGACAATGAGATGGGAGTAAATATGAAGGAGATGTAGGGACATGCCATTTTCTTCTTTGATATCTGTATCTGAAGTCTTTTGACATGTTATATTAATGTTGAATATGAAATTGGAGTATGACCAAGAGCTAGAGTGGGAAACACTACTGGCAATTGCCTGTCTCTATTCCTTGACTTCTGTTCTATGATATTGCACGTGGCAGAACCCCCAAAAGTGTCCTATGAGCAAAGGAGACTAGATTTTTTGCAGTCTGTCTTCTCAAAAGGGTTGGATAGAAAGGAGCTAGAAAGATCTGTGTTTCAAGATGAAAAACAAGCCAGAGACTCTAGGAATTGTTTCTCTCCATGCTTAATTGGCCCTTGGAGAAGTCATTCCCATGTTACCATCACAGTGATGCTCCTTGAAATATCTCATGCCCTGACACCTCCCAACGAACTCCAAGACAGCCCTTTGGGAATGCTTATCTCAATGCACACAGGGAGTGTAATTGGCATCTTGAAGTAATGCTCTCCAGAAGAGACTCAGGATGTGTCCTCTGGGTTGAATCCCTGATGCCATACATTGAGTGCCCTTGATTTGCCTCAGCTGACATAATAGGGCCTCTATGTTAGAAGGCTGTTTTATTTCTCACAGATGTTTGCTTCTTTTCCCTCATGTTTAGCTCATTCTGGCCAAGTCTCTTCTCATTTTTACCGCTATGATTCCTGCTGAGGAAAGATTCATGCAGTCAAGAAGGGGATTCTACTAAAAAATACCAGTGCTAGAGGCAAATTCTTGTTTTATTTGATAGGAAAGGAGGTGTAAAGCTAAGAAGAGAGTGCTTTGAGTGATCCAAAATAGCAGAAACTCCAAAACAGATTTTCTTTTGGCTCTGGACCTATTGATGATTAAGCTGGTATTAAATGAACCTTCTGAATCTGGTAACATTAATGGAAATTCTTTTTGCCCAAGCTCTTGTTGTCCTTTTGGATGGAGAGGTACCTGAAATATATATTTAGAGGCAGATGAAGGATATTCATTATTCAAAGGCCCACCTATTACAAGTTCAGTAGGTTCAGTTGCTTAATCTGTCCTGATGTGTGCTGATGGAGTTCAAAATCTGAGCCCAGATTGCAAGAGCATTACTATGGATGCTATTGTTCCTGATGATGCTCTGTCGCTAGGATAATTAGTGTAGACAACGATGACTGTGTAGGACATGGTGTTCTATGCCATTCTACCAGTAAATGCAGATTACCAGGGTTAGAGAAGGAACTCTGATGAGCACCTCAGAAAAGACTTGTTTGGATGATCAGTAGCCAATGTTTGAGTTAGTGTGGATCTATGCTGCCCTCGCCATTTCACTTCTATACTTGTTCTCTCCACAATTCTCTGCAGCAGAAATTCCAGGTAAGATAATTTTGGGGCTCGAGGTGTTCAGGAAACCTTCACTATAAACTAGGGCAACCTCTGGCATTGTTAGCTTATTCCCTCATCCCTAAAGTCAGAGGGTGATATTGGTCAGTCTGTGAGGAAAGCTGGCTGAGAAAGCAGAGAAAAAAGTCAACTGAGGGTCACAAATCAGAATGGGAAATTATTAGGAAAGTTGTCTAAGGGAGGCAGAGAGACAGGACTCAGATGATGAGAAAACCAATGCTATGGACATTTAAAAGGTGGAAATTAATGAGGAAAGAGATAGAGACGTAGATGAATACTTTAATACAAGGGAAATATATGGTTGGCTTGATAGGGTTGGAGTGACCAGGGGGAACATGGGATATTGGGCCCTTCATTCACAAGAAGCTGAGTTTGAAATAACAGTACGAGGAGACAGCCAAAAAGATGACCCTAGGCTGCATTAATTGGAGAGAGATAATATATGTGACCTCTTTCTTACTGGTCAATTTATCCTTTGGAGAAAACATTCAGTTCTGAGTTCTTTGCTGTAAATGGTAAGCAGATAATGTGGAAAGCAAGAAGATCTAGGAGATGTTTAGGAAAAAATACAAAGAGGTATTGGGTGGATATTTTGGAGATTAATTTAGATTATCAATTTTTCAAGTTGGGCTTCACCATGGAGATGAAGCGCTCATTCTGATCAGCATTCCTGTGAGAATGAGATAAAGGGCCAAGTGGGAATGTGATTGACTAAATGTTATAGAATTTGGTTGATTAAATGTTATAATCTTAATTTGATCAACCTGATCCATAATTTAAAGAGACTCAGGTCTACTGAGGACATATCTCTTGTTTGTTTTCAGGTATATAACAATGGTGGTTTTGTTATTTGTCAACATGGCACCCGTATATATCTCATAAACCATACTTAATCTCCAAATAAAGACCATACCAAGTTCTCCTTCCATATAACATAGTGCGACTACCCCACATACAATCAAAAACTTGTTAACCTTTTCCCAAGAAAAGGATATAAATCACACCAACCCTTTCCACTTAAGAAGATACCAAATCGCTTCCTTGTCTTGGTTGAAATTCATTCTACTTCTATCTGGTTCCTATTCCCCTTTTTATGTCTTATGACTGATATACTTAGATATGAACCTAACTACATTAATATACCATACGTTAGAAAGGGGATATCTGAGGGGGAAAACTCAAACAATTCAGTTAATTATATTTAGAAAATATTCATAAAAAAGAAAGAAGAAATACCTGTTACTACTACAGTTTTTGTTTCTGCAGCTGCTCACATAGTCATGTCTGGTGTATATAACAGTCTTCTTTCACACCATTCCATATTTCCTTTGTCTGCATTTCATCATGTTTCATTTTCTGGTGGGATGACCCAAACTTTCATTCCTGAAGGATCTGGGTCATTACCAGTCCTGTGTGAATTGGGTTTGCATAGTTTTCCACTGACTTTCATCACAGGGCATTTGAGTACAGAGGTGCCCCCTAGAAAATCTCCTGCCTTCCAGATATGCTTCTCCTCATCCCCATGGTGTAGTAGGAACTCAGTAACCCCTTGCTAGTCAGGATCAGCCATGCAAGGCAGTGTATAGTAACTTCCTTTGCTTGTTGATTCAGTGATAGGAGGAGTCCATGTTGCTGAGCCCATGTGTAGCCTTCATCCTGGTTTCTGTGGCTACTCTGTGAGGCCATTATCATGAACGAGAGTGACTGAGCAAGAGTGTAACTGACTTCCACAGAATGGGTTAGCACTTGGATAGGATGTCTCATTCTGTGGACAGCAGGAATGGATATTTCTTCCTTGTTTTTATATGACTATTTCACATGTTTTTGGTTCTATGTGGGATAGTGATATCATGTTAGGTAAAAGGATGACTGTTGTGTTTATTTTGGGATGAAGTGTGGCTTAAGGAGATGTGCATCTGTGCCAGATTGACAGGAGATGGACTCTGGTGGTTTCGTAATGTGTCAACTTGGCTAGGATGGACTACATTTCCCAGAATTCCCATTTTTTGTGTTTCTGGTTAAGGTGGGTCACAGGAGAGGCTGTCCCAGAGCCTTAGAGGCAGAAGAGAAGCAGCCATTTTGTAGTGTACAGAGGTGGCATCTGATCTGCTGATTCTCCTCATGTGTGCGAAGCAGCAGGTGGGCCTGCAATTGTTCTGCCTTCCCCTGGATCCTCCTTTAGCGCCTCTGATTTCCAGGCCAGGTGTGTGTGTTTAGGCTCCTGAATATGGGCCTCAGCTTCTGTAAGACAATCACACCGCCAATTCCAGTGGCAACAAGAACAGACGTGGCTTTCAGTCTGCCCTTTTGGGGTTATATCTCATTCTTGTGGGTTCCAGCAGGCCCTTGATCTACCACACTTTATATCCACTTTATAGCTTCCTGACTGCTTGTGCCATGGACTTGAAGTTCCAGCATCAGACACAAGGGTGACAGCCTTATATAGACCGCTTAAGCAGCTTTCACTATTGCATAATGCAAAATTTCTGTACAATCCCATTAAATACATACATATGTATGTATAAAACTCTCAGTGGTTCAGCTTCTCTGGATAAACTCTGACATAATAAGTAAGAAAGCATATATGTGTACTTTATATATATATATACATATATAATATATATTATACTAAATATAATTTAGTTTAGTAAACATTTAGTCTCTCTCTATAAAGCATATATATATATATATATACACTTATAAAAAGTATATATGTGTGTGTGTGTATTTCTTTCTTAATGAGGAGAGGCTATTGTTTGATTTTTGGCACTTAGAGGTTAGAAATTCCGGAATTTCTAAGTGTCATGTTTGTGAAGAAAGATTTGACATTCTCATTTTAAAGGGCTATTTCAAGAATTTGGGCTATTGAATAACTAGAAATAGAAAAAAAAGTCTTCAAAAATTGTGTGGTAAATCAAAAGGTCTTATTGTAAGGTATGCTGAACTCCACTATTTCTGATATCAAAATTCTTCTCCACTTCCTGTTTCCCCAGGGACAGAGAAAGGGAGATACGGCAGAGGAATCAGACCTCTCCAGTAGACTTCATCCTTGAAGGGCTCTTTGATGACTCCCTCACTCACCTCTTTCTTTTCATCTTGACCATGGTGGTCTTCCTGATTGCGGCGAGTGACAACATCCTCACCATTCTCCTCATATTTGCAGATTCCCAGCTTCATACACCCATGTACTTCCTGCTCAGCCAGCTCTCCCTCATGGATCAGATGCATGTCTCCACAACCATCCCCAAGATGGCTACCAACTACCTATCTGGCAAGAAGTCCATCTCCTTTGTGGGCTGTGCCACCCAGCACTTCCTCTATTTGTCTGTGGGTGGTGCTGAGTGTCTTCTCCTAGCTCTGATGTCCTATGACCGCTATGTTGCCATTTGTCATCCACTGCATTACACTGTTCTCATGAACAGAAAGGTGGGACTTATGATGGCTCTTGTGTCATTCACATGGTGATCTTGACGCAGTTCCCTTTCTGTGGGCCTCGAAAAATCCACCACTTCTACTGTGAGTTTCCAGCTGTTGTGAAGTTGGTACGTGGAGACATCACTGTCTATGAGACCACAGTGCACATCAGCAGCATCATCCTTCTCCTCCACCCCATCTTGCTGGTTTCTACATCCTATGCCTTCATCCTCCACAGTGTCATTCAGATTCGTTCAGCTGGGAGTAAGAGAAATGCCTTTGCCACTTGTAGCTCTCACCTCACTGTGGTTTCCCTCTGGTTTGGTGCCTGCATGTTCTCATATATGAGGCCCAGGTCCCAGCGTACCCCATTGCAAGACAAAGTTGGTTCTGTGTTCTATAGCATCATTACTCCCACACTGAATCCTTTGATTTATACTCTCTGGAACAAGGATGTAGCTAAAGCTCTGAGGAGAGTGCTGGGGAGAGATGTTATCACTCAAAGACAACAATTACAGTTGTCCTGAGTATAAGAGTAGAATGGCATAAGCTCCTCAAAATGATTGGGTAAACCCTTAAGAGTTTTCAAGGGTCCAGGTCTCTGATCACTACTGCAAAAGTGATGTGGTCAACATGCAATTCCAGTATTCTGACTTGGTCTCAGCTGTCTAGGCATCTTAGAGTACTATCTTAGTCCATTTGGGGCACAATAACAAAAATACCACAGAGTAGCTGGCTTAGACAACAACCATTCATTTCTCACATTTCTGGAGACCGAGAAGTCCGTGATCAAGCTTTGAAAGTGCTACACCCTCTTTCATTTCCTGTTGATCTCTTTATATGTAACTCTGCCAAACCATGCTTCCCTGAATTCCCTATCCAAAGCAGCACTCTCCAATCTCTGTCCCCTGCTTCCACTTTGTTACACTACTTTCATGATGTTCCACAATATTGTTGTATTTTATTTATTGTCTGTTTTATTAGAATGTAAGCTCCCTGAAGGGATGGACTTTACTTTGTGTACTATTGTCTCACCAGAGCCAAGATAAGAGCCTGACACGAAATAAATGCTCAAAAACGATTTGTTGCTTGGATTAATAAATGAAAGGGACCTAGATCATTTTACTATCCCACGTGACATTCATGACATTTAATTCAGATAGGGGAGGGGCTATGAAAGTGAATAATACAGTGGATGGCTTCGTAAGACTCATTTGTCTCAGATAGCTGGATATTAATTCCACGTTGTGCAGAGGGCTGATATCTAAGTGAACTTTCCTGGAGCCTCGTGGTCTGAGGGATGCCAAAATGAGGGACAAAATTCTATATCTTTCTTCCCTCACTAGTTAAAAATGTCATGAATCCCTGGGACCCTCCTCAGAAGAATAACACTTAAAGTTTGCGAGATTAGTTATCTTCTCTTTCATGAGTAAGTATTTTCCCTTTGAGAAAGAGCTTTTTGGCATTCTGAGATATGGTGAGCCACCCATCAGGAGTTGGGTGTCATCTTACCCACCTAGCCCTAAGGTTGGATGTACCCTGTAACACTCCAATATCAAATAGAATGAAGTTTTACAGAAACTGTGCCTGTGCTGTTTCTGAAGGCACAAGGGTGTTGCATAAACAGCCAGCTCACAATCCAAGTTACACACAGGTGGTTGTTCCTCTGCTACCTCTCTCTACACGTGCAACCATGGCCTTGTAAGGACTCCTATAAGATTATCTGAGAATTAAATAATCTAAGCCAAGTTTATGGATCATTATTCATGTAATGCTAGCATCTGTCAAATGCAAATAATTCAGTGTTACATGGGCTCCCCTTGAAAAAGAGATGTAACAATGTATTATTGTAACCATCCTTTATATATTCCAGATGGTATCTCCTTATCAGATAGATGGTTTACAAATACTTTATCTCAGTCCATGCATTACCTTTTCACTCTTTGATTGTGTCCTTTGAGGAACAAAGCTTTTAAAATCTTGATGTAGTCCATCCAATTTATCTATTTTTAGTTTTGTTGTCTGTACATTTTGTGTCCTTCCAAGAAGTCATTGGTAAATCCAATGTCATGAAACTTCTCCTCTACGTTTTCTTCTAAGAGTTTTATAGTTTTAGCTCTTATATTAGATTTTGATACATTTTCAGTTAACTTTTATATCCATATTGTGTAAGGTAACAGCCAAACATCATTCCATTTACAGTAGCAATTCGAAGGAATAAAATACTTAGGAATTAACTTAACCAAGGACTGATAGAGTTGTACACTGAAAAATATAAAACTCTGCTGCAAAAAATTAAAGAGGCATAAATAGATGAAAAGTTATCCTGGGTTCATGGATTGCAATTCTTACTATTGTTAAGATGTCCATATGACCCAAAGTGACCTACAGATTTAATGCAATGCCTATCAAAATCCCAATGGCATTTTATTCAGAAATAGAAAAACCTATCCTGAAATTCATGTGGAAACAAGAAACCTCAAATAGCCAAAATAATCCTGAAAAAAATAAAACTGGAGGACTTATACTTCCTGATTTCAAAACTTAATATAGAGCTACAATAATCAAAATAGTGTGGTCCTGCTATAAAGACAGGCATATGACCACTATAATTGAATAGAGAGCCCTGAAATAAAGTTTCATACGTATGGTCAAATCATTTTCCCCAAGGATGCCAAGATCATTCAATAGGGATATGACAGTGTTTTCAATAAATGGGCTGGGAAAACTGGATATGCAAAAGAATGAAGTTAGGCCTTTACCTTACATCATAAACAAAAATTAATTGAAAATGTATCAAAAACTTAAATGTAAGTCCTAAATGTATAAAGCTCTTAGTATAAACCATATGGGAATAGGTTTAGGACATTGTATTCGCCCAGAGATTTCTTGGATATGATAGAAGAACACAGGGAACAAAAGTATAAATGGATAAATTGGACTACATCAAAATTTAAAAGTTCTGTTCAGGACACTGTAAAATAAGCAGAGTGAAAAGGCAACGTATGGAATGAGATAAAATATTTGTAAACCATCTATCTGATAAGGGTTGATATCCAGAATACATAAAGAATGGCTACAACTCAACAGCAACAATAAAAGAACTCCATTAAAATATGAGCAAGGAATGTAAATAGACATTTCTCCAAACAAGGTGTGCAAATGGCCAAGAATCACATGAAAAGATGCTCAACATCACTAATCATTAGGGATATGATTAGGAAAAATAGACTCAAATTGGATTAAAGACTTGAAAGTAAGATCTGAAACCATAAAGCATTTAGAAGAAAACATAGAGGGTAAGCTCCTGGACATTGGTCTTGGCAATGAATTTTTGGATTTGACAACAAACACACAAGCAAAAACAAAAGCAAAAATAAACAAGTGGGACTTCATCAAACTAAAATGCTTCTGCACAGCATAAAGAACCATCCACAAGCTGAGAAGGCCACTTACAAAATGGGAGAAAATATTCGCAAATCATATATCTGATAAGTAGTTAATATCAAAGATATATAAAGAACTCATACAACTCAGTGGCAAAAACCCCCAAACTATCAGATTAAAAAATGGGCAGAGGATCTGAGTAGATGTTTTTCCAAAGAAGGCACACAGATGTCAACAGGCAAGTGAAAAGATGCTCATCACCAGTAATCACCAGGGAAATGCAAAACAAAACCATGATGAGACACCACCTCATGCCTGTCAAGAATGGTTGTTATTATAACGACAAGAAATAACAAGTTTTGGAGAGGATTTGGAGAAAGGGAACCCTTGTGCACTGTTGGTGGGGATGTAAATTGGTACAGCCACTATTGAAAACAGAATGGAGATTCCTCAAAAAATTAAAAATAGAAATATCATGTGATCCAGCAATTCCACTGCTGGGTATATATCCAAAAGAAGTGAAATCACTATCTAGAAGATATCTGCACTCCCACGTTCATTGTAGCATTATTCACAACAGCCAAGACATGGAAACAACTTAAGTGTGTATATATGAATGGATGGATAGAGAAAATTTGGTGTATACATATACAACAGACTATTAGCCAGCCATAAAAAGGAAAGAAATCGTGACATTTGTGACACCATGGATGGACCTTAAGGGCATTATGTTAAGTGAAATAATAAGAGAAAGAAAGACAAATACTGTATGATTTCACTTATATGTGGAATCTAAAGAAACTGAACTCAAAGGTACAGAGAACAGAATGGTGGTTGCCAGAGGTTGGGGGTGGGGTTGGGGAATTGGGTGAAGGTGGTCAAAAGGTAAAACCTTCCAGTTGTAGAATGAATAAGTTCTGGGGATGTGTGTACAGCATGGCGACAGTAGTTACAAATACCATATTGTATATTTGAAAGTTGCTAAGAGAATAGATCCTGAAAGTTCTTATAAGAAGAAAAAAATGTGTAACTTTGTGAGGTGATGAATGTTAACTAAAATTATTGTGGTAATCTTTTCACAACATATGCATATATCAAATCATTGTGTCGTACACCCTCAATTAACACAATGTCATATGGCAATTTTATTTCAATAATACAGGGAAAAAAACCTCACCCTTTCCTAAAAACATAAGCAAACACCACAATGAGACACCACTTCACCCCAATTAGGGTGGCTATTATTAAATAAACAGAATAGAGGTGTTGGTGAGGATGTTAAGAAATTGGGACTCTTATGTGTTCTTGGTGGGAATGTAAAATGGTACAGCCATTGTAGTAAACAATTTGGCAGTTCCTCGAAAAATTAAAAGTAGAATTACCATATGATCCAGCAATTCTATTTCTGGGTGTATACCCAAAAGAATCCAAAGAAGGATCTCAAAGGGTTTTTGTACACTCCTGTTCATAGCAGCATTATTCACAACAGCCAAAAGTAGAAGCAACCCAAGTATCCACTGATGATGAATGGATAAACAAAATGTGGCATATACAAACAATGCAGTATGATTCAGCCTTAAAAAGGAAGGAAATTCTGACACATGCTGCAACATGAGTGAACTTTGAGGGCACTACGCTAAATGAAACAAGCCACTCATGAAACGACACGTACTGTATGATTCTAATTATGTGAGATACCTAGAGTGGTCAAATTCATAGAAAGAGAAAGAAGAATGGTGGTTGCCAGGGGCTGGGGAAGGAGGGGTTGTGGAGTTGTTTCATGGGTACGGAGTTTCAGTTTGGGAAGATGAAAAGAGGTCTGGAGATTGGTTGCACACAATGTGAAGGTGCTTAACAATGCTGAACTGTACACTTAAAAATGGTTAAGATTGCCAATTTTAGGTTATGCGTATTTTATCACATTTTTAAAATTTATGTAAAAACTTAGCTTGGTTTTAATACAGGGCACTCTCATCATTAATGAGATATTCATTAAATGGCAACTAGAGTTTTGGTGGTGAACATGAGGGAGTCTATACAGGAGTTGAAATACAATGATGTATACCCGAAATTCATGAAATGTCACAAATTGTTACCCCAGTAAAAGAATAAACAAAATTCATATAGAAGTTTAAGAAGTTGTATGATGAAAAACTTACTACAAACAAGTTTTAATGGAAAAAACCCACTGGGAACACTTTCACTAAAACCAAGGACAGTAAAAACTCACAATAATACTACATTTAAAAGAAACAGCCCATTTGATCCCTGGGCTGGTTGCTCTTAACTGCTGTATGATGTTAACTATAACAATTTTGACAAGTATACACCTGATTGGATGTATTATTTTCACATGTGTTTGCTCTTAGGAAAGAAAAGTTACTCCAGTTGAAGGAAGTTTAGATAGTTACTCAAGTTGGAAGGACACTGTGCTTCTCCTACTGAGCTGAAAGAGGTCCTGAAAGTCCCCACGGCCGGGCTCTGTTCTCAATAGACATGGGTCATAAATATCCAGCAATGAAACTGTGTCCAACCAGCCTCTTTAAACCCAGTGGCCCAGTCTATCTATTCTTCATATATGAAAAATCTTGACCATTGGAGCCTGTGGGACAAATTATTCTATTTTCACCTGAAGCCCAAGCGCACCAGGAAAGTTCCAAAAATTCTATCTTACTCTTTCACAGAGATTCTTTGCTGATCCAAATATACCAGGTCTGCAGCACTGTTGTCAAACTCGACCCTCTTCAGAAAGGAGTGGAGCTGGAAAAGTTGTAGTTGGGTTGTAGAAAGAATCCTAGATTTGGACACGAGAGACTGTTAGCTGTGTGACTTTGGAAAAGTTCCTTATCTTTTTTAAACTTTAAATTTAGAAGTACTCATTTGTATTATAAGAATCGAATGACGTAATGCATACGAATGTAACTTGATAAACTAAAACTTAAATGTAAAATACTTAAATATCATATAATATTTATGTGATTTATGCATGTGATATACATACAGATATATATACACACGGAATTGTTATGAGATAAATTTTGTAAATTAGCCACTATGGTTCTAGACCCAACATAGGCACTTTCTTGTCAGTCACTTACTTGAATGGATGCTTGAGAACATGAGAACAAAAAAAATCTATGCTTGAAATTCAGAAAATATTCGCCAGAGAATCAAATTCAGATTCACTCATTTGTCAATAGTAGTCTCTCAAAACTTCTCTTTACTCTTCTGCTAACTGGGGATAAAAATATTGCCTAAATAATTATATAATATTAACCATACACACATACAAATATATGTCATATATCAAACATCTCTCCCTCTCTATAAATATGCATAAGATAAAACATTTAAGCTAGCTACTATAGTGCCAGACCTGACATAGGCACTTTGAGAACTAGTGTTCTTTTTTTTTTTTTTAAAAGATTTTATTTTTTCCTTTTTCTCCCCAAAGCCCCCCGGTACATAGTTGTGTATTCTTCGTTGTGGGTTCCTCTAGTTGTGGCATGTGGGACACTGCCTCAGCGTGGTCTGACGAGCAGTGCCATGTCCGCGCCCAGGATTCGAACCGACGAAACACTGGGCCGCCTGCAGCGGAGCGCGCAAACTTAACCACTCGGCCACGGGGCCAGCCCCAGAACTAGTGTTCTTTCTACTCACATTTATGGCCATCACGGAAGAACTGCAGACCTATGATAAAAAAACAAAACAGCCCACAAGATTGGCAATACTCTGAGGCTCTTTGTGACTCAGAGAGTTCCCTTTGGCCCATAAATTTCAGAATTTCATCCCTGCTATGGGCATCTATTGCTCTATGATTTTTTCTACATGAACAAATTGAATTTGAAAGCATATAAGACTAGATCTCCATCTTAGGCAGTGAAACTAGTAAAGAAGCTACTGTGACTCTGAAGAAAGAATCCAAAATGCTGATTTCCTATAGAAGTTCTGAAAAAGTGACATTTAACTATGTGTTTGGACTGGATCTAAAATTTCTAGATCATCAGATGAGAAGCAGCTCGATTTGCAACATTACCTGCAAAGGGTTAAAAACCAGCCTCTCTCTGTTTCTTATCTTTTTTTTTTTTTTTGAGGAAGATTAGCCCTGAGCTGACTGCTGCCAATCCTCCTCTTTTTGCTGAGGAAGACTGGCCCTGAGCTAACATCCGTGCCCATCTTCCTCTACTTTATATGTGGGACGTCTACCACAGCGTGGCGTGCCAAGCGGTGCCATGTCTGCACCCGGAATCCGAACTGGCGAGCCCCCGGCCACCGAAGTGGAATGTGTGCACTTAACCACTGAGGCAATGGCCGGCCCCTCTCTGTTTCATATTGGTTGCATGCTTGACTGCTGAAGAAGAAACATATGAAGAGTTTGGCCCACAGCATACACAGCATTGTAACACAGTAACTCCTGCCAGCCATGGTCACATCAAACTTGTGCAAAGGGAGAGACTCCAAAGAGGCATTAGGTGAACAGTCGTCCGATTTTTCAATGTCAGTTTCAGAAACTGAGCAATCGAAATACAAGTTCTATCATTTAGTGAGGTACAAGTCATCTGGGTACTTAGAAGGGTATCTATCTAGAGAAACTGTGTGAAACCAGGGATCTCACTATCCAGTTGTGAAAAAGTGAGAGTCCCATAGAATGTGCCAAGCAGGGGATAACTTTCACTAAAGATAAAATCCCGTTGCAAAATAGTGATCCAGTCATTCCCTGTCACCAAAAGGTTCCACTCTGAAAAGCTCAGTCCTAGAAGTATGTCAGAGTCACCATAGATGCCAAACACATTTGCTGATGAATCTCTTCCCTGAAGTGAAATGGCCAGGCCAATGAGAAATACATGCCCTTGGCGATAGGAAACTTTTCCAGAAAGGCCATACAGATGCCATTCTTATCAAACTCTCCTCTCAAGCCCCAGAGAAAGTGAACCCCCTTCTTGTCTTCTGAAACAACCAGCACAACCCAGATCCAATCAAAATGCAGCAGCAACAAGACCGTGCCAAGGGCCAGTGCTGTGTTTCTGGGGGCCCTCTGATAGAGAGATGGAAACTGGCCTTTGCCACTCAGGATGGGATCAAAGAAGCCATAGGAGAGCTCAGTGAGAAAAGAAAAGCATGATCCCATGTGAGATCAGAGGAAGCAACATGAGGACGGAATGAAGCACAATTATCAGCCCATCTAACTTCAATTAACTGTTAATGGGCATCAGGCCAAGCTGCCTGGTTGCTGTTCAGCTCAAGAGTTCCCTGCTGAAAGGAATCACAGAGAAGCCTTGCTCATTCCACTTTTATGCCTCACTCTCCCTCTGAAAGTTCTCTGCAAAACAATTGCCAGAGCTCAGAAATCCCCAAAACTTTAGCCAGTTAGGGCGTGCCCATTTTCTCCTTCTCTCTCACTCTCTGCAAGAGATTGAATTATTGACCCAAATCCTTCACCCCTCACTGTACTATTGGCCTTTGTTTTATAACTTTGCAGTTACTCTTGCTAGACGTGGAATGTACTTCCCTATCCTTTGACCTTGTTTATACTCAGCGTGTGACTTGATTACACCAATGGTATGTTAGTGGACACGACATAAGCAAAGTCTTGAAATGTGCTTACTCAATGGGGATTGACTTTCTGCACTTTTCCCATTATCATGAGAAAATTTTTTTCCTAGGACTTTACTGCCCCTTCAGCCTGGGCTTCAAAAGGTGAACACATAGAGCAGATGTGAGAGCAACCACCAGCAAGGAACAAAACCTGCACTCAGCAGAACCCAGCCTAGATCCGCTGACCAGCCAACCAACATAGAGATACATTCATGAGAATAAATAATTGCTGTAAGTTACAGAGTTCTATATGTTTTTGGATGTAGTATTATGATGCTAATAACTAATGGATATAGAAATTGGTAAGTAGAAGCAGGCTTCTGCTTAACAAAAGGATAGCATATGCTAGTAGTTTGGGAACACTGTTATGGGTGGTGAGAGAGCTGTTAGAGGGGGTTGGAAAATGGCCATAAAGCTATTATAGGGGACAGAAAATGGTGCCCCATGTTATGTAGACAGAAAAAGGTGATGAGACTGTCATCTGTGATAATTAAGAAAATAGGAAATATACTAATAAACTCGTGGACTTGAGCAAAATAGTTTTCCAGGCAGAATTTGAACTCAGATACATATAAGAAAGAGATGAGCTCAGAAAAGAACTGGCTCATTTGCAAAAGTAGAATTTACTGCGAATAAACGGAGTCTAGAAATTGTACTGTTGGAAAATCAAACCACTTCTCATAGAATCGATAGATGTAGCTTTTATTATATAACCTCATAAAGAAGACCAAATTCAGGTCACTGCCAGTAAAACACAGCCTCAGAGTAAAGAACAAATGGTTTTATTGATATTACATTCCTTTAAGACCTCTGAAGAAATAAAGTGGCTAGTAGCTTCTAGTAAGTTTCAAGGTATGATCCCACAACAATCTGGGGTATCTCAAGTACCATTGATTAAGTGTAGAAAGCGTGGTGTGTCTTAAAAAGAACTCTGAGCATGGCTTTTGACACATGGAGTTGACTAGAACCAAATATACAGAACACTCACAGTTTCTGAGAGTTTGGATTGGCAAAAGCACTGGCAGCCTGTAATAAAAGACACTTAGAACCTTTGGGATGTAAAATATTTGGGATGACCTCTAAAGCACCAATTTTCTATAAGTAAGAAACAACTCAGAGCTGGCCCAGTGGTGTAGTGGTTAGGTTAGTGCCGTCCACTTCCACGGCCCAGGGTTTACCGGTTTGGATGCTGGTTGTGGACCTACACACCACTCATCAAGCCGTGTTGTGGTGGCATCCCAAATAGAAGACCTAGAAGGACTTATGACTAAGATATGCAACTCTGTACTGGCGCTTTGGGAAGAAAAAAATAAATAAAAGAGGAAGATTGGCAACAGATGTTAGGTCAGGGCCAAACTTCCCCCCTGCCAACAAGAAACAACTGAAAAATCTGAGGGCATACTTTGGAACACCCTCCTTACAAGTGGCAGGGAAAAGAATTGTGTGCTATAGTGGAAAAAAAAATAAAGATACACTTCTAGGAATTTAAACTGTGGCCTAATCCAGAAGCTCTCTCTATTTCTAAGACCTGGCAACATTGACACAGATTTCATAATTGCATAAATCAGGGACTACCCTGTGCTTCCCAGTGTTCCTCTTTATGAATGGAAGTGTTTACTGCAGTTATCTTGTTGCTTTTCCAGCTTTGTATGCTGGCTGGGTGGGATGCAGTTAAGTTGTCTTGTTAATTCATAGGTCTTATATCAGGAGAAAGTGCATCCAGAACTGATGTGAATGCCGAGATCTTGGTCTTTGAGCCTGATGCTGTGATTCCATGAGACTTCTGCGGCTCTTTGGGGTGGAGTAAGCATAGTTTTCATGTAGAGGATCATGAAGAATTGTGGTCCAAAAGCACAGACTGTGGTAGATTGAATTACCAGTCTCAATTATTATCTCCTTCTATACATGCCCTTTGCCATGTAACTTTTAGCTCCTCCTATTAGAGGTGGAAAGTACTGCCTTACCCTTTGACCTTAGGTCTGGTCCTATAACCAGCTTTTGCCCATAGGATATTAGTAAAAATGAGTGAGCAAGGGTTTGAAACATGCTTGTCCAGTTGTGCTTGCCCTGTTAAGCTTCCACCGTTGAAATGAAAAGAGTTTCTGCTGGGTAGCTGCTTCTGCTCTAGTCTGGGCCTCAGAATCGACACAGATGGAGAGAACTTGAGCTCAAGACATAGCATGGAGCTAAGCTCAGTCAAATCCACATCTTGAAGCAGAGCAAGCAAGCTGACCAATGGCTCACATGTGCATGAATGAGAACGAATAATTGTTTTAAGTCATTCATCTTTAGGAAGTTTTGTCCCACAGCATTAATATTGTTGTGACAATAGGTAGCCAAGACACCCACCCCTACTCAAATAAAGGACGGACACACACACACACACTCCCTCTCACACAAACTCTGTGTTATATTTGTGTCTCTGTGAAATGAACTCTCTTGTTTCTTCTTACTTTTCTTAGGCACCTAGGAGCAGCACCCAAGGAGGAAAGATTCCATTTCTCCCCACCCCATCACACCTTACCTGTGGGTAATTGTAGTGTTCCAGCAGTGTCCCCATCTGAGCTGAAATGGCCCATGTGGTTCCTGCAATAACCGCTACAGACCTGTTCTCTCTCACACAGGTGTAGTTAGGTATCACATTGCCTAGTCCAGGCAACCACATGAGGGAACTCTCCAAAGTCCTTTGCTCACTGTGCAATGCATTGTAGAGATCCCATCCTAGGGATACGTTGGGTAAAGATAGGGGTTCTCTTTATTGTCTCAGTGGCAAAATCAAAGGCAAGAACATACTGGTAGTGTGATGAAAAAGCCCTGTATGGAGGGCATAAAGATCCTTAGGAAAGGCTCAAACCATGTGATTTAGGATTATTTCATAATTGAAGAGAAAGGACACAATATTGAAAGCAAAAGCCCAGTAAACTCATTCAATGAGAAGAAATAGCTGTCTTTACTTAGACATTAGAATTTGGACTTAATTACTTATTTAACTGGAGGCCTTGAAGACTGTCACTTAATGCCAAGTTTTCTGAGAGGGGATGTCTATATGAAAAGAACAAAGGGAGTAAGGAAGATTCAGATCATGTTCAGGGTGGACTAATAGGTTTTCTTAATGTTGGACTCTAAGTGTATGACGTTCTAATTAATGATAATTAAATACTGCACTTTGGTGATGCATTAACATGAATTTGGAGGTGGACATGGGAAGGAGAGTATTTTTCAAGCTGCTGCATGTGGAGAGCCATCAATTCAGTGCCAATAACCCAGGTAGACATAGAAAGTTAATGAAATAGGCAGATCGAGAAAGAGGGCTCAGCAGAATAATCGTGCTGCCTAAGTTGGTGCCTCACTCAGAAACACATAGATCTGCCATGTCCAAAAGTGAGGAAACGAAGGGCAGCATTTCAGAGTCCTCAGGAAAGGAGTCAGGAGAGGCACTGACTTTGGGGGAAGCATAAAGCGGCACTGACAGATTATGACTTTTGCCAAATCTAAAAGAACTAGGAACATTTAGGTGTTTAAGAGGCAACACATTGCAATCTTTTGGTGTCCATTTATGAATTTCATACATAATAATTTTAATACATTACATTTTTATATAAGATTATAATTAAAACTGTATCATCTGCAGTACCTTCTTTTTATCTGTTTTCTACAAGTTATAGCCATTTTCTTATTTCTCCTTCCAGCAGACTTAAGGGCAATCTAATAGTATCTCTGAAAGAATCATGCTGGTTACAGAAAATTCCCTGCTTTCCTCTTACCTGGTACAGGCAATTAGAACAGTTGTTCAACAGAAGGGCTTCTTTGGGTTACTTTAAATTCTCCCATCTGCACTGGTCTTTATCACACCAATAGTTTGCAATCAGTTGAAGGTTCTTTGTTGTAGAATACATGTTAAATTTTCATGACTGTGTTCGGTATGTTTTTAAAAACAATGTATTTTTTCTCGTTGACAGCAAGGTGTCTACATATGTGCAGTAAAGAAAACATTTTATACTTCAAATATTCTATATTTTTACTATATTTGTTGGTTTGATCTACTGACAATTGAGAGAAGTAAGTTGAAATCTCCTACTGTGATGATAGAATTTCTTTTCTATTTTTCCATATTTATCAATTTTTACTTTCTGTGTTTTGGGGTTATATTGTTGTCACACAACATTAGAATTGTTATATATTCCTGGCAAATTTGACCTTTTATCATTATGTAGTGACCCTTTCAACCTCAATGAATGCTTTCTGTCAAAGTCTCTTTTGTCTGATGTTAACATAACTAATTTAGCTTTCTGCTGAGTGGGATTTGCCTAGTATATCTCATTCCATCACTTTACTTTCAAGTTTTCTGCATATTTATGTTTTACATGTGTATCTTGTAAACACTATGTGATATTTTTTCTTTACCCTTAGAATTTGTTACAGAACAGTCCCCAAGATTGCTCACATTCTTTGCCTTAAAATAGACCTCAAGAAATTAAAAAGCATATATAGATATTTAAATTTGAAAGACTATATAGTCAAATATTAAATATATATGTTTGAATTTTAAAGACTATATATATTCCATGATCAAAATGGAATTAAACTAGAAACCACAAAGATACTGGAAAATCCCCAAATATTTGGAAAAGAAACAACACTCTTCTAAATAATGCACAGGTCACAGAAGAGATCACAAGAAAAATTAGAAAATATTTTGATTTGAATAAGTGAACATACAACACACAAAAACATATCAGACAATTCAAACTGAGTGCAATTTTCAGCGTTAAGTGCTTATATTTATAAGGAAGAAAGGTTTTTGTAGTGGGCAAAATAACTGTCCCTAAGGATGTCTACAGCCTAATCCCCAAACCTGCAAATATGTTACCTTACATGGCAGATGGAATTAAGGTTGCTGATCAGCTGACTTTATAATGGGAAAATTATATTGGACTAACCAGGTGAACCCAATCTAATGATACAAGTTCTTATAAAAAATGTAGAGAAAAGCAGAAGAATGGATTAGAGAGAGACAAATGGGACAGAAGGTGGAATAGGAGACGAATTGGAGAAGGAAGAGAAGGGGGAGGCAAGGGTGAGATCCAAAGTGTGAGAGGGACTTGAACTTTCATTATGGGCAAGATAGAGAAAAGCCACCATGGGCCAAGGAATGCAGTGGCCTCTAGAAGCTGGGCATGGCCCTTAGCTGACAGCAAGCAAGGAAACTGAGACCTCAGTTGAATAGCTACAGAAAAGTGAATTCCAACATGAATCCAAATGAGCAAGGAAAGGGATCATTTCCTAGGCCGTCAGAAAGGAGCACAGTCCTGCTGAGATGCTGATGTTAGTCCAGTGATACCTGAGTTGGAACTTTCATCTACAGAACTATAAGATAATATATTTGTGCTGTTTTAGCTGCTAAATTTGTGGTAATTTGTCAGGGCAGTAATAGAAATCTAACACAGTCTCTGATCAATTATTTATGTTTCTACCCTCAAAAACTAGAAAAGAAAGAGCAGTTTCAACCTAAATCAAGAAACAAGAAGAAAGTAAGAAAAAGCAGAAATTGATTAAATAGAAAACAGAAAAACAGTAGGAAAAAAGAAAAGAAAGGAAGTGGTTTTGTGCAAAAGTTAATAAATTCTCAAACTTTTATTTAGCCTGATTGAGAAAATAAATTAAACCAAAATTTCCAATAACAAGAATGAAAGAGGGAACAGCACTAAAGATCCTACAGTCATTAAAATGATGATAAGAGAATATTATGGATACTTTTTGGCAATGTATTGATAACATAGATAGAATAGACAAATTCCTTGAAGATCCAGTCTACCAAATTCACTCAAGAAGAAATTAGCAACGTGAGTAGCCCTATATCTATTAAGGAATTTGAATTCATAGTTAAAAACATTCCTACAAATCAAGACCCAGGCTCAGATGGTTTTCTTGGTGAATTCGACTAAACATTTATGGAATAAATATTGTTAATTTGCTCAAACTTTTCCAGAAAATCAAGAACAGCTTCCCAACTCATTTTGTGAGGCCATCATGTCTAATCCTAAAATCAAGAAAGGCATACAAGAAAAGAAAACCACAGACTAGGGTTCTTCCTGAACATGGATGCACAAAGCATTGACAAAATACGAGCAAATTGCATCCAGCAAGGTTGGTTCAATATTAGAAAATTAGTCAGTGTAATTCATACGATAAAATAAAGGAGAAAAATCATAAATTATCTCAACTGTTGTAGAAAAATGAAGTGCCTAATCGGAAGCAAATTAGAATTCTAAGAATATGTACCTGCCAGTTCAGTAACATTCCTTGATAAGGAAAATCCTAGATCATCTGAGATTAGACATAACTTGGCTAACATAGTATTAGGTAAGACAGTACAGCGAGTGGTGGATACTGCATGTGCTGCCCAGGTCCCCCTTCAGTGAAGGATGTGTTGTCCCAGCTGCTAGGGGTGCTGTCAGTCCCTTTAGGGATTGCTCAGCTGCAGAAAGCCTCCTTATCCAAGGTTTCGCCCCTTCCTGGGGTGACCCACATCCGATGAGAGATTGAAGTAAGACTACAAAGGCCTGACCATATTGGGCAAACTCGGAACAACTCTTAAGGGCCATTCTAGCTCTAGAACCCCCTGTGGTGTTGGTCCAAATTGTCCTTAGTCCTGCATCACAGCTCAACCTATTCCTCTGTGCACTCTTGCTTTTTCTTCAATCCTTCCACATGCGCTGATCGCAAGGGTACTCCTTAATAAATATCCTGCATAATAAACTCTGTCTTTGCATTTGCTTCCCACGAAACCCAATGTGTAATGGTTGGTATAGGAGATGAAGAACAATGACAACAAAAACAACCATTAAAATTGGGTTTTGGCACCTGATCATTCTCTCCTCTCTGGTCAGGTGGCAAAGAAGGCCCCACCATTACTGGTGTAGGAAGCAAAGATAATCTCTGGGGAAGATGAAGATCCAATTATTAATTGGATGAATTATGACGATGAATTGTGGATGATGAAATAATGAAACGTGATGTATTTGATTGTGTGATATACTAGGCATTTGAGAAAAATATGGGAAATACTAACTATAGTGGCAATGGAATTGAGTGACTATTGATAGACTAGATGGATAATATGGAAAAAGAAAATGAAAAGGTGAGAGCAATTAATTGCCAATTGTAAGCTAAGTGTCAAAGTCAAAAAGCTTACTAGATAGCATGCAATGATACTCTAATTTCCTTCAGTGGAAAGGCAGAGAAAGCAGACAACCAGAAGATTGCAAGAGCTTAGCCAGGAGCATGCTTTTGATATGCAAACTAATCAATCCAGATTCATTCTTCTCTTTGGTCCATAAACACCAGAAGGCAAAATTCCTCTGCTTTAATCATCCCATGGCCAGGTCCAGAAAGCTAGGGATCATCCCTATAGCTGAGAGCGCACTAAAATTTTTCAAACTAGCCAATCCTAAAGTGTTTACTCTGATCTTCCTTTGGAAACTCCAGTAATGGCTATGGCCTAATCTCTCACCTTGGTCTTGACCCTTTTGCCTCCTGACCATCACTGGTGCTTTTCCATGTGGCTCTTCATGGCATGCTGTCCAACCTCTTTCTATGAACTGTGAGTATAATAAACTTTGATTTCCCAAGGATCTCCTGTGTCTCCACCTGTGGCTGCATCTGACTGACTATAACATACAAGAACACAAAATAAATAGCACAATTAGGCTTGGTAAAACATACGCACCCCAGAGGATGGTAGATAAACCCTTCTAAATTTCAGGGGCCTGCCTGAGTTTCAGTAAAGTTTTTTGTGTCCACTGATTAGGAGCATGTTGGCACATCACACACAAAATAAAAGACAAATTATTGCATCTTATATCTCCCATAATAAATAAGAAAGTATATGCCAGGTAAGGCTTTTCAGTTTTTATCAGCAGCATATTCCACACCTGAGATTCTGCTTCAACCCATATATACCAGGTGACACGAATGCCTGCTAGTTTTGAGGGAGGCCCAGAGTAGGAAGTTGGTCTGTAGCCACCATGCTGAATATCACACCCTTTCCCAGGGTAGCCCAAAGCAATGACTGATTGATGAAGGAATACAAAGGTCTAGACACTTTGGCCTAACTTGATATGACCTGAAGGGTATTCTGTTATTAATTAATTAATTGCAGTGACATTGGATTATAACATTATATAGCTTTCAGAGGTACGTTGTAATGTATTTCAAATTCTGTGTTGATTACATCATGTTCACCACTCAAAAACTAATTACAGTCCATCCCCTCACATGTGAGCCTAATCAACCCTTTTGCCCTCCCACCACCCATGGTAACCACCAATCCATTCTCGGTTGCTATGTGTTTGATTGTTGTTGTTTTTATCTTCTACTTATGAGTGAGATCATATGGTATTTGACTTTCTCCCTCTGACTTATTTCACTCAGCATAATACCCTCAAGGTCCATCCATGTTGTCATAAATCGCCGGATTTCATCATTTATTATGCCTGAGTAGTATTCTATCGTGTATAAATACCACATCTTCTTTATCCATTCGTCCCTTGATGGGCACATAGGTTGCTTCCAAGTCTTGGCTATTGTGTATAATGCTGCAGTGAACATAGAGGTG
Organism: Equus asinus; assembly: GCF_041296235.1. Taxonomy (NCBI): domain Eukaryota; kingdom Metazoa; phylum Chordata; class Mammalia; order Perissodactyla; family Equidae; genus Equus; species Equus asinus. The sequence goes on from NW_027224846.1 coordinate 1,059,054, forward strand.
CAGGTATCTTTATGCCTTTGCGTTTTCAAGTTCCTTGGATAAATACCCAGCAGTGGAATAGCTGGGTCATATGGTAGATCTATTCTTAATTTTCTGAGGAAACTCCATACTGCTTTCCATAGTGGCTGCACCAGTTTGCACTCCCACCAGCAGTGTACAAGAGTTCCCATCCTTCTACAATCTCTCCAACATTTGTTGTTTCTTGTCTTGTTAATTATAGCCATTCTGACCAGAGTGAGGTGATGCCTCATTGTAGTTTTGATTTGCATTTCCCTGATAGCTAATGATGTTGAGCATCTTTTCATGTGCCTGTTGGCAATCCGTATATCTTTGGAGAAATCGCTGTTCAGATCTTTTGCTCATTTTTTAATTGGGTTGTTAGTTTTTTTTTGTTGTTGAGCTGTATGAGTTCTTTGTATATTTTGGATATAACCCCTTTTCTGATATATGGTTTGCAAATATCTTCTCCAAATTGTTAAGTTGTCTTTTTATCTTGTTGATGGTTTCCTTTGCTGTGCAGAAGCTTTTTAGTTTGATGTAGTCCCATTTGTTCATTGTTTCTTTTGTTTCCCTTGCCCAGTCAGACACGGTACCTGAAAATATGCTGCTAAGACCAATGTCAAAGAGCGTACTGCCTATGTTTCCTTCTAAAAGTTTCATGGTTTTGGGTCTTACATCCAAGTCTTTAATCCATTTCGAGTTGATTTTTGTGCATGGTGTAAGGGAATGGTCTGCTTTCATTCTTTTGCATGTGGCTGTCCAGTTTTCCCAACACCATTTATTGAAGAGACTCTCCTTTCTCCATTGTATGCTTTTGGCTCCCTTGTGGAATATTAGCTGTCTATAAATGTGTGGGTTTATTTCTGGGCTCTCGATCCTGTTCCATTGATCTGTGTGTCTGATTTTTGCCAGTACCATGCTGTTTTGGTTACTATGGCCTTGTAGTGTATTTTGAAATCAGGGAATGTGATATCTCCAGCTTTGTTCTTTTTTTCTCAAGAATCCTTTGGCTATTCGCGGTCTTTTGTTGTTCCATATAAATTTTAGGATTCTCTGTTCTATTTCTGTGAAAAATGTTGTTGGAACTTTGATAGAGATGACATTGAATCTGTAGATTGCTGTAGGAAGTATGGACATTTTAACGATGTTAATTCTTCCAATCCAAGAGCACAGAATATCTTTCCATTTCTTTGTGTCTTTAATTTCTTTTAACAATGTTTTATAGTTTTCAGTGTACCAATCTTTCACCTTGTTGGTTACATCTATTCCTAGGTATTTTCTTCTTTATGTTGAAATTGTAAATGGGATTGTATTCTTAATTTGTCTTTCTGCTACTTCGTTGTTAAGGTATAGAAATGCAACTGATTTTTGCGTGTTGGTTTTGTATCCTGCAAATTGACTGTATTCATTTACTATTTCCAGAAGTTTTTTAGTGGATTCTTTAGAGTTTCCTATATATAAAAATATGTTATCTACAAATAGTGGCAGTTTTGATTCTTCTTTTCCAATTTGAATCCCTTTTCTTTCTTTTCCTTGCCTGATTGCTCTGGCTAGGACCTCCAATACTATGTTAAATAAGAGTAGTGATAGTGGGCATCCTTGTCTGGTTCATGTTCTTAGAGGGATAGGTTTCAGTTTTTCTCCATTGAGAATGATATTAGCTGTGGGTTTGTCATATATGGCATTTATTATGTTGAGGTATTTTCTTCCTATACCCATTTAACTTATTTAGACTTTTTATCATAAGAGGATGTTGGATCTTGTCAAATGCTTTCTCAGCATCTATTGAGATGATAATTTGAATTTTATTCTTCATTTTGTTAATGCGGTGTATCACGTTGATTGATTTGAGGATGTTGAACCATCCCTGCAATCCTGGAATGAAACCAACTTGATCATGATGTATGATCTTTTTAATGTATTGATGTATTTGATTTGCTAGTATTTTGTTGAGGATTTTTGCATCGATGTTCATCAGTGGTATTGGCCTGTGATTTTCTCTTTTTGGGTTGTCCTTATCTGAGTTTGGCATCAAGATAATGTTGGCTTTGGAGAATGACTTAGGAAGCCTCTGCTTCTCTTCCATCTTTTGGGAACAGTTTGAGAAGGATAGGTATTAAGTCTTCTTTGAACGTCTGGTAGAGTTCACTAGGGAAGCCGTCTGCTCCTCAACTTTTATTTTTGGGGAGGTTTTTGATTACTGTTTCAATCTCCTTACTTGTGATTGGTCTATTCAAATTCTCTACTTCTTCTTGATTCAGTTTGGGAAGGTTGTATGATTCTAGGAATTTATCCGTTTCTTCTGGATTATCCAATTTGTTGGTGAATAGATTTTCATAGTATTCTTTTATAATCTTTCGTGTTTCTGAGGTGTCTGTTGTAATTTCTTCTCTTTCATTTCTGATTTTCTTATTTGAGCCTTCTCTCTTTTTTTCTTGGTGAGTCTACCTAAAGGTTTGTCAATTTTGTTTATCTTTTCAAAGAAGCAGCTCTTGGTTTTGTTAATTTTTTCCATTAGTTTTAGTCTATTTTATTTATTTCTGCCCGGATTTTTATTATTTCCTTCCTTCTGCTGATTTGGGCCTTTGTTTATTTCTCTTTTTCCAATTCCTGTAGGTGTACTGCTGGATTGTTCATTTGGAATTTTTCTTGCTTGTTGAGGTACTGCAATCCAGAATTGCTATGAACTTTCCTCTTAGAACCACTTTTGCTGTATCTCATAGATTTTGGAATGCCATATTTTCATTTTCATTTGTCTTCAGGTATTTTTTGATTTCTCCTTTTATTTCTTCATTGACCCAGTTGTTGTTCAGTAGACATCCTGTTTCTTGATCTGTGTCCTGGTTACCTGATGGGTTTACTTTGTGAAAATTCATCATGCTGTGCTCTTATGATTTGTTCACTTCTCCTAAGGTATGTTATGCTTAATAGAAGGTTTTTAAAACACATATTGTTTCTACAATTATTAGAATTGAGCAGGGGGTTCAGAGGAAATAATTAAAAATATACAGTTCCTCTGTCTTTGACAAAATTAATGGTCAAATAGATCACACTTTCTAACCTTGAGAACCTCATTCAGCAGCTCACCAAGGAATCAGTATGATTTGGGATCTAATTGATGAGGCCACAAAGAACGTTTCATTTAATACCACAATGTAGGGAACAAATTAAATCAGTGTAATGTAATGATCAGTTTCACAAAGAAATCTTCATTCAGTGAGGAAACAAAAGTAGGAATCAGAAAATAGTAGCAAAGAAGTGAGGAGAAGTGTGGAGAGAGAGAGGGAGAGGATAGGTTGGTAAGTGAGGTGATGGAGCGACGCTGAAATTTCCCTACCCTTCACTCACCCTGAAAGAATGTCAGCAGTCAGCAGCTCCAGCCCCACCTAGGAAATGGAATATATGTAAATGAAATAAAATGATAAAAATGTTTCTGAACCACATTTTCAAAACTTTTTTTTCTGGAGAGAAAAACAGGAAGCCCAAGAGAGGGTCAAAGAATGAGAGAGATTTTAGACAAATACCTAGAAAAGAATACAAGGCAGGTGCAGAAGATATCTAAAAGAAAAAAGAGTGGCTGGCCCCTTTGGCTGAGTGGTTACGTTCATGTGCTCTGCTTCAGCGGCCTAGGATTTCACCAGTTCGAATCCTGGGTGTGCACATGGCACTGCTCATCAGGCCATGCTGAGGAAGCATCCTGCATAGCACAACCAGAGGCACTCACAATTGAACATACAGCTATGTAGTGGGGGGCTTTGGGGAGAAGAAGAAGAAGGAAAAAAAGACTGGAAACAGATGTTAGCTCAGCTGCCAATATTTAAAAAAAAAAAAGAAGGGGGTCAAACTTCCTACGTAAAAGGACCTCATCTGCATCATCCCTCCCCAGATGCAATGCTTCCTGCGAAATTTGTGACTTTAACTCATATGGCAACTGATACAGGTGTTAATGTGAAGAGGTCGTGTCATTCTGAAATGTATTCCCATCTTTCTCATGGGGAAAGCAAAATGTTGCACCATCATATTAACAGTCCATCAGACATAGGACTGGCGCAATTTGATTAAATATAGGGAAAAAAATGAAAGCTTGTCTTTATTATCCTGAAACCACTAGTAAAACAGAATGCAATGGAGAGAAAAGACCTCATAGGCTATTCATTCCCTTCTCCTTTCCTGGCATGTAGACATAGGAAGCTTGGGCCATTCCTAGTAAAATACAGAGAAAGTCTAGGTATTTCACAAATCAAAATGATATTTACATAAAATTCTGTTTCTGCAGGTAGGACACAAAAATTTTATTTATTTATTTATTTTGGTCATAACAGCTTATAACATAGCGAGATTTCAGTTGTACATTATTGTTTGTCATACACCATATAAGTATGTACCTTTACCCCTTGTGCCCACCCTCCACCCCCTTCCCCCAGTAACCACTAATTTATTCTCTTTATCCATAAGTTTGTTTATATTCCACATTGAGTGAAATCATATGGTGTTTGTTTTTCTCTGTCTAGCTTATTTTGTTTAACATGATGCCCTCAAGCTTCAACCATGTGGTTGTGAATGGGACGATTTCGTCTTTTTTATGGCTGAGTAGCATTCCGTTGCATATATATACCACATCTTCTTTATCCAATCATCTGTTGAAGGGCACTTGGATTGCTTCTATCTCTTGGCTATTGTGAATAATGCTGCAATGAACATAGGGGTGCACAAGTCTCTTTGAATTGTTGATTTCAAGTTATTTTGGTAAATACCCAGTTGTGAGATAGCTGGGCCATGTGGTATTTCTGCTTTTACTTTTTTGGGAAATCTCCACACTGTTTTCCACAGTGGCTGCACTAGTTTGCATTCCCACCAGCAGTGGATGACGGTTTTCTTTTCACCACCAGCTCTCCAACATTTGTTGTTTTTCGTCTTGGTGGTTATAGCCATTCTAACGTGTGTAAGATGGTACTTAAGTGTAGTTTTGATTTGCATTTCCTGATGATTAGTGATGTTGAGCATTTTTTCATGTGCCCAGTGGCCATCTGTATATCTTCTTTGGAAAAATGTCTGTTCGTATCTTCTGCCCACTTTTTAATTGAGTTGTTTGTTTTTTTGTAGTTCATTTGTGTGAGCTCTTTATATATTATGGAGATTAACCCCTTATCAGACATAAGATTTGCAAATATTTTCTCCCACTTGGTGGGTTGTTTTTTCATTTTGATCTTGGTTTCCTTTGCATACCAGAAGCATCTTAGTCTGATGAAGTCCCACTTGTTCATTTTTTCTTGTGTTTCCCTTGTCTGAGTAGACATGGTATTTGAAAAGATCCTTTTAAGTCTAATGTCAAAAAGTATACTGCCTATATTCTCTCCCAGAGGTTTTATGGTTTCAGGTCTTACCTTCACGTCTTTGGTCCATTTTGAGTCTATTTTTGTGCATGGGGAAAGATAATGGTCTACTTTCATTCTTTTGCATGTGGCTGTCCAGTTTTCTCAGCATCACTTATTGAAGAGACTTTCCTTTCTCAGGTGTATGTTCTTGGCTCCTTTGTTGAAGATTAGCTGTCCATAGATGTGTGGTTTTATTTCTGGGCTTTCAATTCTGTTCCATTGATCTATGTGTCTATTCTTGTACTAGTATCATGCAGTTTTTATACTACTCTTTGTAATGTATTTTGAAGTCAGGAATTGCCATGCCAACAGCTTTGTTCTTCTTTTTCAGTATCGCTTTGGCTATTCGGGGTATTTTCTTGCCCATGTGAATTTTAAGATTCTTTGTTCTATTTCTGTGAAGAATGTCATTGGGATTCTGATTGGGATTGCATTGAATATGTAGATTGCTTTATGTAGTATGGACAATTTAACTATGTTTATTCTTCCAATCCATGTGCATGGAATATCTTTCTATTTCTTTATGTCATTATCAATTTCTTTCAGAAATGTCGTATAGTTTTTTTGTGTAGGTCTTTCACTTCATTGCTTAAATTTATTTCTTGATATTTTATTCTTATCGGTGCGATTGTAAGTGGAATTGTATTCTTGAGTTCTTGTTCTGTTAGTTCGTTATTTGAGTATAGAAATGCTACTGATTTCTGTAAGTTGACTTTGTACTCTGCAACTTTGCTGTAGTTCTTGATTATTTCTAAAAGTTTTCTGATGGATTCTCCAGGGTTTTCTCTATGTAAAACCATGTCATCTGCAAACAGTGAGAGTTTCACTTATTCATCGTCTATTTGGATTCCTTTTATTTCTTTTGCTTGCCTAACTGCTCTGGCCAAAACCTCTAGTACAATGTTGAACAAGAGAGCTGAGAGTGGGCACCCTTGTCTTGTTCCTGTTCTCAGAGGGATGGCTTTCATTTTGTCCCCATTGAGTATGATTTTGGCTGTGAGTTTGCCATATCTGGCCTTTATCATGTTGAGGTACTTTCTTTCTATACCCATTTCATTGAGAGCTTTTATCATAAATGGATGTTGGATCTTGTCAAATGCTTTCTCTGAATCTATTGAAATTATCATGTATTTTTTGTTTCTCATTTTGTTAATGTGGTGTATCACGTTGATTGCTTTCTAGATGTTGAACCATCCTTGTGCCCCTGGTATGAATCCCGCTTGATCATGGTGCATGATCTTTTTAATGTATTGCTGTATTCAGTTCTGCCAATATTTTGTTCAAGATTTTTGCATTTATGTTCATCAGCTATATTGGCCTGTAATTTTCCTTCTTTGTGTTGTCCTAATCTGGCTTTGTTATCATGGTGATGTTGGCCTCATAGATTGTGTTAGGAATATTTCCGTATTGCTCAATTTTTTCAAATAGTTTGGGAAGAATGGGTAATATATCTTCTTTGAATATTTGGTAGAATTCTGCTGAGATGCTGTCTGGTCCTGGACTTTTATTTTGGGGGAGGATTTTGATAACTGTTTTAATCTCTTTACTTGTGATTGGTCTATTCAGATTCTCTATTCCTTCTTGATTCAGTCTGGGGAGGTTGTAAGATTCCAAGAATTTATCCATTTCTCCTAGATTGTCCAGTTTGTTGGCATATAGTTTTTCATAACATTCTCTTATAATCTTTTCTATTTCATTGATACCCATTGTAATTTCTGCCCTTTCATTTCTACTTTTATTTATTTGAGCCTTCTCGTTCTTTTTCTTAGTGAGTCTGGCTAAGGGTTTGTCAATTTTTTTTTATCTTCTCAAAGAACCAGTTCCTTGTTTCATTGATCCTTTGTACAGTCAGTTTTTGTTTCAATTTCATTTATTTCTGCTCTAATTTTTATTATTTCCATTCTTATGCTGACTTTGCCCCTTGTTTGTTCTTTTTCTAATTCTGTTAGGTGCAGTTTAAGATTGTTTATTTGAGCTTTTTATTATTTGTTAACATGGGCCTGTATTGGTAAAAATTTCCCTCTTAGGACTACTTTTGCTGCGTTCCATATGAGTTGGTATGGTGTATTTTCATTCTCATTTGTCTCCAAATGTTTTTTGATTTCTCCTTTCATTTCTTTGATAACCCATTTCTTGTTCTGTAACATGTTGTTTAGTCTCCACATTTTTGTCCCTTTTTCTGCTTTTTTCTTGTGGTTGATTTCTAGTTTCATAGCATTATGGTTGGAGAAGATAGTATACATGGTTTCAATCTTCTTAAATTTATTGAGGTTCGCCTTGTTTCCCAATATTTGGTCTATCCTTGAGAATGTTCCATGTGCACTTGAAGAAATTATACTCTGCTGTTTTTGGATGGAGTACTCTCAATACATATCTATTAATTTCCTCTGGTATAGTCTTTTGTTTAATTCCACTATCTCCTTGTTGACTTTTTGTCTGGATGATCTACATTGATATAAGTGGGGTGTTGAGGACCCCTACTGTTATTGTGTTGTTGGTAATATCTCCTTTTAGGTTTGCTAATAGTTGCCTGAAGTACTTTGGTGCTCCTGTGTTGGGTGCATATATGTTTATAAGTGTTATGTCCTCTTGCTGGAGAGTCCCTTTTATCATTAAATATTGCCCCTCTATGTCTCTCTTTACCTGTTTTATCTTGAAGTATACTTTGTCTGATATAAGTATGGCAACACCTGCTTTCTTTTGTTTGCCATTAGCTTGGAGTATCATCTTCCATCCTTTCACTCTGAGCCTATGTTTTTGTTTAGAGATGAGATGTGTTTCCTGGAGGCATTATATTGTTGGGTCTTGTTCTTTAATCCATCCTGCCACTCTGCGTCTTTTGATTGGAGAATTCAGTCCATTTAACTTACATTTAGAGTGATTATTGATATATGAGTGCTTAATACTGCCATCTTATTGCAGGTTTTCCTGTTTTTCTGCATATCCTTTATTTATTGTCCCATGTAGATCAGGCTACTGATTGGATTAGGTAGTTTTCTATGTTGGTTTTCTTCACTGTCTCTTGTTTATCATAGAAGGACACAGAAATTTAGAGCTTCTCTATAGGGATATTATCAATGATCATCCTAAGCTTGGACACACTAGCAGATGTATGACTTTGTAGGAAAAAAATTTGCATAGTCTCTTAGATCTGCCCTCCTGACAAAGGACTGCATCTCTGAGGAACACCACTTTTCCTGCAACACTAGTAACAGCCAAGGCAGGAAGGGGTGGATCCAGGAGATCAGACATTGATTGAGATCCCTCTGTCTTACTTATGCCCTAGTAATGCAGGAAGATAAGAGGTGGGGAGAGTCCTAATGTGAGGTCCTGATGGGAGGTGTGTGTGAAAGGAGAGTGGAAGTAGGAATGAATGAAGAAAACTTGATTTCTCTCTCCAACTTTAAAGGGGAATAGGCCAATGGAAAGAGAAAGAGTAATTTAGAGGGGATGAGGGAATGGTGGACACAGACAGAATAGGAGAGAAGTAATTCAGAGTGCATTGGCTGAACCACCTGAAGCTTAAATAGATATCTTCCACCATAAGCTCTGAAGGTAAAAATAAACAGGCTTAAGAGGAAAAAGAAGAAAAGAAAAGGTACTTACTACAAAAATTGCATATCTTAGGTAGGATGGTATTGAAACACTTTCCGTAAAAATTCTGGATCTAGTTGAAATGAATAAAGTGAGAGAAAGCCACCAATAATCATATCCCAATCCCAGTGTAGACTAGGCTTTACTTTTGAAAAGCAGCTGGGGTTATCTAAACTGCACCCTGAGAGTGGAAAGTGGATGAACAGAGAGAGAAAAATCAGACAGATCATCACAGAAACATCTCCACAAATTACAGCCCAAACCCTTACTCTGTGGTGAGGGAACAGGCAGATCTGGGAGGAAGTTAGCAGCTGGGCCTCTGCCAAGAAATAAAAGTCAATGCCTCACTTCCCCTCCTCTGAGGAAGCATCCTGGAATGGGTGTTTGGGCCAATATCAAAGGCCAGGTGAAACACGAGTGCACAAAGTAAATATGGACATTTCCAGGTCTTAGGGGACACCTTCAATGTCCTTGTTGTAAATTAGGGAGGCGTCATCCCTCCCCTCAGCCAGTTAGGACTTGGGGACCATCTTTAACCTGAGGCTGTACATGTGGGGCTCTGTGCTCAGGTGAAAAAAAAACAGAAAAAAAGTTTGTATGTCACCCACTGTAGCCCAAGGCCACACGATTTCATCAGAGCCCCTGGAGAGCACCCCCAAAGACCTTCCTCTTCTGAAGCAAAGGATAATTTCAACTGTGTCAGTATGCCAAATTGACACCATCATCAATAGACCCCTCATTTCAGTGTTGGGCATCATGTAAGATAGTTCCAACATCATGCTCCTCGAAAGCCAAGGTAGAAGGATCCTTCTGGGTCTGTGCCTCCTTCACATATCCAAGGCCCACAGCAGTCATGATTGTGCCCTATAAGGCCTCCCAAGGGCCTCTAAACTTCCCTGTTCTTGAGATTCATGGGCAGGTCCAAGGAATCCTTCCTGAGGAAATGGCAGTCAGCTGAATGTTACTCAGCCTTACAGAGGAAGCAAATTATGACACATACTACAACATGGATAAACCTTGAGGACATTATCCTAAGAGAAATGGGCCAGTGACAAAAGGATAAATGCTGTAGGACCCCACTTATATGAGGTACCTATTATAGTCAAATTCATAGAGACAGAAAGTAGCAGGGTGGTGGCCAGAGGATCGAGTGAGGGAGGGTGGGTGCGAGTTAGTGTTTAATGGGTCCAGAGTTTCAGTTGGGTGATTCTGAAGTTCCGAAGGTGGAAGGTTGTGATGCTCTCACGAAGATGGGAATGTAGTTAGTCCCTCAGAACTGCACACTTAAAAATGGTTAAGATAGTAAAATTTATGTTATGATTTTATCACAATTTAAAAATAATTAATTTAAGAAAGAGCTTATGTTTGAACACTGGACTGAACTGGAGAGCCACTTTCTTATCTCACGTTATGGAGTGAACTGTGTCCACCTCAAATTCTGTGTTTAAGTCCTAACTCCCAACGTGACCGTATTTGGAGCTAGGCCTTTAAGGCAGTCATTAAGTTTAAATGAGGTCATAACGTAGGGTCATAATCTCATAGGATTGGTGTCCTTATAAGAAGAGGAAGAGACACCAGAGCTCTCTCTCTCCCTGCAGGTGCACAGAGGAAAGGCCATATGAGCACACAGAGGGAAGGTGGCCGTCCACAAGCCAAGAGAAGAGGGCTCAAAATGAAACCAATCCACCTGGAGCCTGGATCTGGGGCTTTTAGCGTATATAACTCTGAGAAAATAAACTTGTGTTGGTTAGACCGCCTAGTGTTTCATATTTTGTTACAGCATCCTGAGCTGACTAATTCATCTCATATGGGCACATTCCTTGTTAGGATTCTCTTACAGAGAATCTCTTTCCAAGATGAAATTAAAGGGAAGTGAATTCTCTCTTCATTTCTTAAAAATCACAATGTATATCTGGGGAATAAGAAATTGTGGAAAAGCAAGGTGAAATCCCCCAGGGGAATGAGTTCCAGCAATTCTCATGACACACGGTGTGGCCTAACTCCCTAGCTTGTTGTTTTATGTGCCCGGAGAATCTGAAGAACAAGGCCATCTGGATCTCTAGACTTGAGTGCTGCTTTCCTGGAATCCCCCCTCGGAGCCCAGCCATGTTGCAGGCTGACCCCAACCACCTGGAGGAGCCACCTGGGAGCACTGTGGTCCATAGCCCCAGCTGAGCTCCAGCCAGGTGAATGTGCCATCTTGGATGTTCAGTCCAGTCGAGACTTGTGGTGGCACATCCTGCACGCCATCTGATGGCAACTCTGTGAAAGGCTCCTAGCAAGACCTGCCCAACCAAACCCTTCCTAAGCTCCTGACCCACAAAACAATTACCCAAATAAAATGGTTGTTGTAAGTTGCCAAGTTTTGAGTTAATTTGTCAGGTAGCAAAAGATAACAGGAACAACCACCCAAAACAGATGTGCATTTGCCAGGGCCAAGGGAACTTACAGGGAACCACATGTGATATTGGAGGAAGCAAAAAACCTTTAAGTTACAGTGAATCACTGGAAGCAGCAGTGGGGTTGTGGGTCAGCTCGGAGGAAGGAGTGTCGAGGTCTAAGCAGGAGTGTCCTTTGGAGTCACATGGTTCAGGGCAAAAGGGAATGACAGCATACTGACATTATTGAGCACTATTATGTGTTGGGTCAGCTTGATGCCAAGCCTTTGTGTTCCCATCATATGCCTTTCAGTAGGGCACATTTTGGCTGCAGGCTGTGGTAGACAGCTTTCAAAAACACCCCCAATGATTCTCTGCTCCTGGCATTCACACTACTTTGTAGTCCCCTCCCAAATAAGTCAAGTTGACCTGTGAAGCCACTAGGACGTTGTGGGCATGATGGTGTGTGATTTCTGCTTCCTCCTATTTGTCTCAGTTCTAATTATCTTCTGCATCCTATACATATTACTCTACGTGAAGTCAGTGAGAGATGTTTCAGTTATCTATTGTGGCATAATAGACCACTCCAAAACAGTGAGTAATATTGATCCTTTATGCTGTTCATGGATCTGGGGTTGACTAGGCTCAGCTGGGCAGCTCTCTGTTTTTTTATTTATTTTACTGCAGTAAAATTGGATTATAATATTACATAACTTTCAGATGTACATCGTAATATATTTTGAATTCTGTGTAGATTACATCATGTTCACCACCCAAAAACTAATTATAGTCCATCACCTCACGTGTGAGCCTAATCACCCCTTTTGCCCTCCCCCCTCCCCCTTTCCCTTTGGTAACCACCAATCCAATCTCTGTTGCTATGTGTTTGTCATTTTTATCTTCTACTTATGAATGAGATCATATGGTATTTGACTTTCTCCCTCTAACCTATTTCACTAAGCATAATACCCTCATGGGCAGCTGTTTCTTGAAGTCTGTCATGTGGTTGCAGACAGGCTGGACCAGAGGTCATCGCAAAATTTCTCTCCATATGTCTGGGTTGGAAAGAGTCAAGCAACTGGGGACTGGAATGCCTGCCTCTCCTCAGATATTTCTTATCTTTTTATATAGATTCACAGATGATGAGAGAGAGAGAGATGATAGATGTAGATAGGTGATAGATAAATAGGTAGAGGTAGACAGCTTATTGAGAGATATAGACAGATATATAGATAGATGATCGATAGAATGACCGATACATACCTGCAGACTTACTTACACTGTTAAACTTTCCAGGAGTTATTGCATCTTCCAACAGGATTCCATGGAGAGAACAATTCCTGGCCAAAAGAAGTGAATATGGAAGTTTGGACACCGAACTGAGGGTCTTCCACCCCATGGATAATTACCTACTCTGCAGAAGGTCTCAGCCAGTGTGTCACAGGAGAAGAGAATCTCTGAATCGACCAAGGTTGATTTGATATTTCCCTTGTCCAGACTGTGTATCTTTGAGTGTTGTAGGGATAAACCTGTCTCATTCTGGCTTGTTATCTATTTTGGAGACGGCACAGCCTGAATATCACCAGAGGGACTTGTCAGAATTCTGGGACCAGAAAAGCAATGCTATGGGAGGGCAGGTGAGGGCCCACATAAAGACAGTGGGAGCATTTCTCTAGAGTCACTGCAGTGCATGCCCCCAAGTTTGGTCAGGCTTACTTGTGATGACAAAGTCACTGCTAGAATGGGGATGTTTATATTGTTCTTAGGGAAATTATTCAACGGCATCAGCTGTGACACCAATGATTTCATACGTAGAACTCTGTGAAGGATGTATACAATTTTATTTCCTAAAATGGAAGATGAAGCTGGAGTTGGTCATGCTGTAGGCCAAACTTCAAAACCAATATTGGCTCCTGAGGACTGAGGATAATATGTCTTTGAAAATAACAGCTGACATTTATTAAGCTGTCACTGCATGCTTCGTGGTCTGTGCCCTAAACATGTTGCACACAGCATCTGATTTCCTCATCACTTGAGACAGGTGCTATGTTATCCCCTTATTTTGCAGATGGGGACTCTGAGGCTCTAAGTACAAAGGTGCTAAGGTATTAGGTAACTTGTTTATGGTTGCATTGATAGGAAAGGTACCAGATCCCTTTCACTGGGCTGTGCATCCATTGTCTAGTTGCTGGGAGTTTTGGCTATTACTAGCTCACAGTTGCCCCTTTCTCATGGAGAACCATCCATGACCAAACTAAAGCCCTTTCACCTGGCAGTTGTGCCTCCTGGAGGGTGGGAGACCAGTCTATGACTGACTGATGGGGTACAAATGATGGCCCCTGCCAAAAAATGAGATCTGCTCTGTAATGCAATTCTGGCTCCAAAGCTCCCCATGGGATCAGGTTCCACTGAGACCACACCTTCACTCAGCCTTTCCTCCTGCCCTGCTCAGCTCCCTTCACTCCCTTCTCCTGAAAACACTCTCTCAGTAAACCATTTGCACCATAATCCTCATCTTAGGCTCTGCATTTAGAAAACCTGAACTGAGACAGTGGCTAAACCCGAGGTAATTTGTGCACAATCACACTAATCTGAGGGGTATTCAGGGGCTGAAATTCAGTGCAAACCCTGTTGGGCAAGCTATGCAATGAGGGCGACTTGTCCTCATTGTCCCAAAGCCACTGATTGGTCTAGACTCAGTTCTGGATTGAACTAGGATTCAAAACCCAGGAAGTCCAGCTTCAGAGCCCCCATCTCTCAGTCACTGTGTGGCGCTGCCTCCTCCTATTAAAATAACACAAGTAAGACTAAGGTGAGAGAAGAGGAGAGCTGTGTAAGCGAAAAGGTGTCTTTGTGAATCCCCCACCCCCTAAATCGCGTCTTACAGAACAGTCAGTTCAAAGAACTATTTTCCTGAACCATCGCAGAGTAAGTTGCTCACCTGACACTTCATAGTGCCCTGTATTTCCTACAAACAAGGATATTCTCCTACATTGCTTCAAAACTGACATTCAAAGTCAGAAAGTTAATGCTGCCACATTATTGCCATCTAATCCTCAGACCCCATTGAATCCTCCCACTAGTCCCAATAATGTCCTTTATAGCAGGAGAACCAAGCCCACATGTTGTGTTTAAGTGTCACCTCTCTTGAGGTTCCTTCAGTCTGAAACACTTGCTCAGTCTTTGGATTTCATGACCTCGGCTCTTTTGAAGATTACACACAATCAGACAGGAGGAGTAGAATATTCCTCAGTTTGTTTTCTTCTGACCATTTCAGGATTTCTTTCAGGTTTGCCTCCTTGGCAGGACTGTCACAGAGGTAACGCTGAGTTCTTCTCACTGCATCCCATCAGGCGATGCTCAGTCAATTCACCCCATTCTTGGTGATGCTCTCTCTGATCACTTGACTAAGGGGCTGTCTGCCAGGTCTCTCCACTGCAAGACTACCATTTCTCTTATGTGGTTAATGGGAATTTTAAGCAGTAGCACTTTGAAAATATCATCAAATTGCAATTTATCCATTTTTATATCTATCTGTATGTACTCATGTTTCCTAGTTAACGCAATGTGTCATAACCTCTTACCATCATTCTTTATTATGATAAAATTGTTCATGCTTGGTCAGTCAAAGCTCGTCAGGCTGGTTTCTGCAACCTGTTGACATGTCTCCATCTCTGTTTAGCATTCTCCTGCTTTCTAGCACAAGATCTTCCGGGCTTGTCTTGTACTTTCCCAGTCCTAGCCTTAGAATCAGCCATTTCTCCAAGGAGTCCTGGTTCCTTTTAGCGGAAAATGACATATATAAGTCAAGATCCTGGCAGGAGGTGTGCTTATTGCTATTAGGGTCTCACTGTTTCTAAGCCCTATTGGCAGACAGAAGTAAGAAATGTGTTTTTATAACTACACACACACACACACATAGACACATACGTTGTCTGTCTGTCTATCTGTCAATCTATCTAACCTATCTCTCTCTCTCTCTCTGTATCTATCTAATCTATCAATATAGAAAAGTAGGAATTTACACCAATACATTTAATTCCAATCTGACTCCACAGGGTTCATTGGACTTCTCCCTTTCAGAATCAGTGACTCCTTTCTCAAACAGTGAGAAAGGTGGCTTCTGTCATCCTCAATATATTTACTTATTTGATCAATCCCCTTTTATGTGGCCAATCCTCACTCCATCCCTCTCCTCTCAGGGATGCCCTGCTCATCCTATGTGGGCTCTCCACACCGTATTTAGGCTCTGGCTGCTCTCACCAGGCAACCCCTCTGTATGGATCCCCTTCTTACCTTGATTTCTCTCCCATGCCCACCCCAGGATCTTCCTCCAGGTGCAGATCCTACGCATCATACCTTGTCTCTGATTTGGAGCAACTGTGACTCCCTTCTCTGACCTTGCAACCCAATATGTGGCTGCCACCTGATTGTGCCCCACATACTGGCTTTAGGACTGAATTATCTAGGAAGGGAAAAGCAGGCATGGGAAGAGGAGGAGAGAGAAGGGGAAGGAAGAGGCAGAAAAAGAAAAGGAAGAACGAGGGCAACTTCTGATACCAGCAGAAACTGACAAATGCTTTTAGCCTTTCTGCATAGTCAACTGACCTATCAACCATTTTTCTAAATTATTTTATTGAGGTTATATTGCTTTACAACATTGTGTAAATTTCGGGTGTATATTATTTCTATTTCAGCTTCTGTATAGACTACATTGTGTTTACCACCAATAGTCTAGTTTTTATCTGTCACCATACATATATGTCCGTTTACCCCTTCTGCTCTCCCTCCATGTCCTTCCCCTCTGGTAACCACCAATCTGTTGTCCTTATCCATGTGCTTGTTTGTTTGTTTATCTTCTACATATGAGTGAAATCATACAGTATTTGTCCCTCTCTGTCTGCCTTACTTCCCTTCGCATGATGCCTTCAAAGCCCATCCAAGTTGTCGCAAATGGCATGATTTTGTCTTTTTTAATGCCTGAGTAGTATCCCACTGTGTGTGTGTCTATAAACCACATTTTTTATTATTAAATTATTTTATTGAGGCTGTATTGGTTTTTCACTGAGAATAAACAAGATAAGCTGAGTGAAGTAAGATATTTTAGCATCTCGAGTGAGATAGAGTAACAAAGAATAGTTCAATACATCCTTATAATGGAGAGAAAGAGCAGGGTATGAGAATGAGATGAGAGTAAATAAGAAGGAGACGTATGGATATGCCGTTTTCTTCTTTTACTGCTATACCTGAAATCTTTTCACATGTTATATAAATGCAGTCTATAAAATTGGAGTATGACTAACAGCTAGCTTGAGAAATGCTAGTGGTAATTTCCTATCTCCATTGTTTGACTTCTCTTCTGTGATATGGTAAATGAGGAAACCCTCAGAAGGATCCTGTGGGTAATAGAGACTAGATATTTCTCAGACTGACCTCTCAAAAGGGTTGGATGGAAAGGGGCTAGAGAGAACTTGATTCCGCAATAAAAAACAGGCCAGAGACTCTAGGAAATTTTTCTCTCCACTGTTAATTGACCATTAGAGAAGATACTCCCATGTTGTCTTCAGAGACTTGCTCATCGAAATAACTCTTTCTTCTCACCCCTACAAACTAACTCCAAGGAAGCCTTTTGGGAATGCTTATCTCAATGCATACAACAAGTGTAATTGGCATCTTGAGTAAAGGTTTCCAGCAGAGACTCAGGATGTGTCCTCTGAGTTGGAATCTCTGATGCCACATATGTAGTGTCTCCAGTTTTCCTCAGTGGACATCATAGGTCCTCTGGGTTAGGGGCTATTTCATTTCTCAACAGACGGTGCTCCTCTTCCTTCATGTTTGGCTTGTTTCAGGTCAAGTCTCATTCCTGAGGAAACATTCATGCAGCCATGAAGGGGCTTATTCTAAAAAAAACAGTGCTAGATGCAAAGTCTGATTTAATTCAGTAGGAAAGGAGGTGTGAAGCTAAGAAGAGAGTGCCTTGAGTGATCCCAAATAGCAGAAAATAGAAAACAGGTTTTCTTTTGACTCGTGACTCATAGACGATTAAGCTGGTATTAAATGTAGCTTCTTGATCAGGTAACATTAATGGAGAATCTTATTGCCCAAGTTCAAATTGTCATTTTGGTGTAGAGAGGCACCTGAAATATATGTTTCAAGGCAGAGGAAGCATATCATGATTCAAGGCCCAACTAGTAGAGGTTAAATAAATTCACTTACTTAACCTGTCCTGATGTATGCTGTTGGAGTGCAAAATCTGAGCCCAGATTGCCAGAGCATTACAGAATTACACATACAGTTGCTCCTGATGATGCTCTGTCCCTAGGGTAATTAGTGTAAACAGTGATGACTGTGTGGGACAATATCACCTATGCCATCCCAACAGTAAATGGAGATTTCCAGGGTTAGAGAAGGAAGTCTGATGAGCATCCCAGGAAAGACTTGTTTGGATGATCAGTAGCCAATGTGTGAGTGAATGTGGACCCATCCTGCCCTCTCTGTTTCACTGCTATACTATTGTTCTGCCCACATTTCTGCAGAGGAAACCCAGGTAAGGTAATGTTGGGGCTTGAGGTATCCAGGAAATGTTTAATGGAAACTAGGGCATCCTCTTGCATTGTCAGATTATTTCCCAATTACTTAAGTCAGAGGATGGTACTGGTCAGTCCATGAGGAAAGCTGCCTGATGAGGCAGAAGAAAACAGTCGGTTGAGGGCTGCAAATCAGAATGGGAAATTATTAGGAAAGTTAAGTGGGGAACGAATAGAGAGACACATGAATCAGATAGTGGAGAAACTTATGCTACAGAGATTTAGAAAGTAAGCTGTAAACAAATGAGGAAAGAGATAGGAAAATATATGAATTCTTTAGTAAAAGGGAAATGTGTGGCGGTCTTGTTGGGGTTGGAATCATAATGGGGAAGATGGGAAAGTTGGGCTCTTACTGCAGAAGAAGCTGGATTTGAAATAAGAGTGTGAGGTGACAGCGAAAATGATGATCCTAGGCTGCATGAATATGGCAAGAGATGGTAGGCGTGACTTCTTTCTTACTGGTCAAATTATACTTTGAAGAATATATTCAGTTATGAATTCTTCACTTTAAATGGTAGGTAGATAGTGTCTAATGCATGAAGCTCTAGAGATATGTTTAGGAAGAAAAACACAAAGAGGGATATTTTGAGGATCGGTTTAGATTAGATTTTCGAGTGGGGCTTTACCAGGGAGGTCAAACTCTCATTCTTATTAGTAGTCATAGAAGAATTAGATAAAGGAGTGATTGGGAAATTTAGCTGGTTAAAAGTTATAATCCTACTTTTATCAGCCTGATCCATAATCTTAAGGCTCTCATGTCTACCAGGACATATTTCTTATTTATTTTTAGGTACATAAATATGGGATATTTGTTATGTGTCAACTTGGCACTCATAGACATTTCTGTAAACTATACTTAATCTTCAAATGATGACAATACTGAGTTATTCTTATACCTAACATGATCCAATTATCAATGTACGCTCAAAAACACGTTAACCTTTTACAAAGAAGAGGATATAAAACACACCAAGCTGTTCCCCACACGAACAAGAGCCCTTTTGTGTCTTTGGGTGAAATTCATTCTACTCCTACTCCTGATTCATACTCTACATTTTCTGTCCTGTAACTTAAATACTGAGATATGTAGCTAACTGTGTGAATATGGCTTATGTTAGAAAAGGGGATGATGGAGGAGAAGAAGACAAAAATATTGAGTTAATATGTATGTACAAAACATTCTTATCCAAGTAAGGAAGAAATGCCTATTACTATTAGTTTTTATTTCTGCAGCTGCTCACATGGTCATGGCTGGTGTTTATAACTGTCTTCTTTCACTATCCATTCTGCATTCCGTTTGTCAGCAGTTGGTCATGGTCCTTGTCTGGTGTGATGACACAAACCTTCATTCTTGAAAGATCTGGGCCATTAGAAGTCCTGTCTGAAATGGGTTCTTGTAGTTTTCCACTGACTTTTCTCACAGACATTTGTGTAGACAGGCCCCCTAGAAAGTCTCCTGCATTGCAGACATGCTCCTCTTACCCCCACGGTCTAGTAGCAACTCAGTTTTTCCTTGTTAGTCAGGATCAGTCACACCAGCCAGTATATAGAACTTCCTTCACTTGTTGATTCAGTGATATGAAGAGCCAAAGTGGCAGTCATGACTCTAAGCAAATGAAATAATTGTTTTCTCACCTGGTGGCATAATTTCTCTTTTGGACCTAAAATGTCTAAACTACCAGAACCTAAAAGTGCAGACACAGGAAGCAAAAATTTTCTTAGTGGGTCATAGGTATAAATGTCATAGTGAGAGATATGATTGTCAATTCCACCTCTTGATTCCTGGTCCCATGAAGACTTATGACGGAAGAAACAGCACCATAAATTAGATGAGGATTTAGAGTATTTACCACATCCTGGAGGACACTGCCCCAGCAATGTGAGGAGTTGCCAAGTAGCTTTGCTGTAACTGAGTCATCAAAAACCCTTTCCACTGTTATATCAAACCAGTAGTTTCAGGATGATTGAGAATACAGAAAGACCGGTGGATTCCATGAGCATGTGCCCATTTCCATACGTTATTTGCCTTGAAATGAGTTCCTTAGTTAGGAGCAAAGCTTCATGGAATACAACTATGGTGAGGAAAGCATTCTGCAAGTCCAGCAGTAGTAGTTTGGGCAGCAGCTCTGTAGGCAAAGAAGGCAAATCCATATCCAGAGTAAGTGTCTATTCCAGTAAGAACAACGCACACTCCCTTCCATGATGGAAGCTATGCAATGTAATCAGTCTACCACCAAGTGGCTGGCTGTTCCCCTGGGCAATGATGGCATATCAAAAACTCAGTGTTGGCACCAGCTGTTGGCAGATTGGGACACAGCAGTGTCTGTAACTAGATTGGACTTGGTGAGTGGAAATCCATGTTGCTGAGCCCGTATATAGCCTCCATCCTGGCTTCCATGGCCACTTTGTTTGTGAGTCCATTGGCAGGAACAGGAGTGCCTGAGGAAGACTGTTAACTGACTTCCACAGAATGGGTCAGCACTTGGATAGGAGGACTCATTCTGTGGACAATAGTAATGGGTATTTCTTCCTTGTTTTTATATGAGTATTTGGCATCCTTTTGGTTATGTGCAGGCTAGCTATATCATGTTAGGTGGAAAGATGACTTTGTTGTGTTTATTTTGGGATGAAGTGTGGCTTAAGGAGATGTGCACGTGTACCAAATTGACAGGGGATGGACCCTGTTGGTATTTAATGGGTGGGTGAGGCTAGGATGAAGTACATTTCCCTGATTTCCCATTTCTGTGTGTTTCTGGTTATGGTGGGCCACAGGAAAGATTCTCAGGGAGATTTAGAGGCAGATGGGAAGCAGCTGTTTTCTGCTTTACAGATGTTGTTCCTGAACAGCTGACTTGCCTCCTGTTTTGAAGCAGCAGCCGGGACTTCGATTGCTCTACCTTTCCCTGGATCCTCCTTTAGCTTCTGTGACTTCTGGGTTACGTGTGTGTGTTCGGCCTCATTAAGAAGGGCCCCAACTTCTGAAATACCACCAATTCCAAAGGCCACAAGATCTGATATGGGTTTCAGTCTACCTTGTGGAATTACAGCTCAACCTTGTACATTCCAGCTTGCTCTTGATCTACACTTTATATGCACCTTGCCTTGCTGACTGCTTGTCTCATGGACTTCAAGTACATCAGACACAAAGGTGACAGCCTTACACAGACTGCTTCACCAGCTCTCACGACTGCATAAGGCCAAGTTTCTGTACAATATTAAATGTATGTTTCTATGTATGGTAAATATCTTAGTGGTTCAGCTTCTCTGGTTAAACCCTGACTGATAGAATAAGCCAAAAAAGCAGATATGTATACTTTTTATATGTTCATTTAATATAAATAAAATTTAGTGTATTTATATAAAAGTATATATATGTGTGTATGTATATTTATAAAAGTATATACATGTGTGCATATGTATTTCCTGCTTAATGAGGAGATACTCTTGTTTTGAAATTTGGCACTTAATAGATCCCAGATATTCTGGAATTTCAGAGTGATCATATTTGGGAAAAGAGATTTGAAATTCTTTTTTTTTTTTTTTTTAAGATTGGCACCTGGGCTAACAACTGTTGCCAATCTTTTCTTTTCTTTTTTTTCTGCTTTATTTCCCAACCCCCCCAAACCCCCGGTACATGCTTGTATATCTTAGTTGCATGTCCTTCTAGTTGTGGTATGTGGGATGCCTCCTCAACGTGGCCTGATGAGTGGTTCCATGTCCGCGCCCAGGATCCGAACCCTGGGCCGCCGCAGTGGAGCGCGCGAACTTAACCACTCGGCCACGGAGCCAGCCCCATGAAATTCTTCTTTTAAAAGGGTACTTCAATAATTTGAGCTGATGAATAATTGAAAATAGAAAAAAATTTCTCCAAAAATTATTTCATGGATGAAATGTCTTATCGTCAGGTATGCTGAAACATAGTATTTTTGATACCACACTTCATCTCCACTTCCTGTTTCTCCAGGGACTGAGAAAGGGGAGATGCGGCAGAGGAATCAGACCTCTCTGGGAGACTTCATCTTTGAAGGGCTCTTTGATGATTCCCTCACCCATCTTTTTCTTTTCTCCTTGACCATGGTGCTCTTCCTTATTGCAGTGAGTGGCAACGCCCTCACCATTCTCCTCATCTGTGCTGATACCCGGCTTCATACACCCATGTACTTCCTGCTCAGCCATCCCTCCCTCGTGGATCTGATGCTTGTCTCCACAACCATCCCCAACATGGCTACCAACTACCTATCTGGCAAGAAGTCCATCTCCTTTGTGGGCTGTGCCACCCAGCACTTCCTCTATTTGTCTGTGGGTGGTGCTGAATGTCTTATGCTAGCTCTCATGTCCTATGACCGCTACGTTGCCATCTGTCATCCACTGCATTACTCTGCTCTCATGAAGAGAAAGGTGGGACTCATGATGGCTGTCATGTCATGGTTGGGGGCATCCATAAATTCCCTAATTTATACGGTGATGTTGATGCAATTGCCTTTCTGTGGGCCTTGAAAAATCCACCACTTCTACTGTGAATTTCCAGCTGTTGTGAAGCTGGTATGTGGAGACGTTGCTGTTTTTGAGACCACAGTGCACATCAGCAGCATCCTACTTCTCCTCCTCCCCATCTTGCTGGTTTCTACATCCTATGCCTTCATCCTCCACAGTGTCATTCAGATTCGTTCAGCTGGGAGTAAGAGAAATGCCTTTGCCACTTGTAGCTCTCACCTCACTGTGGTTTCCCTCTGGTTTGGTGCCTGCATGTTCTCATATATGAGGCCCAGGTCCCAGTGCACTCCATTGCAAGACAAAGTTGGTTCTGTGTTCTATAGCATCATTACTCCCACAATGAATCCTTTGATTTATACTCTCCGGAATAAGGATGTAGCTAAGGCTCTGAGGAGAGTGCTGGGGAGAGATGTTATCACTCAAAGACAGCAATTGGAGTTGCCCTGAGTATGGCAATAGAATGGGATAATCTCCTTAAAGTGATCTGAGTAAACCTTTAAGAGTTTTCAAGGGTTCAGGTTCCCGATGACTACTACATAAACGAAGTGGTCAGCACACAATTCCAGTATTCTAACTTGGTCGCAGGCATCAAAGCACCATAGAGTACTATCTTACTCCATTTGGGTTGCTATTCCAAAAATACCACACACAGGGTGGCTTAAACAACAAACATTTTTTTCTCTCAGTTCTGCCAACTGAGAAGTCCAATATCAAGCCTTGAAAGTGCTTGACACTCTCTCATTTCCTTTTTATCTCTTTTTAGATGTAAGCATTTCTAAGCATGTTCCTGACTACCCTATCCAAAGCAGCACTCTCCATTCTGTGTGCCCTTCCTTCACTTTGTAGCACTACTTCACAAGATGTTACACAAAATTACTTTACATTATACTTATTGTCTATTTTACAAGTATGTAATCTCCCTGAGGGCAAGGACTTTACTTTGTGTACTATTGTTTCACCAGAGTCAAGAAAAGAGCCTGACATGAACTAACTGCTCAATAACTATTTGTTGCTTGGGTTAATAAATGAAAAGGACCTGGATTATTTTACTGTCCCACATGACATTCAAGGTAATTAATTCAAAGAGCTGAAGATATTATAAAAAGAATACTACAGTGGATAGCTTGGTAAGAATCATTTGTCTCAGCCAGATATTAATCGCGTGTATATGCAGAGGCCTGGCATCCCAGTGAACTTTCCTGGGGTCTAATGGTCTGAGGGATGCCAGAGTGAGGGACAAATTTTTATATCCTGCTTTCCCTACTAGTTAAAAATGTCATGAATCCCTGGGACCATCTTCAGAATAATAACTCTTAAGGTTTGAGAGGAAAGTTATACTGTCTTCGACAACTAAATATTTTCCCCTGAGAAACAGCTTTTTAGTCATCTGTAATCGGGTGAGCCACCCCTCATGAGCTGGGCGTCGTCTTACCCACCTAGCCCTGAGGTTGGATTTACTTTGTAATACTCCAATGACAAGTGGAATTAATTTTTACACAAACTATACCTGGGTTGTTTCTGAAGTCCCAAGGGTGATTTATAAACAGCTAGCTCACAATCCCAGTTAGAGACAGGGGGTTATTCTTCTGCTGCCTCTCCCTCTCTACACACACAACAATGCCCTTGTCAGGAATCCTATAAGATTATTTGAGAACAAAACAATCGAAGCCAACATAATGGATACTTATTCGAGGACAGTAAGGGCTATAAGATGGATAAGTTCTGAGGATATAGTTTACAGCATGGTGACTATAGTTCACAAAACAGTATTGTATATTTGAAAGTTGCTAAGAGAATAGATCATAAAAGTTCTTCCGATGAGAAAAAATGTATAATGTTGTGAGGTGATGGATGTTAACTAAACTTACTGTGGTCATCATTTCACGATAGATACATAAATTATTGTGTTGGACACCTTGGGTTAATATAATATTATATGTCAACTATATCTAATAAAACAGGAAACAATAAATCTCACCCTTTAATAAAAACAAACAAACACTACAATGAGACACCATTTCATGTCCATTAGGATGGCTATCATTAAAGAAACAGAATGCAAGTGTTGGTGAGGAGGTGAAGAACGTGGAACCCTTGTGCACTGTTGGCGGGAAGGTAAAATGGCACAACCATTATAGAAAACAGTTTCACGTTTCCTCAAAAATTAGAAAATGAAATTACTGTATAATCCAGTAATTCCATAGAATATTCATTTTCTGTGAGAGTTGTTTTACCCTTTAATCCTGGCAGGATATTCCTATCAGGCTTTAGCGGAACCTTATAGCTCCTGGGGCAAAGTAATATCCTAGTAGCCCAGCACTAGAAGCCAAGATGGAAAAGATCTCCACAGCCACCATGACCTCCCCCTTGGTGCTGTTATGCACAGGGAGGAAGGTGATCCAGACCCGCACAGAACACCAGCATGCTGAATGTGAGGCACTTGGCTTCCCTGAAATTGCCAGGCAGGCTCCTGGCCAGGAAAGCCAAGGTGAAGCTCATGAAGGCCAAGGAGCCCAAGTATCCTAAGGAAAGGTAGAACAAAACGACAGAGCCCTTATCGCACAGAATTATGGGGAAGGTAGGCTCAGAATGTGCATGTACATCAACAAAAGGGGGAGAGTTTCCCAACCAGAGAGTAGAGAAAATCAACTGAATCAATGAGCAGATGGGGATGATGGAATTAGGTGCCCCTGACAGCAACCACTGCCTCATCTTTATCCCTGGGGTTGTGAACTTGAAAGCCAGAACTACAGTGATGGCTTTAGCCAAAATGGTGGGAACCACCACAATAAACATGATTCCAGACAACATTTGTTGGAGGATCCAGGTGGAGGGTTGGAATGTCCAATGAAGAGTAAGGTCAGAGGAAGCAGAGGATGAGGGAGGTGAGCAGGAGTAGCTGAGAGCCCAGTTAATACCTTGGACTATGGGTGTGTCACTATACTTCACAAAAATGCCAAGAACCACAGCTGTGAGGACAGACAGGCAAAGAGCTTCACAGGCAAGTACCATCCCCATAGGATCTCCATAGGCCAAGAAGATCACAACTTTTGAGAGGCAATGATCTCGATCACTATTTGGGTATTGATTGTCTGGACACTTCATACATTGCTTCATATCTGGCAAGAAAAGCATGGTGCCACTAACTTGGGTTCAATGATTCTTAAGAGTCCTCAAAATATTCACATTTGGCCAAATTGATATGATTAGACAACAAATAAAGGAATGCTATAGGGAGAGAAATTCCAAGATAATGGTGTCTATTGTGTTCTCGGTATAACAAAGGTCAAGGAGCTCTAGCCTTACCTCTTTTGTTCATCTTCTGTATGCAAGGGAATTAGTTTTTTCTTAGAAACAAAAATTACACCTTTTATATCACTTAAATATGGGTAGGGTAGAACATATCCTCGATTCGCTCCCTCAAAAGCAGGCACTTGTTGATAACTTTCAGTGACCTAATTTCCAGAGGTTTGCAGATATAGAGATGGCCAAGATATAACCTGTCACTGAAGCTTCAAAATTACATTTCTGCCATCCAATTTATTGCACACCTATCTCCTATTCGTTCCCACTTCTATTATTTTTGTTCAGATTTGAATAACATCTATTTTAACAAAATAACTCCCTAACAAGTCTTCCTGTCTTCTGTCTTGAATCCCTCTCACCTCTCACCCATTCAATCACACCCATTCATATTTCTATTATTAAATCCATCCACATAATTTCCTTGCTTAAAATATCACAGTTATACTCATCTTCTTCTAGACCACTGATTCTCAAACATTGGTGCATGTTAGAATCACCTGGATGGCTTGTTAAAACAGGTTGCTTCACCCTGCTATCAGGGTTCCTGATTCAGAAACTCAGAATTTACAATTTTAATAAGTTCTCATGATAGGCTGATGCTGTTGGTATAGGTACTACACTTTGAGAACCATCATTCTCGATGGAATCCAAACTCCTAGCAACATAGAAAATGTGCATGATTATCTCGCTTCTAACTACTTTTCCTGTAGCACCTTTTTTGAGAGGAGTTGTGTAGTGAGGATAAAAGTACACATTTTATTGTAGATCTGTGGTATTGTAGGCAATTTGCTTGATATATCACATAATATATCTTTCTTTAATTCTTACAGAATCGTTTGAGGTAGGTGGACAGTATCAACACATTTAGCAGAAGAAAATAATTGAGGCTTAAAGAGCTTGAATAACTCACCTGGGATCTTGAAGGTAGTGAGGGCTGGGCTAGGATCCAGACTTAAGAGCACGGGGCCAGACTAGGGTGAGGGGAATGAAAAACCAGAGGTGCAAAATTTAAGGAAGCACTCACTTTCATGTGCCAACCCTGCCCTTGAATGACCCTGAGAGTGAGTGCCTCCATAAATTTTGTACCCCAGGCACCTCACCTACCTTTCCCTAGTCCTGGCCTTACTCAGTACTGTCTGACTCCAAAGCCAGTGCTCTTTCCATTACATACCTTTTGCTGACTTTAATGTTCATCACAATCTTTTCTCTTAAAAAGTTGTCATACTCTTAGAATTACAGGATTTATAGATATTTCCGTATTTTGATATTTTTTCTCAAGAGGAATTTCTGAAGATTTAATTTCATAAATTTAATTCATCACTAAAAAGAATTATAAACCAATCTCATTACTGAAAGCCTAAATCCTTAAATAAAATATTAGAAAATATAATCGAGCACATTAAAGAAATGGCACACTACACTCAATTAGGGCTTTTTAAGTGTTTCAAATGGAAAAACTTCAAAGAACATTCAGCTTATAGTGAGGCAGAAATGAGTTCAAGACAGTCCAAATATTGGTATAAATTTTATATTGAATTATAATCAATAAAAACAAACAACAAAATTCCTGAAGCTTTCCTTCTTTTTAATTTTGTGGTTTAGTTCAAATTGCGTGAAAATTATCTGTTTCCTGAAGATTTGATGAAATTCCCATGTGAACCTATCTGGACGTAGAGCCTTTTTGGGTGGGTAGCCCTTTGAAATCTTTAAACACTATTAAAACCTTAAAAGAAATCTATCTTCAATTCTCAAAATGCTCCATTATCCTCGTACAAGTGCATGTAACACATGCTTTCTCTTCTTCCTGGGGCATCATTCTTTCCTTCTACATCTATCAACACCTGTCTTTAGACTGAGCTTGAATCGTCTCACCTGAGTAGCATTCCTTGTCTTTGTAAGGCTTATTGACTCCTTATGTCCCTAGTACATCCTACTTCTATTTCTATAATCACTTTTTATACTTTATTGGAATTTTTCTTTACTTTCCTGCTTATATCATTAGGCTGGAGATGTTCGACGGAAACGTGGTTTATTTGAAAGAGAATAAGATTTGGAGTTAGAATAGTATTGAAATTTGGGCTCTTCCACTTATTAGGGGGTCTAACATTAATCAATTTCATGCATAAAAATTATTAAAAACTTGGAAATAATGTAAGAAGATGACTGAATGTCCTTTCATTGGCATACCATAGCATCGTCTAACCAGCCAACCTAAGGCTTATTCATTTATCTAGAACAATGTATCTGTTTGACTTTATGATTTACTATTTGGTTAGAACCCAAACATTGTGCAGTTATATGTTAATCTGTAGATTTCTGTCCAGGAGAAAGATAAAGCAGAGATTACAGTTTTATTGACCTTTAGGATCTTAACCATTTTCTATATAACCTAACAACCTTGATCTAACATTCTTTGGTTGATGTTGTGTTGTCAAATGTGCTTTTACTGATAAACTATATAAACCCCTGTTTCCCAAAAAGGGTTTGTGATTCTTGGAACCACTTTGATCATCTCATTGATTTCCACAGTACTTAGTTGAATAAAATATTTGATAGAAGTTTATTTTGTATTTTGGAGGGTCATGGGCTTAACTTTTAAATATTTATAGTCACAGTAAACTCAACTCCCAGAAAAAAAAGGTAATGATGATAACGTCTACCCCCATAAGTATTTTTATGGAAAAAAATGAGTACATATGTATATTCATGTATTGTAGTCACTCAGTAACTGGTATTTGTAGCTGGTATTACTTCCTCCTAACATGGTGTATTGCACCCAATAGGCACTCAATATGTTTTTGTTGAATATACATATTGGTGAATACAAATACAGTTACCTATTGAATAACTAATTGCCTGATTATCAACAATGAGATGGGACAGAATAACCACACCTTGATCTTCAATAAGCCTAAATTTCTGGGTGTTAATTGACATTAAAATGCTGTGTTTCAGTCTGTTTTCCTAAATGTGAGCTACGTGATTTTTAACTTAAACTTTTTATTTTAAGGTAATTGCAGATTCTCATGCAGTTAGAAATAATACAGGGATATCCTGTGTACCCTTTACCCAGTTTCCTCCAATGGTAACATGGCACAGAACTCTAGTACAATGGCACCACCAGGATACTGACACTGATGTTCATTGCTGAAATCTTCCATTTCTTTGCTGAGGCTTTCTATTTTTTCATTTGACTCAAGTGTCTTCAAAATTGCTCAGATCTTCTGGCCCGTCTTTTTAATTGGGTTGTTGATTTTTTTGTTGTTGTTGAGATGTATGAGTTCTTTCTGTATTTTGGATATTAACCCTTTATCCGATATATGGTTTGCAAGTATCTTCTCCCGGTTGTTAGGTTGTGTTTTGGTCTTGTGGATGGTTTCCTTTGCCGTGCAGAAGATTTTTTTGACTTTGATGTAGTCCCATTTGTTCCTTTGGTGTTTCGTTTGCATTGCCCAGTCAGACGTGGTACTTGAAAATAGGCTGCTAAGACTGATGTCAAAGAGCAGACTGCCTATGTTTTCTTCTAGACGTTGCATGGTTTCGGGTGTGACATTCAAGTAAAAGCCGAGGGAGGAGGCTGCAGTTCCCCGAGAGCGAGCATAGCGGGGACCCTGCGTCCCTTTCAGCGCACCTTCCCGTTCCGCGAAGGTCCGAAGCGTGTGGGCGGGGCCGCAGGAGTTCTCCCAGGAGGGTGTCCCTGTCGCTGTCCGCAGTCCACCGCCCAAGGGGGGGCGGGGCAGCGACCGGGGAGCGTCTGGGCGGCGGCGCGCGCGCGAGGAGAGGAGCGCGCGGCTGCTGGGCCACCGTCCGGGGAGGCGTCGGCGGCGAGCCGCGCCTGCCTGCCCAGAGCCAAGCCCGGCGGAGTCCAGCCGCGCTGTGCTGCTCTCTCCCGGGCCGGGCTCGCTCGTCCGTTCCCCCGGCGTCCGTGGATTCCGCTCCGTGTCCCCGCTGGGCACAGCAGCCCGGGCCCTCCACAGCCATGGCCGCTAGCCTGAGGAGGCCCTCCTTCAGCTCCCGCTCTTCCTGCTCGCTGGACACGGACGACCAGGGCGCCCGCGAAGATGATTCCATCTGGGAGAGGTACCTGGGGGGCGTGGGCCTGGGGGCTGGTGGGAGGCGAGCGTGTCCCTGAGGAATAGGCTTGTGCGCCGAGAGGTGCCCGTCAGGTCGAGGGACAGCTGTGTGGCGCGGGGAGCGAGGGGGTCTCTTCGTGCGCTTCAGGCGTTTGTGGAACGGGCGGTGTGTGCCGGGCACGGGGCCAGCCTGGGGCTGCGGTGCCCGGGAGTCGGGCGCTGAAGTGGCACCCGTGGTCTTGGCTTCTTGGAAGGACAGACGCGAAGTCGATAAGGACACTGGTCTCGAGGCGTTCTGAGGAGTGCAGGTCTCCCTCTTTTCGAGGCTACGTTCCGTTGGGGTTTTCACGAAGCCTGTCGTGGGCCTGAAGCTCAGGCCGGTTCAGGGGAAGTGGCCTGTCGAGGGCCACATAATATTTGTGTGCAGAGCCAGTGCTTTCCAAAGGCCTTGACTGTGCAGAAGTCTACCTGTTAGGGGTGCAGTGGGGGCTGTCCGGGGAGCGTTGTGAGCACAGGTATGTGTCCCACACTTGAAAGTATGGCAAAGAAAGCATGAGGCTCGAGGGTGCTCCGTTCGTTCCCTCCTTCCACAGAAAGTCTGGAGAGTTGACTTTGGGACAAGTCCTTCCTTTCCTCTGGTCGGCGCGTGTTCAGTGGTCTGGACACTTGAGGAGCAAGACTGACAGGGTGTTTGACGTACTGGACCTCACAGCCTAGTTGGAAAGGACAGATAGGCGGCAACAAATTACCTAGGAGTTATGTGAAAGCAATTTTGTGTTGAGTGTTGAGAAATACGGCATTTCCTGTTAGACTTTGTGACTTAGGCAGTGATGTTGAAGCTGAGAGCAGATGCCTAAAAGAAAAGGAGGACTTGTGCGGGAGAGTGTTGGGACAGGGCAAGGGAGGAGTGTGGCCTGTCAGAGGAGCTGAAAGAATGCCCTGGAGACTGGGGCCACCGCGTAGGGACTGTAGGGTGGGGAAAACAGAACTTTTCGATTGAGGCTGGCGCTTTCTGTAGGTTTTTGGAGGCTAAGCGTGGTGATTCAGAACGTGGACTCTGGAGCCAGACTCTGTCAAATGGGTCCTGGCTGTGCCACCTATGGGCTGTGTGAACTTGGGCAAGTTACTGTACCATTCTGTGTGTCAGTTTCCTGATCTGTAAAACAGGGATGATTATCATACACACTCCATAGGTGAGTGTAAAGGTGAGAGGATATTTCATATCCGTAAAGTACTTCGAGCAGTGTCTGGCCTTTAGTAGGCGTTAGTAGTGGTTGATTAAAGAAATGGATAAACGCATACATAAGTAGTAAAGGCTTGGAGGCTGTCCCTGGTGAAACGTGTGAACTGGAATGGATTACAGCCAACTTTGTTTCCTTTCCAGCTTGCGGTGGCTACTGACCGCATCTGCAGCACTGTGGAATTAGAAATAATCTCCCTCGACTTGGCTGCTCTTGGTAAAACAATCTAATGCTGTCCAAATTATCCCAGGGAAATCAAAGCCTTTTCAGTAGCCTAGTAGGGTTAGGCTTATTTAATATGTATTGTTTATATTGGTTTGTTTAGTGTTTGTTGGTTACCTTTTTTTTTTTTTTTGCAAAGCTGCTGGGTTCAAAAAAGCAGATTAGCTATGAAATGGTTCAGACCCAGAGCAAAGTAGAGAGTCGTGTAAGCAGAGCACGCCTTTCCTTGACTCCCTGTTGAGAGCTTTTGTGATTCCAGCTGCTCTCTGCCTCAGACACGGTGCCCTCTGCGTGTGCAGTCATCTAAACAGTGCAGGGTCTGGGACTGTGGAGAATCCAAGGTAGTATAGTCATGCTTTGCTTAACAGTGGGGATAAGCTCTGAGGAGTGTGTCGTGGTCAGGCAATCTCAAGACTGTGCCAACACCACGGAGTTCCTAAACCTGGATGGCAGGGCCTCCTACACACCTAGGCCATAGGGGACTAATCTGATGGGACCCCCGTTGTTGACTGAAACGTCCCGATGTAGGGCATGACTGTACTTCCCAACTCCAAGGGCACGGAAGTGTAGCCTGTGGGGCTTTTGAAAAGCACAGAGACGCTCAAGGCCTACTCTGGACCCACTGACTCAGAATCTACTGGGATAGTTCCCGGCTTTAAAGACCAGACGTAGTCCTCCTCTGCAGACATCTCCTCAACGGTTTTTCACGCTGGGTTTTCCCTCATCTGAGAAAACAGGCCAAGAGATTGTGAGGATCCATAATTAGTGTTTTAATACATTTGGCAGGACTCAGTGTTTTTCACGTTCTGTGATACTGGGATCTGCATCTTCACCGTAATGTGTTAAACCTTTAAATCTTGTCCAAAAGTCGTGTCATTACCTAGAGAATCCTTCTGTGAATTCCAGGCAGATTGCCATCTTTCTGCTTCCGCCTCCTCACCTTGAAAATGGGGAGAATAACGGTAACCTGCCTTTTGGATGTGAGGATTAAATGAGACAGTTGGTGCAAAGCAGTCGGCACAGGATCTGGCACAAAGTGAAGCCTTCAATAAATTATGATTACAGTAGTTTTGATTTCCCTCCAGTCGGAACATGATTTAGTTGAAGTTAGTGGCTGTGTCACAGCTGTGTCTCAGGCTGGTGTCTGCCGCCCTGAGCTAAGCCATACAAATCCCTAGAATAACTTTTCAAAAGCCTGTTAGCCTCTTGAGGCTCCTACACTTCTTTATTTTAATTTATTTTATTTTATTTTATTTTATTTTATTGCAGTAACAGTGGATTCTAACATTATATAGCTTTCACACCCTTCTGTTCATGAGAGCAGTGTAACACAGTGGATGGCAGATGGCAACGTAGCGGTCATAGGACATGAGAGCTAGGAGGAGACACTCAGCACCAGCCACAGATAAATAGAGGAAGTGCTGGGTCATACAGCCGGCAAAGGAGATGGACTTCTTGCCCGATACATAGTTGGTAGCCATCTTGGGGACGGTTGGGAAGACATACGTCAGATCCATAACCGAGAGCTGGCTGAGCAGGAAGTACATGGGTGTATGAAGCTGGGGATCGGCACAGATGAGGAGAATGGTGAGGGTGTTGCCACTCACCGCAATCAGGAAGACCACCAGGGTCAAGAAGAAAAGAAAAAGGTGGGTGAGGGAGTCATCAAAGAGGCCTTCAAGGATGAAGTCTGCCAGAGAGGTCTGATTCCTCTGCCGCATCTCCCCTTTCTGTGTCCCTTGGGTAACAGGA
This sequence comes from Equus asinus, assembly GCF_041296235.1. Taxonomy (NCBI): domain Eukaryota; kingdom Metazoa; phylum Chordata; class Mammalia; order Perissodactyla; family Equidae; genus Equus; species Equus asinus. The sequence goes on from NW_027224846.1 coordinate 1,092,076, forward strand.
AGTGGAAAGGAAGAATGATATCAGAAATACTGGGGCTCAGTATACCTCATAATATTACCTTTTGATCTACAAAAGAATTTTTGAAGAAAAATTTTTCTATTTCTAATTATTCAACAGGTCAAATTGTTGAAGTACCCATTTAGAAAAAGTGAGAACTTCAAATTTCTCTTCACAAACATGGTCACCCTGAAATTCTGGAATCTACTGGCCCCCGTAAGTGTCAAACTCCAAAACAATAGTCTCTCCTCTTTAAGAAAGAAATCTATACACACTTATGTATATATTTTATAAGTACATATACGCACAAATACGCTTTTATAAAATACGTAAACACATGTATACAGTTTCATATTTTTGTAAACATTTGTACTTTTATCCTTATGTATACAACAAATTTTCTATATATTATATTTATATGTATAAATAATACATGTATAGTATTTTTGCTTATTATAACAGTCAGAGTTAACTAGAGAAGTTGAACCACTAAGAGATTGATACATACGTAGACATATACATTTAATGGATTGTATGGAAATTTGGCCTTGTGCAAGTATGAAAGCTGGTTAAGCAGTCTGTGTGAGGCTGTTACCTTTGTGTCTGATGCTGGACATTGAAGTCCCTGTGGCAAGCAGTCATGAAGGGAAGATGGGTATGAAGTGTGGTAGATCAATTGCAGGCTGGAACCCACATGCTTCAGCTGTAACCCCGCAACATGGACTGAAATTCATGTCATTTCTTGCTGTCTCTGGAAATTGTGGTATGGTTATCTTGTGGAAGTCAGGGACCTTCTTCATGAGGCTGAACACACACACCTGGCCCAGAAGTCACAGATGCTAAAGGAAGGTTGAGGGCAAGGTAGAGCCAATCTCAGGCCCAGCTGCTGCTTCACAACAATGAGGTGAGCCAGCAGATCGCCAACTTTACATTCTGTAAACAACACAGCAGCTGCTTCCCTTCTGCCTCGACATCTCCCTGAGAATCTCTCCTGTGGCCCCCCTTAGCCAGAAACACACAAACATTGGAACTCTGGGAAATGTAGTTCATCCTAGCCCCATTGACACATTACAAAGCGACCAGAGTCCATCCCATGTCAACTTGGTACACATACACATCTCCTTAAAGCACACTTAATCATGAAAGAAACAGGACAAAGTCATCCTTCTGCCTAACACGTATAACTATCCTGCATACAACCAAAATCATGCCAAATATTCATAAAAAACAAGGAAGAAATGCCCATTACTATCATCCACAGAATGAGTCATCCTATCCAAGTGCCAACCCATTCTGTGGATGTCAGTTAGGACTCCTCCTCAGTCACTCCTGTTGATGCAAATGGACCCACTAACAAAGTAGTCATGGAAGACATGATGGAGGCTACACATGGGCTCAGCAACATGGGCTTCCACTCACCAAGGTCAATCTAGCTACAGCCACTGTTGGGTGCCCAACCTGCCAACAGCTGGGACCAAGATTGAGTCCTTGATATGGTATTACTATCCAGGAGAACAGCCAGCTACTTGGTGGTAGAGTGGGTCAACTGGATAACTTTCATCACAGAAGGGACAGTGCTTTGTTTTTATTACAATAGACACTTACTCTGGATATGGGTTTGCCTTCCTTGCGTACAGTGTTGCTGCCAAAAAACCACCTGTGGACCTATAGAATGCTTTACTCACCATAGTGGTATTCCATGAAACATTGCTTCTGCCTAAGCAACTCATTTCACAGCAAATGAAGTGTGGGAATGGGCCCATGCTCATGGAATCCACTGGTCTTAGCATATTCTCCATCTTCCTAAAACAACTGGTTTAATATGATGGTGGAAAGGTCTTTTGAAGACTCGGTTATGGCAACAGCTGGTTGGAAACACCACATATGGCTGGGACAATGTCCTCCAGGATGTAGTAAATACTGCTAATCTGCATCTAATTTCTGATGCTGTTTCTTCCATCAATCAGGTTCTCGGGACCAGGAATCAAGAGGTAAAAATGGGAATGAGTCCTCTCACTAGAAAATTTATAATTATGATCCACCAGGAAAATCTTTGCTTCCTGTTTCTGCACTTTTAGGCTCTGCTGGGTTAGAGGTCTTTGTTCCAAAGACAAGTGTTTTTCTACCAGATGACACAACAATGATTTCATTTACTGAGAGTTGAGCCTGCTATCCTGCCACTTTTGGCTCCACATATCACTGAATCAACAAACTAAGGATGTACTATATACTGGCTGATGTGACCGATCCTGAGCCGCAGGGGGAAATTCAGTTGCTCCTACACCATGGAGATAAGGAGGAGCATGTCTGCAATGCAGGAGATTTTCTAGGGAGCTTCTTTGTGGTGAAAGTCAGCGAAAGCCCATAACCACCCAATTCAGACAGGACTACTAATGGTCCAGATCATTCCAGAATGAAGCTTATGTCACCCCACCTGACAAGGAAACTGACCAACTGTAGACTAAGGGAATATGGAATGGGTAGTGAATGAAGGCAGCTATAAACACCAGCTATGATCATGTGAGCTGCTGCAAAAACTAAAATTTTAATAGTTACAGGCCTTTCTTCCTTGTTTTGATATGAATATTTTGTTCAAATATATTAACTAAATATTTTTGTTTTCATCCTCTCCTTCATCACCATTTCTAACATACGCTATAACAATATGGTTAGCTTCATATCTCGGTATTTAAGTTATATGACATAAAAGGAGGGGTATGAATCAGATAGGAGTAAATGAATTTTGCCTAAAAACAAAAAAAAGGATTTTGTATCCTCTTATGGGGAAAGGAACAGTGTGTTTTGTATCCTCTTCTTGGGAAAAGGTTAACATGTTTTTCATTGTACATGGAAACCTTTATCATGTTAGGTGGAAGGAAAACTCAGTATTGTCTTTATTTGGAAGTTAAGTATAGTTTAAAGAAATATGAATGGGTGCCAGGTTGAAACATAACAAAGCCATTGTACTTATGTACCTAAAAACAAACAGGATATGTGTCCTAGGTAGACTTGAGAGCCTTCAAATTACAGATCAGGCTGACAAAACTAAGATTATAATATTTAATCAACCAACTCTCCCAATCAGCCCTGTATCTAATTCTCATATGAATACTTCTCAAAATGAGAGTTGGTCGCCATGGTGAAGCCTAGTGCAGAATACTAATCTACACTGATCCTCAAAATATCCACTCTATCCCTCTTTGTGTTTTTCCTCCTAAAAGTCTCCCTAGCTCTCCGTGCATTCCACACCATCTACTTAGTTTTTAAAGTGAAGAACTCAGAGCTGAACGTATTCTTTAAAGTGTGATTTGACCATAAGAAAGAAGCCACATCTATTAACTCTCTCCATATTAATGCCACCTAGTATCATCATTTTGGCTGTCATCTCACACTATTTAAAATTCAGCTTCTTGTGGACTAAGGGCTCAACTTTTCTATGTTCCTCCTGATCACTCCAGCCCTAAGCAGACATCCACACATTTCCCTTTTACTAAAGTATTCATATATTTCCTATCTCTTTCCTCATTTTTTTTCCCATCTTTCTCTTTAAATCTCTGTAGCGTAACTTTTCCATCATCTGATTCATGTCCTCTCTCTTCCTGCCCCAGGTAGCTTTTCTAGTAATTTCCCATTCCGATTTGTGGCTCTCAACTGACTTTTTTTCCTCTGCCTCATCAGGCAGCTTTCCTCATGAACTGACCAGTATCACCGTCAGATTTAACGAATGAGGACATAAACTGACATTGTCAGGGTGTGCCCAGTTTCTAAAAAAGATTTCATGGATTCCTGAAACACCAACATTACCTTACCTGAAATTTCCGCTGCAGAGACTCGTGGGCAGAACAAGTATAGAAGTGAAATGGAGAGGGCAGGATAGGCCCGCGCTGACTCACACATTGGCTATCGGTCATCCAAACAAGTCTTTTCTGAGGTGCTCATCAGACTCCCTTCTCTAACCCTGGAAATCTCTATTTACTGGTGGAATGGCATAGACTATATTGTCCTCCACAGTCAGCACTGATTATGCTAACTATCCTAGTGACAGACCATCATCAAGAGCAACAGTGCATGTAATTCTGTAAGGCTCTTGCAAGGTATGCTCAGGTTTTGAGCTCCATCAGCACACGTCAGGATAGATTAAGTAACTGGACTTCCTTAACGTCTACTAGTTGGGTCTTTGAATCATGCAAATGCTTCTGCTGCCTCTAAACCTATATTTCAGATGCCTCTCCATTCCAAACTGGCCATGCAAGCTTAGGCAATAAGAATTTCAATTAATGTTACCTGATTAAGAAGCTACATCTAACACCAGCTTAATCATCAATGGGCCTAGAGTCAAAAGAAAATCTGTTTTGTGTTTTCTGCTATTTTGAATCGTTGAAGGCACTCTCTTCTTAGCTTTATACCCCCTTTTCTATTTAATAAAACCAGAATTTGCCTTTAGCACTGGTCTTTTTAGAATTAGCCCCTTCATGACTCCGTGAATGTTTTCTTAGCAGGAATGAGACTTGGTCTGAAACAAGGCAAATGTGAGGGAAGAGGAGTACTGTCTGTGAGAAATGAATCAAGCCCTAGTCCAGATGACCTATGATGATGTCACCTGAGGCAAATCAAAGACACTAAGTAGATGGCATCAGAGATTCCAACCCAGAGGACACATCCTGAATCTCTTCTGAAAACCATTACTCAAGATGCCAATTACACTTGTTGTATGCACGGAGATGAGCATTCCCAAAGGGCTTTCTTGGACTTAGTCTGTAGAGGTCAGGAGAACTAGTTATCTCGATGAACGTGGCTCTGAAGACAACATGGGGATATCTTCTCTAAGGGTCAATTAACCATGGAGAGAAATATTCCCTAGAGTCCCTGGCTTTTTTCCATCTTGGAACCAAGTTCTCTGTATTCTTTTTCTACCCAACACTTTTGAGAAGACAGTGAGAAAGATCTAGCCTCTGTTACCCACAGGACACTTTTGAGGTTTCCCCATGTGCCATATCATAGAAGAGAAGTCAAGGAATGGAAGCAGGAAGTTACTGCTAGCATTCCTCACTCTCGCTGTTGGTCATACTCCAATTTTATAGACTACATTAATATAACATGTGAAAAGATTTCAGATACAGAAGTAAAATAACATCATTAGCTATCAGGGAAATGCAAATCAAAACTACAAAGAGGGATCACCTCACTCTGGTCAGAATGGCTATAAATAACAAGACAGGAAACAACAAATATTGAAGAGGATGTGGAGAGAAGGGAACGCTTGTTCACTGCTGGTGGGAGGGCAGACTGGTGCAGCCACTGTGGAAAGCAGTATGGAGTTTCCTCAGAAAATTAAGGATAGATCTACCATATGATCCCACTATCCCACTGCTGGGTATTTATCCAAGGAACTTGAAAACACAAAGGCACAAAGATACTGGCACCCCATGTTCGTTGCAGCGTTATACACAATAGCCAAGACTTGGAAGCAACCTAGGTGCCCATCAAGGGACGAATGGATAAAGAAGATGTGGTATTTATACACGATGGACTACTACTCAGCCCTAAGAAAAGATGAAATCTGGCCATTTGTGACAACACGGATGGTTCTTAAGGGTATTATGCTGAGTTAAATAAGTCAGGGCGAGAAACTCAAATTCCATATTATCTCCCTCATAAGTAAAGGATAAAAACAATGACAAACAAACACATAGCATTGGAGATTGGATTGGTGGTTATCATAGGGGAAGGGAGGAGGGGGGAGGGCATAAGGGGTGATGAGGCTCACATGTGAGGGGATGGACTATAACCAGTTTTCTGGTGGTGAACATCATGTAATCTACACAGAATTCGAAATATATTATGATGTACATCAGAAAATAAATAAATAATTAATTTTAAAAAAAGAAACGTGACAGCTGCATCATGGTAAAGTCAGTTGTTCTCTTTGTCTGTCCACTTTACGTTACACCTAGTGGGACATCAATTGACCAAAAAAGGACTCGCTGCAAAGAACACCAGAATGCCTGAGACTTCCGTGCATCTATACATCAGAAGGTTGGTGGGCTAGAGCAATGGAACTAGGGAAGCAGCCCCCTACCCCTCCCAAGGCAGTGGCAATACAAAATGTGTATGCTGCCCGTGGTGGTTCTGGTGTCTTAACCTGAGGAGCACAGCTGCATGCATCAGCAGCCTGAGGCTACAGGAGCAGGCATGGTGCTTGTTGCATAGCCCCTCTTTGTCCCAGCAGTGGTGGGTGGTGCACACGATCTGAGGCTTCAGGACACACAGCAGTGCCAGCGACCCAGCTCCCTCTCTCCCTCTGACAGTGGCACTGGTGTTTCCAGCCGTGGGTACAGCATCCACAGCACAGATCTCCACAGCAAGGGTGGTGGTGCTCTGACCTGAGATTTCAAAATGCTCACCAGCGCGGGCCAGTGACCAGAGACTGCAGGAAGAACAATGACATTCGGTTTAGCCCTACCCCACCCCCACGATGGTGGGGGGCGCCCATGCCCTGAGACTGCAGGCAACACAGCAGTGCCAGTGAACTAGCCCCCTCCCTTTCCCCAGGCAGCAATGACTCTGACCCTGGTCTTTCAACATCAAGGTCTGCATTCAAAATGCAGATACCACTGGCAGAGGCAGTGGTGCCCTGATGCGAGGTTTCAAAAATCACACTTACCTACAACAACAACCAGAGGCTACAGGAGGAGAAAAGGTACTTCTGGCTTCACACCTACCCCTCCCACAGCAGTGGAAGGTGGCATCTTCAACCTGAGGTGTCAGGAGCCACAGCAGAACTTGTGACACAGCCTGCAGCGGCAGCACCTCTGACACGGGCTCTACCACCATTGGGGGCTGCATACCGGACCCTGGGCCCATGCAACACCCATAAATCCAATGCCCCTAACCCATGTGTTTCTCTGGCAGTTCTCTTTGCCCAGGCAGATATGCTTCTGTCTTGGGTGGCTGTTCCAGTTACCTTTAGCTAGTTAACAAATTATCCTGAAACTTGGCAACTTCCAATAATTGTTTTATTTTTCTCACTATTTTGTGGGTCAGGAGTTTGGGAAGGGTTTAGCTCAGCAGGTCTTCCGTGGGGACTCTCGTATTGTTGCCATCTGATGGTGTGCAGGCTGTGTCATCACCAGGCTAGACTGGGATGATCATCCAAGATGCCGTTTCTTCTTCTTTGTCCTCTTTTAAGCCTATTTATTTTTATTTTCAGTGATTATGAAGACACATATCTATTGAAGCTTCAGGTCATTAAACCAATGCACTCCAAATTCATTTTCTCCTATGCTGGCTGTGTCCACCATTCCCTCATCCCCTCTAACTTACTCTGTCTCTTTCCATTTGCCTTTTTCCCTTTAAAGTTGGAGAGAGGAATCAATTTTTCTTCCTTTGGTCTTACTTCCCTTCTGCTTTCACACACCTCTCCCTTCAGGACCTCACATTAGAACTCTCCACACACCTCTTCTCTTCCTGTGTGGCCAGAGCATAAGTGAGATGGGGGATACGAATCAACCTCTTTTGTTCTGGGTCCACCCCTTCCTGCCATGGCTGTTACTAGGAATATAGGACAAGTGGTTTTCCTCAGGGATGCAATCTTTTCACAAGAGGGCAGTGCTTATAGGCTACACAAAAATTTTCTCCTACAGAGTCATATATCTGCTAATGTGTCCAAACTGAGGATCATTGATAATATCCTTATAGAGAAGCCCTAAGCGTCTCTGTCCCACCTGCAGAAACAGAATCTTATATAAGAGTCAGTTTAATTTGAGAAATACCTAGACTTTCTCTATATTTTACTAGGAATGAGCCAAGTTTCCTAAGTTTGTATGCCAGGAAAGGGCAGGGAATAAATAATCTGTGAGGTCTTTCCTCTTCATTAGATTCTGTTTCACTAATGATTTCAGGAACAATAGAGTTGGGCTTTCTCTTTTTTCCTACATTTAATCAAATTGCACTTGTCCTATGTCTGATCAACTGTTAATGTCATGATGCTGCCACATTTTGTTTTGCTCATGAGTAAGATGGAAATTCACATACAAGTCCCATTACTCCTTCACGTTGTCAACATTTATATCAGTTGCCATATGAGTTAAAGTCACTACTTCTGCAGGTAGAATTGCATCTGGAGAGGAAAAGATGAAGTAAGTCCGTATAGGTCTGAAGTTGGACCTCTTTTTGCTCTTTGATGTCTTCTGCATCTGTCTGCCTTTCTATTCTTTTCTTAGTATTTGTCTCATATCTCTCTCATTCTCTGACCCTCTCTTGGGCTTCCCGCGTTTTTTTCTCCACAAGTTTTCAAAATGTAGTTCAGAAACATTTTTATCACTGTATTTGTTTTATGTATATTCAATGTGCCATGTGTAGCTGGAACTGCTGACATTGCTCCAGGATAAGTGAAGTCTGGAGAAATTTCAGCCTCACTCAACCTACTCACTTATGTATCCTCTCTTTCTCTCACTCTGTCATCTCACGTCTTTGCTACTATTTTCTGATTCCTGTCTTTGTTTCTGCTCTTACCCAAGAGCCCTTTAAGAAAGTGACCATTATGTTACAAATGATTAGATTTGTTCCCTACTTTGAGATATTAAATGAAATGCTTATGTGGCCTAATACATTAGATCCCAAATCTGACTGCTTGCTTGCTGAGCAACTGAATTAGATTCTCTAGGTTAGAAAGTGTGATCTATTTAACTATTCATTTTGTCAAAGACAGAGGAAGTGTGTTATAGTTTTAATTATTTCATCTGACCCCTCTACTAAATCCTAATACTTGTAGGAGTAATATGGGTTTAAAAACATTTTATTAAGTATACCATATATTCAGAGAACTGAACAAATCATAAGGGTACAGCATGATGAATTTTCAGAAAGTGAATCCATAGGGTAACCAGCACACAGATCAAGACAAACAATGTCACTTGCCCCCCAGCAGTTCTTATTATTCTGCTTTCCATCAGTGTCCCACAGGGGTAACTACTATTTGACTTTGAATACCATAGCTAAATTGAGCCTGGTTTTGAACTTGATAAATTTAGAATTGTACGGGCATACTCTTTTGTGTTTAACTTCTTTGGCTCAATATTTTGCTTCATGAGGTTCATTCCTGCTGTTGTGTTTAGACATTTGTTCTCGTTACTGAATAGATTTGCATTGTGTGCCTATCCCACAGTTTAATTACCCACTCTAATATTGATGGATATTTGGATAGTTTCCACTTTGGTCTGTTATAAATAGTACTCGTATGAAAATTCTAGAACAAGACCTTGGTGGCCAAATACTAGCATTCCTGTTGGCTGTATTCTCATTCTCAGCTATAGCAGATACTGACAAAGTGTTTCACAAAGTGGTGGTTGTTGTAATTTACTCTCCAACCTGCAGTGTATGAGAAATCCAGTTGTTCCACTTGTTCAATCTCCTTGCCAAAATTCGGTTGGTGTGTCTGTATTTTTTATTTTAGCCATCATAGGAGGTGAGTGACTCTATTTCAAATGTAGGTTTACTTTGCATTTCTCTGGTGACTAATCATGTTAAGAGCCTTTCATATGTTGATCAGCCATTTGGATGTTCTCTGTTGTGAGTGCCTGTTCAAATGCTTTGCCTATTTTCTATTGAATTGTCAGCTTTTTTCTTAGTGAGATTGTAAGGGTTCTTAATATGTTTTGCTCATGAGTTCTTTCTTCAACGTAAGTATTGATACCCTTTCTCCTCTGTAACTCTCATTTTTAGGCTTTATATGGTAATTTTTGATAACTGGAAGTTCTTAATTTTAATGTAGTGCAATGTTTCTATTTGTAGCCTGTATAGTGTTTTAATGTCCAGTTTAAAAAATCTGTCCTACTCGAAGCTCATAAATATTTTTCTATTTTTTCTTCTAAAAGAGTCTTTACTGTTATATCTTTCACATTTAGATTTTATATGCACCTGAAATTGATGTTTGTGTATGGTGTGAGGTCGGGATCAAAATGTATTCTTTCCATATTCACATCCAACTTACCCAGCATTATTTATTGAAAAGAACATCCTTCCCCCACTACATTGCAATATCATCTGTCTTATCTGTAGGTGTACTTCCAGACTTCTATGTTCCATTTGTCTATGTGTATAACGTTGTGCCAATAGCACCCTGTTTCAATTATTATAGCTTTAGTCTAGATATTTAGCAGTGTAAGTCCATCGCTTTTATTTTTCTTCTCCAAGAGTATCATGACTATTTTTGGCTCATTATGTAAGTCCCTCCACCCACCACCCATAACTGCTTTTAGTTTGATTGCCATTACATTGACTCTATAGAAAAATTTGGAGAAAATTGACATCTCTAAGTACACAGTCTTCCAATCCATGAGCATGTTGCAGCCCTCCTTTTATTTAGGTCTTTTAAATTTTTCTTAAAAATATTTTGTTGTTTGTAATCTAGGGGTCTTCTACATATTTCATCAAATTTAATCTTTCATATTTGAAGCTTTTGCTGTTATAGTTAATGGTATAATTCATAAAGTCTAATTTTCTGTTTGTTTATTATTCCCCTTTTTGTAGGGTCCTTGTAAGGTTTTGGTATCAAGATTTTACAGTCCTCATAAAACAAGTTGGAAAATTTTCCCTCTTACTCAGTTTGCTGGATAGCATTATTTAAGATTAGCATAAAATATGGAAGCTGTGGGCCAGCCCCATGGCCTAGTGATTAAGTTCCTGTGCTCCTGTTTGGCAGCCCAAGGTTTGCCAGTTCAGATCCTGCATGTGAACCTGCACACTGCTCATCAAGCCATGCTGTGGAGGCATTCCACATAGAAGCGCTAGAATACACAACTATGTACTGGGGCTTTGGCAAGGAAAAAAAAGGAGGAAGATTGGCAACAGATGTTAGCTCAGGGCCAATCTTCCTTACACACACACACAAAAAGGTAACACAGATTAAAGTGATGATCAATGTAAAGTAAGAAACTATTCTAAGAATTTAAACACATTTTTTTAAAAATACGGAAGTTTGGATCCAGACTGTAATTCTAAATTTTTGTGTATATTATGATATACATCATAATATGTTTCAAATTCTGTGTAGATTAGATCATGTTCACCAGCCAAAGACTAATTACAATCCAACAAGACACATGTGTGCCCAGCCACGCCTTTCACCCGTTTCCCTCCCTCCTTCCCCTCTGGTAACCACTACTCCAATCACTGTTGATATGTGATTGTTTGCTGTTGTTTTTGTCTTCTACTTATGGGTGAAATCATATGGTATTTGACTTTCTCCCTCTGACATTTTTCACTTAGTATAATACCCTCAAGGTTGATCTATATTGTCACAAATGGCCAGGTTTCATCATTTCTTATGGCTGAGTAGTATTCCATTGTGTATATATATACCACATCTTCTTTATCCATTTGTCCCTTGATGGGCACCTAGGTTGCTTCCAAGTCTTGGCTATTGTGAATAATGCTGCCATGAACATAGAGATGCATGTATCTGTATGCATTTGTGTTTTCAAGCTCATTGGATAAAGACCCAACAGTGGAATCGCTGGATCCTATGGTAGATCTATTGTTAATTACCTAAGGATACTCCATACTGCTTTCTATAGTGGCTATGATACGGACCCTGATATCAGTTTCCCCACATTAAACCCAGAATATATGGGTTTAAAATCACACTCATTCCTTGCTTACTCTCTGGCTTCCTGGCTCCATAATCCACTATCCTCCATGGAGACAGATACCATCAAGGACAAGCACCTGGATTATCTCCTCCCCGCAAAGAGATACAGTCCGGTGGGAAAGCTGCTGACCAGCAAGGTCACAGGCTTCCTCCTCTCTGCAAGTAGTCTCAAGGCAAAAGACAGGCTGGTGGGAAAGCTCCGACCAGCAAGGCCATATGCTCCCCCTCCCCTACCTAAAGCCCCAAATAAAAACCCTTCCTTTTAGCTTTTCGGGGAGTTTGGGATTTCAGCGTTAGCTGCCCTCTCTCCTTGCTCAGCGCTGTGCAAAAATAAAGTTCCTACTTTCTTCCACCACACCCGGTGCCAGAGATTGGCTTGCTGCGCAACAGGTGAGCAAACTCACATCAGGTTCAGTAACAAATCTGGCTGACCTTTCAGGGGACAGACTCATCTCCCGCGGTCCACTGAAACCTCAGATCTCCACCTGGGGAGGCAGTTTTCCTCCACTGCTCAGAGTCATCTGTCATCCTGGTGGGTCCCAACATGCAGCTCATGTTCTGTCCACACCGTGTCCAAGAACCAACTTTCTACAGTTTCCCGGAGCCCGAGCACAGTCTTCCTTGGCCACCCTTCCAGCTGGCAGTCTTTTTCACTGAAGCTGGCCCCTGCCCAGGGACAGGGCTCCTGTGCTTCCCCCACCTCACCAGGCCCTGCCCTCAGGCGACACCACATCCTGCTGGTACAGTGTCCGTCATCTCCTCTTACGCCATCCAGAGACCCAGTCTGCAAGTCTGGGGCTTGGGTCAGCTGCTCCTAAGCTCCCTGCAGCAATGAGAGAACTCGGGAAAACAAGCCTCAGGAGCCAAGTTGAGGGTGGTGATCTGAGGCCAGCAGAGAACCAGGATTGAGGGCACCCCAGCCAGCCACCAGCCACATCCATTCTGTTTTGCTGATGGTCTGAGACTGCTGCCCTCCTGACCATGCAGCTCCCTGCATGGGGGCTCCCCCTACATCTGCTCTCCCTCCTGCAGGCATTAGGTCCCTCCCCATCCCCGTGGACCCTGACAAGTCCAACATGGCTCTAACCTGTGTCCCTTCCAGGGTGGAGAGCCATCATCCATGTCTGCTTCATCCTGGAGAGGGACCAGTGCACCAGCGACTTCAACGAAAAGATGAATAATCAGGACATGCAGATGAAGCTCTTCAGTGGGGTCTCCATGGGCAGGAGGGGCCTTAGGGACAGTGGCGTGGCTACAAGGAGTGGGCCGTCAACATCAGCCAGCACTAGAGGCAGCTGTGCTCAGCCTTTGGGCCAACAGCACCCTGTGTTCTGATCACAGTGTGTGTGTGTTCGTGTGTGTGTGCATCGAGGTGGGTGTGCATCGAGGTGGGTGTGCAAGCCAGTCCTTTCTCTCTCTACACCACCACTGTGAATCGACCCCTCTTGGTCACTCTGCATCCACCCAGAGGATCCTTCTGACATCCCAGACCCTTGTGGCCCTGCCTCCTCCCTCCTCCACTCGAACCCCACCACCCACTGCCCTGGCCTCACAGAACACATTTAAACATCTCCACCATGACTGACACCCCTTTTCAGGCCAGCCACCTCTAGCCAGCACCCACTGGTGTCGTTCCTGCCCTCTCACTGTTGGTTCCTTCCCCCAACACCTCCTCAGCCCAGTGGGTCTCCGTCTGCCACCCTTGCTCCATGCCCACTTTCCTTTCCCTACATCACATCCTTCCTTTCCCAGCACACACTGAGCTCCGGGACAGCCCCACGCTCCTGACCCGCAGCTCTGCCCATTCCTTCCATGGTCCCGGCCAGGTGAAATCTGCCCTGGGAGCCCAACTCTGTGCCTCTCCTGCACCTGACCCCAGCAGTCAGAGGGGCCGAGGCTGCTGCAGAGCGCGGGCTGCTCCCACCTTCACATCATGACTGCAGATGTCAAGGCCCCCAGTGCCGACCATATCGTGCCCTGGCTCCCCTGACTCCTGCCTGCTCTAGGCAGCTTTTCACTCATCTGTCCCCTCCTCACCATCCACTCCTGCTTCCCTGTGCAGCACAAACCTTCACCCCAAACAAGGCTCAGTGCATGGATTGTACACACCGCAGGTGGACACAGCTCAGTGGCACAGGATGTGAGTGGAAGCACATATTGCTAGCTGGGAGAGCCCAGGTGCAGCTTCTGAGACCCAGACTCCCCCAGGGAGAGGCCAGGCCCAAAGGCTGAGAGGGGTAGATACCCTGGAGTGGACAAAAGCTGCACTCATGGACTCTCTCCTCTTGAGCTTCTGGGGGAGTTCGGATTCTAATGGGTCAGGCTGGGAAGATGGGGCTCCACCAAGGGGAGGCTAGGGGCTGATTCAGGGCAAGAAGGAGGAGGGCAGAAGGTCACGGGTCCCTGGAGGACAGGCACTGACAGCATGAGCCCCCTCCTCTTAATGTAATCCCCCCACAAGCCATCAAATGCAGGGACATCCCTCATGGAGGGTCTGTGGCAGGGCCGACAGAGCATTCCGGAGCCCAGGGACTTCCATGCCGTCCCATCCACAGAACGTGACTCTCTGCTCTCCAGGGCCAAGGGACCCCCTTTCATGTGGAGTCTTGAGATAAGGGAAACACCCCAGGAGCCTCAGCCACCCAGGAAGCTCCTCAGCTTGGGTGGCTCCCATCCCAAATAGAAAAAGGTACAAGGAACAGTATAGAAAGGACCCATAATCCCACCACTGATCTCCAACTCAACTCACTCCCAGAGATGGTCCTTTGTGTTTGAGAGGGGATCCAACTGGGAAATTTGTTTTTGGCTTTTCATGGCCTAACCGTCACCCTCCCAACTCTCCAGTGTCCTAGCTGGAAGGGTGAACCATCTAGAGATCACCTGGTTAGTTCACCTCCTGTGTTTACAGATGGCAGGAGCTGAGATGGGGAAGGAAGGAGGGGACTCAGGCCTGGGACCCTCCCCTCTGCACCTCAGCATCAGCTCTGCTCTGTCCCCTCACCCTCACCTGGAGAACGTGTCTTCACTTGATCCCCATCCTGCTCCTCCCTCCGCCACAGGCCACCATCCACCAGCTCCCTCGCCCAAACATGGAAGAACAGCAAGAACAACCACAAGAGCCCTTGTTTATGGAGTTCTTGCCCTGTGCCAGTAAGGAATGGATCCTCCCACTAACTAAGAGACAGCTTCCATCTTCAAGCCAGCCTACAGATGAAGAAAGTGACGCTTAGAGAGGTAGTCCCTTGGCCAGGGTCTCTGAGGCAGGAAGAGGTTAGATCTGGGCTATGCATCCAGGTCCTTAATTCCAGAGCTTTGCGCCAACCACTGTGCCTTGCCTTGGGACTAATCAGTCAAAAAGGGTACAATCACAAGATTGGATTGGCGATTGGGAGCATAGCATACATACCAGAAACTATGGAAATCATACTTGCCTAGTTCCATGAATTACCCAAAGGGAACACATCCGGCAACCGGTACCCACAAGAAATAGAACATGAGCTGCCCTTGAACGGCCACCTGATGCCCCCTCCCAGGTCCCTGCCTCTCTCCCCCAAGGGAAATCAATATTCTAACTTTCCATTTGTCTTTCTTGTCTTTGAACTCTATTGAAATGGAATCATACTGAGTGTCTCCTTCTATGTCGAGCTTCTTTCATTACGCTTGTAAGATTCATCAATATTCTTGAATGTGGCTGTGGCTGAACATTATTTCTGTATGGTATTGCACTATGAAACCTAACCCATTTTATTTGTCCACTCCACCACTGATGTCCAGTGAGTTGTTTCCAGTTTGAGGATATGCCAAAAGATGCTGCTCTGAACATCTTGTATAAGTCTGCTGGCCAACATAGGAACACATCTATGTTGGGGACATCATTGTTGGGTCATAGACTATGTGCACGTCCATCTCTAGGAGATACTACCAGAGAGTTTCAAAGTGGATGAAATAGTTTACCCTCACAGCTGTGTATGAGAGTTCTAGTTGCTTCACATCCTCATTAACACTGGCTGTTGTCAGAGTTTTTGATTTTGACCATTGTGGCGTACATGTAGGGGTATCTCGCCGTCATTTTAATTTGCATTTTCCTCACGAGTAATAATGTGGACACCCATTCATCTAATGATTCCCATTTGGGTATCTTTTTTGTGACATGCCTAGTCAAATCTCCTGCCCATTTCTTTTCATGGTGGATTGTCTGTGTGTGTCTTTATCAATTTATAGGAGTTAGTGACACATCCCAGAGTCATCTTTTGTCAGCTAAATAAATGGCAAATATTTATGCCCTTTGTGTCTGCCTTCTTTACTCTGTTAAAAGTTTCTTTAGACAAAAACAAGTTCTTCTTTTTAATACTTTCCAATTTATCCTTTTGTTTTTTAAGGTTAGTATGCCTTTTGTTCTATGAAATGCTTGCCTGCCCCAAGACCTTGAAAATATTCTCCTAAGGTACGTGGCGGACAAGGTATTTTTATAACTTCCATTTGTATTTAAAATCCACCTGGAATTGGTTTTTGTTAGTCCAGCCATTATGCAAAACAATATGGAGATTTCTCAAAACATTAAAAGTGGAACTGTCATATGATGCAGCAATCCCACAGCTGGGGCCAAACAGAAGACAACAGAATCTGTGTCTTGAAGTAACATCCGCACTCCCGTGTGCACCACAGCATTTGTCACAACAGCCACCATAGGGAATAAACTACAGGGCTTTTCATGGATGACGGGACAAAAAAATGTAGTCCATCTATACAACTGAATATTACTCAGCTTTAAAAAAGAAAGAAATCCTGCCTTTCCTGACAACATGGATGTACCTGGAGGACATTGTGCTAAGTGAAATAAGCCAGACACAGAAAGGCAATTACTACATAGTCTTACTTATATGTGGAATCTAAAAAAGTCAAACTCATAGAAACAGAGAGTAGAATGGTGGCTCCCAGGGAGCAGGGGTGTGAGAGGGGAATGAGGAGATGGTTAAAGGGTGCAAACTCTCAGTTAGGAAATAAATAAGCTATTGAGATCTAATATACAAAAAGATGACTATAGTTAATAATAATGTATTCTATACCTAAAATGAAGTAATTGATAAAATGATTAGATGATGCTATATCATGCAAATATTAAAAACTGTAACTGTGAAAATTGTATCAACATGGGGCTGGCCCCATGGCGTAGTGGTTAAGTTGGGCATGCTCCACATTGGGGGCCTGGGTTTGGTTCCCCGGTGCAGACCTACACCACTTGCCAACGGCCGTGCTGTGGTGGCAAGCCACACACAAAACAGAGGAAGACTGGCACAGATGTTGGTTCAGGGCAAATCTCCTCAGCAAAGAAAAAACATTCTACCAGCATGGAAAAATGTTTTCTGTAAATTGAAATGATACAAGAAGCATATAAAGCCACATCTAGGTTAAGATTACAGTATAAATGATGGACACATAGGAAGAAGGACTGGGAGAAAACAGGAGACAATGAGGCAAAGATGACTTCATGCGGTGGTAGGATTATTGAGAACTTATATGAGATTTAATCTTAAATTTAATGGCCCTCCCTCAGGCAAATATCAGAGACAAAAAGATTCAGCATACAGGGTTGAGAAAGCTTGTCCCTCATTCTTCCCTCCATTAATCACATTCTCAAATCAGCTACAGTTGAGCTCCCTTCAGGTGGCCCCTGTGTCTTCTTCGAAAGCTTCAGACAGTTTCCTGTCTCTGTGAAGAGAAAGGCTCAGAACTCCTTTGTTGAGGGGCAGCTCTAGTCCTGCATCCAACCGTTTGGCAGGTGCTGTCCAGGGGAGCTGGGGCTGAGGGGATATGGACCGCACAAAGAGAACAGTGTCCCCAGGAAGTGATAAGAGAAGGAAGAGTGAAAGACAGGCAGATGGTTCCAGCCCCTAAGAGCCCTACAGCTCACAGCTGCATACGGCCCCTCCCAAGGGGGTGTGAGGGGCACTGTTTGTCCATCTGTGCCCCATCCACTAGAACAGACTTCTCCTCTATCCCTCAGGAACAGACTATGGTCCTGACCACACGCAACCTATCAGACAGAGCAGAGGTACATGAGAAGAAGTCTCTGAAAGCCCAATGTCCTACTCAATGGACCCAAAGCACGATAGCATTCCTTCATTCTCCATGAGGGGGAAGGATCCAGGCAGGCTGCCCCACATGGCCTCCACATCGGATTCTTTCTCAATCCACTGCAGCCTGGCTTCTGTGCCACTGCACAGAAAGTGCTCTTGCTAAAGGAGTGTGCCCGACGTCCTAAGTAGCAAACCCAAGAGCTCCTCAATCACACTGCATCCCCAAGGAAACGCTCCCTCCTCTGGGAGACTTTCTCTTCCCCATCCCTCTCTAACTCCTCACTAATAGCTTCCAATCGGTGTCACTAGCTCGGCCTCTACTCCTTACCCTTCAGTGCTGGAAGCCTTCTCCAAGGTCTGTCTTCTGCCCTCTTCTCTCCTCACTATTTACTCCCCTGGGAGGCAGCATCTGTTCCCAAGACTTTCCCTCTCCACTGTACACTGTTCTGTCCAGTCCCAAAGACTCTACTGAGTTCCAGATCTATTTTTCTAACAGCCTAATGAAAAGCACCTTTAATGACTGCTTATCATGCCTTCCACTGTGCTAAGACAATATCCAAGACCATCTAACAAGAAACTGAATCTCAGAGAAGGTTGGTAAGTTGTCCAAGGTCATCCAGTTACTATTTGGGCAAGCAGGGACTTGAACATGTGACTTTGAAGCCTGTGCAAGTAGCACTACACTCTACTGCAACCCTAAAAGCAGATACACTCTCTACCTCCTCCTCGCTTCCCCCTCCCACCCAGCCCAAGCCCGCTCCTCCTCTGGGACTCCCCCATCTGGGCTGAGAACATCAGCAGCCACTCTTTGGCCTGTGGAGTCATGCTGGACTCCCTCTAGCTCACTCCGTCCATCGAATCAAGCCCCAAATCCAGTCAATTCTCCTCACATGTCTCCCCACCTGTCTCTCCTGCCCAAAGCTCCCCAAGTGGCCTTCATCACCTCCTCCCCCAACTCCACAAAATCCTGCATCGCTCACTCTCCACTGGTCCTCCAGCCTCTCCCACACTGCTTCCCTGGAAGCAGATCAAACTCCAGCCACCCAACATGCTCTCAGCAGTTAAAGCCTCCCCCCTGCCCCTCCTCTCTGCCATGGAACCTTTCCTGCTACCCATCCCCAGTCTACCTGGTAAATTCCCTGCCACCTCCTCCATGATGCCTTCTCTCCCTTCTGTTCCACCCTGGGAGACTTACCAATTCCCCTTTTGCTACTGTCACAGCACTTTCTGTTTGCATTCACTTATGGATTTAAGTATTGACTATGGGTACCTACCATGTGCGAGGCACTGCCCCAGGGATGGAAATAAAATGGTGAGCAAGATAAACACAGCCTGGAACAGACACAGTGCTGGGATACAGTCTGGCACAGCTAGTTTTTTTAACCTTTTTCTCCCACGAGAGTGTTATCCCCCCAAACATTATCCTCTGCACAGGCTCCTGCAGGAGACCTGTAGCCGAGTAAGGCCCCACTATCCATGCAGGAAGAGCCATCCTTGCACAGGATCCTGCAGGAAACCTGCCGCCAGCTGAGGCCCCACCATCCATGCAGGGAGAGGCATCCTTGGAAAGGCTTCTGCAGGAGACCGCTAGCTGACTGAGGCCACACCATCTGAGCAGGGAGAGCCATCCCCTGCACAGGCTCCTGAAGGATACCTGCAGCCAGCTGAGGCCCCACCGTCTGTGCAGGGAGAGTCATCTCCTGCACAGGCTCCTGCAGGAGATCTGCAGCTGAACGAGGCCCCACTATCCATGCAAGGAGAGCCATCCTTGCAGAGCCTCCTGTAGGAGACTTGCAGGGGCCTGAAGTCCCACCTTCTGTGCAGGGAGAGCTATCCTTGCACAGGCTTTGGCAGGAAACCTACCACAGGATAGCCACCACCATCTGAGCAAGGAGAGTCTTCTCCTGCAGACTCTAGCAAGAGACCTGTAGCTGGCTGAGTCGCAACTAACTGAGCAAGGAGAGCCATCCCCTGCACAGGCTCCAGCAGGAGACAAGCAGGCAGCTGAAGACCCATTCTCCATGCAGGGAGAGCCACCCTTGCACAGGCTCTTGCAGCAGATCTGTGGGGGAATGAGGTCCCACCATCCATGCTGGGAGAGCCATTCACTGCACAGCCTCCTGCAGGAGACCTTCTGTTGGTTGAGGCCCAAGCATCACAGCCAGGGGACCCCTCCCCTAAACAGGTTCCTGCAGGAGACCTCCCACTGGCTGAGGCACCCCCATCCGAGCAAGGAGAGTCATCCCCTGCACCGACTGTGGCAGGAGACCTGCAGCTGGCTGAGTCCACACTAACGGAGCAGGGAGAGCCATCCCCTCCTCCGGCTCCTGCCTGGGCCCTGGAGCCAGCAGAAACCATGGCCAGGGAGCAGGGAGAGCCATCCTCTGCTCTGGCTCCTGCTGGGACTGTGGAGCTGGCTGTAGCCACCGCCGCTGAGCAGGGAGAGCCACCCCCTGCTATGGCTCCTGCTGGGGCTTTGCAGCCGGATGAAGACACGGCCGTGGAGCTGGGAGAACCATGCCCTGCTACAGCACCTGCTAGGGCTCTGGAGCCGGCTGAAGATGTGGCCATGAAAACCAGGGAAAGCCACCCTCTGTTCCAGCTCCTGCCAGTACCCTGGAGCAGGCTGAAGGTGTGGCAAGGGAGCAGGGAGAGCCACCCACTGCTACGGCTCCTGCTGGAGCTGTGGACCCAGGTGAAGCCGTGGCCACTGAGCAGGTAGAGCCATCCCCTGCTCTGGCTCCTGCCAGCACCCGGGCACAGGCTGAAGACGCAGCCTCGGACAAGAGACAGCCATCCCCTGCTCCGACTCCTGCCGGCGCTCTGGAGCCAGCTGAAGCCGTGGTCACAGACCAGGGAGAGACATCCCACACTACCTCTCCTGCTGGGGCTGTGGAGTCAGCTGAAGATGCAGCTGTCAAGCATGGAGATCCATTCCCTGTTCCGGCTCATGCTGGGACCCAGGAGTCGGCTGAAGTTGCGACCAGCGAGCACGGAGACCCCTCCAGTGCAACGGCTCCTGCTGGGGCTGTGGAGCCACCTGAAGACATGGCCAGGAAGTGGGGAAAGCCTTCTCCTGCTCCGGCTCCTGTCTGGTCCCTAGAGCTGGCTGAAGTGGCGGCCTTGGACCAGGGAGAGCCACCCCCTGTTGAGTCTCTTGCTAGGGCCCTGGAGCTGGCTGAAGATGCGGCCACAGAGCAGGCAGATCCATCACCTGCTCAGGTGACTGGCAGGGCACAGGAGCTGGTGGAAGCCGCGGCAGTGGATGAGGGAGAGCCATCCCCTGCTCTGGCTCCTGCTGGGGCTGTGGAGCTGGCTGAATATGTGGCCATGGACCAGGGAGAGCCATCCCCTGCTGCAGCTCCTGCCAGGGCCCTGGAGCAGCCAGAAGCGGTGGTCTTGGATGAAGGAGAGCCATCCATGCTACGCCTCCTGCTGGGGATGTGGAGCTGAGTGAATGCGTGGCCATGAAGCATGGAGAGCCATCCACTTCTCTGGCTCATGCAAGGGCCCTGGTGACAGTGGAAGGCATGATCAGGAAGCAGGGAGAGTCATGCCTGCTCTGGGTCCTGCTGGCGCTTGTGGAGCCAGCTGAAGCTGCAGCCTCAGACCAGGGAGAGCCATCCCCTGCTACGGCTCCTGCTGGGGCTGTGGAGTCAGCAGTAGCCTTGGCTGTGGATCAGGGACAGCCATCCCCTGCTCTGGCTCCTGCTTGGGCCCTGAAGCAGCCTGAAGCCATGGACTCAGACCAGGGAGGGACATACCCTGCTATGCCTCCTGCTGGGACTGTGGAGTCAGCTGAAGCCCTTGCCGCAGAGCAGGGAGAGTCAACCCCTGCTCTGGCTCCTGCAGGGACCCTGGCGCCTGCTGAAGTCTCTTCCGCGGAGCAGGGAGAGATATCCCCTGCTCCGACTCCTGCCAGGGCCCTGGAGCCTACTCCTGCCCAGCCCTTTGTGGAACCCTTCCCGTGCTAAGTCTGGGCAGGAGCTCCATGGGGTAGCGGCCCATGGGTTGACAGGCACTAGAGGGATTGATAGGTCTAGACACCTGAAGACATCCGTGGCAAGTAGGTGCTAGAATGACCCGCACCGCACAGATTGGGGCATGGGGAGGCCCTGAGAGGCACATGGCTGTCCAGGGGGACATCACTGGCAAGAAGGAGGAGCCAGGTCTGACCAGCTCTGCGTCCCCAACGCTGGCTTCTGACTCGAGCCAGGCCTCCTCGGGGGCGGTGGGATGGGCTGTGTTGGTGCAACTGTGGATGGCCATGGTGTTGGGATGGGGGGTGAGCAGTCAGCAGCCCAGGGGGCCCTTAGGGAGGTCTTGTGTGAGCAGGAAGCCTAGGGAAGGGGACCCCAGGAAATGACCTCACTGAGCCCAAGAGAAC
Organism: Equus asinus; assembly: GCF_041296235.1. Lineage (NCBI taxonomy): Eukaryota > Metazoa > Chordata > Mammalia > Perissodactyla > Equidae > Equus > Equus asinus. The sequence goes on from NW_027224846.1 coordinate 1,114,187, forward strand.
TTGGAACCCTGGTCTCTAGGCACCCAGCTCCTAGAGACAGCCCCCAACAGCTCACTTGTCTAGCACTTGTCTAGAAGGAGTGATGTGGATTAAGGCTGCCCCAGTTAGAGAAGCCCAAGGTGACCTGGCCTACACGCCAAACTATATGACCTGGTGGATTTTTATGGTATGAATTAGGGCTGCCCCAGGGAGAGAAGCCCAGGGCATCCTCACCTAGATGCCAATCTATATGACCAGATTCATGTCTAAAGTTATATGAGCGCACAATAACCAGAACCCATCTGCACTGAAATCTTTTAATGAATTTTACATCATCTTTTCTTTTTCCAGTAAAAATAAGTCATGTACCCATGACTTATAAATTTAGCACTAACCCTCAACTCCAGGCAGCAGCAGAAGCTCCGACTGGCCATGGGTCCTGTCCCCATGCAGCAGCAGCAGCAGCTCTTCAGTGCCCATGGGTCCTGTCCCCATGCCTGCAGCTCTTCACTGCCCATGGATCCTGTCCCCATGCTATTCTGTACTATTCTCTAAATAAAAGAGCACCGCTGCCAGACCTTGAGAGTCCAAAAAATCTTTCTTTCGACTCCTCGGCTCACTGACCCTGCATCAGAAGCACCGTGTTTTCGTGTTGTCTGCCCATCTGATGGGGCTGCAGCCTCAGCAGAGCCTGCAACGAGCGCCCAGGATGCAGATGCAGGCTCCTGTCCCACTTGAGATGTCTCTGGACGTTTGTGGGGAGGGACACAAAGGTAACACAGGGACGCCCAGGGTGGGCCAATCCAGGCCAGGCCACTTGGACAGCACTATGTCCCCTCCCTCTGTGTGTGTGTGTGTGTGTGCGCGTGTGTGTGTGTGTGTGTGTATGTGGAAGGGTGGTTTGAGTGGACCACTGCGAGGAGGAGCAGGCTGATGAGGGGTTAGAAGCCTGGTGGGCTGGTCCCATTGCCAACCCAGCTCATGGCTGATTGGGTGAGACATGGTGTGCCGGGCAGCACCGTCTGCCCGAGGTTTCTCCCGAGCCCCTGAGGTCTATCTGTTTCATCCCGGGGAGAATTCTGCGCAGACACAGGGTGGTGCCTGATCTGGGAGCATTAGGTGCAGAGGGCAGAAGAAAGAGCAGGGGCAGCTGAGCAGGGCTCTGATGCTTCTGGGCTGGCTGTTGGTCACTGTCTTTGCAGAGGTCCACTCGGGAGATGGGTGTGGAGCTGGTGGAAGGGGACACGGAGTCCATCTCCCCGAGGGAGGAGAAGCTGTGCAGGAACACTGGAGTGGCATGTGTGGGGAAAAGGCCGGCGTCTTCAGGGACTCTTCTAAAAACCTCAGAGCCATCACAGGACTCAGCACGTGTGTGGGGAGAACAATCCTTTTCAGCAGCTCCTGCAGAAGAGCAGGAGACAAGTGGGGCCTCACGCCGGAAGCAGGGAGAGCCAGCCCCTACTCAGGCTGGTGCAGGTGCCATGCAGCCGGCTGTCCTCGAACCAGCTGAGCATGGAGAGCCTTCCCCAGTTCCTGCTCCTGCCCTGGCTGTGAGCTTGCTGAAGATGAGGCCTCAGACCAGGGAGTGCCATCCCCTGCTATGACTCCTTCTTGGTCTGTGGAGCCCACTGAAGACGGGGCCTTGAATCAGGGAGAGCCATACCCTGCTTCGGCTCCTGCCAGGGCCCTGGGGCAGGCTGAAGTTGTCGCCAGGGAGCAGGGAGAGCCAACCCCTGCTCCAGCTCCTGCTGGACCCCTGCAGTGGTCTCAGGCCCCAGCGTTGGCCCTGGGAGAGCTCCCTCTCCAATCCCCGTCATCCCCAGCTCCTGACCCATCCCTTCCACCTTCTCCCTCACAACAACCTCCCTTCCTCTCCCTGGTTACCCTCTATGTATGTTTAGCATTTTTTTATTTTCGTGTTTATGTCTTTGTTTGGTGTTTATATAAATTTTGAAATTAATTGATTTCTGTTTGAAGAACTCTGCGTTTTCTCCTTTTCAATTGTACAATTCCTGAGCGTTAAGTACAGTCACAACGCTCGGCCTTCATCACCACTGTCCAGTTCCTGAACATTCCCTCCACCACAAGGAAACCCTGTTCCAAAAACGCTCATCCCCCATTCCTCCCTCGCTCCCTGACAACCCCTATTCTGTGTTCTGGCAGGTTTTTGTAAATCTTTTCTGTATGTTTCCTATCAGTGGAATCATGCAATAAGTGGCCATCCTAGTCTGCTTCCATATTTTCAGAAGCACTGATCGAATTTTCATTTCTCTTTCTACTTGAATAGCATTTTTGCTAGCCTATAGGAGAGTCCCAATGGATTATGGAGTAGATGCTTAAAATGTAGCCCTTTTGGTAAACATGTGCATTAAGTCAGGCTACAGACCACTCTTCTAAGTGGGACACCAGAGCCCCAAGCCACACAGGAAATGCCTGGCTCTTCCCGTGGCCAAAACAAAAACAAGAAAAATGGAGAGAGCTGGAAAGACAAACCACAAACTGGAAAGCATTCCTCCTAAACCAAGATCAGAGAAAGGTGAAACCTCTCACTGCAACAAAAAACTCTTGAAAGTCATTGTTTTAAAAGGGACAGAGAGCAAACACATGCAATTCCCCGAGAGGCGAGACATAGGGACAGCATATGCCAGAGACGCTCGACCTCCCCCATGAGGACACGTGCAAACGTAAACACTGTGGAGACAGCATTGGTCACCACCAAACTGGAGGGTTCTGGTCTGGTGGCAACCAGCCCTGGCGAGAATTTGGGGAAGCAGAGGCCCCCGCAGATCCCTGGAGAGCAGGGGGAAAGGACACTGCTCTCTGGGAGAACAGCCTGCAGGACCCATCCAAGTTCCCCGGGATCCCACCTTTGCTGGCAGTGCGAATGCCAGGAGTGTGGCCCACAGGAAGTCTTGTACAGTGTGCGCGCAAGTGTGCACATGTGTGTGTGCACTTGTGGGTGTCAGGCAGGGAGGATTCCACGGCGTGTGCTCTTCCAGAGCCTGATCTGCCCAGGGTCGACACTGCCTGTCAGTCCTCTTCCTCTTGGTACTGTCTGTGGCGCAGCATCAGAGCTTTTGCAGTGCCCCAGCATGGAATACGGGCCGTCCCCAATTTTTCACTCTGAATCCTGCTGAAGGGAACATCTGCTTCCATGAAGCTCTATTTAGGACAGAATCCACGATGTTGAATTTATGCATCAAACTCTGTTCAGTTTGTAAGGTATTGGCCACAGTTTCCAACATCAGAGGCCTCTTTGAGCCTTGTTTGGGAAAGTAGGGGCACAGACACCCTGGGGCTGAGACCTCATGGACGGAGGGAGGAGCAGGAGCTGGGTGTGGGGGTGAGCAAGGTACCTGAGAGTGATCTCCCTGGTGGAAATTGTCCTTTCCTGCAGCCCCACACCTGGCCCCACCCAGGATGCAGGTGTCACGGGCTAGTTCTAGAGCTGGTGCTGCAGCTGGCTTTAGTCCAAAAGATTCCTCTGATCCCAGAACTGGCACCTGAGCTGAAGCTGGAGCTGGCTCAACCTCTGGGGTGGATGCACGAGCCGGTGTTGGAGTTGGCTCTAGCTCCATAGCTGGCACTGGCTCTAGCTCTGGAAGAGGTGTTCCACTCAATCTACCTTCAGACATAGTGTAGTCTGGCTGTGCGCGGGATATAGGTCTTGAGCTGGCTGTAACTCTGGCACTACAGCTCCTGCTGGAGCTCTTGCTGTTTTTGGCTCTGACTCTGGGGCTGGCTGTGGATCTAGTTCTGAATCTGACACTGAAGCTTGTGCTGACTCCTGAGGGGTGCTGGAGTGGCTTGAGCTGTGGATCTGCTACCAGAGCCCGATGCAGCTAGAGCGCTAGTGTTACAGCTGGTGCTAGAGTTAGTGATGGATCTAGCTGTGAAACAGGTGGTGGACTTGTTGCTGGTGTGATAGCTGGTGCTGGAGTTGGCTTTGTCTGTAGAGGCTCCTGGTTCTCATTCTGAAGCTGGCTTGATCTCTTAAGCTGGTGCTTGAGCTGGCTCTGGCTTTGGAGTTGGCACTGACTCTTGTTCTGGTCCTACATCTGGTTCTTGTGGTTTAGCTGTATTGCCCGTCCTAGCTCTAGCTTTGTAGCTGGGACTAAAACTGGTGGTGGAGCTGTTTGTAGCTCTGGCCCTGGAATTGGAATCAGGGCAGATTCTGGCACTGGGACATATACAGGCTGTGGCATAGCAGTTGAGCATAGAGCTGCCTCTGTCTCTATGAAATTGGTGTTAGAGCTGCTACCACAGCCTGCTCTAGCACTGATGTTGGGGCTAGAGCTGTTGCTGGAGCTGGTTCTTTCTCTGGAGCTGGCACTGGCTGTAAGTCTACTACTAGGAGCCAAGCCTGCTCCCACTCTGGAGCTGGGGCAAGAGCTGGCACTTGTGGGGGCTCTAGCTCTGAAGCTGGGTCTAGAACTGTTGATGAAGCAGCCTCTAGCTCTGTACTTAGTGCTGACTCTAGCTCTGGACTGGGTGCCAGGAATGGCTCTAATTCTGGAGCCAATGCTAGAGCTGGTGCTGGAGCTGGCTCTTCCTTGGAACCTTGAACTGGCTCGAAGCTGGATCAAGCTGGTTCTCACTCTAAAGGGAGCACTGGGACTATTCCCATGGCTGACCCAGGACGTGGGGGCAGAGCTTCCTCTATCTGTGGAGCGGTGCTATAGCTACTGTTCAAGCATGCTCTAGTTCATGGGAGAACACCAGCTCTGACCCAGCAACTAGCACTGGAGCTGAAGGTGGAGCTGGCTATATCTCAGGAGTTGATGTAAGTGTTGGATCTGGAGTTGGCTCCAGCTGTGGACCTGGCTCAAACCCCGGTGCTGAAGCTATTGGTAGAGCTCGTGTTGCAGGCACCTCTGGCTGTGGAGCTGGTGCTTCCTCTAATTCTGGAGCTAGTAATAGAACCGGCTCTAGCAGAGGATTGAGTGCTGAAACTGGTGCTCCAAGTGGCTGTGAGTCTGGAGCTTTGGTTGGAGCTGGCTCTGAAGACCACTGAAGTACTCGACCTTCTGCTGGAGCTCATGTGAAATTTGGCTCTGGTTTTGGACCTTGTGCTGGAGTAGGCTCCAGCTCTGGAGCTGGCACTGGGGCTTTCTCCAGCTTAGAATTGGGTGCTGGAGCTAGTTCTGGTGCTGAAACTAGCTCTAGAGAAGGCTCTCACGCTACAGCTACCTGGAGTCCTAGTGTGTTGCCAGAGCCGGTACTGGGGTAGGCTCCAGTTCAGTTCCTGTCATGATCTGTTCCTCTGGAATTTATGTTGGGTCTGATTCAAACTCTAGAGCTGGTGTTAGGGTTGGTGCTGGAGCTGACTCATAGGTTGATAATAGAGTTCCTCTCTCTCTGCAGTTGGTGACAGAGTCAGTGATGAAGCTGGTTCTAGCTTTGGAGCTGGTGCTAGAGCTAGTTCTGGAGCTGCTTGTAGTTCCAGGGCTTTGACATGAGCATCTCGTGTTGGAAGTAGTTCTAGCTGTGAGCTCATACTAGATTTGCTGATAGCGCTGGCACTAAATCTGGGAGTGGCACTGGAGCTCCAGCTCGGGAACTGCTGCAAGAGCTGGTGCTAGAGTTTGCTGTGTGTCTGCCTAGCTTTTCGGCTTGTGCCAGAACCGGCTCTAAGTCCAGATTTGGCACTAGAGCTGGTGCGAGATCTAGCACTCACGGTGTTGCTAGCTTTGGAGCTGGTGGTCATGCTGGTTCAGGAGCTGGCACTAGCTCTGGAGCTTGTTTCAGAGCTGGCGCTGGTGCTGCAAGAGGATAAAAGTTCACCAAGATGACTGCCTTTCCAGAACCACAAAACATCTTACTGCCTCCAGAGAAGCCCCAGCCCTAGAACCCCACTGCAGGAAACCTTCCAGGACTGTAGACTGTGTGTGTGTATCAAATACTATTCTGTTCTTCTCTTCCTTATCTTCTTAGCATGTAACATGACATGTAACAAAATAATTATCAATAATAGCTAACTTCACATAATAATATTCAAGTGGTTGAACAGCAAGGAAAAGAGTGAACTCACCCAAGGACTTTGCATCTGCCTTGGGGACAATATTTGTGTGTTTTGGGTTGTACGCAGGAGAGGTGGACCACGGCAGGAGGAAGAATGACCTTCTTCCTGTCTTTACTGGGAGATTAATACAGCTAAAGGAGATGTGAGTGGGTGCCACGTTGAGGGAGCGTGGGCTGTGATGGTCAGCCTGAGGTGTCAACCTGACCAGGCCACAGTGTGCAGCTGTTTAATCAAACTGGACATTTAGTCACATGTTGCCGTGAAGGCGTTTTGCCGACGAGGTTAACAGGTGCAATTAGTCAACTTTAAGGAAAGGAGATGACTGTCAACAGTGCGGGTGGGCCTCATCAGCTGAAGGCTTTCAGAGCAAAACCTGACGTTTCCCAAAGAAGAAAATCTGCCTCTAGACCACAGCATCTAGACACCAGAGGTGCTTCTAGTCTGCAAGCCTGGCCTGCAGACTTTGGACTCACCAGCCCACATGCTCACACAGGCCAGTATATTAAAGTCAGTCTCTCTCTCCACATGCCTATACACACATCTGTGTATGTGTGCACGTGCACGTGGGTGTGTATCCTGCTGCTTGTTTTCAGGAGAACCCTGTAAAATGCAACGCTGAAGTCCCTCTGTCCTTCCCTTTTCCACTTCAGAATCCCTGTCATTCGAGGGCCTTAGAAACTCAGCACCATAGGAAGTTTGAAGAAGAAGTGTCTGTCCACTCCAGACCTTGTACTGCATGTCGGGCGATCCCAGCACCACCGGGGAATTCTGAGAAAAGCCCGGCTGAGCCTTTCCTGGCTGAAGACACACAAAGGACCCCAAGGCACCTTACCTGCAACAGGCCAAAACGAGGAACAGAAAGCTCACCCTCCTGAGGGCCACCCGACAACATGGTCAGCACCCAGACTCCTGCAAGAGAAAAGCGATATATGAGGCCTCAGAAAATAAACCCAAAGCAGGATTTTCAGAATGCGGACTTCCACGCCAGAAAGTGATATCGACCCTGATATCAGTTTCCCCACATTAAACCCAGCATATATGGGGTTAAAACCAAAACACTCATGCCCTGCTTACTCTCTGGCTTCCTGGCTCCAGAATCTACTATCCTCCATGCAGACAGACACCATCAAGGACAAGCACCTGGATTATCTCCTCCCACAAAGAGATACAGGCTGGTGGGAAAGCTGCTGACCAGCAAGGTCATGAGCTCCCTCATCTCTGAAAGTAGTCTCAAGGCCAAAGACAGGCTGGTGGGAAAGCTCCGACCAGCAAGGCCATATGCTCCCCCTCCCCTACCCAAAACCCCAAATAAAAACCCTTCCTTTTAGCTTTGCGGGGAGTTTTGGGATTTGAGCATTAGCTGCCCTCTCTCCTTGCTCAGTGCTGTGCAAAAATAAAATTCCTACTTTCTTCCACCACACCCAGGTCAGAGATTGGCTTGCTGTGCAACGGGTGAGTGACCTCACTTCAGGTTCAGTAACAGAAGGGCTGTCAAGAATATGTCACCTTTCCTTTAACACCCTTCCTGGGGAAGTCAAGCTTTTGCCTATCTGTTGTGACCCTTTAGCACTCACAGTTGATACATGCTCCTTCCTGAACAGTCCTCTCCTTTCGTGCTAAATGTTTCCAATCTACAGTCAGTCAAGAGAAGAAAAATGATGGCCTGTACATGCCAGAGGGAGCCAGCGCCCTCGGAAATCATCATGAGCATGTGAATTTCTGCCATCACTTGTGTGGAGCGGCGGCTGCCCCCAGCTACACAGCAGCCAGGGCAAGGATAACTGGGGTAAGAGGTCTAGACAACTCCTTCGACAGCTTTCAGCAAAGATTTGCTGCGTGGATTCTGATTTGCTTCCAGAGAGGTCTGTGTGTTTGTGTGAGGGAGAGAGATAGAGGAATAGGGCAGGGAAGACGATTTCATGGTTTGAAAGCTGCTGGGAAAGCTGATTCCCACTAAGTGCAGAAAAGCCATTGGACAAAATCCAACGCCCTTTGTGATAAAAACACTCAGGACACTAGAAACTCAAGGCAACTCCCTGACACTGGGAAAGGGCATCTGTGAACAAGACAGAGCTCACAGACATCGTACTTCATGGGGAGAGACTGGAAGCCTTGTCCCTGACCTCAGGACAAGGTGAGCAAGGGCCACTCCCATCAATTCTATTTTACATTTACCAGAGGCTTTAGCCATGTCACATAGGCAAGAAAATGAAATAAAAGGCATCCAGATTGGACGGAGTGAAGTAAAACTCTCTCTATTTGCAAATGACATGACCATGTATACAGGAAATCAGAGAAAACACGGAAAAAGTTTTGGACCGAATAAACGACTTTAGCAAGATGGCAGGATACAAGATCAGAAAAACAAAACAAAACAACCACCTATCTATGGAACTACAAGTTGGTGCAGCCACCATGGAAAATAGGATGGAGTTTCCTCTAAAGATTAAAAATAGAACCACCATACGATCCAGTAATTCCACTTCTGGGTATTTACCCAAAGCAAACAGAAACACTCCTGCAGAGATGTCTGCCCCCCATGTTCACTGCAGCATGATTCACAGGAGCCCAGACACAGAAGCAACCCACATGTCTGAGCTATAGATGCAGAGAACAGGTTGTCAGCTGCCAGGGGGAAGGGGTGGTGGGTGGGCAAAGGGGGAAAGGAGTCAAAAGATACAAATTCCCTGTTCTAAAATGAAGAAGTCCTGAGGACCTAATGTGTATCATGGTGACTAGAGTTAGCAATAATATATTATCTATTGGAAAGTTGCTAAGAGAGTCGATGTTAAAAATTCTCAAGACACAAAAAAAATTTTGTAACTATATGAGGTTGAAACAGCACAGAAAACATTGTCCATCTTAAACTAGTTTTTCTCCGTTAACACAGGTTGTTGATTAATCAATCCTGGTGCTCAACAGCAGAGACAGCACTGTGCACGTGCCAGGCAGGAACCCACGGCTCCAGGTGGTCCCCGGAGACAAGAATCATCAGAAACGCTGCCACCGGAAGCAAGCAGTCCTTCAATAAGGACAATCTGGATTCCAGCAGCCCAAGTAGCTTGACTACCGATTGTAGGCTAGCCAGACAGCCCACATGGGCCCAGCAACTGCTTAGGGGTCCACAAGTGCTGAAATGTCACCCCAAATCTGCATCGGGGAGACAGATTGGAGAGATTTGCTTCCTGTCACCTTGTGGGCTGACCTTGCAATAAAGCTCTTATTTTCTCAAAAGCCAGGACCGTAGTCCTGGCTTCTATGCGCATCAGGCAGCAAGCCCTTATTCAGTAACAAGGCGATGGACTCAAACTAGACTCACGGCGGTAAGATTTGGGAATATACACATATATGGAATCATTATATTTTACACCTGAAACTAATATAATATCTCAATTAAAAAGTCAATTGTATTTCTCTACGTTAGCAATGAAAAACTGACAATGAAAGCAAGAAAATAGGTTAATTTACAATAGCATCCAAAACGATAAAATACTTAGTAATATATCTAGCTTAAGAAGTAGAAGACTTGTACAACAAAGGCTCCAAAACATATTTGAAAGCAATTAAAAAGGGCCAAAACACATGAAAAGACTGCCCATATTCATGGATCAGAAGACCTTATACTATGAAGATGGCAATACTGAACGGAGAGAACTGCACAGTCAATGCAATCTCAAGCAAAATCTCAGCAGCCTCTTTTGCAGTAACTGACAAGCCAATGCTGAAATTCACAGAGAAATGCAAGGGAGCCAGAGGAGCCAAAGCAACCTCGAAGAAGAACAGCATGGAGGGCTCACACTTCCCGACTTTAAAACTCATTGTGAAGCTGCAATAATGAAGACGGTGTGGTACCCACAGAACAAGAGACACACAGATAATGGAACAGAACTGAAAGCCCAGAAATAAATGTGCATGTTTAGAGTCAGTTGAGTTTTGATGAGAGACGAGACAGTTCAAAAGGGAAAGAATAGTTTTTCAACAAATGGGATGGAGACAACTGGATATTTACATGCACAGGAGGAAGTCGGACTCCTTCCTCAGAGCACTTCCAGAGATGGCCTCACAGAGATCCAACACCACATAGGAGGCAGAACTACACTACTCCTACAGGAAAACACATGGGATCACAACTTCCGACCTGGAGTTAGGCAATCGTTTCCCAGGGATGACACCAAAAGCACTAGCATAAAAAATAAAAGAAAGAAATTGCACCTCAGCAAAATTCAAAATACGTGTGTCTCAAACCAGAGTATCAAGAAGGCGAGAAGACAACCTGCCGAATGGGACAACACGCCAGCGAATCACAAGTATAATAAGAGACCTGCATGTAGAAAACATATTGAACACTTAAAAGTCAGTAATAAAGAAACTAATAACTCAACTTAAAAATGGGGAAAGGAGCTAAACAGACATTTCTCCAAAGAAGATATGCAAGAGGACAAAAAGCACAGGCAAAATGCTCAACATCCTTATTCAGAAGGGAAAAGCAAATCAAAGCCACAATCAAGATATCACCACCCAGCCACTAGGATGGTGGTAATTTAAAAGTAGATAGTAAGAAATGTCGACAAGGATGAGCAGAAATTGGAATCCTCATACATTGCTGGCAGAAATAAAACATGGCGCAACCCTTTGGAAAACAGCCCCACAGCTCTTCAAAATTGAGTTGTAGTTTCCATACGATGCTGCAGTTCCACTCCCAGGTGTGTACCCAAGAGAAATGGAAACATATGAAAAGTTTGAACATGAATGTTCATAGCACCAGGATTCACAAGAGCCAAAAGGTGGAAACAACCCAAATGTCCCTCCACTGGTGACTGGATAAACAAAACATTTTATATCTAGACAACAGAAAATTATTTGGCAGAAAACAGAATCAATTACTGATATGTGTTATAAATGCGGATGAACTTTGAAACCATCCTATATTAAAGGAGCCATCAAAAGACACATATTTTATGATCCCGTGTCTATGAAATGTCCGAGATAGACAGAGAGAGAGAAAGAGTAGATGAGTGGTTGCCTAGGGCCATGGGGATGGGGGAATGGAGAGTGACTTCTCATGGGTACAGGGTCTCATTTCGAGGGGATGAACATGTTCTACTATTGTGCTGATGGTTGCACAACTCTGTGAATATCCCACAAACCACTGACTTGTACACTGAAAATGGGTGGATTACATGGCATGGCAGTTATATGTCAACAAATCTGTTTTAAAAAAGAAAAAGAAGAGTAATTTTCTCTTAACTTTGGGATGTGCCTTTGTCCCATGATAAGTAGGACGAGGCACTGGCTACAGCCGAGTCCCAACCAATCCAAAGGATGTGGGTCACAGCCCCACAAAGCCCACCCCCAGGGAAAAGGGCAAGACATCCTCTGAAGGAAAGGATGGGGGATGCTGACCACAGGAAGAGGGGTGCAGACTTGCTCCAGCCAGCAGCATGGGCAGCAGCAGCCCTAACCCGACCCTTCACACTAAAGAAATTTTGCCTTGAATTTATGCCTCGATCTTCCCAAGGGAAAGCAGGTGCACCTTAAGGCATCACTCTCAGCAAGAGGGTAGCTGGCAGAGGACAGAGTGGAAATTTTATCTTTTGATTTTCAAAGCAGCTGTTCCATGTGGGAAACACATCCAAAGGGAGAAAACGTGAGTGCGTATGCTGTAACATTCTCTCTAATTCGATCAGACCAAGACACGGAGGTTTCCTTAGAAACTTGACCAGAACAGAGCTGGAGACGGGATTTTAAACAACAGGACTTGGAACTAGTGAACATGATTGACTCATTGGTGTGATATTCAAGGACCCACCAGGGAGAACACAGATCCTGCTGAAAGATGAATGAAAGTGCCCAGGGCATCAATGAACTCTGGTGAGAAGGAAGGAGCAGGACCTGTGCAGTGAGCACGGAAATGGGAACTTTCCATGACACACAGGCTGTGAGCGAGTTTCACTGGAACCACTTAGCTGAGAGCTCGGCCTCTCTCGTCTGTCTGTTTACCAGTTTAGACCCTCAAGGGGAAAAAACTATTTGTGTCCCCTGTTTCCTGGCTTCAGGAACATTTGCTAACTTAAGGCATCAGCTGTCAGAGCTGCAGGAACTTCTGGAAACCACTTAGGCCCTCCAGCCGAGCCCGATGTTACAGATGAGGAAACTGAGATGGAGGGAGGCTCCAAGGACACACTGGGAGTGTCTCTGACAGCTGGTCCAGAGCCAGTCTCCCTGGTGAGACATGAAAATCTCTGCTCCCTGTGCCAGGAGTGGGCTGATCGTTAGAACAAGACATTTTCGAAGAAAGCTGCCTGTTTACCATCAAGTGACCCCCAAACAAAACTTGAAAGATACCAGTAATTGTTCACATCATTTTAAAGAAACAAAGGGTGGTGCTTTCTTTTTTCCAAAGGGTAAAATATAGGATCATTTTCGTTGTTTCCCCAATGCAGAAATGAAACAGTCTACTGGACAGGAGACAACTCTAGGGCGAGTTGCCATTTTCAGTTTATCCCCACAGACGTTTGAACCCAATGGCTCAAGTCCTGACCCCTTTCTCCCTATAGTCCCTCACAGTAAACGCATCAACTCATCATAAATGAGCCGAAACACATTTGTCTCCTTGGCCAGGTAGCATCAACCTTCAGGACAGGTGTGCTCCTGCCACCAGGTTCCCATCCCTCCAAACAGGGCCTGGCACAGGGGTGGCAGCATGGTGCCGCCTTTGGTGGCAGGCAGCAGCTCTCTCACCTGTGGGCTCACCAGGCCAGGGCCGTGTCCTTCACCGAGGTGATGGAAGTCTCCTGCTGTCCCCGCAGACGCGAACGAGCAGCCCTTGGTGACAAAGGACCGGGACAAGGAGCAAAGGGCCCCGTTCCCTGCGTCTGGCCCAGAGGGCGAACCACAGGCGGGTCTCCGGGCTCAGAGGCCTTCTCTGCGGCTCCGGAGCCTCTTCTGCCGGCCTCTGGGCGCCGGCTGCCCCCAGACACGGGGCCGAGGCTTCTGAGGGGACAGGGCCCCACTCTCTGCCCCTCGCGCCGTGCCCACGGCCCGGCCCACCGGGACCCAGGACCTCTCTGCACACCCCACCCAACTAGGCCACGGAGCAGACAGTGGGGCCGGAACCCTCAGGAACGGCCCTGTGGGTGCCGTTGGCGGTGCGCGAGCCCGAGGAGGGCGGTCACGGGCATGCGCTTACCTTGGCCGGGTGCGCGCTGGGCCAGGAAAGGAGCCCGGCTGACCCCCGGGGCCGCCCGCGTCCTCTGCTGGAGGGAGGCCCTGCGGCTCTGAGCGCGTCCCCATCACACCCCGCGGGGAGAGACCGGCCATTGCCACAGCAAGCTGGCCTGCTGCAGCCCCACGACCCGCCCCTCAGGGGATGGTGGGGAAACAGAGGCCAGGGGAGGCAGGGACTGGCCCGGCCCATGAGCCTGGCAGAGGCCAGAGGAGAAGAAATACAGGCTCCTCCCCTTTGCATCCCGGCGTATGTGTCTCCATTCACTGGTTTATGGTTTATTCCTCCACTCATTCACTCATGCCCTCACTCACTCACTCACTCATTCTTCCAGATATTCAGTCATTCATGGCTCACTCACTCATTCAATCATACATCATTCATTCACACATTCACTCATGCCTTCACTCACTCATTTATCCAGTCATTCATTCATTCATGCCTTCACTCATCATCCATTCATTCGTTCAGGTAGGAATTCATTCTTTTAATCATTCAGCCAGTAGCCTCTAGTCCCCGCTTGTGTGCCCAGCACTGTAACTTCACCAGGGAGCAAAACCCAATATGGTTCCTGCCCACGCGGAGCTCAGGTTTTTTGTGTGACACGAAGAAAACATCCGAGAAATCCCATGCTGGGCGCTCGCATCTTGGGTGACCCTTGATCCCATGTACAGGACAAGAGCCCATTACCACGTTTCCTACAGGCTGCAGGCAAAGGCGGGCCCTGAGGGCAGCCATGGCTCAGGGAGGCCTGAGGGAGATGCCCCATGGGGGCTGAGGGTCTCTGGGCTCAGGGTGAGGAGGCAGGTGGCGCAGGGAGGGAAACGGGGCTCCTGGGCCAGGCTGCTGAGAGGCGGGGTGAGTGGCCACCTGGAGCCGCCACGTGGACTCTGAGCTTGTGTCTTTGCCTCTGTGCCTCTCCCTGGTGAGAAAAGCTCAAACCGTCTACAGCACCCAAGGAGAGGAGAGACAGGGACAGCGGGAGCCCTGGCCACCACTTCCCCTCACCCCAGTTAGAGAAATCTGCTCTGGCTCCACCATCGGCCTGGGCTCCCCTGGTTCCCACGAACCCCCTTCTCCCTCAGCCCCAGTCCTCACCCACAGAGAGTTTGGCAGGGCCAGCTCTGCACCTCCTTCCTCCACGGGGGTCTCTGAAGTCCCCCAAGACGTGCTGCCCATGCCACCGCCCTCAGCCTAGGCACTCATCCGAGCTGGAGAGGTGTGCACACCTCAACTCTCAAGTGTCAGGGGTCCAGAGTCCCACAAGCACCAGCAGGCTCCCCTCCCACCCTCTGCAGGCCACAGGCCCCTGGTGGAAGAGAGGGAGCCAGGGAACTCACAGATGCCCACTGTGGCCTCCCCACTGGGCAGCATGGCCTCGGGGACCAGTGTGGTGTCCAGAAGAAGATGCAGGGTCTGGTGGGGCTCGGCCCCTCTGAGGTGACAGAGGAGGCCATGGAGGTCAGCAGAGAAGGCTCTGGGGAGACAGGAAAGTCATGGCCCCCACCCCAAGCTGAGGTCACCATTTGCTGATCACCAAAGAGGATCCTGCCCACCCACCACTGGCCCCTCCTGGCAGCATCTCCCAGGCTGACCTTTAGGACCGCATGGCCACCCTGGGCCACCTTTCTGGATGTGGAGACACTGGGTCTGGATGTGGGGACATGTAGGGCCCTTCCCAGCCCCAGCTAAGAGAGGGGACCTTGGGGAGCTCGCAGATGAGAGCAGAGCACTCCAGCCCCGGGACTGAGGAAGTTTTGATGCCACTCTGTGAGTGGACACTGGGCAGAGGTTGGAAGGAAACACACCAATATATCTGTGCCCACTGTAAGCCGGGCAGGGGGCAGCCGGGCACCACTGTCACAGTCACGGGTTGGCTTAGTGAGCGGAGCTTGGGACAGGATTATGGGGACTCCCAGCAGGGGGAAGACATGGGCTTTGGCTTTTCAGCTTTCCTCGACGCTATGCTGAGCGAGGGGCCGGAGCCCTCCCTCCATCCAGAGAGGCTGCCTGGGAGGGGAGCCCAGCAGGGTTGTGGCCAGCGTCAGCCCCACAGAGGGCAGGCTGGGGAAGAGTGGCCGGGGCTGTCCTGAGGGCAGTGGAGCCCTGGTGGAGCCGGACACCCTTTCCTACGTCTCAGAGGTCAGCTAGCTTTTTGCTTTGTTTTGTTCTCAAACTAGAGGCAGCAAAAGGACAAGCTTAATTGTCTCTCATCCCCTTTCCATACCTTCAGCATCCATATCCACACCCTCCTAGGAAGCCTGCTCTCTTGGAAGGAAAGGTGGGGGCTGGGGGCTGAGGCAGCCTCTGTCCTTGAGGCTGATGCACCAGGAGTGGCCTGGAGAGGAGGCAGAAGCCTGTGGCCTGGCCCCTGGCATCTGTTGGCTGCCTGGTGGTGAGGGAGTTTGTGGCTCTCAGTTCAAGGAGGGGGAGGCTATGAAAGTCAGAGGTAGAGGGCGGCCACTGCCCTGCAGTCAGAACAGTGCTGTGGGCATGGCCACTCATGTGTTTATACATACACACGGAAGCGTGAGCGTGTGCTGTGCCCTCCACATTAGTGTGTGTGTGAGTACATGCGTGGAGAGCCCAAATCTGAGCTCATTCAGTATGTTGAGGCCTCGGCAGCGTTCTCAGCTGTGGGGCACATGTGGAGGTGATGGGGAGGGCGGTCCTCGCAGGCAGCACTTCCCCACCCTACTTGACTTTGGAACCCTGCTCTGTGAAGGGGGCAGAGGTGTCCCCAGCTGGGGTCTGCTGTGCTCTCCAGAGGACTGGCAGTCCATGCAGCCCACCCACATGGCTTGACATGCTGAGCTGGCTCTTCAGAAGCATCCAGTCCTGAGGACACTGTTCACAAGGAGAGGTTTTGGGTGCTGGTGCCCCCTCTCATGCCTGACGAGGGTCCAGCAAAGTTGGAGATTGCCCCCTGGCCGTGGGTGATGAAAAACAGGCCAAATTCAGGTCCCAAGTGACAGGCCAAGCCCAATGTGTTTTCATGTCAACTGCCTCAGTTTACCTAGTCAGAAAATGGTCCAGAAAACACCGAGCACGGGTGGCTCCAAAACCGGGGGAAAGATGGGCTAACCACAGAATCGCCTTCCTCTCCCTCTGTGCAAAACTCACTTCTGCTATCCTGAGATGGGAGTCAGTGGATGCTGGATGCACAGTGGGGCTCTCAGAGGCTTCTGCCCTGCCCAGGGCCTTGTCTTGGTGGTCTGGCCCTCACCTGGCATGCCCCGTGTCACCAGCAGTAGCAGTGGCACTCACACCTGTCCTAACGTCTGGACAGGGGAGAAGTGGGCAGCCTTCCATCTTGGAAGGGCCCTCATGCTTTCTTTCTTTCTCAAAGAAACACAAAACCCTCGAGATTCGTGTAGCGTATGACAGACTGAAGAAAGCACCTAATGACCCCCAAAAAAGACAGTACATTTTGCACTGCGTAAAGTGTTAATCAAGATGGAGAAAAAGTCACGTTGGCCGAGGGCTGCCTGATGTTGTGCTGATCCTGGGCCACATCTCAGCTCTAACCTTCTCCAGTCCAGGGTGGGGGGAACACGGGCCTGGGGCTGGGAGGAAGGCTGAAGAAGCCTTTCAGTGTGGCACCCAGCATCCGAGAGGGGACACATCCCCAGAACGAGAGGAGCTGTGTCAGTTACCTGAGGCTGCATAACAAGTTCCACCAAACTTAACAGCTTAAAATGATTATTCACGTGTCACGGTTTCTGTGGGTTCAGAATCCATGAGCAGTGGGAGGAGATCTGGCTCAGAGGCCCTCACGAGGCTGCAGGCATCTGAAGTCTGGGCTGGGACCAGAGGATCTCCTTCCAAGGTGGTCTCTCCAAAGGGCTGGCAAGTTGGAACTGGCTGTTGGCAGGAAATCTGTTCCTCTCCACGGAGGTCTCCCCATGTGGCTGTTGGGTGTCCTCAGATTATGGTGCCTGGCTCCCTCCAGAGCAAGGGACAATGTGGGAACCAAAAGGACATTTTACTCCCCTAACCTCAGAATTCAGGCAGCATCACATTCACCACACTCCAGCATCGTACCGCCCAGCTCTGGTTGGACATGGGAGACCACACAAGGGTGTGAAACCAAAAGTCAAGGTAATCGGGGGCCATCTGTCAGACTGACTCCTATGCCCACCATTCCTCCCAAACCTCTGGCGGAGGCGGGCCTGGGAGTCAGGGGCCTGTGGAACAGGACAGGGCCTTGCTGGTGGCAGGGGGAGGATGAGGATCTGGATCCCTCACCACGGGGCCTCTTTCCCTGTCCTGGAGCCCTGCTGTGGACGTCACAGCCTCAGGAAGGTTCCTTGGTGGTAGAAGGCCAGGAGCTGATGCCTCCAGATGAGATGCCCTGGGCACAGGAGGGAGGCCCCCATGCCCAGGGTCCCGCCCACAAGTGCTCTGGCTTTTGGCACCTGCCATTTGGCGGGTGGACACTAGGGCTGCGCAGGCAGGACAGTGGTCCTGGACCTTGGACACCCTTCACTGCCCCTCTCTGATGTTCTCTGTGGAGGGCAGGTGTGAGCAGGGCAGGCTGAAGACCCGGGTCTGCACATTCCCACCAACCTCCATCCCCACCCCCCGCACCCCTGCCTGCAGGAAAAGAGGCCCTGGAGGTAGAAGGGAGTGACAGTGGGGGCTGAGGCTCTCTCTCACCACCCTGAGCCCAAGAAACTTCTGGGTGCTGTGAATGCTTTTCTTTTTGGGGTCTGCACACTAAACACCCCCTCAGTCCTTCAGATACCACATTGGAGCCAGGATGTCCACGGGGACTCTTGATGGTCCCCCAATTCTCAAAACGGTTACAAGGCCTCCAGGTCCTGACCTCTCTTTCCCACCACTCACTGACAGTCACAGTCACTCGGGCGGTGCTGGGCCTTGCACCAGGTGCTAGGGACCCAGATGAACCTGCCATGGTGCCTGCCTCTGAGTTGCTCTGGAAGGTGTGAAGACACAGAAAGGAGCTATCCCAGGGAGTGCAGTGCCAGGCTAGACCACAAGGGGATGCTGCTCCAAGGGGAGGGAATGACCACTGTCTGGGAGTAGGGGGCCCACCAAGAAGCCAGGACACTAGGGTTGAGCTTGGTAAGATGGGGACCAAGCAGAGGGAAGAGCAAAGGCACAGAGGGCCAGAGGGAAGCTTGGCTGGAATGGAGAAGTGGGCTGGGGGAGGGAGGAGAGGATGGGGCAGGTCGCGGATGAGGCTGAAAGGCAAGGTGGGTGCTGAGGCTGGCCAGGGCCCTCACCCTCCTACAGGCATGGGGAGCCACTGAGGACCTTCGCACAGGGGACCAAGCTTAGCATCTGAATGGCGGGTGTGGATTCTGAACAGGGCTGCAAGAAGGAGGAAGGGGGACAGGCAGTGCAGGGATCCTGGCCTCACTTCTCAGGAGAGCTGCCCATGGCTGGTCAAGCATCTTCCCAGTGCCAAGCCGGGATGGCAGGGACAGTGGTGGATGTGGGGGACTGGTGGGTATCTAGCCAGGCCTGAGAGCAATGACCATGCCCCTCCTCCAACAGGGGTCTGATCCAAATTTGTATTTTGATGTTGTCGGTTTGATTAATCTTAACTATTACAGCTTTGGCTTTCTGAGTCTTGTTTGGGAAGACAGCCTATTCTCCATGCTAGAAAGATGTCCTATAATGTCGGTGACCACTTCATCTAATCCTTTTATTCTTTCTATTTAGATTTGGAGAGGACTTTTAGGAGTGGTAGGAGAACAGATGGTATATTGATTGATATCTTGCCAAACAAATATCTGATTCCCTCCAATAATTTATTAGTTATTAAGAGACATTATGGGCGGGCCCGTGGCTGAGTGGTTGGGTTCACACGCTCCACTTCGGGGGCCCAGGGTTTCGCTGGTTCGGATCCTCAGCGCGGACATGGCACCACTCATCGGGCCACACTGAGGTGGGTCCCACATGCCACAACTGGGAGCACCTACAACTAAAATATGCAGCTGTCTACTGGGGGGCTTTGGGGAGAAAAAGGAAAAATAAAATCTTTAAAGTCACAAGCTGCTTAAAAGAAAAAGAGAGAGACAATATTAAGAGCTCCAGTGCTTGGTAATTCAACTACCAATAGACCATGTGTTCCGCGGACTGTAAAACGACCTAGGATTCAGCAAGGTGGTGTCACCTGTGACCTTGGGGGAACAGCTGCAGTGGCGGGGTGGAGGGCCACCAGAACAGGTTCAAGAGAGAATGAGACAAAGTAGAGAGCGTGTGTACACACAGGTCTTCTGGAGGGCAATCAGTTGTTCTTCTCAACCGATCAGAAAATGTGTGTTTGCACATTTTTAACAAATGGCTGGAAGACCGCCAACCTTCCTGGAGAAGATTTGAAAGGAGACTCGGGAACCGCTTCTGGGTTTAAGTTGTGAAGTAGGAGGGCTTTATGGTCTCCGTTGTTTGGGCAACCAAAGAGAATCAATTCTTATCATTCACTGATTTTGAATTTGTGAATTCACCTGCTCACTAAACTTTTTGGGTCAATCCAAACCCAATAGTCCCCGTGCTTTCCCTGGGAACTCCTGGGCATGCACAGAGCGGTACAAACTTGGAGTTCCCCGAGGCGCACGTCCCACCTGAGGTGGGACAAGGCGACACTTTGATTTCAGCTCTCATGTCAATGAGTGTGCTTTTCCTGATGAAGTTAAGGCTACGTTTTTCCCCTTCTCTGCTTTTTCTTGGTGATTTGCTCTTGACAATGGCCTTCAAACATCGTGCTGAAGGGCTGTCTAGTGTTCCTAAGCACAGGAAGCCGGTGACGGGCCTTTCATGGGACAGGCTTGTGGTAGATGAGCTTCCTTCAGGCCTGAGTCATAGAGGGTGCTGTTGGCTGGGAGCTCAACTCATGAGTCAATAGCCTGTAGGAAATCAGGGGTCTTTACAGAGACACACAGAAAACAAGGTTGTGCATTGACAGGTTCACAGACGTGTCATGACCAGAGGCTGCAGAGACCTGACCTGGCCCTTCCCCCAGGAGCACTGGTTCAGTCTTGCTCCTGTGGGGTCAGCCAAGAATTTATAGAACATAACTCTTCCCAATAAGGAGAATCCACCATAACACAATGGAGATACTTTCAAACCTCTTTTAAAAATTATATCCAAAGAGCAGGGAATTTCTCACCAATTGTTGGATTGTTATCTTTCTTTTGAAAGGACAGAATTTTAACATCCTCTGCTAGGATGCATAGCTTTGATAGCCACTTATAAAAAAAAAACTCAGCAAATTTGGGACAATTGTATTTCTGCCAAAGAAAATGTGTATGGTGGCACAGGCCCGGTGGCACAGTGGTTTACATCGCATGCTCTGCTTTGGTGGCCTGGGGTTCTCTGCTTCAGATCCTGGGTGTGGACCTACAGATGGCTTATCACACCATGCTGTGGTGACGTCCCATGTGTGAAACATAGGAAGATGGGCACGGATGTTAGCTCAGGGCCAATCTTCCTCAGCAAAGAGAGGGGGCTTGGCAGCGGATGTTAGCTCAGGGTTAATCTTCCTCAAAAAGAAACATGGTGTACAGAATACACAAATGAACGTCCAACAATATTTGGCTCTGGGGAGGAAAGAGAGAGGAATGAGAACAGTGACTTCAATAGTGTCTGTAATATTTCTTGAACAATGAAGTCTAGAGAGTACGCTCCATTCAATCGGAGCAAAGAGTGAATGGTTTGTGTGATCCTAGTGTCCTTTTACCAACCTGAAAATGAACGTGTGACTGTAGCTGAGATGAAACAACACTAGTGTCATAACTGACGATGTGCTAGCACACTTCCGTCCTCTGATGGGCACGTCGTGATTGGTGGCGATGTCACTGAGGTCGTCACGAGGTCGGAGCACGCTGTTTACCACCTGTGGAGCTAGAGCCGGCTCAGTCACCAGCAGCAGAGCTTGAGGTCCCTCGACCTCCAAAGTTAGAGCCACCTAAAGCAGCAGATCTCACACCCGCTGTGGACAAGTGACAGCTCTGACAGCAGCTGTCGAGCTCAGTCGGGGCCAGCTACAGAATTAGAGCTCGCTCCAGCTCCGGAGCAGGAGCCCTTTCCATCGCCAGTTCCTACACCAAATCTGGCAGCAAGGCCGAGTTCGAGTCACACTCAGAACTGGAGCCGTTTGAGAAGCAGCTCTGGCACTGTGACCTGGGACAGACCTCGCTCCAGCCCCAGATCAGGTGCGGCTCCTGGGCCCCTCCCCCAGCCAGAGCTGGCGGGATCTTCAGCATCAGCCACGGCAGGGGCTCCAGCACCACACCAGCTCCAGCAGCGTCCTCGCGGCCAGCAACTAAGGCCCAGCCAGCTCCAGCTCCACCCCGGAGCGGCCCTCTCCTTGTCTGGGAGGGAAGTAGTTTTCTTCTCTTTTATGTGTTGTGGGTTTTGATGTTTAATGTGTTCAAATTTAGATTTAGTAAAACTTAATGTTTTCGTCACTTCAAGGAGTAGAACGCAGGGCCATGAAGTAGCTCCTCTCTGCTGTGCGCCGTCCCCACTCTGGAGCTCCCCATGGTTTTCGTCCCTCCAACAGAACCCCTGTTCCCATTAAGCAGCCATGCCCCGACCCCCACTCCCCTAGCCCCTGATGACCCGCTGTCTGCTTCCTGTCTCTGTGCCTTTCCCTCTCCCTGCTGTGGCCATGCTCAGCACAGAGGACTCTCCCTCTGCCCCTCCCCCAGCAAGACGAAGACCTCTGCTGATGCCAGTGTGCTCAGCGCCATGACCTCACTGCCTACTGAGACTTTGTCCTGAAGAAGCCCACCTTCACCTTCACCAAGGAGGTGTGGTCAGGCATGGAGCCAGCTCTGCCCTCCCTCACATGAAGAGAAGGGACTCAATATTGCCAAGGGCACCTTCACAAAAGTCTCTAGTGCTGTTCGGCCACTGGGCCACCCTCCCCAGGGTCTGACTAGCTGGGTAGCAAAGCACTTACAGACGAGGGTGACAAAAACACAGTGGGCATCTTCTGTCCATGCCGCTGGCCCGGGCCTCCAGGGAGCACAGTCACTCTGAACATCTCCAGCTGCAGGAATGATGTCAGCCAGTCACCAGGCTGTCCTGGCCTCCCATGGATCACTGGCAGCCTCAGGTGCCTTCAGCTCTCTGGTATCCAAAGGGCTAGCAGACCAATGGCAAGGAGTGCTGCCATGGGCATGAAGCCATGCCCAAGGAGGGGAGGGGGACACAGGAAACCAGACACGTCAGGAGACCATTGTGGTACACATGCATGCTGGGGCGGGGACACCTACGTTTGCTGCCGGCAGGGCTGCTCTGTGTGCCTGGCCAGGAACAGGAGGCCCGGCTGCCCTGAGGCAGAGAGGTCTGGGAGCCCCTGAGGGTGGCCCCGCCACACACAGGGGGGCAGGAGGCCAGGGCCGTGTCCACGCTGAGCAGGGCTGATGCAGTTCCTGCGCAACCCTCACGGGACAGTTGGGAAGCTGAGGCCAGGGGAAACAGGGACTGGCCCTGGGCCCGCGAGGTGGGCAGAGTCCAGAGGAGAAGCGAGGCTTCCAGGCCCCTGGGCCAGCTCTAGTGTCCCAGGAGATTGGCCTTGGGAAGGAGAGCCCCTAAGATCCTGGGGGACCTCTGTCCACGCCCTCCCATTGGGGGCCCTTTCCTTTGGGCATCCGCACCTGGGCGCACACTCACTCTCACACTCACACACACTCTGCCTGCCCAGGGTGGGTGTCAGGAGGGGAGTGAACACTGGGGAGGTGACAGCCGCAAAGAAGAAAGAGGTTGGAGGTGGCTCTGCCATGGCCCAGGGGTTTCCAGCCCCCTAGCAACATGCCCATATCTGTAGCATGAGGAGGGGTAAGCCTGACAAGGTCTGGGGTCCTGTGTCCACCACTCTGGGCACCTGGATGGAGGATGTGACACCCCCCCAGCCCCCGCCCCCAGTGTGGACAGGGCTAGTGGATAGAAGGCCTGAGGTTACTCCTCCGTCAATTGAGGAGCCTAGAGGAGTGACTCCAAGGACCCCACAAGCTTGTAGAAGAGTCTATTGATCTCAGTTGTCGGTCCATGACCCACTGTGCTCCGAGGCCTTGGACAGGGCCTTCTGGACCCTCGAGGCCTTCCTGGGCAGAGGGCAGCCTGAGCTGTAGGTGGGCTGGGCACCTGGCTACTGCAGAACGTGGCAGAGCACAGGACCCCTCCTCTGGAGAGCAGGACCGAGGCCATCCTTGTTGGAGCCTCGGGGTCCTCATTTGGATGTGGAGTGGAGTCAGTGCCCTGGCTGCAGTGAGGAGACCTCGTGGGGAAAGTGCACACGCCGCAGCCAGTGCAGGGAGAGAGGGAGCAAGAGAGGCTTTGCAGGTCCCTCACATCACCCCCGGAGCCTGCACGGCCTTCTCCTTTGCGCCCTGGGCCCTGGTGGAACCGCTGCCTCCAGGCCCCGAACGAAGGTGTGTCTTTCATGGCCTGCTTTCCTGCCTGTTGCTGCAATGCTGGGCCTGACCACCAGGGGCTTGGTGGCCACTCGTGCCCGTGCTCAGAGGAGTAACTGGAAGAGGGAAGGCACACTCAGCGGTCCTTCTGGGGGTTCCCCTGGCCAAAGCAACAGGTACCTTTCATGATTGGCGCCCATGGCCACAATGGGAGCTGCTCGGAGGTGGAAGGGGGCTCTGAGATCATCCCCTTCTTTCAGCTGCTGTGGGCCCTGCGCTCACTCTGGGAAGGCGCGGTGTGAGCCTGGGGCGGTTCTGAAAGCCCTCACTCAGCCCGTGTCCTCCAGGACCTCACCGCCTGCAAGGGGAAGGGACCAAGTGAGGAAAGCAAATCCATGTGGAAAAGACGCGCAGGTGCTAGAGGGCAAGGAAGCAGGGTGCTGGAGGGAGGGCGTGCAGCCCTAAGGTGGGTCAAAAGTCCTCTGAGCGGACATTGGTGCCACAAGCAGAAGGACACGAGGAGCCAGACCTGCACACAGCCGGGTGCAGTGTGCCAAGGGAAGCTCCGAGGGCCAGACACTCGGAGGCACAAGGGAATCTGGCCGAGAGCAGGTGAGAAAGGAGCTAGAGTGGCTGGAGAGAGCTGGGGAGGAGAGGAGGCTGGAGGGGAGGAGGGCAGGGCCAGACTCAGGCCTGGAAGCATCTCCTCGCTGGGCTGGGTGTGAGCATGACCCTAACTTAGTACTCATAAGAACAAACAGGCACCACCTCCTCGTTTCTCTCCCAGGATCCAGGCTCAGCTCAGCTAGGAACCTCTGCCTCCAGGTCTCCCGGGAGGCTGAGGCTGCAGGCTCAACGGAGGCTAGAGGGGTAGGGGCTGTCTTGGACACCACTGCCCGACTATTGGCAGGACGCCATTTGGATGGATTTGGGAGTCTTTTCCGTCTGGGAGCCGGGACCCTCTACTAGCTCTTTGCACGCAGGCCACCAAGCGCAGCTCAGAATATCTCGTCTTGCTTCTCCTGAACAACGGATCAGAGAGACAGAGAGAAAGACTGAGAGGGACACAGACAGAAAGCCAGAGAGGAGAGACAGAGAGACAGAGAAGAAGAGACGGAAATGGAGAGAGAAAGAGACAGGGAAACAGAGACCGGGAGAGACTGAGAGAGACAGAAAATGACACAGCCACACAGAGAGACGCAGAGGCCCAGAGAGACGCAGAGAGAGAGAGAGAGAGAGAGATGGAGACAGAATGAACACAGGAGAGAGGGCAGCAGGCAGAAGTCACAGACATGTCCTGAACTCCGTCTTGGAAGGGACATCCCGTCCCTTTGCCGTATTCTACTGGCTGGAACCCAGTTCCTTCCCCGTGAGGAGGCCGGATCACATAAGATGTGTGGCTAGGGGGTGGGAACACTGGGAGCCATTCCGGGGTCTCCCACGCACAGAGGCGGACAGGAGGCCGTTGGACCTGAGTCTCAACCTAACAGGAGGCCCCGGAAGGTTGTGAGCCGGAGGGAGATGATGTCTGAACATCATTTCCTGTCAACGCTCCCTGGGGACACTGGGAAACAGGCAGGAGGGGAAGTGCCTTTCCCAGATGCCAGAGCAGCCCCAGGTCTGTTGGAGTGGTCTTGTCTGTCCCGCCCAGCCCTTTGGGGAACCCTTCCCGTGCTAAGTCTGGGCAGGAGCTCCACGGGGTAGCGGCCCATGGGTTGACAGGCGCTAGAGGGATTGATAGGTCTAGACACCTGAAGACACCCTTAGCAAGTAAGTACTTGAACGACCCGCACTGCACAGATGGGGGCATGGGGAGGCCCTGAGAGGCACATGGCTGTCCAGGGGGACATCACTGGCAAGAAGGAGGAGCCAGGTCTGACCAGCTCTGGGTCCCCAATGCTGGCTTCTGAATCGAGCCAGGCCTCCTCGGGGGCGGTGGGATGGGCTGTGTTGGTGCAACTGTGGATGGCCGTGGTGTTGGGATGGAGGGTGAGCAGTCAGCAGCCCAGGGGGCCCTTAGGGAGGTCTTGTGTGAACAGGAAGCCTAGGGAAGGGGACCCCAGGCAGTGACCTCACTGGGCCCAAGAGAACTTGGAACCCTGGTCTCTAGGCACCCAGCTCCTAGAGACAGCCCCCAACAGCTCACTCGTCTAGCACTCGTCTAGAAGGAGCAGCATGTTTCTCTGCTGTCTGCCTATCTGCCGGGGCCGCAGCCTCAGCAGAGCCCACAAGGAGCGCCCTGGACGTAAAGGCAGGCTCCTGTCCCGCTCGAGACGTCTCTGGACGTTCGTGCGGAGGGACACAAAGGTAACACAGGGACGCCCAGGGTGGGACAATCCAGGCCAGGCCACCACTGTGGTCCCACTGGGACAGCCCTACGTCCCCTCCCTGGGTGTGTGTGTGTGTGTTACTGTGTGTGTGCGTGTGTGTGTGTGTATGTGGAAGGGTGGTTTGTGTGAGTGGACCACCGCGAGGAGGACCAGGCTGATGAGGGGTTAGAAGCCTGGTGGGCGGGTCCCATTCCCACCCCGGCTCATGGCTGATCGGGTGGGACGTGGAGTGCCGGGCAGCACCATCTGCCTGAGGTTTCTCCCGAGCCCCTGAGGTCTATCTGTTTCATCCCATGGAGAATTCTGTGCAGACACAGGGTGGTGCCTGATCTGGGAGCATTAGGCGCAGAGGGCAGAAGAAAGAGCAGGGGCAGCTGAGCAGGGCTCTGATGCTTCTGGGCTGGCTGTTGGTCACTGTCTTTGCGGAGGTCCACTCAGGACACGGAGTCCAGCTACCCGAGGGAGGAGAAGCTGGGCAGGAATAGCGTAGTGGCAGGCGTGGGGAAAAGGCTGGCGTCCTCAGGGACTGTTGGACAAGGATCAGAGCCAGCACAGGACCCAGCTCGTGTGCAGGGAGCACAATCACATCCAGCAGCTCCTGCACAAGGGCAGGAGACAAGCGGCGCCCCAGGACGGGAGCAGGGAGAGCCAGCCCCTCCTCAGGCTCGGGCAGGAGCCATGCAGCCGGCTCTCATGGAACCAGCTGAGCAGGGAGAGCCATCCCCTGCTCCGGCTCCTGCCAGTGCCCTGGGGCAGGCTGAAGCTGTCGCCAGGGAGCAGGGAGAGCCATCCCCTGCTCCAGATCCTCCTGGAGCCCTGGAGCCCGCTCAGGCCCCAGCATTGTCCCCGGGAGAGCTCACTCTCCAACCCCCATCATCCCCAGCTCCTGACCCATCACTTCCACCTTCTCCCTCACCACAACCTCCCTTCCTCTCACCCCTTAACCTGTATGTCTGTGTAGCCGTTTATGTTTCTCGTTTTCTTGTCTTTTTTTGGTGTTTATGTAAATTGTAAAATAAATTTATTTATATTTTAAGAACTCTGCATTTTCTCCTTTTCAATTGTACAATTCCTGAGCGTTATGTACAGTCCCAATGCTTGGCCTCCATCGCCACTGTCCACTTGCTGAACATTCCCTTCACCACAAGGGAAGCCTGTTCCCAAAGTGCTCATCCCCCGTTCCTCCCTCACTGCCTGACAACCCCTAATGTGTGTTCTGGCAGGTTGTGGTCAATCTTTTCTGGATGTATGCGATAAGCGGTGTCATGCAATAGGTGGCCATCCTAGTCTGCTTCCATATTTTCAGAAGCACTGATCGAAAGCAGCCATGTGAGGAGCTTCTTGTGGTCCACATGCGTGCTGGGGCGGGGGGACCCCCACGTATGCTGCCGGCAGGGCTGCTCTGTATGCCTGGCTGGGTACAGGAGGCCCGGCTGCCCTGAGGGAGAAAGGCCAGGGAGCCCCTGAGGGTGGCCCCATCACACCCCGGGGGGCAGGAGCCCAGGGCTGTGTTTGTGCTGAGCAGGGCTGATGCTGTTCCTGCTCAACCCTCACGGGACAGTTGAGAAGCTGAGGCCAGGGGAAACAGGGACTGGACCTGGGCCCGCGAGGTGGGCAGAGTCCAGAGGAGAAGTGAGGCTTCCAGGCCCCTGGGCCAGCTCTAGCATCCCAGGAGATTGGCCTTGGGAAGGAGAGCCCCTAAGATCCTGGGGGACCTCTGTCCACGTCCTCCCATTGGGGGCCCTTTCCTTTGGGCATCCGCACCTGGGCGCACACACACTCTCACACTCACACACACTCTGCCTGCCCAGGGTGGGGGTCAGGAGGGGAGTGCACACTGGGGAGGTGACAGCCGCAAAGAAGAAAGAGGTTGGAGGTGGTTCTGCCTCAGCCCAGGGGTTTCCAGTCCCCTAGGAACATGCCCAGGTCTGCAGCATGAGGAGGAGAGATGCCTGACAATGTCTGGGGTCCTGAGTCCACCACTCTGGGCACCTGGATGGAGGATGTGACACCCCCCGTCCCCGCCCCTAGTGTGGAAGGGGCTAGTGGATAGAAGGCCTGAGGTTACTCCTCCATCAATTGAGGAGCCTAGAGGAGTGACTCCAAGGACCCCACAAGCTTGTAGAAGAGTCTATCAATCTCAGTTGTCCATCCATGACCCACTGTGCTCCGAGGCCTTGGACAGGGCCTTCTAGTCCCTCGAGGCCTTTCTGGGCAGAGGGCAGCCTGAGCTGTAGGTGGGCTGGGCACCTGGCTACTGCAGAATGTGGCAAAGCACGGGACCCCTCCTCTGGAGAGAAGGACTGAGGCCATCCTTGTTGGAGCCTCGGGGTCCTCATTTGGATGTGGAGTGGAGTCAGTGCCCTGGCTGCGGTGAGGAGGCCTCGTGGGGAAAGTGCACATGCCGCGGCAAGTGCAGGGAGAGAGGGAGCAAGAGAGGCTTCGCAGGTCCCTCACATCACCCCCGGAGCCTGCACAGCCTTCTCATTTGCGCCCTGGGCCCTGGTGGAACCGCTGCCTCCAGGCCCCGAACAAAGGTGAGTCTTTTCTCTCCCACTGTCCTGCTTGTTGCTGCAATGCTGGGCCTGACCACCAGGGGTTTGGTGGCCACTCGTGCTCAGAGGAGTAACTGGAAGAGGGAAGGCACACTCAGCGGTCATTCTGGGCATTCCCCCAGCCAAAGAAACAGGTACCTTTCGTGATTGGCATTCATGGCCACGATGGGAGCTGCTCAGAGGTGGAAGGCCCTCTGAGATCATCCCCTTCTTTCACCTGCTTTGGGCCCTGCACTCACTCTGTGAAGGCGTGCTGTGAGCCTGGGGGCAGTTCTGAAAGCCCTCATACGGCCCGTGGCCTCCAGGAGCTCACCGACTGTGAGGGGAAGGGACCAAGTGAGGAAAGCAAATTCATGTGGAAAAGACACGCAGGTGCTAGAGGGCAATGAAGCAGGGTGCTGGAGGGAGGGCCTGCAGCCCTGAGTGCCAGACGCAGTCCTGCAACTGCTGTAGCCCAGTGACAATGTCGGGTCACATGAACCATGGGAGTTTGCAAAGCAACCCCGGCAGGAATGGCCAAGGGCCCTCCTTGCTCAATCTGATGTTACTAGTTGCTGTATTGGCTCTCTTCATGACGCTTGTGCTTACCCAGGGGAATCTGCCAGGAAAGGTGAATCTCACTGTAATAGACAAGAAAGACCCTCTTCTGACTAACACTCCTTCAATATCCCCAGGGCCCTGCCAAGAAAAGAGGATGAAAAGGTCAGACGTCTCAGTGTGGGAGTTATAGAAGAGGATGAAAAGGTCAGACGTCTCAGTGTGGGAGTTATAGAAGAGGATGAAAAGGTCAGACGTCTCAGTGTGGGAGTTATAGAAGAGGATGAAAAGGTCAGACGTCTCAGTGTGGGAGTTATAGAAGAGGATGAAAAGGTCAGACGTCTCAGTGTGGGAGTTATAGAAGAGGACGTGGGGACCTGTATGTGCCTGTTCCGGACGTACCTTGGCTCACCTTTGCCCCAAGGCTGGCTCTGTCCAGCACAACCTGAGTCTCGTCCCCTGCAAAGAATACTGTAGAGGTCTATAAATATTAACTGCACTTACCCAGAAAATGAGAAGAACAACTCTTTACCAAAACTGAATAAGGGAAGTAACCTTTAGAAATTGCTCGTGACTCAAATAGATTAAGGAAGCAAAATGATATCATGGGGGAAAACCCAGCTATTTCAGGGCAGAAAATAGATGTACCCCAGATGCTTATGTAATCCTTAAAATGTATATAAACGCACGCTTGACAATAAAGACTTCAGACGTGCTTTCACCAACTTGGTGTGCAGTCTCATTCCCTTCCCCTCCCTTTGCCGACGTGGTTCCTCCCTCAGGAACCTGGACTCAGCTGGAGCTGGACTCCGGCACCTGAGGTGGGTCTAAAGGCCTCTGAGTGGACATTTGTGCCATGAGCAGAAGGACAAGAGGAGCCAGCCCTGCACACATCTGGGAGCAGTGTGCCAAGGGAAGCTCCGAGGGCCAGACACTCGGAGGCACAAGGGAATCTGGCCGAGAGCAGGTGAGAAAGGAGCTAGAGTGGCTGGAGAGAGCTGGGGAGGAGAGGAGGCTGGAGGAGAGGAGGGCAGGGCCAGACTCAGGACTGGAAGGAGCTCCCAGCTGTCTATGCTGGGTGTGAGCATGACCCTAACTTAGCACTCAGAAGAACAAACAGGTTTCTCTCCCAGGATCCAGGCTCAGCTCAGCTAGGAACCTCTGCCTCCAGGTCTCCCGGGAGGCTGAGGCTGCAGGCTCAACGGAGGCTAGGGGGCGGGGGCTGTCTCGGACACCACTGTCTGCCTATTGGCAGGACGCCATTTGGATGGATTTGGGAGTCTTTTCCGTCTGGGAGCCGGGACCCTCTACTAGCTCTTTGCACGCAGGCCACCAAGCGCAGCTCAGAATATCTCATCTTGCTTCTCCTGAACAACGGATTAGAGAGACAGAGAGAAAGACTGAGAGAGACACAGACATAAAGCCAGAGAGGAGAGACAGAGAGACAAAGAAGGAGAGATGGAAATGGAAAGAGAAAGAGACAGAGAAACAGAGACCGGGAGAGACTAAGAGAGACAGAAAATGACACAGCCCCACAGAGAGAGACAGAGGCCCAGAGAGATGCAGAGAGAGACAGAGAGAGAGAGATGGAGAGAGAATGAACACAGGAGGGAGGGCAGCAGGCAGAAGTCACAGACTTGTCTTAAGAGGAGAACAGGTCTTCTCTTTGAGGCTCCTAAAATGTCTCCTCCTCTGTCACTCCATTTCTATTAGACTTCCTAAAGCCCTGCTAGTTGTTATGCTCCCCAGAAGTATCCCTCCAACTAGTCAAAGCCTGGATTTTGCCTCTTGCACATGCCTAGAGTCAGCAACTGACCCCAGAGAAAAGCAGAGCAGATTTTCAGCTCACTTCTCCGCAGTTCTCTCTTTTCTTGAATCTTAGTCCCTTTAGTCCTCATTGCTTCAGCAGCTCTCGCATACATTTAAGAGAGACTTTTTTGCATTTCATGTAGCTTTCGAGGTAACATCGATCTTCTCAAAAGCACTATTCTACTCAGAACCAGAAGATTCCAAATTAGATGATATTATTTTCTTCTAACTGTTTACATTTTTATGATATATTAGATATATAAGACATTAAAACAGTGCAGGATCCAAAGAATGAGTCTATGAAGGTGGACATTTTTAGATGTGTTTGAGAAAGGGAAGGGAAACATAAGTAACTAAAATAGTTGCAACAAAACCTAAACTATCCTCAGGGGGGAAACTCCTTAAAGGAGTTACAATTCAGGAAACTCCAGAAGACAAGGCATAACTCCCAAATATTTTGAATCTATGATGCCATTGATTGTAAGATGCAACATTATTTTATGTACCAATAGGAAGGAAAAAGCACTGCCAATTATAATTATAAAATGTTTTGATTCTAAGATACGTCTTATTTCCAACACAATAAACACAGCGATATTTGAAAAGGGATAGATCAGAGCATGCTATGGGAGATATAGAAAGGGAATCTGACTTAGTAGCATGAAGGGATGTTTTTCCCAGATCTATTCTAGTTCCTTCTACAACTTTTAAAATGCTTTGACTTGATAATCTCCTTGGATCTTTGCATCTCAAAAATTCTGTGTTACAGACATTATGCATGAAAAGAGACACTATGATTTGTCGGGGGCTTAAAGAGAGGTCTCATTGGAGGCAAGGGGAAGAATGGTAAATATTTCTCTGATTCTTCTTTCTCCCCTGGTATCCTCCAATATCAATATCACTGGTTCCCTCTTTTCTCTGATCACCTTTCTAATGTGGGTCTACCTCCCTCTAGGATGTTAGTATTTCTCTGTTCATGACGGTTGGCAGTCTGGGTAGCATGTGGACATAGGGAGTGGGTGGGGTGGAACGGCTTAGTAATGTCCAAAGCTGTTCACTAAGAATCCAAATCACAGCCCCTTTCTTCCTCATTCTGAAATTCTGTTTCTGTGTAGAGCAGACTCCCTGCCAATGCTCTCATCTTCTGCCCTGCTGGACTAGGTAGCTCCTTGCTCCTTTCCAGTTGTAGTGACGGAAGCCTTTCCTCAGAATTCTCCTATAATAAAATATGATTGAACTTGGCTGACAACCTTCATTTGTTATTCTTCATCTAGTCAAATCCCAATTATCTATTGTCTACCTATTTCAGAAGCAGTTTATGATAAGTGGTTTCGACTATAAACCACAAAGACCGCCTGGGTTTTAATCCTAGCTCTATCACTTACTAGCTATGTGATTTTTGGTAAATTATTTTATTTATTTTGACTTTTGGTAAATTATTTCATTTATTTTTGCATTCGTTTGTCCCATGTAAAACGAAGATAATGATCATAGAGTTATGAGGATTAAATGAGTTAATATATGTAATGCCACATAAGCTTTGTAATAAATAAAATAATAAAATAGTAATAATAATTGTATTACATCAATTCCTGCATTCTTGGAAAAACCCTCAATTTCATTCAGTGCTTTCTATTATAGGCACCCACTTGCTTTAGAGGGTTTCCTTTCAGGAGTCACGTTCTAGGCATTACATACTTATGAATGAGATACAAGATCATATCTGTGAAAACATACGAAAAATATAGATTGGTGACAACTGAGCATTTTATTGGATGCCACAGTCAGAACTTTTATACATTTTTCTAGGAATTTTTTATTTATTTATTTAAAGATTGGCACCTGGGCTAACAACTGTTGCCAATCTTTTTTTTTTTTTCCTGCTTTTATCTCCCCAAAGTCCCCCTGTGCATAGCTGTACATCTTAGTTGCAGGTCCTTCTAGTTGTGGGACGTGGGATGCCGCCCCAACGTGGCCTGACGAGCGGTGCCATGTCTGCACCCGGGATCCGAACCCTGGGCCACCGCGGCAGAGCGTGTGAACTTAACCACTTGGCCATGGAGCCGGCCCCTCTAGGAACGTTTTAATCAGCTTCTTCTATTCGGCAACTCAGATAAACTCCTATATCACACACACTCCTTTTGGGAATTTCCCTGGTAATTTTAGTTGGAGTTAGTCTTCCATTCTCAACAAGTAATTTCTGGAAAGAGAACAACTTGAGAATGGTTCCCGTGCTGAGAGCTAACAAAACACACATCCTTAGAAAACTAGGCTTTTTATTATTGTTTTGTATATCCTGTGGGATATGCAAGCTTGGAATGAGAGGACGGAAACATGAAGGTTCTGTATCCACCAAATCTTACATTAAATCACCTTTGAACTGAACCAGACCACCAAAAATTCTGAACTCATGGTGCCATGGGTTGAAGAGTGTTCCTCAAAGCATGGCTCTTGAAACAACCACCTCAAGTGGCACATGCAGTATAAAAGGGCTATTTCCTGTATTCTTCTTCATATCTACCGAGAGAAAGCCTCCGGGGGTGAGCCTAAGGGATCTAAAATTTTAACAAGCATTTCAGTTGATTTTTATATACACAACAAAATTCAAGAACCAATAGAATAGAGTTTGACCTGCAACCATCTGTTGCAGTCCAGAGGCCAGCTGAGGAAATTATTTGAGAGCAGCATTTGTGGGCATGCATGGACTAATGGTCACTGACTGTCTCATACACTACACGGAGAACCATTACTTTGTAGATTTGTGGAAAGTAATCTGCAATTTTTATTAATACAAAAAATTCATGTTAAAAAAATACATGTTCATATTGGCCCATCAATCCCACTTTCCAAATCTTTTCTGTAAAATGAAAAGCTAATGTTAAAAGAGAAAAGCGGGGCAGGCTCCATGGCCGAGTGGTTAAGTTCGCATGCTCCACTGCTGCGGCCTGGGGTTCGGATCCTGGGCGCGGACATGGCACCGCTCGTCAGGCCACGTTGAGGCGGCGTCCCACATCCCACAACTAGAAGGACCTGCAACTAAGATATACAACTGTGTACAGGGGCCTTTGGGGAGATAAAGCAGGAAAAAAAAAAAGGAAGATTGGCAACAGTTGTTAGCCCAGGTGCCAATCTTTAAAAAAAAAAAAGTGAAAAACAAGTTACATTGTAATTCATATAGCACAATTTCACTTTTTATAGACAATAAACAGTAAACTGAATTTTTTAAAAACCTATTCATTTATACATATTTGAATAGAAGATAATTGAAGAAATGTATAGAATGATATATACTGTGCTCTCAAGGATGTGAGTGAGGAAATGGAAAGTAGGAGCTAAACACTACGGCTTTTTAATATATATTTCTATATTGTTTCACAGGTTGTGGTAAACATGTATTTCTGTTGTAATTTTTGAAGAAAACTCAATAAAAATCATTGCTAAAAATCCACCTATATAGAAAATCACGCATATAAAAGTTTTGTTAAAAACATAATCAAGAATATACTGGACAGCATTTTAACGACATTTTAAAAAAAGAGTGACATTGAACACAATAGAGCAGAACAAGCTGGCCTTCACTCAAAGACAGGCCAAGATGTTGTTAACATTGATAGTATCTAAAATAAAAGTAGTTACAAGTTACTGAGTGCGCCCTATGCGCCAGGATATTTGAGGATATCGTTAGAAAATGCACCTCACCTTCTCTGTCCAAGTGCTAGACCAGTGGTCATAACCAACTAAGTTACTCACTTTAATGGGTCCAGAGGTGAAATTCAATGGCGATGAAGGCTCTGTCATGTAAATCGGAAAGATGCCTCCAATGATCACGTCCCCTGGTTGCTCCAACCTTGGGGTTCCCATCTTTTTGTTTGGATTCTCTAGCTCCGTGGTGTTGGTGATGGGCAGGGCACTCAGGAATAAGGCAAGCAGAGAGCAGGGAAACATTCTGGGATGCAGGTCACCTTCACATTGAGGGGTGAGAGGTGCAGAGGATCAAGAAAGAAGAGTCAGTGGTGCCTCTGACGGAGCCTGTGGTAATGACCCTGTAGGAGGCTGTTGGGCACCTGCTGACCATTAATCTACATATTCAGGACCCTCCTATCCTATTGATCTCTCTCAGGATCTTTCGGGATCAAATAGTATTTGTCTGAGAAGAGAAATTAAAATTTCACACTCTCTGGTTCCTC
Organism: Equus asinus; assembly: GCF_041296235.1. Classification (NCBI taxonomy): domain Eukaryota; kingdom Metazoa; phylum Chordata; class Mammalia; order Perissodactyla; family Equidae; genus Equus; species Equus asinus. The sequence goes on from NW_027224846.1 coordinate 1,149,222, forward strand.
AGACTTAAAAGAAATCTCGATGGGTCTTGGGAAAGGAAATGAGACCTGTTTGAAAACAACTCAAGACTGCAGTGTTTAGAGCCCTGAGACTCAGTAACATGAAATTTGTTTTGCTCTTGGCTTTCTCTCTAGGGTATCATTTATCCTCACTCATTAAATGAGTCCATATAAGTGAGTTCATATAAGTGAGTCCACGTAAGTGGACTTAGAAATGGTTCCCTCATTCCTCAAACATTCCCTCCCAACTCCGATGCAACTCCTCAAGGAACCTCAGAAGGACTCACTTCTCAAGAGCCTTTCTGGGCCTAGGAAAGGACTCAGACCCCACTGCAATTGGTCTTGACCTCAAGGCCATGGGGACAAAGGTTTTGCTTCAGAGCTGCTAGTGTGCTAATTGGAATCAATTCAGCTAATTCTGGTAATTTCAGGCTTCTGTACTTACTCCCCCTTGGTTTTAGACCATGAGGAGCAGCTGGATGAAACTACTTGGAAATAAAGTGAGAAATGTCTCGCAGCAACATCAGGGTTATAGTAACAGATGGAGGCCCATGGAGGCTCCCAGGAACTCTTCAGTAATTCACTGAATTGGTTGATGTCTCACAGAATATCATCTAGAGGGCTAAGAACTGGGGTGGAAAAGTAGAGAAGTTGTGTTTAAAACAATAATCTATCCTTCCCCTCTTTGAAAGGGAACGAATTTTGCTCTGTGGGGACCAAGTGGGCAAGTTATGGGATCCTAGTGACTCCAGACACAGAGAACACCGAGCACTGGAGATTTAGAAGACATTTAATTCTCTAACTCATAATTTTCACCATCCAAAATAGGATACCATGCCTTGCTAATTTAAGAGACTTGCCCCCAATCATGGAGTGAGTTAGTGGCAAATTAAGGACTACTCCTTGGTCCAAATCCAAGGTTCTTTTCATGTTGATTCTAATTCCAAAGCAAATATACCATTCTGAGTAGCTGTCAAGTTAGGCATGGTTCATCCACTCTATCATTTCACCATGATTTATTAAATATATAATACATGGCATGCAATGAAAATAAAGCAGTAAACAAGAGAGACTGTTTCTTTGCCCTTACAGAACTAATAATATCATTGGAATGATGCTCAACAAGTAATTATAGTAAAGTATCTGCTTATCATATCATGGGAAAGACATTGAACAAGAAATGATAAGAAAATGTGATGATGTCAGGAGAACTAAAGGTGGTTGCAAGAACATGATATTAGAGGTAAGTCAGGGATAACTTGAATTAATACTGGAAGGATGAAGAGGAGTAAACCAGATGAAGGGAGGTCACAAGAATGTTCCAGGCAGAAGCTACTGTATATGCAAAGGCCCCCAATCAAGAGAGGGGGTGATGCTTGAGGAACTGAATGATCATAAATGCTGGTGCATAATGTGTAAGCAGGGATGGTAGAAACAGATGAGACTGGAGAAGAAACTGGGACTACAGAAAGGCCACAATCATTCATGAAATGTTTTTACTTAATCTGGAGGGCAATGATGTGTCTTATTTACTGTGTATTCTTAGAGTGGAGATATAAAAGTGAGACTTGGCCTTCCAGGTGAGATGGCAGATAACAAACACAATTCCCCTTTCAGTCTCAAGCACATAAAATAGTAGATAAAATATTTTAAAAATCTATCACTGAGCTAAAAATCATGGAAGTCTGTAAGGCTAGACACAAAGAGAGAAGAGGGAAATTATAATGGTGAAGAAGAACTGAAGGAGCAAAGCCCAAATCAACACTGAACATACATTGCAGGAGAGCACAGCAACATTATTGCAAGGCTTTAAGCTTAGCAAGAACAAATTACAAAATGTGTGACTGAGAAATATGCAATCTGCTGATTCTCATAAATTACTGTGTTAGATTGTTTGTGCTTTGGAATCAAAGGCCAGAAGGTAGTATCTTAACAAACATGAAGGCAAGGGGCTTAAGGACGCTGGGCCCTTGCAGGAATGGAACACCATCTGCATCACTTGCCAGATTGTTTGTTCCCAGGATACTCCCTCAGAGAATGGCCTTGCGAAACGCCGGGGTACATTGAAGGGGGCGAGATTAGAACTGCTGAGCTTTGACTTGCATAGCCCTGCTGGCAAGAGTTCCTGCTATGCTTGTACTTCTTGGCCTGCAAATAAATACGTGGCGATCAGAGGGATGTCACCTCTGTCCTAGAGACTGATGGTTGGTCCCCTGTCCTGTGAAAAATTGTAGAGTGTGTTGTGTCTATTAGATAGACTGTGTTCTGTCTATTAATTCCATCCATCCCTTCAGCTGGCTGCCTAGCTGGTCTCGGGAACACAAGTGGTCAAGTTCACGCACTCCACTTCAGTGGCCCAGGGTTTCACCAGTTCGAATCCTGGGTGCAGACATGGCACTGCTCATCAGGCCATGTTGAGGTGGCGTCCCACATGCCACAACTAGGAGGACCCACAACCAAAATACACAACTATGTGCTGGGGGGATTTGGGGAGAAAAAAAGGAGGAAAAAAAAAAAGAAGATTGGCAACAGTTGTTAGCTCAGGTGCCAAGCTTTAGGAAAAAAAAGAAAATGAAGAATAAAAATCACATGATCATCCCGATAGACACGGAGAAAGCATTTGACAAGATCCAACATACCTTTATGATAAAAACTCTCAACAAAACGGGTACAGAAGGAAAGCATCTCAACATGATAAAGGCCATTTATTACAAACCCACAGCCAACATCCATGTTCATCTTTTGAACTTTCAACCTGTAAGCCCTTCTGTATTTAAAGTGTGCCTCTTTCAGATACAGTTGAGTTAAGCTTCTTTATTCAGTCTGACAATCTTTGAATTTTATCTGGGGTGTTTCTTTTTCATTTAATGTAATTACTGACAGGGTTAAATTTAGGTCTACCATTTTGCTCTCTGCTATTTGTCTCAGCTGCTTGTTTCTCTCTTCCTCCTTTTCTGACTTCTTTTGGGTTAAAGATTTTTTTAATATGTAAATTCCTCTACTTGCTGTATCTTTTAATGGATGTTCTATAGAGATGACATCATCTATAATAATCTCCTTAGAGTTATTACTGGGCTTCATGTTAGATATAGGAACATTCTCGATTTACCCTCCCTCCCACCTATACCCCTTAAAGTTGAGTATTAATTCATGCACACAACTAAATTTTCTATAATTTCTGGAAATTCTAAGATACATACTATCCAGTTGGAGTCAAAATTTTAACTATTCGAAAGTCCCTTCCCATCACTCTGTCTTCAATCCTGATTTCTGATCTTCAGGCCCTCCTCTAAGCTTGTTTCTTACAGTTAATTTTTGCTATGACTGAGCCATGGGTAGCAGGCACAATTTATGACTCTAGTAGGTAGAAATGGTTGAGAAAGCAATAACCAGGCTTCAAGGAGCACATTTAGCAAGATTCACAGTCAAAGCAGAAGGTAGTGTCAGGCAGGTTCACACAAAGTCAGAGAAAACAAAAAAGGCCCAAGGAAAGGGATCCAAAATCAGGTCAAAAAGATGATGTTATACAATTAGCAAGAGAAAGGAAAAGCAGCAGCAAGGACACAAGGAGCTCTTATCCTTTTGGTAGCCTGTAATCCTCTTATCGTATTGAGTTGATCCTTGTGCAGAATCTGAATCAATGGTTCTTAATCTGGGCTGCATGTTGGAATTACCTGAGAAGTTCTAAAAATTCCTGATGCCCAGGCTACACCCCAATCCAATTTAATCAGAATCGCTGGGGCTGGGACTCGGGTATTTTTTTAAAGCTTCTCAGATGATTTCAATGTGCATCCAGGGTCAATAACCACCGGTTTAAATGTTTGCAAATGTGTGAGTGAACAAATGGAGGGCAGGGACAGAGAAAGGAGGCTCTTCTCGGCTCAGACTTTTTTCTCTTTTTAATTCCCTAGCGAAACTTCCTGGTAATTTTCCTCTTTGGGGTCCTGATCCTCCCCACTTTGGTTTCAGGTTGAAACTACTATCTAGAGAGTCACCAGCCTCAAGTAACATTCAGTCTGCTCCCCTGATTGGTTTTCTACTGATACAGATGCCTAGCTCTTTCCTCTGTTCTCTGACTAGACTTTCTCCTGTGCTTCCCTGGAAATTCTCTTCTCCACTGCTTCAGGTATTCTGGTTTCGTAACCGAGACACCCACATGTACCTCTCGTCCTCTTCCATACCTAATAGCATTTCAAGAAAGAGGGCTATTTTCTGTGTGACACAGCATCACAAGTTTTTGCAATATACCCTGTCATAGTTAGAACAGGTCTATCTAATCAGGAGAAAATACATAATTATTTCGTGAATCTACTGCATTCAGTTCATCATGAATTTCTTTATGTTGATGAAAGGCTGAATGCACACTGAAGGTTTTCTCAATTTTCTTACATTTGTAGGGTTATTCTCCTGTATGAGTTTTCTGATGTTGAATAAGAGATGAACTCTGGCTGAAGGCTTTGTCACAATCATTACATTTATATCGTTTCTCTCCAGTATGAGTTCTCAGATGCTTTGTAAGGGATGAGCTCTGACTGAAGGCCTTCTCACATTCTTTACATTTGTAAGGTTTCTCTCCAGTATGAATTCTCTGATGTCTTACAAGAGCTGAGCGGTCACTGAAGGCTTTCCCACATTCGTTACATTTGTAAGGTTTCTCCCCAGTATGGGTGCCTTGATGTTGAATAAGGGCTGAACAGTAACTGAAAGCTTTCCCACATTCACTACATTCATATGGCTTTTCCCCTGTATGAGTTCTCTGATGTTGAGCAAGCCCTGACCTGTCACTAAAGGCTCTCCCACACTCTTTACATCCATAGGGTTTCTCTCCAGTATGAACCCTTTGATGTTTAAGAAGGGATGAGGTGTCATTGAAAGCTTTCCCACATTCTTTGCATTTATAGGGTTTCTCTCCAGTGTGTATTCTGTGGTGTTGAATAAGGTAAGTGCTTTGGTTGAAGGCCTTCCCACATTCATTGCATTCATAGGGTTTTTCTCCAGCATGAATAATATGATGCTGAATAAGGGCTGAGCGATGACTGAAAGCTTTCCCACATTTGTTACACCCATAAGGTTCTCTCCAGTGTGAATTCTCTGATGCTGAATAAGTGATAAGCTCCAATTGAAGGCCTTCCCACATTCATTACATACATAGGGCTTCTCTCCAGTATGAATTCTCTGATGTAGGATAAAGGCTGAGTAGGAACCGAAGGACTTCCCACACTCATTGCACTTCCAAGGCTTTTTTACCGAGTAAACCTTCTGATGTTTAATTGGGCTTGACTTTTCCCCCATATCACTACAATCTTCCATAGGGGTTTTCTTGTGTTTAATTATGACTTGCCTTAAATCTTTCTTCTGATTTCTTTTCTGCCTTTCCAATGTGCCTTCACATTCCCAGGCTTCTATCAATCTGGGATCCCAGGAATCATCCTTTTTAAGTCTTTCTATTACCAGCTCCCTTTCAGATGATACTTCATAAACTTCCTGCTTTGAAAGGGACACTTTAGTTTCAGGTATAGATTCAGAATCTGAAATAAATAAAAAGGACAAATGTTTGTGCTCTCTGTGCTGAGAGAAGGAAAACTGCTGAGGTGGCAAGAGAATACAGAAAATAAAAGTGATGTCTATTAAAAATGCTTATTTGAACGTTTTCAGAAAGAGCCTTGTGGCAATGGCAGATGAATAAGTCTCAGGGAATAACAGAGATGGGAGAATCACTAAGATAAGGCACAACAAAAGGTCAGACAATCAAGATGCTCTACCTAAGAGAATGGAAAACTGAACAGACTACCCAGGGACGAGGATAACCAGAAGGGAGGAGAATAAATGTTAACATAAAATGAGGAAGGAGGGGAAAGATGAAAACATAGGTTGAGATTGGGCAGTTTTGAAAAAGTATTAGAAAAAAATCACTTATAATAATACCAGCTGGAGACAACCAGTTTTGACTTTTTAAATCATTCCCCTTAACCCTTTTTTAAAGGCACAGATTTTTAAAATATGTTTAGCATATGCTTTAAATATGATTTTGTGTATCCACTAACCACGGCCACCTTTCTTCCTTCTTCCCTTCCTCCCTCTCTCCTTGCCTTCCTTCTCTCTCCTTCCTTTCTTCCTTCCTTTTTTGTTATAGCAAAATTTCTCAAACAGGTTTTGTATATCTGCTCATCACCTACTTGCTCCTGAAGCCACTGCAGCCTGGCTTCTCTCCCCACCACTTGACTGAAACTGCTCTCACTGACATCACTAGCCATTTGTATGTCACCTAAATCCAGCAGATCTTTTTCATTTCTTGCTTAGCTTGGCCTCTCAACAGCACCTGACAGTCTCAACCATGCCTTCCTCCTAACAACATTCTCCCTTTTGCTCCCCAACTTTATTCAGATATATTTGGCATATATTCTCCCCCTCAACTCTGCGATTCTAAGCTCTCCATGTTTTTCTCCTGATCTCTATCTCTTTGGAATTTTTTCTGTTTCTTCTTCTTAAATGTTGATGGTTCTCAGTGTTCAGTCTTAGGCTCCTCTCTTTTGCCCCCACTCTACCCTACCCACATTATCTCCTTGAAAGACATCCAGTCCATGGCCTTAAGTGCCTTTTTTATTGAAACATATTTGACATATGACACTGTGTAAATTTAGGGTCTGCAACACGTTGATTTGATACATTTATATATTATAATATGATTGCCATTGTAGCAATAGTTGGCACCTCTATCATGTCACATAATTATCACTTTTTTATGATGCAATAACTAAGACCCAGTCTCTTAGCAAGTTTGATGATTATGATAGACTATTCTTGTCTATATTCACTACACTGTGCATTAGATCTCCAGGACTTATTTGTCTACTAGTTACAACTGCTTTCTATATATCAATGACCTTAAATCAATATCTCCAGCTTAGTTCTCTCTCCCCCAGACCCATATATTCAACTATCTACTTCACGTATTCATTTGGAAATCTCGAATTCATTATATCCATACCTAACTCATCTTCTTCCTCAAGCTGTACATTCCCCAGGTTTTGCCACCTAAGAAAATATCGCCATTATCATTCATGTTAATAAAAAGACATTAATATAAGAATATAAACTCTACCATCAAAAGGTAAGTTTTCTGAGGGTAGGAATCACACCTCTTTTGTTCACTGATATTTCTCAGGGCCCATCATAGCGCTGGTGAAGAGCAAGCACATGTTAAATCTATATTGTATGAACTGAGTTGAACACAAATAATACAAGCAGTGAGGCAACCTTGGATGATGATAAACCTTTCTTAAGATCCTTTCATCCCATTATAGAAACATAACCCATGTTTGAGTAAAACATATTTTTTTTTAAAGATTTTATTTTTTTCCCTTTTTCTCCCCAACGCCCCCCCGGTACATAGTTGTATATTCTTAGTTGTGGGTCCTAGTTGTGGCATGTGGGATGCCGCCTCAGCGTGTGGTTTGATGAGCAGTGCCATGTCCGTGCCCAGGATTCGAACTGACGAAACACTGGGCCGCCTGCAGCAGAGCGCGCGAACTTAACCACTCGGCCACGGGGCCAGTCCCGAATAAAACATATTTTTAATGTTGTCATGATTTTCAGAAGTTGAGAATATCATTGTACATAAAATTTAATCTATGCTGTGAACTATAATATTAGACAAACACTTATATAGTGTTTATTATGTGTAAGCTACTATTCTGAAAGGTTAAATACATGTACATATCTAATCCTCACAAAAGCCTAAACACGTTTTCCAGCCGAAAGTCACAAACTTGAGAATCACATTGAATTCTACCTTACCAATCACAGCAAATAAACCAAGATCTATGGATTATACCTCCCAAATCTCTCTCAAATCCATTCTGTACTTTCCCTCCCCACTATTACCACCCCGGTTCAGCCACCATCATCTCTCATCTAAACTAATGCAGCAGCCTCACAATGGGTCTGCTTGCATCCTCTCTCCATGCACCCCTTCCCAGCCCCATCCAAATTCGATTGTATAAAACCATAGAGTAACAGAACCAGATTCAATGATTACCCAGAAATTAGAACTATAAGGGAATTGAAAATAACTATGAGTAATATGTAAAAGGCTCCAGTGGAAATGGTGGACAATGTGCATTAACAGTTGGGGAATTTCAGCAGATAGATGGAAACTATAAGAGGAAGTCAAATGGAAATGCTAGAAATGAGAAAATATGATCAGAGAGAAGAAGAGTGTCTTCAGTGGGTGCTTCAGGAGAGTCAACATAGCTAAGAAAAGAATGTGTAAACTCACAAATAAGTCAACAGAAATTACCCAAACTAAAACACAATGAGGAAAAAAGAGTGAAAAATAAACCAACAAGCCAGAAGAGAGCATCTAAGAGCTGTGGGACAATTTAAAATGCTTGAACATACATGTAATTGGAATCCTAGAAGGAGAAAAGACAAAGAGAATGGACAGAGACAATATTTGATGAGTTAATAGCTGATAATTTTCCAAAACTAAGAAAGACGTTAAACTAAAGACCCAAGGAAGCTCAGATAACCCCAAGTAGGATGAAATACACAGACACACACATCCCTAGATAAATCATATTCAAACTATTAAAAAACAAAGATAAAGGGAAAATCTTAAAGGCAGCCATAGAAAAAAGACACATTACATACAGAAAACAAAGATAAAAATTACAGAAACTTTTGGTCAGAAACTATTATAAACGTGAAGACAATAAAGTGACACATTTAAGGTGCTGAAAGAAAAAAAAACTGTCACCATATTCCACATTCAGTGAAAACATCTTTGAAACATGAAGGTGAAATACAGACTTTTTCAGACAAATAAAAGCTGAGAGAATTCAATACCAGTAGCCCTGAACTATAAGAAATGTTAAAGAAGGTTCTTCAGGCAGAAGTACCTGATACTAGTGAGAAACTGAGATCTACATCAGGGTTCAGCAAATTATGGCCCACAGGCCAAATCTGCCCACTCCCTTTGTTTACTACTGTTTACGGCTGCCTCCATGCCACAATGGCAGAGTTAAGCAGTTGCAACATAGAGTGTATGGCCCACAAAACAGAAAATATTCACTATCTGGTCCTTTATAGAGAAAGTTTGCCCACGCCTGCTCTATATAAAAAAAATGAAGAGTCCTAGAAATGGAATATAAAATTCATCTTTTCTTATTTTAAAATGCTCCAAGAGATAATTGACTGTGTTAATCAAAAATAGTAGCATATATTGTAGATTTATAGCATATATAAAGGCAAAATGCATGACAACAATCACACAAAAGATGGGACGGAAGAACTAGCAGCTTATAGAAGGAAGGTTCCTATACTATATATGAAGTGTTATAACATTCTGTAAAGGGATACTATGATTAATGACAGAAGCATATTGGGAACTCTAGGACGACCCTTAAAGAAAATCTTTAAAAATAAGGTTTAATCACATGGATAAAGAGAACAGATTGGTGGTTACCAGAGGGGAAGGGGGTGGGCATAAGGGGTGAAGGGGCACATATATATGGTGACTGACAAATAGTAACGTACCCCTGAAATCTCACAATGTTATAAACTATTATGACATCAATAAAATAAAAAAGTTTTAATGATAAGCTAATAGTGCAGATAAAACACAAAAATAAGAAATAATCAAAAAAAACAGGCAGAAAAAGAAAACAATGAACACTAAAAAGAACAAATAGAAAACAACTACAGGGCTGGCTCCGTGGCTGAGTGGTTAAGTTTGCGCGCTCTGCTGCGGCAGCCCAGGGTTTGGATTCTGGGCGCGGACATGGCACCGCTCGTCAGGCCACGTTGAGGCGGCGTCCCACATCCCACAACTAGAAGGACCTGCAACCAAGATATACAACTATGTACCAGGGGGGTTTGGGAAGATAAAGCAGGGGGAAAAAAAGCAGAAGATTGGCAACAGTTGTTAGCCCAGGTGCCGATCTTTAAAAAAAAAAAGAAAAAAGAAAAAAATTACATGTATGAAAGACTTAAATCCAACCATACCAATAATTACTTTAAATGTAAATGGTCTAAACACACCAACTGAAAATCACAGATTGTCAGAATGGATTTAACAACCAGACCCAATTCCATGCTGTCCACAAGAAACTCACTTAAGTTAAGCAAAAAGAATGGGAAAATATACTATGCAAACACGAATGAGAAGGAGGCTAGAGTGGCTATATTAATATCAGACAAAATCAACTTCCAAACAAGGAATATTACCAAGGTTACAGAAGGACATTATATGAAAAAGAGGTCAATTCACCAAGAAGACATAACAATTCTTAATGTGTATGCACCTAACAAAAGTGTTTCGGTATACATTAAGCAAAAACTAACAGAACTAAAAGGAGAAATAGACAAATCCACAATTATAATTGGAGAATTCAACACTCCTCTGTCAGTAATCGATAGAAGCCAATGGGAAATCAGTAAGGACAGAGAAGACCTGAACAACACTGTCAATCAACCTGACAATAATTGACATTGATTTTCAAGTGCATGTGGAACAATTATCAAGATTAGATTATAGATAATACAACAAACTTCAAAAACTTTTAAGAACTGAAATCATACAAAGTATCTCTGACCACAGCAGAATCAAACTATAAAATCAAAACTAGAAATTTATTGAAAATCACCTAAAATTTGGAGACTTGTAAATAACCCATGGGTCAAAGAGGAAATCACAAGTGAAAACAGAAATTATTTTGAACTGAATGGAAATGAAAATACCACAAATCAAAATTGTGGAACATGGGGCCAGCCTGGTGGTGTGGCGGCTAAGTTCGTGAGCTCCACTTTAGTGGCCCAGGGTTTACAGGTTCGAATCCCAGGTGTGGACCAAGGCACCACTTATCAAGCCACGCTGTGACAGCATCCCACATACAAAATAGAGGAAGATGGGCACATATGTTAGCTCAGAGCCAGTCTTCCTCAGCAAAAGAGGAAGATTGGCAACAGATGCTAGCTCAGGGCCAATCTTCCTCACAAAATCATTAAAAAATAAAAAAAAACATTGTGGAACATAGCTAAAGCAGTTAGAAGGAAATTTATAGCATTAAATGTTCCTATTAGAAGAGAATAAAGATGTGATATGAAGATCTTATATTAATGATCAAGATAGAATAAGAAACATACTACATTAGACAGTCATGTGTCACTTAATTATGGATCATTCTGAGAAATGCATCGTTAGGCAATCTCGTCATTGTTCAAACATCACAGAGTATACTTACACAAACCTAGATGGTATAGACTACTACACACCCAGGTTATATGGTACTAATCTTATGGGACCACCATCATGTTTGTGGTCTGTCATTGACCGAAACGTCATTACGCAGCATGTGACTGTATTATATTATATTAAGATCTTATACAATGATCAAGCTTCCACCTTAAAAAACTAATAAAAGAGAGCAAATTAAACACAAAATTCGCAAAGGGGAGAAAATAATAGATAAGAGTAGCAATGAATAAAATTGAAAACAGACAATAGAGAAAACCGATGAAACCAAAAGCTGGTTCTCTGAAGAGATCAATAATATTGTTAAACCTCTAGGAAGACCAACAAAGGAAAAAAAAGAGAGAAGATACAAATTACCAAATCAGGAATGAAAGATGAGAAACCATTCCCAGAGCTCACTCACAAAGAAATAGATAATCTGAACAGTCCTGTATCTAGCAAAGGACTTAGATTCAAGGTTAAAAACCTTCCAAGAAAGCAAACTTGAGATCCAGATGGCTTTACTGGATCGAGCTTTTGGTGTCATATATAATAAAATTTTGCCTTACAAAAGGTTACAAAGACTGTCCGTAATGTTATCTTCTAGAAGCTGTATAGTTTTAGATTTTATACTTAGGTCTGTGACCCACTTTGAGTTACTTACTATATATGGTGGGAGGTATAGATTGAGATTCTTTTTTTTTTTTTAATACAGGTGTCCACCTGTTCCAGCACCATTTGTTGAAAAGATTCTCTTTTTAACACTGAATTGCTTTTGCACCTTTGTCAGAAATTAATTGACCATATAAGTGTGGGTCTACTTCTGGACTATCTGACCTGTTCCATTGGTTTACACCTATCTTTTCACCCATACCACACTGTTTGAATTACTGTAGCTTCTAAGTCTTAAAAGCAATATAACGAAGCTGTCCTTTTTCAGTTCCACATATGGTGAACTTTTGCTTGCCAAAAGAGAAAAGAAGCCCAATTCTGAGCTCCAAGTTATCAGGGGCTCTCCAGATCCTAAGCAAAACTATGGCATTTTAGATGCCATTAGTTGTTAAGGAAGCTGACGTCTCAGTAAGCACTCTGCATTACAAAATGACTTCCTTACCCCAAAATACCAGGCTTCCACAATTCTCCACCTTCAGATCCAGGCCCATGTTCCTCTGGGCAGAATTCAGCTGGTCCACCTCCACATGGGCAAAATCCATTTCCTCATCCTTTACTGTCACCAGTTCCTGGAAGTACAAGCACATTCTTCGTAATCCTTGAGGGAAGAGAACAATCTAGAAGAGGAAGTGTCTTTTAATCTGAAGGTTAAATCTTTATTTTAACCATTTTAATGGAATATTCTAAAATTTCCAAGTAGTAATCTGTGTTAGGGAAAATAATAATAATAGCTAACATTTATAATTTATTTTCTATGTGCTAAGTCCTTTGAATGAACTATCTCTTGTAATAATAACTATATGAGGTAAGTGCTATTATTAACATTATTTACAGCTGTAAGGATCAGATCTGAGATTTGGACCCAGGCAGTCTCACTCGAAAGCTATACTTTTAACTATATTCTTCTATATTATATAGAAGATAAATAAATATATATATATATACATATATATTCTTTTATATTATATAACTATATTCTTCTGCCTCTTACATATTTTGTTAAATAAATGTAATATAACCACTGAATGATAACCAAACGTTAATTACTGATTATATTGTAGATGGGATAAGGCTCAGATAAGTAATTTATACTGATTCCTGGGCTAGTCCAAGATTTTACAGAAATTCAGCTTGATATCCTGAATGTATGTAGACATTCACGCTGTTCTCATGCTCTTCTAATAGAGGCGCCTTCTTTCTCTGTACTTAGGGCCATGACTTTTACATTTATTTAGTTATCCTTTAGCAATTAAAGTTGTTCTGAATGAGTGAATTTACTGATTTTACATTGAAAAGGATCAAATGTTTTAAGATAAGATTCATACTTTATGTTATATTGACAGTCACATGAGTGTCCTTTGTTCACTGTAATTAATTGGAGAATACTTTGTGGGAAAGGATGTCTGTAAAAGAATAGAGTCATTAGAGGCATAGGATTTAGCATCAGACATACCTGGGTTCTGATCAGGGCTCAACCATTTATGATTCTGAGCATGTTACTGTAGCCTCAGTTTCTTCATCTGTGAAACAGGTTATAAATAATCACAGGATTATTTAATTTAAAATAAAGCAATGTTTGAAAAGTGGCTCTAAACGCTGGAGTTCTCCAGAGTTCAGTCCTTAGACATCTTCTTGTCTCCATCCATCTTACACACCTATCAACAATCTCTTATTTCTCCTGTCTTTAGGGGAAAAACAAAACCTCTTTGGTCTTACTACTCCTTCCAGCTATCACCCTACTTCTCTCCTTTCCCGGAGAATAAAACTCTCCAAAATAGTTATCTGTAGTCCCCGGCTCCAATTTCTCTCCTCTTACTTTTTTATGAACCCATTCCAACAAGGCTTCACTCCTACCGCTCCATGGAATGGCCCTTGGCGGTCACCAATGATCTTCCTATTTTAAAATCCAATGGCCAATTCTCAGGCCCCATCTTACTTGACTTAGCAGGAGCATTTAACCCAGGCGATCACTCCCCTCTCCTTGAAACACTTTCTTCAATTGGTTACCAGGATGCCACACTTTTGGCTTCCTCCTACCCCACTGGCCACCTCATCTCAGTCTCCTTTGCTAGTTTCTCTTCATCTCCCTGAACTCTAAGTGTTGGAGAGCCATACGACTCAGTAATAAGAACTCATTTCTTTTCTAGCTACACTTATTCCCTTACTGATCACTGTTTCATGGTTTAAAATACCATCCACACAGATTATTCCCAAATTTAAAGCTCTGGCCTGAGCTGTTCCCAGAGCTTCAAGTCTTCAAGGAAAAATTACTTTGGCTCAGTTCTCTAGAGGGGATTTCCATGGACCTCAGAAGCAAGATGAAGAAAGGAATGAGGACACACTGTGAACAACAAGCTAAGATTTCAGAGGAGGGAAATTAAACCCAAACTCACCTGGAACTCCACAGGAAGGAGCTCAACAGTAGATTCCATTTCTTCTGTGCTCTGCTTTTGGGGCAGAGAAGCATCAGCAGGAGTCATGGCTGGAAGGAGCAGGAAAAAAGCCATGAAGGAGGTAAACTCTATCTTCTCACTCCCAAATTCACTAGGACGAAAGTTATCGCAAGCCAGCTGAATTATATATATAAGGCCTACTCTACTTAACTCAAAAAGTTCAGATGAAGCTAGGGTAAGACAATTAAGTGAAAGTGCTTTCACCAAAAAGTTAAACCCACAGAGCCACAAATACATCAACCTTTTGGAACAGTCCAATGGGGGTGGAAGAGTGTGACCTGCCATTTATCACAAAAGCAAGCACTATGGAACGTTCTCCCTTCCACAGCTTCAGAGGGAATGTGGATGAGCACAGAAGTGCTGAAAGAGGAAGATGGGGCCGGAGAATGTGCCACAAGGAGACCACTTAGTGATTTTCAAACACGGTAGTTTACTGAGAACTTCTCTACTTCAGGGCTTTCTCCTGACATGTGTCTGTTCCCTGTTCATTCCCATCAAGGGTATTTCCTCCACTTTCAACTCCATGCTGATTTCTGTAATTCCCACCTTCTTCCTCAACTTCAATGGTCAGATAATCCATGATCAGCTTCTCTTCTTTGTCCTGTTATTGCTATGACTCCCTCCTTATTCACTGTTTCAAATGAGAGAAACACGGACTTTTCAGCAATACATAATCTGCATCTTCGTGTAAATCATTCAACTCTACTCTGAGGCTCTGGGAGGAGATTTTGAGGTTAGGCTTCCCCTCCTCTGGAACTGATTCCTGCTCCTTGAGGCATCCTCCTCTCTCTCTATTCCTAGGAGGCTTATTCCTATTCATTTAAGCACTAGGGCCTCAGAAGTAATCCTAATTTACTTGGAATCTTTATTATTTAGGCTAAATTAATCTCCACAGCTGGAAGACCATCCTCTGGATCACCAAGATCAGTCACTACATGCCACACCAGGGCAAAAGGAGGAAAGAATCAGGGCAGTGAAGTATGAGCCTCAGGCACACACTCGGTTCCAGACAGTGCAGAAACTCCCATGAGAAACACCCTAAACACACAAGTGGCCATAGGCGGCCTGTGATCATGGTGGCAGTAACTAGAAGCGGGGGTCCCTCACTTGGTTCATCCCTGCTATTCACAAACACAAGGCAGTTGATAGACGGGGCTCTCAGACAGCCGATTCCTCACTCGCTCTTTAAGACTGAGAATATACAGGCCAGGATTCCCTTGCACGTTCGAAGCCGAACCCCTTGAACTGGCCCCCAAGCACAGGCAGGCTAAAACCTCTGTTAGGGCAAAGCACAGAAGGGGAATGAGTAAGACATGGACTCCGTTTTTTCCTTTCTACCCCAAAAGTTCAACACCTTAACGCTCTCCGTGTAGTGACAAGATGTATGCCCAAAACCAGGGGGAGGGGCCCAAGCTCGCCGCACGTGGGACCGTGAGCCCTCAGCCCCCGGACTCCCACTCCCAGAATCCCCAGCTGCGCCACGCCCCCTTCACGCTGCCGGACTCCACTTCCCAGAGGGCTTAGCGGCAACCCCGGTTCCGGGACGCCGTCCGCTCAGAAAGCCTCAAAGCTGGCTGGAGACCCCGCCGGGGTAGCGCGCGCAGAGCCCGGGGGTGGGGCCGGGGCTCAGGTAGGGCCCAGCCCGTCCTCCGCCGAGGCCGGAAGCTGAGGGCCCGCCCCGGGCTGCGGCGGGGGGCGTTAGAGCGGTGCAGGGACGGGCGGGTCGCGGAGACCCGCGCTCAGGCCCGCTTTCTCTTACCCGCGACGCGCTGCGGACCTGGCTCCGGCCACAGGGCTGGATCCCGCCGGGCTGCGCTCTGGGACGGGCGGGAGGGACAGAGCCGCCTCGCGGACCCACGGAGCCGCGGGGAGACAAAAGGCTCAGGCTCCGTCTGGAGTCGCATCTGCGCACTTGGAGGCGACCGCCCCCGGTCGGGGGTCCCGCTCGAAGGACTGCAGTTCCCAGAGGGCTCGGGGACTCGGTGCCTGTCCTCGGGGGCAGAACGGCGGGTCTCTCCTGTCAGCCTTAAAATGGAGATAATTCCCCACCTGATTGATAGGGCTCCAAAAGCTCCAAATGATTTTAGTGTCTGATGATTATTTGGGGGTGGGGGGATGAGGACCTGATACACAAAGTCTTTTCCCTGGTGTCTCTCATTCTTTCTTAGAATAAAGCCCCAAATCTGTAAACTGAGTTGCTACTGCTGATTTTGTTGAAAGCATTCTGGCTGATAAATAAAGAGCACGGGCAGGGCTGATTGAAGAGACGTAGAAGAAGAAACATGATTAAGAATGAGTTCACGAGGAAGAGTAAGATGTGAAAAAGAAGTAGGGAGGTTGGCTCTGAAGTGGAGAATTGTGCGGACCTGGAGTTTAGGTCCAGGAAGGGCCCCTCGTCCTGAGCCAAACATAAACCAAGACAAAAGAGGCTTTTTTACTCAGTGTCAGAGACTCTGGGCTGTAGCTCCAGTTCTTCATGGAAATCGGGGAAAGACCAATTGTATCACAAGTGTCATTCTAGTCCAAATTACCATAGCCGCCTGAATCGTGTCTCGACATCTAATCTTGCCTTTCCTCGAGCCTTGCTGTTCAAGGCAGCCGGGATGGACATTTAAAGATTCATCTGTTTATGTCACTCTTCTCAGAACCCTTCAGTGGCTGCCCTCTGCCCTGGAGTAAGGCGTAAACCCCTTAACACAGTTTATAAAACCCTGCAATCTGGCTCTGCCAGTCCTGAATTACCTGCTGCTATCTTCCTGTTGTTCTCTGTCCTCGGGCCACGTGGGTTTTTTAGTATCTCCCACATCCCAAATTCTTTGCTGTCCCTTAATCTACACATTTCCTCTGTTTAGAACATCTCCCTCTAGTCATCCTTCAGATTTCAATTCAAATGTCTCTTCTTCAGTGAAGCCTTCCCTGACCTCCTTCCCCTTAATTCAAATTAATTCTCTCACAGAACCCTTTTGTTTCTGTATGTTAGCACCTACAAACGTAGGTTCTTTACCTGCCACACAAGAGGGGCCAAATACAAACTGGAACTCCAGGCTTATGGCAAGGAGAGGGTGTTTATTTCAGATGACATCAGCCAGGAGACAAGAGTGAGCCCTCATATTTGTCTCGTTTCCTCTCTCCTCCCCAAAAGAGGGGAGGAGAGGGGTTTTAAAGTTTTGTGAGGAATGTGGCTGCTTGTAGACAGTGGGGGGAGTCAGTGGCCCGGCTGGTCAGAGCTTTCCCACCTGCCTGTGTACCACCTTGGGATGCTGCTTGCAGGAAGAAGGAGGAGATAATAAGGAACCCAGGTGGGCGACCTTGGCTGTTTGTCTTCACAGCGGATAGGGAATTCTGGGAGCCAGGGAGTAAGCAAGGAAAGAGTGATTTGGTTTTAACCCCATGCATGCTGGGTTTAATGTAGGGCAACTGATATCAGGGCTGGCATCACATAGACTTGCCACAGTTTGTAACTATACATTAATTTGTGCTGCTATTTAATGGACATCTTCCCCACTTGACTGTAAGTTCCATGAGATCAAAGACCATGCATGTTTTGTGCAGCACTGTGCCAAGTGCTAAGCAAAGAGCCCGACAAAGTTGAGTGTTGGGAAGCTGCCATTCCACACTTACTATTCTCAACCTCAGCTAGGTCCTGGCATCATTTAGCAGTCCTTTATTTGTCCATGGTTATCTCATTTTCTCTGTGGTTGTCCTTTTTTCTGACTCCAGAGCCTTTCCAGATACTGCTCTCCTCAGCTCTCTACCTCATCACCAAACCCCTCTTTCTTAGTCAATGAATTCACCACCATCTATTTCACAGAAAAATGAGAGATTTTCAGATGGGAATATATCCAACTTCTGTGAAGGTTAATTTTATTTGTTTACTTGACTGGGCTAAGGGATGTCCAGATAGTTGGTAAAACATTTCTGGGTGTGTCCGTGACAGTGTTTCTGGAAGACATTAGCATTTGAATCGGTAGAGTGGTAAAGATTGCCCTTGCCAATGCTGGTGTGCATCATCCAATCAATTGAGGGCCTGAATAGACTAAAAGGGTGGAGGAAGGGTATATTTACTCTTTCTGCTGGAGCTAAGACATCTGTCTTCTGCCCACGGACATTGGCACTCTTATCTCGGGGCATCTGACTTGGACCAGGACTCACACCATTGACTCCCCTTGTTCTCATGCCTTCAGGCTTGGACTAGAACTATGCCACTGGCTTCCCTGGGCCTCCAGCTTGGAGGTGGCAGGTCATGGGACTTCTCAGCTCCACAATTGCATGAGCCAATCCCTCATAGTAAATCTGTTTTTATCTATCTATGATTATCCTATTGGTTCTATTTCTCTGGAGAATCCTGACTAATACAACTTCCCTGTACTCAATTCTGAAGGCATAGTATGGAAGGAAGCACAGATTACTTCAAGGTTGTCCCTCCATAGGTGTATGTTAACTATGCACCCATGGTAGTTACATTATTGTTCAAAATCGTTGCTGCCCCTACTTGCAGGAGGATCATACTTGCCTGCCCAGTAGAACTCAGGCTTGCACCTGTGACTTGCAATAATCTCCTCTTTGAGAAAGATGTGCATTTTTGTCCTGTTTAAGAGTCAGCTTCTCATCTACCATTTCTTTTCCCTCTGCCGTGAGACTTAGAATATCTCATATAAGACTATTCCATCAGCCTGTATTCTGGAGTGAAGATATGGATATGTAGAATGAGTGAGAAAGACACCTTGGTTAGAGATAACTCTCTGAGATTTTTCAGGTTGTTCAATTCTATAGCATAACTTAGCCCATCCTGATGGAGTCAGCATCAAGATGCTTTCGGAGCACTTATAGGGTAATATTTTTCTTTTTCTTTTTTTTTAATTTAATTTTATTTATTTATTTATTTTTGAGGAAGATTAGCCCCAAGCTAACATCTGCCACTAATCCTCCTCTTTTTTGCTAAGGAAGACTGGCCCTGAGTTAACATCTTGCCCATCTTCCTCTACTTTATATGTGGTACACCCACCACAGCATGGCTTGCCAAGCAGTGCCATGTCAGCACCTGGCACCCAAACTGGCAAACCCTGGGCCACCAAAGAGGGTAATACTTTTCAAATGCATGTATGTTTATTTTATTTTGTTTTGTTTTAAATAATTCATTTTTCCCAACAACAGTAGCAACATCTTCCCCAACAAAAACACAGCAGCCAACTTTACGTCCTATAAGTTAAAGTTAAAACTGTAAAATATAAATACCAGCTGAAGTGCAAAATTCTAACAAGTATGATTAAATTAACAAGACATCTTTCTGTTGTGTGCTGTGCAGATACCCACAATACTACTACTGTCCATACAAGACTCACAAAGCTAGTCAAGAGACTACGATTATGGCACTTCTCAGCTTGAATCTAAACACCACAGGCAAGGAACACACAATTTACCAGCTACTCAGAAATGATTCAGGAGTGATTGTATTATCGTGAAAAGAAGACTATACTGTGAATCCTTCTGTTTTCACTGATTTTAATAGGTGCAATATTTTTATATTTTCGTATCTGAAATCCAGAAGTACCTTATAATTGCTGTTGAACAGGTGCTAGTGGTGAGTAGTCATGCTCGTGCCAATACACAGGCACATAGGATAGGTTTCAACAGCTTGGAAGAAAATCCTGGAACCATCGTAAACCAATTTGTACTGGCCCTATTGTATCAATAACGACATGTCAAGGTCATCTTGCAGGGGCAATGACCAAGAACTGCAAAACATGCAGCTGGAATGTGCTCAGAAGATGGAAACCTTGCCCTCAGATGACCTCAAGCCACAGGGAACCAAAAGTTCCCTGACTATGGAACTCAGTGTGAGAAGAAAGTGGTGAGGGGAACCTAATAAGAAGCGAAGGGTCCCTTGATTTGTAGCACACTGGACTTATAAGAGTGTTACACTCCCACCCTCCAATCAGATTCCAACAAGCTAGTGTTATGCATAATTACTCCTACTCCCAACTCCTTAAAAGTCTGTCCCAGCTTCAGCTCAGGGAGACAGATTTGAGCCTTGCCTCCTATCTCCTTGCTGGTTGACGTTGCAATAAAGCTCTTTCTTCTCTCAAAAGCCAGTGCCATTGTATTAGCTTCTATGCATATCAGGCAACAAGCTCTTGCTCAGTAACAATCTGAGACACAATAGTGGAGCATACTTAAGAATTGCTGTGGTACTAATACTCTTGGCAGCAAGGAAAACAATACTGGGTGGAAAAACATAGGCACAGACAATACTGAATGGAAAAATGATTCAGAAGAATAGGATTCTGGGGGCTGGCCTGGTGGTTAAGTTCACACACTCTTCTTCAGCTGCCCAGGGTTCACGGGTTCAGATCCCGGGCGTAGACCTACACACCACTCATCACGCCATGCTGTGGCAGCATCCCATACACAAAATGGAAGAAGATTGGCACAGATATTAGCTCAGGGGCAATCTTCCTCAAGCAAAAGGAGGAAGATTGACAGCAGATGTTAGCTCAGGGTCAATCTTCCTCACCACAAAAAGAATAGGATTCTGAACACGAAAAGTTTAGCAATGCCTTAACCATTTTATTTTCCTTTTTACATGAGTACGAGAGTCATATCTCATTTTAAAATGTATGATTAAAAGTAGGTCTAAATAAGTCTAAAAGGGATCTATTAATAATGTGAAATAAAAGGTCAAAACAATAAGAAAGTATTATGTCATAATTCAGTTGGCAGTGTTTTTTCTTTATTGGTGACACAGAAAACAATGGTGCATCTTGTCACTCCACAGTGCCTTAGAATCTGCAGAATGCTTCATGTTGTTTATTCTTATTTGGGGAACTGTAAAATTAAAAATTCTAAAATAAGTCCTCTCTAATACCTCTTCTTGTTCTGTAGTTCTGTGCTTTTCTGTGTTGAAGCCTGGATCTCAGAGCTGATGAAGGACAGTGTCCAGGGACTCAGGTCCACTTTTTAAGGGCCATGATTCCACTTTGCTGCCCAAGGTAAGGAAATAATTTTGAACCTTCAGATCCAAGCTGACTAAACTAAGACCATACTATGCATACAGAATAAATAAGGTAAGTACCTGAAAAACAGACTTAGAGGCAACAAGAGCCTAGAGCACAGGAAAGAATGTTCTGGAGCATCTTAGTGATTCTCTCATTTTCCTCTCCAGCTAGGGTTATGGGACTACGTTTTTCTCTCTTTCCCCAGGAGTTTCATTCATAGGGCAAACACCATGCTGCTCTGGGAAGGAGTTTGTTTGCCTCAATCCTTGAAATGTCCAGAATTCGTTCCAATTAACCCAGTGAGGGGTCTTAAGGGATCCTGAAGTCCTAAGCCAGGGAACCTGATGAAATTACAGGAGTGCGAGTGGGAACTCTTCTGAGCTCAGATTGCTCCAGGTATAGAGCTCCTTTAAGATTTCCAGAGGAACCAGCAAGTAAGCAGGACTATTTTCAAAGCTATTTATATAGATAGTCAGAAAGCATAAAGTAGGTATCTTAGGGGAAGACCAGGTGAATTGGATCTTTTAATGTTTCAGGAACAGATGGGCCCTATGACTTCTAGCCCCAAACCATTTCCAATTCAGTCCCACTGTCTGGACTCCCAAGACCTTTCTATGCCTCCTATTGTGACCAGAAACCAGGCAAGGAAAGGGTTACTGAGAATTTGATCCGTAATTAACATGGTCTGTCAAATGTTTTCCAGACAAGGAGAAAAATAAATGAGCAGTTTTTCAGAGGTTGATGTCCCCCTTTTTGCAGACATTGCCATCCTACAATGAAACTTACACAATTGCTGCAAGACTCCTACAAATTACTCCAGCTCTAAGTGACCAAAAGTTACCATGGACCCATTATGTAATGACATGTTCCTTGAATTCAGTATGTAATGGCATGTTCCATTGAACTTGCTATGTCGTGGTACCCTGACTTTGTTATGTAAATGGTGCCTTGAACTCATTATGTAATGATCTGTACCTGTGCCCTGATCGAGCCCAGTTGTTACACAGTTGTAACATATCCTGTGCACTCTGATGTACAAAGTCTCCACCAGCACTAAGCTCGGAGAGACACTGTTTGGGGAGCTATCCCCAGTGTTCTCCATTGCTTGAGCAAGCTATAAACCTTTTTCTCCACCCACTTCATCCTTGGTAGTGTTTTTAGCTCCACACTCGCCAAGAGGCGAACCCAGTGAGTTTGGTTACACTATGAGCTGCAGAGGATCCATCAATGTAAAAGCGATGCCTTCAGATGTGTTCCCCTATTCTCCAAGGAGCTCATCCAGGAGGATACACGCTATGTAAGGATGTAAGGGGCAGAGGACACTTCACTGATAACCTCCCCCTCATCTCCACAAAGAGGTTCTGTAAAAATCATTAGCAGTTCTGCCCTATCTGATTCTCTGCATCAGCTTCTCTCCAAATGGAAAAGTGACCCTGTGCTCTTTTATTTCCTCTCCCTGAATGTTTTGCATCTATTAAACCAAAGCAAGGAAGCACAAACTCAAAGATGGAAGGTCCAAAGTCGGAAAGGGCAGGTGAGCTGATCAATGGGAGCGTCTTCACATCCAGCACAGAAATTCTTCTTTCCTAACAAATTCCACTGTTCAACTTGTTTCAAACTCCAGAATGAGTAACTGCATACGTTAAAAAGTGCATTTATATCCAGAGGGGAGTGTTTGTATATATGTTTTAGTTAATAAATAAAAAAGTATCCTGACCTCTGAGAGTCACTCAATAAATCACGTCTATTATTTACATTTATCATCATTATCCTTAACTTTTCCACATATCCTTTATTAGGGAAGAGTTTGTTCTGCTACACTATTGCTGCTATGAGTCTTTCTTTCACGACAAAACAGACTCCTGAGTCTTTTTTATTCATATTTTCTCAATTACTATTAAAAAGTTAATTTTAAATTTCTCAGTATTTGAGGTTTTATTTTTTGTGTATATAAATTGACTCAGTATTAATTATAAATTTTATTGTCTTATAATCACAAAATTGACCTATAAATTTTCCTTCTTTCCATTTATTTGCATTTTTATCAGGCCAAGTAAATTATAATTTTAAAATAAGTTTTCAAGGTAAACTTGACTGTTAATATTTAAGGTGTAGCATCACTTATGTTTTTAAAATAAATTTTAGTGTTCACATATTCTAGATTCATACTTATTTTTGGTCATTTTGCTCATGAAAATGAATAAAATCTTATTATATTTCTATTGAATCATTTTAAAATACGAGTCCACCATGTCGAGACTCATGAAAGAAAGCCAAACAAATATTCAGGGGAAAAATAATATCATTTAAATATTTTCATTATTAGAAAAGAAAGTGAAAAGATAAACTGTTTGAATATTTCAGATTTCAGGAAAACAAAACAAAAATGTTAAAGAATCTAGGAGAAAGAAAACAATGCAAATATAATCAATTCAAAAGTAAACTTAAGAGCAAATAAAAATATTCAAAATAAATTAGATAAATTTTGGAAACTTTTAAAAAGCAAATAGTAAGTGAAAGTATATATGAGAAATCATGAAATATGTGGAAAAATTAAAATATCACTGACAACACCAAATTCAGTGATAATCAATAAATTAGAAGTTAAAAATGAAATGGTAAAAATGACGTAATGAGAAATAGACAATCAAGGTTTGAGCTGGACTTCCGTCCTGGAGAGGTCTGGTCTATGTCTCGTTCACCCTGTTTACGCTCCAGCCCCTCAGTGGTCCGAGTGAAAAGCCTGCGCTGTTCACCAGGTCTCATCCTCCACGGTGAGCCCTGGACTCTGATTTTTGTCCCTCCAGCCCTGAGAAGTTGCTGAAAGCTCTTTTCAGTGTCTCAGCCTCTTAGCTACCACTTTAGGTTTTGTAATTAGCAATCCTCTTAAAGAGAAATGTGGCCCCAAATGTTGAGCTCAACCTCCTTTGGCTCCTCTAGATCTTGTCTCTGCAAATTTTCATTGCCTGGGTAGCTCTCTGATGGCTTCTACCATCTGTTTTATTTTATTTAGCTTGTACTCCATGGGAGGGTTGGTCCAAACCTCTGGTCAACCATAAATAGAACTCAATTTAATCATCTTTGAAGATAAACAGATCTTTCAGGGTCCACTCTTTATATAAAATGCTTGCTTTGGTGTGTTCTCTTTGACTCATCTTGTTTATCTGAGCACTATTTATATAGTGAGGGAATTCTTCTCTTAAAGTGAGTGGAGGTCATGGCATTTGTTTGCCTTCACTGTAGAGTCTTTTAGCTTCCTGAGCAGGTTGGGAATGATGCATGGCCTTGAGTAGTTGTAGGTGAAGGATTCTTTCTCCCCCACCTGTCAACCTCTAATTTTGTTGAAGCTCCAAACCCATGCATCAGCTTCGCTGAGTGAAGGACATATACTGTGCTCTGAAGGCTGAGTTTGAGCCTGTGCTGCTTCTCCTCCGTGAGGTGATTTTTGTCAGCAGTTCCCCCATTCACTCTTTTTGTTTAGTGTGTTCAAACTTTCTTCCAGTTGATTGTTTCTTTCCTCCAGCTGGGTCCCAACCAAGGCAATGATTTCTGTGACATTATTTACCACACCTCTTCTGCCTTCTTAGCGAAGTGCTAGTAATCTTTCAGAGAGAATGGTTAAGTGCTTTGTTGCTAAGCCAGATTCCAGGATTCAAATCCCAATTCCAAAGCCCACTGGCATGTGCCATTGAAAGAGTGATTTAACCTGAGTTACAGTTTTGTTATGTGCAAAATAGGCATAATAATTGTACCTACCTCATGGGTTATTGTGAAGACTAAATGAGAGAAGAAGAACTTAATAAATATTGGCTATTAGTAGTTGTTACTATCTTGAGGGAGTAAGTGCTTCCCTTTTTTCCTCCGGGTGTACAAACCCCTTAACGTCTTTTTCAGCATATTGGGGAATGTCAGCCACTGCTTTAGAATTTCCTCCTGAGAAGGATACATTATCCTGTGCATTTTTGCTAGCAAAAAAAATCCTGTATAACCTAAATCTTATCGTGAAGAAACAATCAGATAAACCCCAATTGAGGATCATTCTAAAAAACGGTGAGGCTATATTCTTCAAAAACATCAATGTAGTAAAAAACAATGGCAGGCTGAAAATATACCAGGTTAAAGGAAACTAAAGAGACATGAAAACTAAATGCAATGCATAATCCTGGATTGGATGCTGAATTAGGGAAAAAATCTGTATAAGACATTATTCAGCCAATTTTTAAAATCTAAGTATGTTGTATATATTAGATATTGTTGTTGTATTAATGTTACATTTCCAAGATTTGATCATTGTGCTGTGATTATATAAGAGAATGCCTCTGTTCTTTAGCATAATACATGCTAAAATTTATCATGATACATGCTAAAACATCTAGGGCTTAAGTGTCATGAGGTCTGCAACTTACTCTCAAATGATTCACAGCAATGACAATAATACAAATAATATGTATATATGTTTGCATATAAATATATGTATATGTGTGTATATGTGTATGAATTTATATACCTACAAAGCAAATACAACAAAATGTTAAAAACTAGTAAGTCTAGATGGGAAGAATATGTGAATTCACTTACTATTACAATTTTTCTCTAGGCTTGAATTACAACTTTATTTTATTTATTTATTTTTTTGGTGAGGAAGATTGGCCCAGAGCTAACATCTGTTGCCAATCTTCCTTTTTTTGCTTGAGGAAGAGTGTTCCTGAGCTAACATCTGTGCCAATCTTCCTTTATTTTGTATATGGGACATTGCCACAGTATGACCTGATGGGCGATGCCAATGTCTGCGCCCGGGATCTGAACCAGCAAACCCCAGGCCGCTGAAGCAAAGCAATGTGAACTTAATCGCTAAGCCACCAGGCCAGCCCCTGAATTACAATTTTAAAAGTTAAAAAGTTAGAAATTCTGGCTCCAGTATATCCCTATAATTATAGAGTAAAATAAAGCTTCTACACTCAGGCTCATCCAGAATTTCTGTTGATTTATATGAATGGATCATCTTTCTTATTTCTTTGCATGCTTCACAACATTTTGCTGAAAATGAATTTTTTTAATAGTAGAATGTGGTAACCCTGAAAATCTGATTCATCCCCCGTTCAGGGTTTTTCTGTTGCTTGCTGTAGGCTGCAGCTGATTGTTTAGTGTCTTTTCTAAACTATTTTTGTAAAGTCTGTATTCTTTGTCCTGGGTGGTCTCTGAAGTCTCTGTTCCTTTAGCTTGCATTCAGCTAGTGTTTTGACAGAGATTTCTTGAACATCAGGAGGCAAAAAGAGAGAGAGGGAAACTCTAATTCTTTGCAGGTTAGCTCTATGCCTGGGTCTTCATTCAATACTCCGTTCATTTACAATTCTGCCTCCACTTCCTTCACTTCGCTTCACTTGCACTGAGCCTGGAGATCAGCCAAAGACAAAATTCTAGGGCCTTCTCAGGACTTTTGTGAGCATGTATCTAAAGTAGCACCTAGAGCAGCTAAACAGAGACAGAAAGTAGAAGCATGGTTGCCAGGGGCTAGGGCAGAGGGGAATGGGGAGTTCGTTTCAGTTTTGCAAAATGCAAAGAGTTGTGTGGATGGATGGTAGTGGTGGTTGCACGACAGTATGAATCTACTTAATGCCACTGAACCGTACACCTAAAAATGGTCCCAGTGGAAAATTTTATGTTGCGTGTATTTCATCACAACTAAAATATTATTGATGTTGATTACTGAGGTTTTAGACACCCCCTTAAATTTTGCTCCCAAGGCTCATCCTAGTGGGTTGGCATCCTCACTCAGTCCCATCTCAACTGGAAGAACAGGGGACTCTGGGCCAGAACCCTGAATCCCACCCCTAGTTTCATTTCTTGTCTGTCAGTTGCTGGACAGTTCCAGAGGATCCAGGAGCCCCTTACGTAGCTAAAGAGGATCAAGGACCCATGTCTCAGTCCCAGAAACCAAAGATTTCTGCATCTCGGTTCTGCAGAGGCAAGAACTGAGGGTCAGGTGGCCCGTGGCCCTGATATAGGAAGCAGCAGTGTGTCCCAAATTGTGCCCCACTGGGTTGGAGAAAATGCTGCAGATGCTCCACCTGTGCAGAGCTGAAACTAACAGAGCCTAAAGGACACCTTGGAACCTGCTCTCAGCCTGACTATTCCGAGGCTAGTGGGTAACCAAGGGCCCAGGAAACCAGTTGGTCACTCCTAGAAGCCCTTGCAACCACGGGCAATTTCACATTCTTCTTGGCTAGAGTTGAGTTGCTTTCCTTCCTCTCTAAGTAGCTTCAATGTCTTCTCAGTCCCTACAATGTGCAGGGCTTTTGGCTCGAAGCAGAAGAGGAAGAAGAACTGGATTTCACTAGGGAGTGGAGCCACAACCAGCACAGCTTATGGACTCCCCGATAAGGCCCAGCCGCCTCTTTCCAGGAGTTTTAATGAGAGAAGCTTCTACATGCTTCACACCAGAAATCTCTTTTCTTGGGGGTAAAAAAAAAAAGTTGTGTGACTTAATTATTTTGGAAATTTCCATTTTTCAAATGATCTAATACCCGAATGACTAAAATGAGGAATCTTTCAGATTTTCTGGAAAAGAAACCAATTCAATGTCCCGCACCCAGAAATGTGGAATGAATGGACCATATTCAATGTAAGCCAAGAACCCTGGGAAGGCAACACTGGTTGCGGTTCCTGGCTATCCGGCTGTACAGGATTTTGCAATGGGAAGTGTACTGGGCTCTCCACTGGGGTAGCCAGTTGGCAACCTTTTTCTTTCTCTCTTGAGTTTCTTTCCTCCCTCCTTGCCTCCCTCCCTCCTTCCTTTCATAAAGCTGTTTTGAAAATACACATTAAATGTATAGGTAATACCTGTGAGTATAGTACTACTGGGGAAATTGTTGTACAAAAAATTTTTTTATAAGAAAGCAATGTTTCAGGATATACAGATATAGAAAAATACGAGGGAAGCTGCACATCACCACAACAGCCTTGATTTCTCTGAGATGTTTGATTATGGGTAATTTTAAATTTTCTCCTCCAAATTTCCTGTATTTAAAAAAATCATATTTTACTCTTTAAGAGGAAAAGAAAGTAGCAATCATCCTCTTGTTAAAATAGAGAGAGGGGCCGGCCAGTGACATAGTGGTTAAGTTCAAGCACTCTGCTTCGGTGGCCTGGGCTTCGCCTGTTCAGATCCTGGGCGTGGACCTGCCCACCACCTGTCAAGCCATGCTGTGGCAGCATCCTACGTAGAAAAACTAGACTAACTTACAAGTAGGATATACAACTATGTACTGGGGCTGTGGGGAGAAAAAAAAAGAGGAAGATTGGCAACAGATCTTAGCTCAGGGCCAATATTCCTCACTCACACACACGTTAAAATAAAATAAAATAGAGAAAAACCAAAGTCATCTTCATAGGTGTGACTCTAGTACACTCTTGTATGAAGGGCTAGAAGGAAGAGAAGCCCTATCCAGACATCATCGTCTCCTCAGGCTTCCCTATGTGTTGTGCCTGTCAGGTGTCAAATATCTTCAGGTACATTCTGAGACTGATGCCTCCCTGAAAGCTGGGTCTCGTTTGTTCTCTGACCTGTCGCCAGCAACTAAAACAGTGCTTGCACATCCTAGAACATGGTGTGTGTGTGTGTGTGTGTCTGTGTGTGTGTATGTGAGACTTATTAAGATTATGGAAATGTTTGGGAAACAAATTAGGAAAACTGCTCTTAGGGTCACTCTAAAGAGAAGAAAACCTTCAGAAGCGAAGCCACCACACAGGGAGCCCATTCCCACAGCAGCGCCCACGTTTCTCTTTACAGAAGACCCGGGACGCTCAGAGCTCCAGCTAAATTCCAGGCATCTGAACGTAGGGATGGGAGGGAGGGAGGGAGGGTCAAGCATGACCGTCCCTGGGCAGATGACATTGGGAGTCAGTCCTGCAGGCCATTCTCAGGAACGTGAAGGTAGGAAGGGAGGGAGTGGACAGGTTGGGTCCCCAGTCCACTTTGTGTCCCCCAAATAGGACAGGGCTCCAGCTAAGAACCCAGGCTGCTCCCAAACACCCGCTCCCGGGAAGACAAACGACTCCAAGCGTTTGCTTCCATTGGCTCCTCTCCCATTTCCCCCGTGGGTAGAAATCCCCCCAGGCACCTGCTGGTCCTTAGGATGCTCCCTTGCCAAAGGGAACTCTCCCCATCCCACCTCACATTCCTTCTGAGTAAAGCTCAATGGCAGCTGGAACCAGAAGTCCTGGAAAAAGGGCGGGACCAGCTCAGGCTTAGCCAGAGCCTCAAAAGCCCCAGGGAGAACTGGTTGTTTGCAGTTGCTAAAGGCAAGTATTCCCTGAGACCCCATCCACAAGTCTGCTCTAAGTTTTTCACTACTTTTCCCACCTTTTCATCTTGCTTTTGTACATCCTCCTGATGAAAGGACAAGGAGCCTAGAAGGAATCCCAAACAGTCTGGACACATAGATAGTAAATACCGAACTTTGCAACTGAGAAATTAGCATACGTTAAATATATGAAAAGGGTTGGTGTGGGTGTTTGACTTTCTCGCTCTGATTTATTTCACTTCACGTAATACCCTCAAGGTCCATCCACGTTGTCAGAAATGGCCGGATCTCATCATTTCTTAGGGCTGAGTAGTATTCCATTGTGTATACATACCACATCTTCTTTAGACATTCTTCCCTTGATGGGTACCTAGGTTGCTTGCAAGTTTTGGCTGTTGTGAATAATGCTGCAGTGAACCTAGGGGTGCAGGTGTCTCTCTGCATTGGTGTTTTCAAGCTCTTTGGATAAATACCCAGCAGTGGGCTAGCTGGATCATATATATGGTAGATGTATTCTTAGTTTTCTGAGGCTACTACATACTGCTTTCCATAGTGGTTTCACCTGTCTGCACTCCCACCAGCAGTGCAGGAGAGTTCCCTTCCCTCCACATCCTCTCCCACACTTGTCTCTTGTCTCCTTCATTAGAGCCATTCTGAGCAGAGTAGGGTGACCTCTCCTTGTAGTTTTGATTTGCCTTTCTCTGATGGCTAGTGATGTTGAGCACCTTTCCATTTACCTGTTGGCCATCCGTATGTCTTCTTTGGAGAGATCACTGCTCAGATCTTTTGCCCGTCTTTTTAATTGGGTTGTTGATTTTTGTTGTTGTTGAGCTGTGTGAGTTCTTTCTGTATTTTGGATATAAACCCCTTATCCGATATATGGTTTGCAAGTATCTTCTCCCAGTTGTTAGGTTGTGTTTTGGTTTTGTGGGATGGTTTCCTTTGCCATGCAGAAGATTTCTTTTACTTTGATGTAGTCCCATTTGTTCCTTTTGTGTTTTGTTTGCACTGCCCAGTCAGACGTGGTACTTGAAAATAGGCTGCTAAGACTGATGTCAAAAAGCATACTGCCTATGTTTTCTTGTAGGCGTTGCATGGTTTCGGGTGTGACATTCAAGTCGAACCCGAGGAGTCTGCAGTTCCCCAAGAGCGAGCATAGCGGGGACCCTGCGTCCCTGTCAGCGCACCTTGCCGCTCCGCGGAGGTCCGAAGCAGCGTGTGGGCGGGGCCCCAGGAGTTCTCCCAGGAGGGTGTCCCTGTCGCTGTCCGCAGTCCACCGCCGGAGGGGGGGCGGGGCAGCGGCCGGGGAGCGTGGGGGCGGCGGCGCGCGCGGGGAGCGCGCGGCTGCTGTGCCGCCGTCCGGGGAGGCGTCGGCGAGCCGCGCCTGCCTGCCCAGAGCCGAGCCCGGCGGAGTCCGGCCGCGCTCTGCTGCTCTCTCCCGGGCCGGGCTCGTCCGTTGGGCACAGCAGCCCGGGCCCTCCACAGCCACGGCCGCTAGCCTGAGGAGGCCGTCCTTCAGCTCCCGCTCTTCCTGCTCGCCGGACACGGACGACCAGGGCGCCTACGAAGGGGATTCCATCCCAGATGGGCCTGGGCCTGGGGGCTGGTGAGAGGCGAGCGTCACTGTTCTCTGTGCAGAGCAGCAGCCCTCACCCCAGCTTGGCCACTGCTGTTGGGTGCCTCAATCTGTGATAGAAAGAATGCAAAAAAGACAGGATATGTTCACCATGTAAAAGTCCTACAACAGATTTTTCGTTTCTAGGGAAAATAGCATTCACTGTATTTTTGTTTGTTGGTTGATTGATAGGTTTTATACGATTACCTGGAATGGAATTCTCAGGGCAAAATCTCCCATTACTTGGATTCACATCTGAGATATACTATTTATAGATATTTCAGGGACCAGTACTGAGGCAGTTCATAGCCATATATCCTGATCTCTAACTATAGCTATTTCCCGAAGGGACGCGGGGTGGAATGGTAATACCATTGATGATGGACTTCATATGATGATTTTGATGAAGTCTGAATTGTCTCAACTAAGGCAAACTGTTTGTATAATCAACCATAATTTACTGGAAACAAAACTTTGAGTCAATCAGCATGCTTTTCTATATGTTGGTAAATTTCAATAAAAAATATTTTTAGAAAATCATCTGGTTCTCCAAAGAAGATCTATCTGCAAATGGCCAGTAAGCACATGAAAAACTGCTCTATGTCACTAATCACTAGGGAAATGCAAATCAAAACTACAATGAGATACCACTTCATACCCATTAGGATGGCTACTATCAAAAAAACAATTGTTGTGGAGGATGTGGAGAAAGTGGAAACAATGTGCACTGTTGATAGGAATGTAAAGTGATGCAGCCACTATGGAAAACAGTACAGTAGTTTCACAGAATTTTAAAAAAGAATACATATCATCTAACAACTACATTTTTGGTATATCCAAAATAATTGAAAACAACATCTTGAAGAGGCATTTGAAACCCATGTTTGTAGCAACATTATTCACAATAGCCAAAAGATGGAAGCGAGCCAAGTATCAATTGACAAATGGGTGGATAAACAAAATATGGTATATACATACAATGATGGATTATTCAGACTTAAAGGAAAGAAATTCTGGTACATACTACAGCATGGATAAACCTTGAAGACGTAATGTTAAGTGAAATGAGCCAGTCACAAAAAGACAAATGTCGTATGACTCCACTAATATGAGATACCTAGAGCAGTCATATTATAGAGACAGAAAGAAGAGTGTTGGTTGCCACGGATCGGGGGAAAGGGGGATAAGGGAGTTGTTGTTTAACGGATATGGAGTTTCAGTTTTGCAAAATGAAACTAGTTTTGAAGATTGTTTGCACAACAGTGTGAATATATTTAACACTCCTGAACTGTACAATTAAAAATGGTTAACATTTAAAGTGGTTAAGATGGTAAATTTTATGTTATGTGTATTTTACCACAATTAAAAATAAAAAAGGAAAGCCCATTTAAAAATCATTTAGCATACTTCTAGAAAATACAGTGCACCGAGCTGAGGGAAAACCTTCTCCTCTTGCCCATCACCCCCTGCCCCTCCCACACGCATCCCACACACGTGCGAACACTGGTTTAATGCACAGCTGAACTGGAGAGAAATCCCCAGCTGCCACAAATGAGAGGGAGAGCAGCAAGTCCATATAGAGACCCAACAGCCCATGGGAATATCAGAAGCGAAGCAGGGCTTCAGGGTGAGAGGTCAGTTGCTGAGAGAGATAAAGCTCCCAGCCTTGCCTCTAGAACTGTGAAGTGCTATTTACGCTCTGAAATAGGGGCAAGAAAAACTGGGCTGGGCTGGGCAAGCTGCTAAGTTCTGCTGCCCACTTGGGGCCCTGAATAGAAGCAGTGTCACACATGAGAAAGCAGAACCAGGAGCCTTCACTATGGGGAAGCACGGGTTCTAATTTCACACTGCCTTTGTGAAGCGTGAACGTGTTGAAAAACATGAACACTGAAAAAAAGTGGGTCCCAAACTGGAGATATCCACAGAGCCACTTCAAACATAAACATGCCGTTGTCAGAACCCAGGACACATGAGACTTGCTTGGAAAGCAACTCAGTAAATATGAGATGACAGTCAAAAATTACAGACTACATCAATTAATGAAGGAAAGAAAGCCACCAAGTGTGACAAATGGAAAAATGAATACCTAAAGAACCTTGTATTACAAATAAAATTTTGAAAGAGATTTTTAAATAATATGTGTAAAAGAAATAAAGAAGGTAGTATAATTGTTTCAATTATACTGAAAGCTGTACACTTCTGAGTTGTGCATTGTATGTGTATATGTGTAAGTATCTGTACAGGTATATACCTAAGTATATACTTAAGTAAATTAAAAAAAAACCTTGGAAAACTAAAATAACAGATAAATAACATAGAAGGTGGTATGGGAACTTCTAGAAAAAACCCTCTATATTCCTTTGTTTTTTTTTCCAGAAACAAATGGAGACTATAATTAGTTTTGAAACTTGCTAAATATACATGTTAAAAATATGAGTGTCATTTCTTAAAAATATGTACTAATAGAGGGGGAAAAAACCAAGAGAATCAATCAAACGAATAAAACAGGAAAAGAGGGAATTTACAGGGGAAAAAAAACATGGTTAGGAGGAATCACCAAAAAACCCAGCAAAATTAAGTATAAATATACGCTTGCTATTATAGTAAAGATAAACCAATTAAACATACCTATTAAAGACAAAGATCCGCAAACTGGATTTTTTTTAATGCAGTTGTATGCTATTTATGAGAGACAATCATAGAAAGGTTGGAAATAAAGGAGTGAAAAAAATTAGATAAGTGCTAAATCAAGAAGACAAAAAAAATAACAGATTAGAGAATTGGGAAAACTTAATAACAAGCTTGGTGTAAGAGTTAAATAATCAACCTAACACATAGAGAATTTCATTCCTTTCAGGCAAACATAGAGCACTTATGACAATTTACCATATTCAAGAACAATAAATTCAAGAAATTTTTTTTTTAAGATTTTATTTTTTTCCTTTTTTCTCCCCAAAGCCCCCTGGTACATAGTTGTATATTCTTTGTTGTGGGTCCTTCTAGTTGTGGCATGTGGGATGCTGCCTCAGCGTGGTTTGATGAGCAGTGCCATGTCCGCGCCCAGGATTCGAACCAACGAAACACTGGGCCGCCTGCAGCAGAGTGCGCGAACTTAACCACTTGGCCACGGGGCCAGCCCCAAATTCAATAAATTTTTATAAATGTATATATATTTCAGTAAATTTTAAGTAAATCTAGATAACCAATATTACGCAAAACATATTTTCTAACCAAAATGCAATAACACTGCAAGCAATAGAAAGATATTTATCACCACTTCTACTTTAGTTTGGGAGGTTAAAAAAATACTTCAAATTAATTAAAGGGGGAAGAAGAAATCTTAATGGAAAATAGGACATTAAAATTAACAACTGAAAAGATCCACAGGAAGTTAGAACTAGAACACAGAGTTAGCCTGTAGAGTGAGCAGACGATGGAAATTAAAAGATAAGAGAAAAAAAAAATAAGGCAAAGCAAAGAAATACTAAAGGATCAAAAAACAAAAGTAAGTTGTTTCTTAGAGATCAATGTAATGAAGAAACCTCTGGTAATACTGGTTAAGAAGAGAAAGAAGGCACAGATAAACAGTATTTAGAATGACAAAAGGGCACATAACAGATAGTAAAGATTTTAAACCTCATAAGAGAACACTACGAATAAAATTGTCCAATGCATTTGGAAACAGGTAAAACAGACAGTTTTCTAGAAAAAATGTAATTTTCCAAAACCAATTGGACACCTCTGTGAAGTGAGATTTTTATTCCCATTAGACAGAAGAACAGTGATGCTTAGAGGGTCTGAATGACTTTCTCGAAGTTAAAAAGCCAGTAAGTCCACCATTTTTAGGGGAACAACATTTGGGTAGTGGAAAGATGCACATTTTAGAGTCAGACAGTTTCAAATTTGAGCCTTTATCATTTACCTCATAAGTGGCCCTTGGACAGGCTGGGCCTCTCTGAGTAAAATGGGAGTCATATAATTGCTGTTTAACAGTCTGGTTTTTATGAAGATTAAATAAGGGTCTATCTGAAGACACTTGTAAAAATAGAATGCCCTGTGCAAATGTAAGTAGTAATATCGTTTACTAACTTTTATTTTTTTCTTAGATTTGTCAGTAACACATTTTCTAGATTAGAATAAGCACTTCCTAACAGATAAGTGCATTAGGATACTTTCTATTTATTTATCTGTGTCTGTGCATCCACCTCCATGTCTCCTGGCTCTCTCTACATACAAAACCATGAATATTCTGGAACTTTAAACACCCTGACTCTTGAAAAGTATTGCTAATGAGGGATACTTTCTTAATGTGCTGATTCAGTATTTGTTTCCTATAATACATCATTTTCGCCCTGTAATTATACACACTAAAATAGCTAGATAAATTCGCTATTTGGCAATTCATTGTTCTAACTCGCACTGAATGCCTGGTTTATTGTGTTCATTCAGCAGAGAAGTTTTTCTGAAAGCTGCACTCTGATACAACAACCAGCCTTTTTTCCCCGCATCCCACCCCTCTCCCACACGGAATTCTAGTCAATCTAAACCCCTTATGAGAAATATCCCATATCCATTATGATTTCCTGCCTGGATGCCTCTCCACAGGCTG
This sequence comes from Equus asinus, assembly GCF_041296235.1. Lineage (NCBI taxonomy): Eukaryota > Metazoa > Chordata > Mammalia > Perissodactyla > Equidae > Equus > Equus asinus. The sequence continues at coordinate 1,185,099 of NW_027224846.1, forward strand.
TCCTTTCTGCCTGGAATCTACCCTCCTTCTCCCCTTTGTGATCTCTGCCTGACTTTTAACCATTATTTTTTGCCCAGATCAGGTGTCACTTTTTCCTTACAGTCTCTGGTTGGCCCCAGAACACAATGCTGATTATATCCCCTACTGTCCTCTAGCACTCCCTTATATAATTTATATGATAATTATACTGTCTTACATGCTAGTAATTTGGGTTTGGATGTATCTTCTCTTCTGGATTATAGATACCAGTGTCTGTATCCTGCACTATTTTTAATCCCTTGATGCCTTGTACATATCAAGCATTCAATCAATAATTGTTTAATGAGAAATGGAAAAGGCTGCCATCAGTGGAAAATTTATATATAAGAGTTTGAAAGTACCACAGTTCCAAATGAGAGGATGTGGTGTTCCTATTATTTCATTTTAGTTTTATCTCCTGCATTCATACTTATTTCCAGGAAAGGAAACCTCTAAAAGAAAAATGAGAGTGATAACGATTTTATTAACAATGTTAAATGTTTACTTGGTACTGATTAAAACACTGAAAAAGTTTAAAGAATGAAACTTAACCATGTACTTTAAGAATGCATACTACATATTGCTTGTAGTCATACTACATGACAAATACTTTTTAAAAATTATTGAAAGGAATATTCAGCACATTTCCTCAAAACATTCACTGGGATATCAGGGAAGCAATATATCTGTAGTGACAGTATGAGGTGTATTATGAAATTAGGCCAAATAGCAAAAACAGGAATTTTCCTTCATCACCTCTCTTTTTTAATTTAATTTTTTTAATTTAATTTTTAAAGATATGCATCAGTTGGCATTTAGAAAAAGAAATTTATCATTAACAAACTATATCAGTGTCTTAATGTATTCATATACAGGATTGCTGTTGTTATCAGTTATTTATATTGGGGATTTAAAATAAAGTATAGTTTAAAATTAAAATTTTGCCAGCATACATTTTATAGAGAGAGAGAAGTAGAGAGAGAATCTAATATAAAATATTTTAATCCATTTTTCTTTTTGAACTAAACTTTCCTTTGTGTTTTTGCCGGAATAGAAGTCATTATGCTAGATTACCCCCTATAAGATCTGTAGCTGTGTGCTTTGCATTTGTAAGTTTCATCTATACATAAATAATTTCAGAGACCAAATCCCGCTGGGGTCTTCTCTTTTCACTTGCAGAAACTTAGACTTTCTTGGATTTAGAGATTGTCTCTTGTGAAATCTGATGCTATTTATGATGCAAAGTATACAAATAAGAAAAGCAAAATATTTATGAATAATTTATCTGTCTCCTCCATGTTCATTGTCCAGTTTCTTAGCTGACATTTAATTATAATAATAAACACATTTTAACAGTTTTATCCAAGTAGTAACACTCATAATATATTTGACTACCCTTCATTTTAGGCCAAAACCTTAAATTTTTGGTTAGTCCCTTTTACATTTTTTAAATTATTCTTCAGTTCATACTTCATCTGAAAAGTAGTCTGTGAGTTATTTCTCACTAAAGAACACTGTAATACTTTTAGTATAATGATAAAGGCTGAGACTAGAATTGCATGTGTTTGATGAATATCAAATAACAATGGCGAGTCTTGGTTCATCAAATATTGCTGCAACTTAGCAACGAGGATCTGGTACTGCAGAGCTGAAGTCTGGGGAGCTTGGGATTTGTCAAAGAGGGGACATAGGGAGCAATAGGAACAAGAGGAAGGAAAATGCAAGACTGGAGTTGATCCTGGAAATGTGAGTTTGGATCAGTGTCGGAGAGCCTTATTTAGCAATTTAATTTGATTTTTATAGGTACATTTTCATAGGTGTGGAAATCATACTGGCAAAGATTTTAGGTGAATGACTTTATGTGATACCCAGATGTGGATATGACATAGTGAGATATAGTTCTCTTCCAGATATACTAAATATATTAAGAAGAAAATTGGTTGGCACTATCAGGATTTTAACACTTGGCAGGAAACATTATCTAACTAGAAATTGATAATGTGTTTTCATTCCATTTTTATTATAACTATCTTCTATTCTTGGCAACTGTGTTTGGTTGTATTATTGTTCAAATTATCTGCTGCACTCGCTGGGGAAAGATTAGATTTCCCTCGCCCATTCAGTCCTATTCACAGGACTTGCTCTGGCCAAGGAAATGAGTGTGGAACCAAGCTGTGTCACTTCCGAGCTGAAACTTTAAGAGCAAGGATTTGCCGTGTCCTCTTTTCCCTTTGGAGTAAAGTTGGCAATGTCCCAGAATAGATGTTCCTTTAGCTATGGTCACAGAGTACAAAAATGTGGAGCAGACCCACCAGTGACCTCAGATGGACCTGTAATGTGAGCAAGAAACTAACTCAGTTTGTGGACTGGGATTTGGGGCTCTGTTGTTACCTCTGCATAACCTATTCTCTTCTGACTGGTAAAGCAAGATGAACTGTATTCCACTGTGGAAATGGCAGAAAATTTTTTAATTTAAGTTATAAAAGGAAGCTCATTTTTTTCAAACTATTAAACAAATAATAGTACAAGGAGAAGAAAAATACGGTAAATAATCACAAAAGGAGTTAGCAAGTGCCTTAAGTTTGGGGAACGCTGCTCTAGGTGGTAGGGAGCTGTTAAGGCTTTTAAGTCGGGGCTAAGGTGAATGGCTTTGGGTTTAGAAGTTAAAATTCTGATAGGAAAAGGAAGAATTTTTAAAAGAACAGGTAGATGGTAAGGCAGGGCATTTGAAATTTATTAATATAAGGGATGTGGAGGGGTACCATCTGCATTTTAAAATATATTTGTATGCATTTAAATTTATATTTAAAAATTAATATTTTAAAAATGATAAACTATTATGCTATATAAATACATTATTATATTATAATTAAAATTATAAAATATATTTTTTAATACAGACACATAAAAGGAAGATTATCATGTTGCTGTGATACAGAAAGAAGAACAGCATTGGAAATCCAAATACTCTCAGAAAGTTTCTTGCTAGGGGCCAGCCCAGTGGCACAGGGGTTAAGTTTGCACGTGCCGCTTCCGCTGCCAGGGGCTCGCCGGTTTGGATCCTGGGTGCGGACATGGCACCGCTTGGCAAAAGCCATGCTGTGGCATGCGTCCCACATATAAAGTAGAGGAAGATGGGCATGGATGTTAGCTCAGGGCTAGTCTTCCTCAGCAAAAAGAGGAGGATTGGCAGCAGATGTTAGCTCAGGGCTAATCTTCCTCCAAAAAAAAAAAAGTTTCTTGCTAGACTGCATGTGTGAACTAAACCCAGTTTTTCAGATTAAAGAGCTGCTGCCTCAATACACATCATTTAGTATTCAAGTCCTTCCTACTCTCATGGTTTCAGTGCCAGCTTTAAAAAAATAAAATAGTTTTTCCATTATGTATGATCTTGGTTTACAGGTTCTTACTGTTTGTACAACAATGACTGCGTGTTTTATCACTTGGAATTTGCATAGACATTCATGAACTGGTATCAGTCAGAACCCCTATGGCTTCAAAATGATGCCAGAATGGCAAGTGGAAACTATCAGAACACATTACTTTGTCCCCATGATTTCTAGGAAGAGCTCATTATAACGCCCTTCACTGTATCATGACTGGTCTTTTATTGTGACAAGTGCTGTTTTTTCTGTCTAAGAATTTTATTTTTAAAATAAATATTTCCAAGTATTTGCCAACTTCATTTTCATTCCAGAGACACATGTGCCCTGGAACCCTCTAAAAAATAAACTAGATAAAAGTTTATTTTTCCTTATTGTTGTTGTTTATTTGATATATGAGTTACAGGGAAAAGATTGGATATAGACCTATTCTGTATGGACAAACCCATAAATGTTAATATTCTTATGTTTAATTATTGATAGGTTGGATTTTATAACAGAATTTAAATCTTATTCACATTGGTAAGGTATTTGTAGCTGGAAGTATGAAGAGTTTTTTCTAAAGTCATTTTGTAACATTGAAATTTGATATTGTGCTACATGCTATTAAAAATGTATTAAAAAGACACAGACATTACCTCAAGATTGATAATCTAGGACAGATAGATAGCAACCTTTATACAAGCCTACTTAAAAATTATTGTAAAGAAATGAATGTTCCTTTTACAAATACATAAAGAAAGAAAAGTATTTACCATGTACACTGCTTAGGGTCAAGGACATTGCGAGAGAATGTGTGAAAATATGTCGTAGAATGTGCAAATATGGAATGAGTTTTATAAGTCAACCCTGGCTTTTAGGAATTTCAAATAATGGAAGGCTTGAGGAATAAAAGTTTATGGCAAACTATGGGACAGAGTATTTCAGATACAAAACATGGATTGTAAATGTTTACAAAATTGGGTGTTCCAACCCTAAAAAATATTTTTAAATAATGAGAATTCCCCCATCACAATGCCTTATGTGAACTTTTTATGACATAACTGAGGGAAAAAATTTCCAAACTATAAAACCATTTATAAATCATTAATTTCTTCTCAGCTTTTAAGGTTCATGAAAATATATCGTATATTATTCTTTATTCTCTTTTCCAGCTTCATTGAGGTATGATTGACAAAAATTGTATATATTTAGGTTGTACCACAAGATTTTTTAAGGTGTACAACATGGTAATTTAGTACGCTGTGTATACATTGTGAAATGCTTACCACAATCAAGTTAACATGTCCAGCACCTCACACGGTTACCTTTTGTGTGTATGTTTGTGTTGAGAGCTTTTAAGATGTACTCTCGGTAAATTTCAAGTACATAAGACAATCCTATTAACTCTACTCACCATGCTGGACATTAAATCCCTAGATCTTATCCATCTTCTAAGTGAAAGTCTGGCCCTTTGACCAATATTGCCACTGGCAACTGCCGTCCCACTTTCTCATTCTACGAGCTTGCCTTTTTAGGTTCCACATATAAGTGAGATCATACAGCATTTGTGTTTCTGCATCTGACTTATTTCACTTAGCATTATGCTCTCCTGGTTCATCCATGTCCTCCCGAATGGGAAGATTTCCTTTTTATGGTTGAATAATATTCCATTGCATATGTACACCACGTTTTCTTTATCTATTCGTCTGTGGATGGGCACAGGTTGTTTCCATATCTTGGCTCTTGTGAATAATGCTGCAGTAACGTTTTTTATTCTTAATGAAAATTTCATTGAAAGCTTAAAAATGAGATTGATGTGTAATACGTGGAAACGCATTTATTAAGGCATTCGAGCCATCAAACTTCTGAAGCTTAGGGGATGGGAAACTATTGTTCATATAACTATACTGTTTTGTTTTCTGTGAGTGCAGGCTAGTTGACTGAAAAACGATTGACAATGGGAAATCATCTCATTTGTTTTAACATTAAGCTTTTAGGAAGTACTTGATTGTACAGACCTATTGTTACTTTTTAATTATTTGGCTTAGGAAACAGGCATTCAGAATTCTGCTCCAGAGAATCAAGGGACGAAGGAAAGGGGCAGAGCAGTGTTGAGTCAACGTTTTCTATTTCAGTAATGTCTGAAACTTTTCTACATCTGTGCATTCAAACTCTAGTTTTCATCTGGAGGAAAGTGTGTACGAAACGTCTTTTCTGCATTTATTATGCCTATTTAATTATTCAACAAACTGTGACTAATAACTTTGCTTATAACCCAAAATAGAATTGCAGAGCTTGGTATTGGTAAAAATTTGGGGGAGATCAACTAGGACAGTGAGACACACTTGAAAAAGAATTTCCAAGGTATCATAAAGCGGAGAAATGTCCTTGCCCTGGGCGCTGTCACAGAAGCTACTTTTAGGAACATCAAACAAACAAAGGATGTTTGGCCAGAACATCCTCTTCCCTGTTAACGGAGCTGTCATTGTAAGTTCTTCATGGATTCATAAGATACCTGATGTCTTGGGAGCAGTGAACATTTTAGCAAATAATTTTTGATCTATTATAACAACTTTGCTCCTTTAAATAGAAATTAAGAAGGTACACAGAAATATTTCATGTCTTTTACAATTAAACCAGGAAACGTGTTTAGTACTGCTGCCCAGTTAAGTCTGAGGATTTTTATGGCATTATTTCTGTCTGCCCTAAGCCAGGAGGGAGGCAAGTTCTGGGAAACCACGTTAGTGTAGGGGAGGAAATTTTTCCCCTACCCATCTTAGGTTCTGGACTGTGCTCTGTAACAAAAGAAAAATTAACAAGAAAAAACAAACAGAAGTTTATTAGCATGTATATCTCATATATATGGGAGAGAAACTCAGAAAGGAGTAACCCAAAGAGGTGGCCTAGAATTCAGGTTTATATAGCATCTTAAACAAAGAACAATACATTTTTAGAGAAATGACAAGACAAAGGAAAAGGACCTTGAGTCTCTAGAGGTGGCATATTGTAGGAAGGCAAATATATGGGAAAGGAGTGGGAGATAAAGGCTGGTTAGTAAAGTTCGTTATGTAGATTCCTCTGTGCCATCTACAGGCTGGTAGGGTCTAAAGTTGCTGTGTGATTAACTTTTGTCCTTCCTGTTAGAGAGGGAAGAAGGGACACTTTTGTAAATTTATATCCTGCTTTTAGGCAAATAGGGAGAGGGCAGAGAGCTTTCCCTGCATTTGCTACTGCTTAATTGCCTTCAGCTCAAAATGTCAAAAAGGCTTATTTTGGCATAACGTCTTCTGGTTCCCTTCATTTGGCATAACTAGGAAGGGGGATCACACACCTAGGGACGTCACTTTGGTCAGAGGAGTGACCCAAGGAAGCTCAAAAGAGGAATTCAGCGTAGGAATGCACGAAATAGATTAGGAAGCATGGGTAGAGGACAAAGAGCTGGAAAATGCTATCATAAAGCTATCCAAATTGGAAGGACAAGGAAGAGAAGAAACTGGAGAAATAGAATGAAGATAAAGCAAGGGAAGCCTATGCAAGTTCAAGGAATGTATATCTTGGAGCTGGCTCAGGAAGCACTCTGAGAACGTAGTCAGCCTTGTCTGGAGGAGCTTTCTCATTTGTAGATCTTTCTTGGCTGGGCGAGGAGCTGCCTTTGAAGGAAGCAGAACTCCCCCAGATTATTGACAGAGTGCTGAGAAGACTCACTGCTTTGAGTTTTTCTTAGAGATTTAGTATTGAAATACAGTGGATATATTTTTAAATATCTGTATACAGTGGATTTTGATATTTTTAAAACATGTATTTCAAATATATTAAATGATGAGGACAGAATAGTATGTGTGGCCTTAAATTTTATGATCTACTGTGTACAAATAACTATTTTATGAATGCGGATGAAGGGCACTCTATCTTTGTTTCATTAAACCCCTCAGCAGCCATCAGTTGCTTTTCTCGACTGGCTTCTATAAATGTTTCATGTCCTGTAGTGCAACAGTTTCATTTCAGACAAGGCACTGTTTTCTGCATTATGTGAGTGGCTGAGAGAATAGAAATTATCTGAAGCCTAAATCTGTGGCAGATCATCCACAAGTAGAAGCTGACAGAGCCTATCCTAAATTGAAACGGGAGTGGAGTTGATCATCCTGTGGATTTACCTGAGACTTGTAGCAGCAGTGTAACTTTGACTGGTGACCTCCTGCATCCCACCCCAGCACACACATACACCACCCCCAAAATGAGCAACACACAACCATCTGGTTGTGATTTAGTCTGATTCTTTAAAAAGAGACTTTGTAGCCCTTGTGAGTTTGTGCTGAGCACTCCTTAGTGAGATGTTCAGAGAACTTAATGTTCTCCCAATACCCTTCATTCCTCTTTCATCTTCCAGGTCAAAGATGGAATGAGATGTTTCTGTGTGTGCTGCCGTTTTCAGAAGATAAGGATAAAGTCACTCACTACCTACATTTGTGGCTCAAGGCATTCTGAAATTGGAAATGGGCCAAACCACAATGGAATAATAATATACTAGCCCAAGATAAAATAAACAATCAAGCATGCCTAGTGTATTAGATATAAAACAAATTTAAAGCATCTGATCCTCTAAGCATTTTTTATTAAACTCTTTCAAACTCTTAAAAATAGTAATGTTCAGAATTCTTGTGAATTCAGTAGAGCATTACTTTTCACCAACTTCTCTAAGTAAAATAAAGGCAAATGGACAGAGATTCTGGCAGCAGAGCCCAAAGAGACCCATGAAAGGGCAGGTTTATTTGTCTTTTAATCTAGTATTTTATTTTTTTAATGCATATGAATTTTCTTTTATATTCTAAAATATAGCCGTATTCAGTTTAAGATTACAATTTTTATTACTTATCCATCGATTTTTCTTCAGTGAGAAAAGGAAAACTTTTATTCCTAGAAAATGTGCTATTTTATCCTGTGGCACATCAGAACATATGTAATTTGAGAAGCATGACAATAAAGCATGGACCCAACCAAGAAACAAACCCATAGTTCACACAAATTAAAAAGAACTAGGCAAATTCTCGTGAAACTGTTTCACACCAGTTCAGTATCAGTCTAAGACGCATTGTAGGCCTCATGTTACAGTTAGGATTTTTGGAACACTGTAGAGTCTACAGTATAGATAATTAAATAAGACTTGAATATCTAATTGAATTTCTGGAATTAAAAAAATGCTCAGAACAGAAGGGAAAGTATTTCAGAAATCTATGGCTCCATAATATCACTAATGGACTCTGAAACATGAACATTAACAGGTTATTCTACTTCTGCAGCTTTTTTGGCTATATTTATTTGACATTTGGCTCTCTTTTATAGAATGGTGGACGTGATATAATTTAACTAAAATAACAGTTAACTATTTTTCCCAGACTGGAAATGTAAGAAGTGACTTTCATTGTCGCTAGCATATACTGAGATACTTTTCAAAGCTAATAATCCTCATGCACTTAAGTACAAATGCATTCATTCTTAAGTTTGTAAAAATGTTCATCAACTCTTTTTCATTAAATCTTATACAATTATGACAATGCTTAGTATAATCAGAATCTTAATTAAATTTCTTTAGAGAGTATGTTATTTGACATAATAAAATCAGCTCTCAAGCCCTTTTGTGTTTTCCCTAAAGTAATAGAGTTTTTCAATTTACCTTTGATTTGTAAAAAGTTTAGGCTAATAAAAAAAAAGGTCCAATGAGGAAATTATGAATAATTTATTAAATATCTTTGATTAGCTTAGTCCTCATAACCTATCAATTGCTGTCTCTACATCTCTAGCTCATTTCCTTGGGAGGTAAAGCAATGTCATTAAAACTCCAGAAATAGAATCTACGTCAGAATGGTTAATTTTTTGAAGTCCCTAGTCTTCACATTTTTAAGTCACTTTAACTCTTAATTGTCATAAATAAAACAGTGCAGGAAAAATTTAAGAGAGTATTCCTGATCAGTTTCCCTCCTCTTGGAAGATGTTATTATGGCCTTACAGAATTTGGCAATATAATATTGATGAAGTAATAGGAAATCACTCATATTGGAAATGGTCCAAAATTGAAGCTGTCAAAAGATGGAGTGTTACCTAAGATGTGGCATTGTAGGCTTCAGAGAATTCCCAAGAATGATATTCTTCAATGTAAAATGGAAACTCCAATTTAAAATGTGTGTAGTATAGGAGCGCTGTTTAATTAATATTGCAAATTAAATCTTTTTAATTATTATTTAAAATTTTAACTCAAACAGCAGGCCTACTTGGATTCAGGGATGGTAGTGGCAGCAGCAGTGTTTTTAAATCTTACTGAATCTTTTTCACCCCCCCCCAGTTAAAAAAAAACATTTGCAAGGAATGACCTTATTTAAATCTTGATTCAAACAAATTGTGAAAAAATTCTTTTTAAAAGACAATCAGGGAAATCTGAACAGTGACAGGCTCCTTAATGCTATCAAGAAATTATTGTTAATTTTTTCAATGGAAAAATTCTATTGTTTTCATATTTTTAAAAAGTCCTTGCAGAGATACATACAGAAATAGTTACAGATGAAATAATATGTTATCTGTCATTTGCCTCAGAATAATCTAGAAGAGGTGAGAGTTAGTGGGGGTTTAGATGAAAAGAACTGGCAATGTATTTATAGGTGTTGAAAGTTCATTATGGATATATCAGTATAAAATGTGTATATGAGTTATACTGGTAGTCTTTTGAATATATTTGAATGTATAATAAAGGAACAGGTTATATCAAAATAAATGCTGGCCTAGATCAATGACTAAAAATTAAAGCAAAAAATGGTAGTTAAGAAGCAAACAGGAGAAATAACATAAAATGTATTGTGAAAATATATGCAATTAAGGCAACAGAAATCTTAAAGAAGAGAAAGAGTAACAAAGGACAGATGGGATAAATATAAAAGAAACAGATAGTAGATTTAAACCAACTATATTGATAAATTACGTTAAATGTAAATGGTCTAGAAACTCCAAATAAAAAGCAGAAATTGCCCAAGTGGATTAAAAAAAGCAAGACTTAACTATTTGCTGTCTGGGGGAGGGGACAGTAATTTAAATATAAAGACATATATGGGTTAGAAGTAAAGGGATAGAAACAGACATACCATGCAAACACTACTCATATGAAAACTGGAGTGGTTTTGTTAATATTAGACAAAGAAGGCTGCAAAGAGGCCAGTTCATCAAGAAGACATAAGAATCTTAAATGTATATTTCTGTAATAGTAGGGCTTCAAAAAATGCATAAAGCAAAAACTGAATCCACAATTAATTGGAGAGTTTTTCACTACTCTCTCTCAGTAATTGATAGAACAAATAGATAAAAATAGTAAAGACACAGAAGACTTGAACAATACTGTCAACCAACTGGACAGTTACAGGACATTCCACCCAACAGCAGCAGAATCCATAGTTTTTTTCAAATGAATATGGAACATTACTAAGATCTACAGTATTCTGGGCTATAAGACAAGTCTGAAAAATATCCTGTAATTCATGCAAAGTGCATTCTGTGACCACAATAAAATTAACTTAGAAATCAGTAAAAAAAAAAAAAAAAAGGCTTTTGCAAAAATTCCCAAATATTTGGAAATTAAACAATCACCCTTCCAAGTAATCCATGGTATAAAGAAGAAATCAAAAGATAAATTAGGAAATATTTTGAACCCAGTGAAAATATATAAAAAATGTTGTGTTGCAGCATAAAGCAATGCTCAGGACAAATGTATAGTTTAAAATAATTATATTAGAAAATAAGAAAAGTCTAAAATCATCAAGGATCTAAACTTCCAATTATGAAGCTAGAAAATGAATAACTAATAAAACCCAAAGTAGAAGAAAAGAAATAATACAGAGCCGAAATCAATAAAATAGAAAAATGGGAACTCAGTAAATAAAGTAAGTGAAATCGAAAGCTATTTTTTAAGAGGTCAGTAAAGTTGACTAAGTTATGCCTAGACTCATCAAGGGGGAAAAAAAGAGAGAAGACGTCATAACTCACCACTATTAGAATTAAGAGAGAGGACTTAGATGAAATGAACAATTTTTTTTTTTTGATGAAGATTAGCCCTGAGCTAACATCTGCTGCCAATCCTCTTTTTGCTGAGGAACACTAACCCTGAGCTAACATCCGGGCCCATCTTCCTCTACTTTATATGTGGGGACGCCTGCCACAGCATGGCCTGACAAGCGGTGTATAGGTCCACACCTGGGATCCAAACCAGAGAACCCTGGGCCACTGAAGCAGACGTGTGAACCTAATGACTGCGCCACCAGGCTAGCCCCCAGCAAAATTTTTGAAGACACAAATTTCCAAAACTGACACATAAAAAATAGAAAACCTAAGTCTTCTTATATCTATTTTTAAAATCAAGTTTATAATTAATAACCTCCCCAAAAAGAGAACCCCAGACCCAGATGGCTTTATTGGTGAATAACAGATATTTAAGGAAGAAATAATATTAATCCTACATAAACTCTTTTAGAAAATAGCTGTGGGAGGTGGGAGGAACAACTTCCCAACTCATAAGGCTGATATCATCTTGGTACCAAAACCATACAAAAACTACAAGAAGGGAAAAATTACAGACCAACATCCCAATATTCCTTATATGTATACACATAGAAATTCTCAAATTGAATCTAGCAATATAAAGGAATGCAAGGGTGATTTAACATTTGAAACCAATTGATATAATTCATCATATGTAAAGAATAAAGGATACCATCTCAATAAATGCAGAAAAAAGAATTTGACGAAGTTCGACATCCATTTATGATAAAAACTCTCAGAAGGCTAGGATTGGAGGGAAATGTCCTCAACCTTTTAAAGGACATTTGTGAAAAACCTACTACCAGCTTCATACTTAATGGTGAAAAACGAAATATTTCCCTCTAAGATTAGTAACAATGTAAACATGTCCAGTTTACCACTTCTGTGCAACATTTTACTGGAGGTCCTAGCCAGTGTAATAAGGCGAGACAAGGCATACAGGTTGGAAAGGAAGATGTACTCTATTTTCAGTTGACGTTATTTTTGCATAAAAGCTACCAGAACAGGGGCCAGCCCCAGGGCCTAGTGGTTAAGTTTGGCACACCCTGCTTCAGTGGCCCAGGTCCAGTTCCTGGGTGCAGACCTACACTGCTCGTTGGCAGCCATGCTGTGGCAGTGACCCACACACAGAATAGAGGAAGATTGGCATGGATGTTAGCTCAGGGCAAATCTTCCTCAAGCAAAAGGAGGAAGATTGACAACAAATGTTAGCTCATGGGGAATCCTCCTCAGCAAAAAAAAAAAAAAAAAAAAAACTACTAGAACAAATAAGTGAAGTTATCAAGATCTCAGAAAAATGTCAATGTACAAAAATAGATTTTATTTATTAACAGCTGGCAAATGATATGGTTTTAAAGCAAGGCTAATTATACTAGCATCAAAACGTATAAATTCTTAAAGATAAATTTAACAAGAAATATCAAGATCACTACACTGAACATTACAAAATATTGCTGAATGAAATTGAAGAAGAACTAGCTAGAGAAATATACCAGGCTCTTGAATTAGTAGACTCAATGTTGTTGAGATATCAGTCTTCTCCAAATTGATTTATACATTCAAATAATCCCAATTAAAATCCTAACAGGCTATTCTGTAAAAAATGGCAAGTTCATTCTAAGATTTATTTGGAAATGCAAAAGAACTGGAGTGGCCAAAGCATTTTTGAAAAAGGACAACAAGAGGATTTGGCTTAAACGATTTCAAAACTTACTATAAAGTTACAGTAATCAAGACAACATAGAATTGGTAGAACAGATGTATACATGAATGAAACAGAATAGAGTCCAGAAATAGATCCATACATGTATGGCCAATTGATTTTCCACAAAGATAGAAAGTTGGTTCAGTGAGGAAAGGATAGTCTTTTCAACAAATAGTGCTAGAACAGTTGTCTGTCAGTATCAGGGGGAAATGGACCTCAATCCTTACCTCACACCATAAACAAAAAATAATTTAAAATGGATCATAGACCTAAATTTAAAAGCTAAAATCATAAAACTTGTATAAGAAGACATAGGAGGAAATCTTTGTGACTTCAGAGGAGGCAGATAATTTTTAGATAGGATTCAAAAAGCACAAACAAGAAAAGAAAAGATAAAGATGATATATTGGAGTTCATCAAAATTAAAACAGTGTGATAACACAGCACACCCACCAGAATAGCTAAAAGGAAAAGATGGACAATACTAAGTGTTGGTGAGGTTGTGAAGCATGCTGCTGGTGGGAGTGTAAATTGGTACAAACACTTTGGAAATCATTTTGGAAGTTTCTTATAAAGTTTATCGTAATTTTCTGTGCAATCCAGTAATTTAGCTACTACATATTCACTCAAGTGAAATAAAACATGCCCAACAAAGGTTTCTATGCTCTTGTTCATATCAGCCTTATTCGTAATTGACAAAACTGAAAACTACCCCAAATGTTACTTCAATAAGTGAATGGATAAACAGATTATGGTACATCTGTACAGTTAAATACCACCCAGATATAATCAAAATGAATGACTGCTATGTCCAGTAACCTGGTAGAATTTCAAAACATTATGCTAGACAGAAGAATCTAGACACAAAACAATATGTACTATATAGTTGTCTTTATATGAAATTCTCGAAAAGCAAAACTAGTCTCTAGTGACCAAAAGCAGATAAGTTATTCACTAGGACTGGACATGAAGGAACTTTTTGGAGCTATGGAAATGCTCAATATCTTCTTTGTGGTGATGGTGGTTACACGGGTCTATACATTCTCAAAACTCATTGATTTACACACTTAAAATGAGTTTATGTTATACATCAATAGGTGACTGAATTCCTGGATTACTTGGCTTCTAAGAGTTGTCCTAACATACAAAACTGTATTTTTCTAGCTATTTTCAAAGGGCAGAATAATTCTACATTTAGTAAGCAGCATTTGGTGACACCATTAGCCACTGCAAGATTCTCCTGATACTGTTATTAAAAGCCAAATTCTGAAAAGCTTTATCAGTTTACCTTTGACAGTGAATCAGTAGTCAAACTGATATGTTTATCAAGTCTTCCAGCCACTCTTTACTTTTTTCAAATTAAACTTTTTACTTTTAAATAATTCTAGATTTACATATAGTTTTAAGAAGTAATAGAAAGAGATCCCATGTACTCTTTGCCCAGTTTCCCTCAATGATAACATCTTGCATGTGACTATACCACAGTAGCACAACCTGGATACTGACATTGTTGCAGTCCACCGATCTTATTTAGCGACTTCCCCAGTTTGTGTTCTATCACACGTGTGTGTGCTGTCACATGTGTAGGTTCGTATCCACCAGCACAGTCAAGATACAATGCCATCACCACAAGGATCCCTGGTATTGCTCTGTTATAACCACACCCACTTTCCTCCTGCTCCCCTCCCCCCAAACCTCTCCACCCCTGTCCTCAACCGCTGACAGCCACTAATATCTTTTCCATTTCAATAATTTCATCATTTCAAGAATATTTAATAAATGGATTGTACAGTGTGTAACCTTTGGGGATTGGCTTTTTTCTCAGCATAATTCCCTGGAGATTCATGGTGACGTAACAATAGTTGTTCCTTTTTACTGCTAACTAGTATTGCGTGGTACTGGATGTACCATTGTTTGTTTAACTGTTCAGCCGTTGAAGGCCATCTGGGTTGTTTGCAGTTTTAACTTCTAGAAAGTTATTTTCAAATAGTTTGATTTCATCATTACATGACAAAACTTCTAACAACTAAATTATGTTTCCCCCCAAAATTTAAGCACTTTAGAGAATTCTCAAATTTTGCAATATTACCTCTTTGTATACTGTCTGAAGTACTCTCAGATCTTTTTCCTGAGTCTGTTTAACCATAAGGACGTTTGCTTGAGGAAGTTCTATCTTTTCAAGTACAGTGGAGTTTCACTTATGTAGCACCGAGGTCTATCTTGGGTTAGATTTGCTCACAACTGAGAACCTGACTTTTGATGGACATTTTATAGTTTGCAGGTAATGATAAATGCAGTCAGGATCCTGCATAGCTTCTAATTAGAGTCCAGGGGAAAATGCATCCAGTAGCATTTAGGAGAAAGGGACAGAACACCATTTTATCGTGGAAAAGGGCGATTCCTCGGGCACCGCCCGTCAGTTAGATATTCACCTTAAGAGCGCCTTACAATTTGTTGGGCAAAGGTTTGGTTCTTCATTCCCTTTGCAAGCAGACTGAGAGCTTTTGGTCTAACTTTTCAGCTTCAGAGGTTCCAGGCAAGATCAGATGAGTCAATTCTGAAATGTAAATTTGTCAGCAGTCTTTTTCTTAATTTTTAGTTCGTGAAATCCCATTCTCAGGAGCCCTTGTGAAACTGTATTATACATTCTTCTACTGATTGGTTTTGTGATTTTTAAATCCTCTCCTCTGCTGTAGCTAAGATTTTGTCACTGTAAGCTTTCTCATACAGCAGTCAGCATCAGAAAGAATGCTGTAAAAATTGCAGGAAAGCTGCTATTACTGAGGCAAGTGTTTAATGAATACACTAGACTTTGTCTCTTGCTGGTTTGTCCAGTTAACTGTGGAACTAGGCAGATTCTGTGCACAGCTTTCTGCTGTCTGCCTGTGTCTCCAAAACAACCATTCAGCTATCTTTCCTTTTTCCGTTCAGCAAACAGTGGAGAAAGGGCCAGGAAACTCCTCTTTCTCTGCCATTTGTCTAAGACCTTGCCTCTGACTTGCCCGCTCAGATCCAGTTTCCTTGGTGCCTGAGTTACTGAGGAGGTGCCACCCCCCAATGCCCTTCACTCCTTTTGCCTTTTAATGAGCAGGTTATTTATGCGGAATGGATTTTCAAAGAGAGCTCTCAGCAGTATTTACAACTTCTTCAAAGCTTTTTTTTTAAAAGCATGTTGCAGTTGATCAGTTTTTAAATACAGTTGTTTCAGACCCAATAGCCTATGGGAGTGGAGACGCTGAAAAGAAAAACAAATCCGAGGCATTAAGAACCTGAGAGAGTATAACATGGGTGGCTGCTGCTGCCTGGAAAGACTCATCCTTTGTCCATCTTCACGATAGACCCAGAATCCCTCTCCTCCTGTCCCTTCTCCTGCTTGCGCCCTGGTCTCGGCCACTGTTGTCTTGCCCCTGGATTACTACGGAAGCCTCCTGCCCGGCTCCCTGCTTCAGCCCTGGCCCCCGCACGCTCCCCACCACCGTGTTCTCCACAAAACAGCCACAGTGACCCTTTACAACTGGAAGCCAGATCACACTGCTCTTCCATTCACTCTGCAATGGCTTCCCACATCACTGAGAATAAAAACCGCACCCTAGAAAGTGCTGCACCCTCTGAGCACCCCGACACACACCTCTCTGAGCTGCCCTCCCAACGCTGTCTCCCTCGCTCCCTCCACTGCAGCCTCAGTTCTGGCTGTTCTTGCAGAGGCGGAGCAGGCTTCCCTCTTTGGCTTTCCTACCTGCCTGGACAGCTGTCCCTTCAGAGACCTGCAGGGAGCACCCTCTTGCTTCTCTGCTCCCTCATCTCCTGGGCATCGGGTGCTTAGTTGAGAGCCCTGTAAGGTAACAAACTATGCACCCAACTCCTGCACTACTCACTCTGCTTTAATTTTCTTTTTAGTATTTATATTACTATGTTGACATTTAATGTCTAAACATACACATTTAACGTTTTATATGGTTATCTGTTAGTTTTCTGTGTGCCCATCTAGAATGTCAGCTCCAGGAGAGCAGTGACATTTTCTGTTAGTGCTGTGACACCATAGACTAGAACAGTGCCTGGAGCCTCGAGGTCCTGTAGTAAATATTTCTTGGGTAAATCAGTTAATTACCCAATCTGTATCACCTTTATTTTATCTTGCATTACCACAAGTGGCAGAATAAGCTAAGAGCAGAGGAATCAGGGAATACTAAAGCTATTTAATAAGCGTTACATTAGTTTGGTAAATAAATTGGTTTTGACAGATTATTATTATTATTAATCTAACAGTTTCTGAGAATGAATGTTAAACTCTCTCATTATGATTATGAAGTTGTCAGTTTTTCTTTGACATCCTGCAGTGTTGCCTTCTATAGCTTGAAGTATATTCAATCAGGCATTTACAAGATTAGAACTATTATATTTTTGTGATGAAATGAACCCTTTATTATTAAGTACCCTTAATCCTTAATAACTATCTTTGCCTTAAAATCCATTATGTCTATTATTGTGTAGTTTCACCAGTTTTCTTTTTGTTAATATTTGTTTGTTATATCTTTTTTCTTCATAAATATTGCAACTGTCTGCATCCATATGTTTATGTGTCTTCTCAAGAGCATATATGGTGTTTTTTCCCACCATTCTAACCAGCTGTCTCTTCAAGTCACAGCTTGTTTACATTTATGCACATTCACACTAGTTTTTTGTTCATAATTTCTTGTTTCATCTTTTTCTATTTTCTGAGCTCATGTTCATAGATATACGAATATGTAAGAAGAAATATACATATTCTGTATCCTTAGAAGCTTTTCTGCAAGAGTATTCGTGGTAGAGTCTCCCAAGCTTTATCTGAAAATTTACTTTATTTTTCTGTCCCTCTTAAATCATGGTAACCTAGACATAGAAATCTAGACTGACGCTTCTTTTGTCCCCGTACTTTCAAAGTATTATTCCAGGGTCTTCTGAACGGTCTGCCACCAGGGGGGTTCTTTCCTTTTGAAGTGGTCTTTGCCATCTTTGGATGCTTTAAGCTCTGGTCCTTTTCTTTAGGATTCCGTAGTTTCACAGTGACATCCCTTGATGCAAATTTAATTTTATTCATCCTGCTAAGGAATAAATGTTCTTTCTAAATATGGAGAGTGTTGTTTTTCATCAGTTATGAAAAACTCCCAGACACTGTATCTTCTAATATTGTCCCTCCTCAAGCTCTCCGGCTTCTGTCTTTCTGGCATTCCAGTGACGTGCCTGTTGACCTCTGCCCTCTCTGTCTCTTATGTCATCTTTCTTAGTGTCATGTTCTGGGGAATTTTCTCGGATCCTTCCTCCAGTTCTCTAAGTTTCTTCACGAGGTCTAATCTGCTGATTAGTACATCTATGAAGGGTTTTTTTCTATGACTATATATATTTTTTTGATGTTATATTTGATTCTTTTTCAAATCTGAATATTTTTATAGTGTTTTATTTTTGCGTATTTTAGATATCTCATTTAAATCATTGAATCATGCTTAATTTTTTGCTTCTAGGTGATAGTTTGACAGTCTAAAGTTTTTGCAACTCTGATTCTATTTGTTGTTGTCTGCTGTTATCATCTACTGGCAATTGATCACAGTAGACTGTTTCCTTATGTGTTCTGTGTAATTGTAACGTAAGTTCATTTTCTGCACAGTTTTATCTGTGGCAGCCCTGTATAGCCTGAGTTAAGAGCTTGTCGTTCCAGAGATGTTTTTGCATTTGCTTCTGTTAGATACTGCAGGACTGTCACCAGCCTGCAGGCTGGTCCCGTAAAAGGGCACCTAGAGTGGTTGCCCTGTGCCCTGTACTTTAGGTGGGGGCCCGTGGGGTGGCTGTACATTCCTCCTCTTTTCCAAACGTTATTACAAATAAATTTAGAAATTTCTGTCTTCCTAGTATCCCAGGGGGCCCATGGAAGATAACGACAGTGAGGCCTCTTTTCATATGTAATGATCTTGGTTAACTCCACTCTGGTTGAGTTGCCCTTCTACTAGGTTAACTGTCCTAGGACATATTTTTGTGTTAGTGCCTCTAATTGGACATTCCTAGATTACTCATCGTACACTAAGAAACCTCAATCGGATATGATATTTGGTCTATGGATATAAATGCTCAAGATAGTTAAATATATATAGTTATATATATATGTGTGTATATATATTCACAAGACATACACCCACACAAGCACATAATATATAGTGTTTCAACCTCAGTTTACACCAAAACAGACACGTTTTCTCGTGTCTCTCTGCCAGTGGGTGGATTTTTCTTTTCATACACCTTATCATCAGGTACACTATCCTTGTGCGTACATAAAAATCCAGTCTCCTACAAGACTATATGAACTGGCCCTTAAGTACTTCTCTGGCCTCATCTGCTACCACTGCATTTCTCTTACTTCCATGCATCAATCGACTTAGTCTTCTTTCTGTTTCTCAAATATGTCAAGATTGAGACACCCTGCTGTTTTGCAGCAACAGAATATCGCTGTTCCCTCTCAAAGAATGTCCTTCCACTGTTGTCGCATAGATCTAGCCCCTTTTTGTCATTCAGACCTTACTTCTCGGCTGCTGGAGCCAAGATGGAGGAGTATGCATGGGAGCCATGCCCCTGGCAAATTGTGGATGACTGGGGGTGGGGGGGGCCTTTACGATAGATACTATAGGTGGTGGTATCTTTCAAGCAATCAAAGGCTTTCGCAATTCTCCAGTGGGAGTAAACCACAGACTGCACACGAGTTTGACAGCTGCTAAAACCAGGGCTCCGCAGCTGGGAGGGAGCTTTGCAGTTTGGGGAGCTTTCCATGATTGACTCCAGTATGGTTCAGGTCAGAGGGAAGGAAGACCCCCTGGAACTCCATCACAAGTGGTGCCTTAACAGGAGCCATCCTGGCCAGGAGAAATGGACCAGTGGCCATGGTCGGGTCAGCCGCGATGGGTGGCATTCTCCTAGCTTTAACTGAAGGAGCTGGTATCTTGTTGACAAGATTTGCCTCTGCACAATTTCCCAGTGGTCCTCAGTTTGCTGAAAACCCCTCCCAGTTGCCTTCAGCCCAATTACCGTCCTCACCTTTTGGAGACTACCAACAATATCAATAGGACTTCTTTCCCAGGACTTCTTCAACAGAATGAGCTGCAGTTCAAGAAAGGATTTCAGAAGATCGAGTTACAGTCTGTTTTTAAAACCATAGGTGAGACAGCTGTCGCCCAACAGGATATGAAGGGAGATTTAGCACATTTTTCTATTTAAAGGAACATGGAAGGGGGGTGTTAAGAGATAATACATTTATTTATTCACACTTGGATTGCATTTGTAAGCAAAGTAAGTGTCTTATATCTTTAAAGGAAATATAATAAGTGCTTAGGAGATACAGGACCACAGGGCAGACAACAGGGAAAGATGCATGTCATTCCTTGAGGACCTCACTGCCTGAATTTGCGTGTTCTGTTAGTCAGACAACAAAAACTCCTGGAACTTGTGCTTTCTTTTAAGATAAGTTGCAGAGTTCTACTTTTCATCCTCACACACTTTAAATAATGCTTTGAAATAATAATAATAATGCTTTAAATGAGTGCTTTGAAAATGGCACGTTTTGTAGTTAGACTCCCCCCTCACTCAAGGGAGATCGTGTATGAGAAGAACTGTGCCGAGTCCACATGGATCCTTCCGTAGTGCATACTTTCTGGATTGACAGCTAGGGCGGAACACGCACTCTTCACTTTGGAAGTAAAATACCCTGTGTCTTGGTTTTAAGGATGTCAGATACAAAACTCTCTGTACCTTTGAGGCCACTGTGTCGTCATTCTTCACCATCGGAGCCGTCAGCAGACACAACTTCCTTCCGGTAGACCCATGTCTACATGAGAAGAATTCACAGAGGGTGGGGGAGCACTGGAGGTTTGATGTTTACTGGGTGCTTGAATAAAATGTTTTTTTAAAAAAACACAATCGTACTTCTCTTCAAGACCTGGCTACATAGGGCTCAGTGTAAAAGGAACGTGCAAGGCCTCTTATTAAAAGTTTCAGGAAGTGACAGCAGAGCATTAAACCATGTGTCAGCTCTTCTAAGTGTGGGGTTCTGTGCAGTCATACGTGTCACATCCTCATGAAGCTGGCTCTCCTTTCCCTGACTAGCTAGTCAAATGCCTGATTCCACTTCATTTTTCTCTGTCTTATCACTCTGGTATTTTTTTCTTCATGTCAACTACCACTACCTGAAATTATTTATTTGCTTCCTTATTTACTAGCTATCTTCAACTGCTAGAATATAAACTGTGCAGACAGAAACTTCTGTATTGTTCACTGCTCTAGCACCTAGAATGGTACCTGGCTCAAAAAATATTTTTTTTCAATGGGTAAATAATTTAGTCCATTGTTTCCAGTGTTACAAATAGCAACCTATTTTAAGGCCAAAGATATGTCAGAATAACTTAACACTATCCCTAGAGCCAGAAAATCTCAAACAACATATGCATTTAATAGATTTAAAAGTAAATCCAAAATCAGAGTTTTAAAAGATTAGCTTGGAAGTAAGAAAAATATTGTTCCCATTCAGATGCTTAAAGATGGATTCTGGGACCAAAAGAAAAAAAAGGACCTTAAATGTTTATAGTTTTGTTCATTCTATTACAAAATTATATTTGGTGATGTTTATTAGAAAAAATATATTAGCGTAATCTAGGTTTCCAAGAATTTATGAAGACAGATTTTGCTTATTTTTTTGAATAGCAATTTTATTTTATTCTCAGTGTTCAAGTAAAGCTCAAACTATCATATGGACTTAAGCAGGTTTTATTACCTTGAAAAAGTCAGTGATATTGATATTTATCATTAACATATTCTCTTGCCACTGGGTTTCACATACCCTTGATCCAAGGACAGGCCATCCACTATGGTCAGATAACTTAGTGCTAAGTCTCATAAAGAAATGCATTTGAATTCATTTCAGTGTGGTTTCCCTATACTTCTATTTTTTTACAACTTCATCAAAAAGTACTTTAAAGTATTTTTTATGAATGTGTAAATTGTCTGGCCTAAAATTACTTTAAATCATTTCTGATTTGTTGTTTGATTAATCTACATTTTTAACTAAGCTTTTGTTAACTGATAGCACTTGAGAAATAGACTAATAACAGCGGCAATGCTACTGATTAAAAATGTGGCAGTCCATTCCCCGCTCTATTTCTTATTGCATTTTCTTTTCAAATTTACGATGTAAAGCTTACATCAGTTTTAAAATGCTGCTCTAGCTGTTTAGAATTTTACAATGATGTAACAGGCCAAGTATAGGGGCTTTAATGAAGTACTTGCTATTATACCTATGACAGCTCTTATACCTGTGACAGTTAATATTGCCTCAGGCCTGTGAAATGCAAAGCCATCTTCTGATCATGATCTTGGAGTTTTATCTGTGTATCTGTGTAACCTAGTACTTACCATTTTTTAAAATTGTTTATTTTTTTTTAATTGAACATCCATTGCTTTGATACAGTCATTGTTACCTCTTTGAATTAACAGTCTTTAACAATAAAGAATTTTCTTTCTGTTTGTTACTCAGCTCTTTATATTTCCTAAAGGTGTAGTTTTGTTGAAATAACCTATCAATGGGTCTTCTGGCTAGTTGTGTTCAATGAATAAATGATAGAATGTTCTAGTTGTAAGTGCCCTTAAAGATGATTGAGTCTAATGGCTGTGCACTTCTCCAGCCATTCTTCCACCACACCTTGTCCTGGCAGACATTACTAATTGATTACCGTCTCCTTTCCTAATGGGTTTCCAAGCAGCCTGAGAATCTTCCTCAACACAATATTGATTTTGTACAAACTAGTAAGTCCTAGATTCTTGTCCTGTCCTCTCATTATACAGATGAGGAAACCAAATCCCAGACATGTTAAATGATTTGCTAAAGCTTACAAGACCAATTAATTAATGGCTGAGCTGGGACAAGAAAATAAGTCAGCTGACTCCCAATTAAATCCTCTTGCTCCCAGCACTGGTACCTTTGGTGAATTTTTCTGCTCTAGTAATCTTTTTATTCAGCTGCCTTTTAAATAATCTTAAAATGGACTATTACCAATTTTGAATCTTATCTTTGTACCAGGGGAAATTAGGCTAGGCCACCAAGTTGGCCCTCTCAAGTAGATTGTCATCATCTCTGGGGGAGCTTCTATGTTTGTTTCTGACTCTGCTACCCACGGCAGCCCCAGTTCTTCCAAGCCTGTCCCCCTTGGAAATAGCCCTGCGAAATCTTACTCAGCATACTTTGCATTCCAATTTATACCATTCCCAGAAGAGATTTTAGCCACGAATATTTCTTCTGTTTACAAATTTCATTCAAAGCATGTCAGTACCAACTACCTTTCTGCAAAAATGCCAAGGATTTGAAGACGGATGCCTGGGTAGGGAAGCTCAATGGCAGTTTTAGAGTTGCCCTGATTTTTGTCATGTCCTAAGAAGATTGGAATAGGTCCAACTAAATATTACAATAAATGCTGTATATAAGATTTCTCAGCAAGGATCTGTTTTTCATGGAACCACAGAAAAAGCTGGGCATCAATCTTCATTATGTATTTTGTATGTATCAGCTGCTCCACAGCAGATTGGGAACAAATTCATACTCTAAGGATTCTGACAGTTTACAAATTATGCTGTTATAAATTTGATTCTCTCTGGACCAATGAGCTGAAAGTTCTACCAAATTTCTTTCTGAGTCAAGTGAACTCATGATTCAACCAACCCGCCTCAGTTGTCAGACTTGAGTGCTGTGAAGATATTATCTGTCTTGGTCTCTGAGCATGTTTTTGTATAATAGGCCTTACTTTAAAATCACTCAGTTGCTGCATTTCACTGAGATGCATTTTCCACCTTTTGAATTGCTATTAGTTGTACAGACCAATTTGTAGCCTTGACTTTTCCAATCCTTTTGACCCAGCTGCTAGCTAAACTTCAGATTTTTTTTGAGCTGTCATACTTGTTTCCTTTCTTTGGTTTACTCTGCCAGCGGCAGTGGAAGTGAAGCTTATTTTTACTGTAATTTTAGAGATGACTCTGGATCAGTCCCTATAAAAGTGTACCGTGGGGGTGCTAATGTTCAAAATTAAAGAACGTTAATTTTCTTGAATTTTGAAATTAAAGTTAATTTTGAAATTTAAAAACATCATTGCAATTCTCCAGGTGGTTGTGCCTTTCCTGAGGTGGGAATAGGGAGTAGGGATGGTGCAATTGCATATAATTTGAAGACAGGCAGTACCTTTGTTTCATTACCCTGATTTATTTTGGGGACCATTTATAAAGTATTTTAAGCTTGATTTAGTGCTAAAGGAGTATGAGAGGTTTTTATGGTTATACAGAGGTGTTATGGGAAATGTACTGAGAGCTCAGGAAAGCCCAGAATGGAGCTGATGTATCTCGTGAGTCTCTCCTCTGCCTTCGCGCTAGCCTGGGGTGGGGGGTCCTGGGAGGTGTATGTATGTGCCTTGCAAGGAGGCTGAACACAGAAGGCTGGACGGTCTACGCAGGAGAGAAGCACCAGCTTTACAGTTAGAAGTTAAAGGACTCTTCTTATATATGATAGGGATGTTATAAATTTTTGATGAATCAAAAGTTGCTTGGGAATATAGATTTTAATTTACTATCAAGGTGTCACCTTTTGTTTTCAGTTTCTTCTTCAGGTTATGTAACAAATAACCCTAAACCTTTGCAGCTTCAAACAATAAACACTTATTGTGCCATACAGTTTCTATGGATCAGGAATCCAGAAACAACTTAGCTGAGACGTTCTGGTTCAGTGTCACTCAGAGATTGCTGTCATTTGAAGGCTTGACTGCAGCTGGCCAGTCAATGCTGGTTGTCAGGCTGTATTTTCTCTTCCTGTGGAGCTCCCTATTAAGCTGCTTGAGTGTCCTCATGACATGGCAGCTGGTTTCCAGAGCGAGTGATGTGGGAGAGGCAGGCAAAAGTCATAATATCTTTTATTAACTAGCTTCAGAAGTCATGCTCCATCATTCCACAAGAATAGTTACATAGGTTATTCAGTGGGAGCTACACAAGGGCATGAGTACCATGAGGTGGGATCATTGAGGGACATCCTGCAGGCTGCCTCCCACAGCCCTGAATAAAAATCATGTTTGAGGTAGATTTTAATGAAAACGATAGCTTTTATATTCATACGGATGGGATGTGTAGGTTGACTCATGACCGGTTTTCAGTGTTTGTGTATATCTGTGTTTACTGTAACTGGCCTATAACATGTATTCATTAACTTCTATTTTAAAGCACACTTGCATCTTGGACTATGATTAGATTATCTGATGGTATTTATCATTCTTACAGAATAAAAGCTACCAACATGAGACAACAAAAATTAGGGTTGCTGTTGTCTTCATCATCTTTGTGAAACCCACTGAAATATTTAGCTACTTTAGAAGAGATGGGTTATTGGATTAGCTCCTCGTTTTGTGTCGAATCATCACTTACAATATTTTTCACAATTGCTGTTGCTTATGAAAAGAGAAAACCATTTTCTGCTACAGAACCACAATATAAATGAGAAAATATTGAGCTGAAATGGGAAAATAACATTATAAATATAGCTCAGGAAATGCAAGTCAGAAATCCAAAATAAGTTCAGCGTATGCTGAAAATGTTAGCATTTTCAATGTATTTAAAGATAATTATATTGCAAACATAATACAATTTTTACCATTGTTTCCCAGTTGAAAGGCTTAGGGATGCTTACTTTAAGTCACTAGAAGAGATGTGTGTTGTTGTTTTGTTAGCATCAGAACTTATACAAATAATAAAATGAATAGTTTTCACTATTCGTTACTTACTATTATTTACCCTAGGCAGGTTACCAAATAGCACTTTTTAGGTTATTATCTTTTAAGTTTTTTTAAGTGAGCAAACAAAGCACTCTTCTGCACTGATGTTGAGAGTAAAACAAGACGTCTTTCTAAATGGAAATTTGTAGACATGTGTCAAGAGGCTTAATAATGTCCACACATTATAGGTAACGTGCAACCCTACTTCTAGAATTGTGTTATAAGGAGATAATTGGAGAGGAATTCGGAGATATATATGTTCATGGCAGCAGTAGTATTATTAAAAATATTGGAATAATAATCAGTAGGCAAATGACAAAATAAATGACACTGTGTTCTCATTACATTAGCACACAGGCTAAACTGATATAACTGAAAGACCAACCTCAACAGAGAAGTTTATTTCAATAAATTTCAGTATTTCAGAGGTACTAACCCTGTGGCTGTGCACCAGAAGATGATCAGGGAGCTAGGTCTCCACTCTCTTTCTCTGTTAATTTGAAGACTATACTCTTTACGTAGTTTCAGCCAACTCACCATCACCAAGACCTTGTGCCAGACTATGGAAATGGGGAAAAAGGAAAAAGAAGGCAAGCAGCTTTCCTTTAAGAAAATGACCTAGAAGTGAAATACCTTATTTCTGCTCACATTCTGATGGCCAAAACTTAATCACAAGGTCACACTCAGGTAAAGTTAGGACATCAAGGGCTATACCCTGAATTGTGAGAGTGAATGAAATATGAAAGTGGCCATATATAACCTTTAAATATTATCTTAAGTGAAAGAAGCCACTTTTAAAAGGCCACATACAATATGATTCCATTTCTATAAAGTGTCCATAATAAGCAAATCCATAGACACAGAAAGTGGATTAGTGGTTGTCAGGGGCTAGGGGAAGGAAGGACTGGGAAGTGACTGCTAATGGGGATGGAGTGATGAAAATGTTCTAAAATTAGATAGTGGTAGTGGTTGCACAACTCTGTGAATGTACTAAAAATCACTGAATTATATACTGTAAAATGATGAATTTTATGGCATGAGAATTATATTTCAGTAAAGCTGTTATTAAAGAAAAAAGTGTTCCAGTGCAAAAAAGGACAACAAGGAAACTTTCCTTTCACAACCCTTGCATGGACAGAGGGGAAATGCCCTACCCCAGGAATTTAAAACCAGAAGTCAGCCCTTACATGGGCTTCAGCCTGAATTCATGCCACCTGTGTCTGTAAAAATCTCGAGCTGAAGACTTTTTCTAAAGTGGTTCCAGTTCTACAGCAGCCCCCAGGTGTCTAAAATTCCAGGAAAACGAGCAGTTCACAGTCCAAATCACAAAAAATACAAAGGTACTAGGGCACCATGAACAAAAATCAAGTCAATAAAACACAAGATAGCAGTAATGGCCCTGCAGAGATTTCAGGTGTGGGGTTTGTTACACAAATATAGAATAACCGTGGTTGATACATTTTAAAAATAAAAGAGGATTTTGAAAATACAAGCAAGGAGTAGCAGATTTTTTAAATAATTATCAAATTCTAGAAAAGAAATATATGATAAATTAAGTTTAAAATTTAGTTCTATAGATTTATCAGCAGATTTGACTTACAGTTAACGTACTGGAGGACAGATATGAGCATGTTATCCTGAACAAAGTCTAAAGAAACACAAAGACAAAGAATATGAGAGATCAGGATATAAGAGAGGTTAGGATAAGAAGTTTGATATACTTCAAATCAGAGCTCTATAAGGAGAAAATAGAAGGAATGGGGAAGAGGCAGTATTTGAAGATCTGATAACTGAAAATATTCTAGAATATTTGAATCCACAGCTTTAAGAAGCCCTAAGCGTCCCAAGCAGTATAAGTAAGACGATATCCACCCTAAACACATTGGTGTGAAATTGCGTAACAACAAAGAGAGGGAGAAAATCATAGAAGCAGTTTAAAAGGGTGGAAGAAGAAATCATCTTCAAGGCAAGAGCAATTAGACCTACAGCTTATTTCTCAACAGAATCCAGAAGAGAATTGACTTATATCCTCAATATGCTGAGAGAAAATACACATCAATTTATAATTCTATACCCAGTGAAAATATCTTTCAAGAATGAGAGTAAAATTCTGTCAGTTGCTCAAAAGTTCTCTGAATCTCACAATGCAACAGAAAAGGTACTTTGTTCAAGTAGTTGCAACAGAGAGCATACTCAAAGGAAGTCTCTCTCTGAAAATGAAGAGAGGATTTTACAGAGGAAAAGAGACAAAAGTGGCCAAGCGCCAGCTGCAGGGTTGGTGGGTGTTGGTCAGACAGGTGTTGTAATCTTGCAGAAATGAGTTTTTTCCTTGCAGTTTGGCTGTTGCAGGCCATTACCTCCTTTTCTAGGAGCTGTTGGCTCAAAGGAGGAATTTAGAGGGAGTGGGTTAGTTTCTCAGTACCAGAGAACAAGGGAGTAGGTGTAAGTTCAGAGCAGAAAATGTTTACGGTTCTCCACAGTCCCTCCTCTTGAACAAAGCACACAAGAGTCCTATACCTGCCAACCTGAATGGGCCCATTGAGATAAAAGGAAAGTTATTAGAATGGGGGTCGATTTTAGGGTTAAAGTTTCTTTTTGCTTCTGTTCTGAGATAATGTTCTGAGATCATTTGTTTTGAAAGTATGTTGCTGCTTAGCTGAATGACCCTAAGAAATTACAGTATTCCCCCCCTCATCCATGGTTTCAGTTACCTGTGATCAACTGTGATCCAAAAATATTAAATGGAAAATTCTAGAAATAAACAATTCATAAGTTTTAAAGCGTGTGCTGTTCTGAGTAACGTGATAAAATCTCACACCACCCTGCTCCATCCTGTCCAGGACATGAATCATCCCTTTGTCTAGCCTATCCATTCTGTGTACACTACCTGCCTGATAGTCACTTAGTAGTTGTCTTGGTTATCAGAACAACTGTCGTGGTATCACAGTGCTTGTGTTCAAGTAACCCTTATTTTACTTCATAATGGTCCCAAAACGCAAGAGTGGTGATGCCGGCAATTCGGACATGCCAAAGAGAAGCCATAAAGTGCTTCCTCTAAGTGAAAAGGTGAAAGTTCTCAACTTAATAAGGAAAGAAAAAAAATCATATGCTGAGGTTGCTAAGATCTACAGTAACTTCTATTACCAGTATATTGTTATAATGCTTCTATTTTATTATTAGTTATTGTTGTTAACCTCTTTCTGTGCCTAATTTATAAATTAAACTTTATCATAGGTATGCATGTACAGGAAGAAACAGTATATATAGGGTTCGGTACTATCCATGGTTTCAGGCATCCACTGGGGGTCTTGGAAGGGATCACCTGTGGCTAAGGGGGATACATTTAATGAGAGGGATTCCTACCAAGAGGCAGAGCAGGTGAATGAACAACCTTTGGAGGATTGTTCAGAGCCAAGACTGGGTTTCTGTCAGGAATATCCAGAAGCAGCAGCCCCAGCCCCCTCCACCCACGGCAGAGTCCATCCCAGAAGTCAGGACCAGCTAGTCCACGCAGAAGATAGTTTGGTTGGCTTCACATCAGAAAGGTTCTGAGGGGATGTACATGCAGCAGTCATCTCTAAGGACTGTACACGAACACCCAATGGGATGCTAAGACGGAGGCAAAGTTGTCTTGGCTATTTAGGTCCTTACAATTCCCTACGAATTTTAGAATTAGCTTGTCAATTACAAAAAGCCTACTGGGATTTTGATTGGGTTTGTGTTGACTCTACAGATCAATTTGCGAAAAATTGATATCTTTAGCAATAAACCCATAAACACGGTATATCTCTGCATTATTTAGTCTAATATTTCTCTGCAATGTTTTGTAGTTTTTAGTGTACAGATCTTGCACATCTTCTGTCAAATTTATTCCTAAATATTTTATATTTTTGTTGCTATTTGTTAGTGGAATTTTTCTTAATTTCCGGTGGTTTGTTTTAGTATGTAGAAATGCAATATATTTTCATATACTGATCTCAAAAAAGGCAACCTTGCTAAATTCACTTATTTTAGTAACTTTTTTTGTTGTTGATTCCTTTGGATTTTCTACATACATAACCATGTTATTTGCCAACTGCAAAACTTTTAATAGACAATATAGTTGTATATCTTTATGACCCAAGGAAAGTGAAGGGTTTTTTTAAACCAGTTAAGGAAAATGCAGACCATAAAGGAAATTATAAATATATTTGACAAGTTAAATTTCATAATTTTGATTCATGAAAAGATAAAGCAGTTAAAAAAGAAGCCCCACACTGATAGAAGATATTTACAGTAAATCTACCTGGCAAAGGCTTAGTATCTAAATTGCGCTGCCCAGTAGGATAGCCACAAGCCACTGTGGCTTTGAGCACTTGAAATGCGGCTTGTCTCAATTGAGATGTACTGTAAATGTAAAATACACACCATATTTCAAAGACTTAGTACCAAAAAAAGAAGAACGTACAATATCTTCTTAAGAATTTTTATATTGAAAACATGTTGAAATCAAAATATTTTCAGTTAAATTGAAATACATGACTAAAATTGATTTCATTTGTTTCCTTTCACTTTTTTAATGTGGCTGCTAGAAAATTTTTAATTATATATGTCTCACATAAAAGCAGATACTCAAATGGCCGATAAATATATGAAAAAGGGGCTCACACTCTTAATCAAGAAAGTGCCAATTTAAACTATAATAGAGTACCATCTTTATCTACCAGATTAGCAGATATTTTAAAAAAAAAAAAAACTGGCTAGGCTGCAGTGCACAGTCCTCTCCCGCCCACTGGTGCTGAGAATCTAAATTGGTACCGCTACTTAGGACACAGTTTGTGTTGTCTGTAAAGCTGACTGCACATACCTACCATCCAACACTTCCACTTCCCTATATTTAATAGAGGAACTCTTCTATACATGCACCAGGAGACATGTTAAAAATTTGTTCATAGCAGCATTATATGTAATTTTTAGAAACTGGAAACGAATGCCTAAACTGGTATATTCATACAAGTATATACAAAGTATATACCTTTTTCAGCTGAAAATGAACTACAGCTAAGACATCACTGTGAATGAATCCCAAAAGCACATTAAAGAATGAAGCAAGTCAGAAAAGAAAGCGTACAATATTCCATTATATTAAATTCAAAATCAGGCACAATCAAGCTACTGATTTTTTAGGAGTACTTGTATAAATAGTATCATAATAGAGAAAGACAAGGGCATAATTAACACAAAATTAACGATGGTGATTATCTGTGGGGCCAAGGGAGGGGATACAATCAGGAAGTGGCCCGCAGACAGCTTCTAAAGTCTGATAATGATGTCATTCTTAACCTGGTTGGTGAGTAAATCGGTGATTATCTTATTGTTCTTTAAAGTGTACATAAATATTTTCTAAAACTCTTTGTATGATAAATTTTAACAAATTAACACAGGCTGTAAGACAACTATAATATGAACCTAATTTTATTTGCACACACACACAAAAACTAGATTGTTAAATATGTATGGGAAAATAACTCTAAGTACACCAAAATCTTTATTTCATGATGATGGGATCCATGTGGATAAGTGGTTGGAGTTTGGAAATTGAGGGTGCAGGGCAGCTTTGAGCGTTGAGCTACTTTCTAATAGAGTCAGCATTCTGTTAATTGTGCTTATCAAAGATATAAGAAGGATTATATCACTAGAGACCTAAACAGGCAAGTTCGAGTATTTTTAGGGAAGTTTTAGATGGTTCCTAATTCTTTTGCACATGTAGAGAGTCATGATTAGTCATTTCAATGTGCATAAATCTCCTAGAAGTGGAATACTTTTTGTATATATACAGCAGCAAGTATGTTTAATAGAGTATTATTTGGGGTCAGCCCCGTGGCGAAGTGGTTAAGTTCGCACGCTCCACTTCCCGCGGCCCAGGGTTTCACTGGTTCAGATTCTGGGCGCGGACATGGCACCACTCGTCAGGCCACGTTGAGGCGGCGTCCCACATGCCACACCTAGAAGGACCTACAACTAGAAATACACAACTATGTGCTGGGGGGATTTGGGGAGAGAAAAGCAGGAAAAAAAAAATGAAGATCGGCAACACTTGTTAGCTCAGGTGCCAATCTTTACCAAAAAAAACCAGAGTATTATTTTTATTACTATGTAATTGTTCTTAGGATACATTCTCATACTTGGGTCACATTTCTATGATGGAATTAACGGCATCACATGTATTATCTTAGTACCAGTAAAACTTGAACTGTGCATTTAGTAAATGATAATACCCCTCCTCCCTGGAAGGGTTCATGTCTAACAAATAGCAGTTTATCATCAATAAACGTGGTGTATTTGCCCTTTGGATTTTTAGATTATGAGGAATCATAAGCTGAGGCTCCTGAGTGTTTCCATTAACTTTGCATCATCATTTATTTATTTATTCACAGGCCACCTTCTCTTGTCTCTTGCTATTTATTCATTTTCATCCTAAAATGTATCATGTTTTGGGTTTTTTTTTAAAGATTTTATTTTTCCTTTTTCTCCCCAAAGCCTCCCAGTACATAGTTGTATATTTTTAGTTGTGGGTCCTTCTAGTTGTGGCATGTGGGATGCCCCCTCAGCATGGCTTGATGAGTGGTGCCATGTCCGCGCCCAGGATCCAAACCAGCGAAACCCTGGGCTGCTGAAGCAGAGCACATGACCTTAACCACTCGGCCATGGGGCCAGCCCCTATCATAATGTTTTAAAAGACAGTGTTTACATTACTGAATAGAAATAAGAATAAGTTTATTCATGATTGCATGAAGAGAAAACTTGTTTCAATAAGGACTAAAGAGAAAGCCAAGGAAGTATACCAAAATGTTACAAAATGATTAACAAAAAGATTGTGACAGGGATAAATAAATAAAATGAGCTGAAGGAAAAAATAATGTCCTAGGAACCCAGATGATGTTATTTCCTTCTCCTTTAGGAAACAGATCATATCTACAAGGGAATGTTGTAATGTATAGAACTTTATAGAAGAAAAAATATTCCTTTTTGTCTTTGGGGCCCAGGCCTTCAGAATACATGCATTTTTTATTAATAGCAACAATAACTGCTGTTGTTTTTGTAATAATAATTTCATGCTAAGCGTTTTTTTTAATTTTTCAGCAAGACTAGCCCTGAGCTAACATCCATGCCCATCTTCCTCTATTTTATATGTCGGACGCCTGGTGCCATGTCCACACCCAGAATTCAAACCAGTGAACCCCAGGCCGCCAAAGTGGAACGTGCACACTTAACTGCTGCACCACTGGGCCGGCCCCCATGCTAAGCATTTTTAAATGAAGATAGTGAACCTCAGGTAGGTTAAATAACTAGCTTAAGGTCGTTAGTGGAAGCTAGTAAGCAGTTAAGCCAGAATTCAAACCAAAGTCTGTTCCACTACAAAGCTTGTGCTGTTAACGTCTGTGCAAACTGGCCATATACCCAACTCCCTCTCCATTTCCTCTGTTGCTTTCAACCAGTTGAGTCACTTCCGATATATGGATCAGAGGCTTACCTTAGCAGCTACATTGATTACATTGTTTTACTACATTACAGGGCTCCAATTTTAATTTTTTTAAGGAAAAAAACATTTACAGAAAACTTAATTGTGACTATTATTTGATTCATATAAAAATGTTGAAGCTCTTATAGGCACTACACCAAGAACAAAGGCAAATGGGACAAAAAAAGAGCTCAAAGTAGGCCATTTGCTGAAATCTTAAATTTGATCAGCACTTTCTTCCAGGGAAAATAGTCTTTGTACCTGTTACAGGAGAGAGGATTTAGATAAAGTATTTAACCCCTTGAGCTATCTCCCACGCTCCACACAGGGTACAGAAACACAAAGAATGATTTACTCACCAAGGTTGAGCCCAGATTTAATATTCTGTGTCTGAAGTTTCCCCAACTCCTAAAATTTTCTGACTCTGAGTTTTCTCTCTTGTGGTTAGGGCAGCCAGACTGATCTAACAGTCCCTGAAGACCCATCTCTGAATTTTGTGTTCTGTATATGCTAGTGTCTGCTTAGAATGTGCATTTCAGACGCTTGGGGACCCCCCTTTTCCTTATGGGATCGAACTTTGAGACATACTATCAGCCCCAGGGACCCTTTTGGGAAAACTTCTACCCAAGATAAACACAAAATATTCTCAATAGGAGACTGCCCTTCACTTCATAATAAAAGTATAGCAAGCCTTTCTTAAGTTGTAGAATATGTGCTTTTCCTCTAAGACTCTCTATCTCCTAATACGTTGGCCTTATTTCTAGGCATAGTTTCATGACGGTGGTTACCGTAAACCCACAGTGTACAAGTCCATTTAGGATCCAAGAGAGAGCCCAGACCTTGAGTAGTTCCCAGTTCATATATTCACGAGACATCCATAATCTAAGATTGCCCATTGCTCATTCACTTGCTCAGAATATTCCTCATTACCAGGCTTTAGAGCTGCTCTCCTAGACAGCTCTACCAATACAGGCAAATGTGTCAAGTCCCCTCCTTCAGGCTATGTCAGGGTCCTACACAAGCCACCCATCCACTTTTGTCCATTGCTACAAGACCCTTTTCTCTCTTTCTAAAGAAAAAAACCACAGATTTCCACTAATATCTCTTCTATAGTGCTTGTGTGTGTGTGTGTGTGTGTTGGGAAATATAAAAACTCCCATCTCACCTGCCAATACATTTTGGCTGTGTATCTAACAATTTTAAGTGACACTTAGCTTGTAGTAAATGATTGTTGAATGATAGGATAAATGAATATTTAAATTCATCTTCTCTAGTGCTTATTCTTGTGCCTAGAATACAAGACGTTTATTTGTTGAAATAATTAATCAAAGCAGTAATTACTTGGAGTTAAAATATATGTAAGTTTACCTACTGTAAACTTTCAAAATATATAAAAATTCATACAAAGAATAAAGGACTCATTACATTACTAATTCATTCTCTCCTTACATAAGTTACATTGTCAAATGGTAAAAATGATTCATTTAACAAATCTTTATTGGGCCCCAGCTGTGTGCCTGCCACTGCACTGGCCTCTGAGACGCAGGGTGATGGTAGTGAGTGAGGTGGAGGAGGTACTAGGTAAGGCTGGAGGAGGAGGCAGCCCATGCAGGGGCCTCTCCTCCCCAGCCCCCCACCCATGTGAAGCCAGGGCTGTTTCTAGGAAGAGGAGTGCCACGGTAGGTGTGACATAATTTGCTTTGCTCAGTACCAGGAATAGAGTAGAAGGAAGGTTGGAGTAGATTTTAATGGACCTGTAAAGCTATACATTCACCCAAAGAGAAACCATCTTTGATTTGGAAGGACTGAGACACATCTTGTCTGTTTCATAGTTTTGTTTCATTGCTGATAACCAGTAAGGTGTTTCAGAAGTTTCTGTATAAATCAGGAGGTGAGAAAAAAGGCAGTTTGTAGTGAAAATGCTTAATTTGTGAAGCTATTACATTTTCACTTTAGCAGAAATTTGAGATAATGTGAAACTGCCTTACAGTTTATACTTTTATGATAATGACTTTCTATCTCCTCATCATTTATAAAATTCTAACATCAATAACTAATGGCACAATTTCTTTTTTAAGTAATCAGTAAGACATTCCATATGTATTTTCATCTTCTAAGCAACTTCAGAGGAAACATTTTTTCATGTTTAATTCCTTACTGAGGTGACTGTATCAAACTCATGATGTAGCTCTGTGTTTTAGAATATGTATTATTTAAAGACTGCTTAACACTACCATCTTATTGCATCAGAATGACTGTTCTCTTTGTCATCCATTCATACTTTTGGCACCACTGCGCTCAAATGAATTATCTAGTTATCGAGATTGTTACATGATATTTTAACTTCCAGCTCATATAAGTATCCTTTCTTTTCTAATTATTGTTTTGTGCTTTGGGGCAAAATGGATACTGAGTCAAAAGAGAATATAAAGACACAGAGGCCAAGATGCTGCTTGTTTTAATTCCTAATGCTCTTTGGGAAGCATTTTGTTCTACTCATTTTGGTTTGAATTTTACTGACTGACTTTACTACTGACTTTAAAGAACAACACTGACTTAGGGGAGATTTCAAGCAGAGTTTTCATCTCAGTGCTTTTTCCATTTAAATTCCATAAAAAGTAAGAAACCTCAAGAAAAGGAAGTTTTCATATACATATGAACTGCTAGGATGATTATGTTGAAGGAGAAGGAAACAGAGAAGTCTGGGTTTCAGTGTTACCGCTGCTACATAATCTTAGGAAAGTCGCTGTAATTTACAAAGACTTGTCCCGTATGCAGAATGGGAATAACGATGCTATTGCTTTGGATTATTATGAGAATTAAATGTGTCAATGTATATTAAGGTGTTTTGTGTATGGTAAAACTTTATACAAATATTAGTCAATTTCATCACGTGAAGATTTACAGCTACTCAAGGACATTTCTGTTGGGAGCACAGCTTTCCTAAAGAAGCTATAGAACTCACACTTGATGGAAGGCAGCTGTAGAATGGATTGAAAAGAATCCAAGAAACAAATTATACCATTGTTTGCATCAAGATAGCCTACAGCAATAAATCAGCCACATTCATTCCCATGCACCTGCAAATAAACATGAGTGACGGATACTGTGCAGGCACTCTTGCGGTGGAAAGAAAATTAAATCAGAGTTCTGGTGTGGCTTGAAATTCTTAAAGCTTGAGATGATACAGATGGATTTCACAATGCGTATGGTAAGGAAATGTGTCTTTCCCATACTGCCACAGGCAGTAAGTTTTAAAATTAAGTAGAGATAAATTTCTTAGAATTTAAAAACTTTTGACAACAAATACACGTCTTCTCTAATGCTTACAATATATAGTGGAGAAATTTGTGTCAGATCTTAATGGGAATTGTACAAGTATTTTTATTGTTTTATTTTAAAAGCATTTATTGAGCATTGGTTATCTGTAAGATGTGTTAAGAACTGGCCTCTGAAGCCTGGGGAGGGAAGAGGGAAGATAGAGGTGTTGTGTCCTCACTGGAGAAAGGTCCCCAAGTATTGCAGGGGAATAAAAGAAGTCAGGCAGCAGAGTGAACCCGTAAGTGTGGAAAAAGCTCAGGTATCTGATTTGGAACTTGAGAGGGATGGTATAACTTACCATCACGAGATCCTTGTCACAGCACAGTCACATGAGGGCCAATCATAACCCTGTTCCAAAGAAATAACTTTGGTCCCATTATAAATTATATTATTAATTTCATTTACTGTAGTGTTATTTTTATTTGAAAAAATTGTTTTTAATTATTAAAGTTATTAAATTAGTAAATTAGTAGTAACCAGCAAAATAGACTCTATTGAAGCCATTAAGCCTTTCCTTCATTCATTTATTTACTCAGTGATTTCACAAATGTATACATTTTGCCAGATATGGGGCATCATTTAGGATATCACAGCAAGTGGCTATCAACTGACATACCAATGATGGAGCAGTGTGGCTGCAACACAACCCCCTTCAGCAACATCCATCTTATTTCTTATGGCGCTAGAGCCATAACACACAAATGAACTTATTATCCTGTGTTTGCTGCTATTATTTCAATTATACTGTTTCCCCACCTCTACTCCATTTGGTTCAGTCGCTCATTTCACCCAGTACTTAACACAGCTCCTCATATGATTGGCTCATGCTGGCAAGAAACAAAAGGAAAAGGGAAGGAGAGGAAGAGAGCCTGAAGTAGAAAGTGAAAAAATAAGGTTGGTTTTCTTGAGTGACAAAGCAGCAGATTCTGAATATGATTCAAAAAGGAATTCCAGAAGATATCACCACTGTAGTACAGCATAGTTGGAATCAGGGTAGCCCCTCCCACAGTGACTACACGGGGAAAGTTAATTTTTTATACTGTATTTTCAGTGTTTGAAAAAATCTTGGTGCAGGAACGGAGCTGTATGGTGATTGTGATACACTTTTTTGAGAACCTGTGGGATTTTATAGTTTCAGAGTCAGGATCGGTGCTCTAAGAACTTAGCTATTATTTTGTTAGAACTTTTCACATTGAGAGGAACAGAGACACCCTTGATTTTCTCTGTTAACAGAAGTTTCATGGTAAAGTTGCATAGAAAAGTAAGGGGAAAAAAATAGGAAAGAAAGCAAAGTCTCAGCTTCCGCTCAGCGCTGCCTCATGGAGGTCGGGAATACTGTCCATCGGACTGGCAGCAGGCTGCTCTTGGCCTCCCTCTTCTGCACTTCCTCTGTCACTGTCAAGTACCTGACCCTTCTTACCACCTCTGCTTACTCTCTTCTCTCTCTCAGTCTTTCCACTTCTGTATGGCTCTATCCTCTTCAGATATTTCCTATTCTGACTTCTGTGAGAGAGAATATAAACTGTCAAGTCATTCTCTGGTATAAAGCATCCACTCTCTCTATACCACGGGTGTTGATGGCCTTGGTGTGAAACATAGTTGCAGCCAGGCAGGCAGTTTGTGGGGCAAAGCATTGCCACTTGCTCGTGGGGAACCCTGGAGCTGTGGGCAAAGGCAGGCCCTGTAGGACGGGAAGCAGTATAGTGACTATGGAGTATAAATATGGAGACCAGTGCTTTGAGGACTTTGGGGCAATATTAAGAAACAGCATGATGGAGAAGGTAATGCACTTCAAAGGCAAGATTTCCCTTCCTTTCAGTGCCAGTGGAAGCATGCGAATGGCTAATAAATTTAATGCCTACCTTTACAAGGGGAAAAATTTTAGGGCGAAACAAAAAGAAATGGAAGAAGAGGCCCAAGATTAGTTGTTTGTGAGTCACTAAAGTTTCTCCCATCTTGTCAAAGTGATGTTATCACAACTATAAATTCAAAAGTAAAAATAATCATCTCAATAGATTTCCTTTTCCCTCCTATTTTCCATGTTTCCATTTTTCTCTTATCCGTACAACCTTATATCCTAGAGAATGTTTTATAGTTTGGTATCTCCTGCACTGCCAACTTCCAGGCCTTTTCCATGTTTCCAGGTAATCTTCACGAAGTAGACCATGACCAAGCTTGCTGTAGGTGTGATGACATAGTAGGAAAAAGAATGATGAGGTGTTTTCTTATAAAGTAATACAGTGGAAAATTTTTCTTATTCGGAAATGGGGTGGAAGCTCCACTGCTAATGTGGACTCTCGCCAAGGCAGAGTTCAGGGCTCCTCTGACCTGGCAGATCCTTCACTCTGCATTGACCACAGAACTTCAGGCACAAGTGTGGGAGAAACCGGAGAGGGAACTGAGGACCAAGTCCACTCACGTGTTGTTGATTGTGCATACATCTGTTGTACTATTTGCCAGTTTGGTACCAAAATGAAAGTAACCTAAGTTGAGTCTAAGACATTTTGACCAGTCTTCAAACCCAGACCAACCTTTGTGGTTTGGCCCAGCTTACTTTATAATTATTATTTTAGTGGCTGCTTTATTCTATTCATTTGTTGTACCTTAACTGACTTAACTACCCTGCATTGTAGTATATCTGTATTGTTTCTAATTATTTATCTATGTTAAGCTTGTGATAAATAAAACTAGAGTGGAAGTATTTCCCATTTAAATTATTTCTTAAGGATAAATTTTAGAAACAAGACTTTGGGTCATGAATGTTTGGGTATGAATATTCTTATGTAAAAATTGCCAGATTTCATTCCAAGAGGAAATTATACCAATTTAAATTCTTACCAGAATTAAAGACTATGCCAATATTACTGTATCTCCTACGGCTTTAAGTATTATTATTTTCATTTGCTTGCCCACTCATATTCTGTCCATCTATTTCCCACACTTAGGGTATATAACAAGCTAGCCAACATATTGGTAAGTGGTTTAGGTACAGTGATTTATATATAAATAAAACTTTATTAATTCATTTAAAAAAATAGCCTTTAGCTCCAAATTTCTAATGCTTTTGAAATTTACCCATATCTATGATTTAATTGTCTCAATAATTCTAAAGGTTTTCTTTTTACCAGAAAATAATGGTAATTAACAAAAGAAAATAGATGACTTTTTTCCACCTTGTCTTCGTGTGACAGTCCTCTGCAGGAAAACTGTAAAACATAAAAACAGGGGGAAAAAGGCTAGACAATAGAAAATCATCCAAGGCCAAGAGATCTTCAGCATGGTCTGCACACTGCAAGCTAGGGAGCCATACTTTGCCAAAATTATTTAACAACAGACATGGTAGAGTTTAAATGCTATGTTGCCACCCTTGACATAAATTTAGTTCATGTTAGTTCATATAGGAATTATGCTAGTGAACAGAACTTAACGTGTGTGAGTAGTAAGGGGTCAAGTTTGTAACAGTAACTTTTCCTGGTTGCTTTGGATGGGATGCCCAAAAGTTGGAATTTCTCATGGCTTGAGTTGCTTGTACATTTACATCATCCTAGTTCTGACTGGTTGGCATTGTGTTCATTTCTCCTCAGAGAAGAATGAAGGTGTCCTTGCCTGGAGGGACACTCTATCCTTTTCTAGGTACCTCTCCACCACCACCCTCAGACTATAACTGTGTAATCAGATCATAAATTTCTATAGATAGAGAATGATTCAAGTTAACCCTTAGGGGTATCCATTTTGTTTTGAGGTGATAGCTTAATGATCTTGTTCAAAGAAATGACAGAACCACATCAGGAACTGAGATGAAGTGCTGCTGCACTCACACTTCTCAGTCATGAACTGGCAAGGAAAGCACAGGCAGTAAACCGAGTAGAAGATCAGCAGATGTGTCACACAAACTGTAGTAAACCTCCCTTCCCTTGTCCAAAATCCTAGATCTTTTATCAACTCTTTTGGGAAGAGGGAAAATTCTATAGGTTTGTCATTGATTAGGATTGAATAGATAAAATTTGAAGTTTTGTGTATTTTCTTGGTTGTATTTTCTCCCATCTCCCATCTATGAACATGAAGCAGTTAAATAATTTCCTCAAGGTGAATAAAGGAGCAATACATAAAGCCTGTGCTGTGTAGGAAGCGAGGAATAAATTCCTTGTGGTTAATTGTGGCAAGAGCAGTTGCATCACTCAGTTCCTGTGGTTATTTCTTGGTTTAAAACTCTTTAGCTATCTGATGGAGAAGTAACACAAAAAACAGGCAGAAATAGCTCTGCATGTGAACTGGCTTTAGGTGGGTGTTGAGTAGGCAAGGGAGAATTGTTTCACCTTCAAAGAGAGCTGTACATTTCTAGATATGTTATTAAAGGAAGCACTGTGGGTTCCGTGGCTGGAACAGGGAACTGATCATTTATTTGCTTTACCATCAGGTTGTCAGTCTAGTCATGCTGCTGGTAAAGATTAGATCTCTCACTCTGCCAAAATGAAACATATTTTGCCTGCTTGCGTACGATTCTGTTGCTTTGTCCACTGCAGCATCCTCCATGCAGCTCCCATTATTGTAGTCATTTTCTGTTTTTGCTCTAGGATGTGGGGAGAAGGTGTCCCATCAGAGAGCATGACTTTTTCTAATCCCAACCCACACACTGATGTCAAAGTATTTTCGTTCTTTCTCCCGAGCCTTGTGTTCTTCTACCAGCAGTCACTAAGCCAGGAAAACAGGAGGGTATTTTGCAATAACATTTGGAATATACGTTTTTATTTTTTTAGTTGGGATTTCTGGTGTTTATATTTTGAACGTCAGGTGTGATGTCACTTGCTTAGTCCTTAAGCTGTCTACGTATTGCTGAGTGAGTAACTCTGCCAAGTCAGTGCCTGCAGTGCTGTCCTTAAAATCAGCACGAGGATGACAAGAAGTTACTTGGGCTTTTACGTATATAAATGTGCCTGGCCAGATGCTGAAAAGGTACATCAGAGCAAGCACAGAGCCTACCGGAAAATATGCTACTTTCCATGGTTTCAGCAAGAGATCATGCAAGGAACTTTGATAATAATGAATGAAAATAGTAAATAGAATTTTTCAGTGAATTTTAGTGATTTATTTGTAAACATTCCCCTCTCCAGGTTCTTTTGCTTTCCTCCCCCTCCCTCTCCCTACCCTCTTTCTTATTTTCCCATTTTACGATCTTCATGACTCAAAAGGCAATTTGATTGGTGGGAAATGAAGGTGGAAAGTTATTGATCAGGAGATTTCTAATGCTGTTTCCTACTCACAGTTAAACAAATGCAAATGTCAAGCCTTCATTCATCATTTAATGACTATTTGTCTCTATAGAGAGTACTATTATGGGCTAGAGGTTGAGATTTTAAAAAGGGGGAGGATACAAAAATGACTGTTTCTTTTGGCAAACACAATAAATTGCTTTCTTTCTGCCAAGCAATTATCACTGTATTTAATCTTTGTAGGAAGTCTATTAGGGACTCTTATTTTACAGATTAGAAAACCAAGGTACAGGGGCCGGCCTGGTGGCACAGCAGTTAAGTGCGCACGTTCTGCTTCGGCGGCCCAGGGTTCACCGGTTCAGATCCCAGGTGCGGACATGGCACCGCTTGGCAAGCCACGCTGTGGTAGGCGTCGCACATATAAAGTGGAGGAAGATGGGCACGGATGTTAGCTCAGGGCCAGTCTTCCTCAGCAAAAAGAGGAGGATTGGCAACAGATGTTAGCTCAGGGCTAATCTTCCTCAAAAAAAAAAAAACAACACCAAGGTACAAAGAGGTTAAGTAACTTGCCCAAAGTTATGCAGCTGGTTAGTAGCAGAACCAACATACAAAATCCTGCAGTCTACTCTAGACTCTGTGCCCTTAACCCTTGTGCTCTGCTGCCTGGGATGAGTGCCCAGAGCAGTAGAAGAGGGAGTATATTCAAATAGGATAACACAGAGCACTATGTGATGATGATATAAATGAGGACAATGGAAAGCATTGAGAGGAGAGTGAGAATACTGCAGAAAGGCGAGTGGGTGGCATCTGTACTAGCCTTAAGGGCTGAGGTAGATTTTGATGGTGGAGATGAGGACTGAGAGTTTGCCTTCACTTGTAGGAAATGGCATGAATAGAAGATGCTGGGTCTGGAAAGCAGGTTTAGAAAAGAAGTAGTCTAGTCTATTTGGAGAAAAGGATTTTGTATAGGAGTATAGGATAAGGTAGGCTGCACCCAAAGTTTGCAAGCCCCATTTCATAGTTGGGACAAGTGGGATGAAGGTTTTTCAGCCGTGAGGTGGCAAGAGCAATGCTCTAGAGCTCAACTTGGTGGGGTAGTAGTTTGAAGAAAGGAATGCTAAAAGAAGGAAAAATAATTATTACTCATTTTCTATTGCTGCGTAACTTTTGCACCAAGGACTTCAGTTTCTTGCTAGCTGTCAACCAAA
Organism: Equus asinus; assembly: GCF_041296235.1. Lineage (NCBI taxonomy): Eukaryota > Metazoa > Chordata > Mammalia > Perissodactyla > Equidae > Equus > Equus asinus. The sequence continues at coordinate 1,228,309 of NW_027224846.1, forward strand.
GGCTACCCTCAGCTCCTAAAGACTTCTCTCACTTCCTTCAATGAGCATCCCTACATTGGCATTACACAACAGGGCAGTTTGCTTTTTCAAAGCCAGCATGGGAGTGAGAGACTTCAGCTGGAGAGCACTGTAATCTTACTTAATCACATGTCCTGTCACTTTTGCCACATTTTTTTGGTTAGAAGCAAGTCACAGGTCACTTCCACACTCAAAGGGAGAGGGTTAAACAAGAGCAGGAACATCAGGAAACACAGATTATAGAGGGGTGACACTATCGAGTCTGCCACAGAGACAGATGCAGTTGATGACACAAACACTCAAGAGTCTGAATTAGGATGCTATTAATGCAACTAAGAAGAGTCAGGTTCAAGAAAATATCTCCAGGAAATATGATTTCTTACCCATACCTTGTGAAGTTCTTGGCATACATTATCTCATGTAAACCTCAAAATAGCTCTTTGAGATAGATGGCACAAAAATCCTTTTTGCATAAACAAGTGGGACTTCATCAGACTAAAGAGCTTCTGTAAGGCAAAGGAAACCAGGAACAAAGTGAAAAGACCATCCACCAACTGGGAGAAAATATTTACAAATCATATATCCGACAAGGGGTTAATCTCCAAAATATATAAAGAACTCACACAACTCAACAACAAAAAATCAATTAAGCTGATCAATAAATGAGCAGAGGAGCTAAACGGACATTTTTCCAAAGAAAATATACAGATGGCCAGTAGACACATGAAAAGATGTTCAGCATCACTAATCATCAGGGAAATGTAAATTAAAACTACACTGAGATATCACCTTACACCCATTAGAATAGCTATAAACACCAAGACAAAAAAATAACAAATGTTGGAGAGGATGTGGAGAAAAGGGAACCATCATCCACTGCTGGTGGGAATGCAAAGTGGTGCAGCCACTATGGAAAACAGTATGGAGATTTCTCTAAATATTAAAAATAGAACTACCATATGACCCAGCTATCCCACTACTGGTTATTTATCCAAAGAATTTGAGATCAACAATTCAAAGGGAGTTACATTGCAGCATTATTCACAGTAGCCAAGAAGTGGAAGCAACCCACGTGCCCATCGACCGATGACTGAATAAAGAAGGTGTGGTATATGTATACAATGGAATACTACTCAGCCAGAAAAAAGACAAAATCGTCCCATTCACAACAACATGGATAGACCTGGAGGGTATTATGTTAAGCAAAATAAGCTAGACAGAGAAAGACAAATACCGTATGATTTCACTCATATGTTGGAGAAACTCACTGACAAAGACAACAGTTTAGTGGTTATCACAGGGGAAGGGGGTTGGGAAATGGGTACAAGGGGTGAAGGGGCACATTTATATGGTGATTGACAAATAATAATGTACAACTGAAATTTCACAGCGTTATAAACTATTATGACCTCAATAAAAAAAAAATCCTTATTTCACACAGGTTTTGAAAAGTTAAGTGACTAGCTTCAAACCTGGGTGTCCCAACCTAGATTTGAACATGGGATGTCAGTTCCAGAGCTTATAGTCTTAGTCACTCTTCTTTACTTAGACTTAAAAGTATGGAGCATTGAAAGAGAGGTAGAGAGTTTGGAAGATGGCAGTGTAGGAGGACTCTGAAGTCATTTCTTTCCATGGACACAACAAATCTACAACTACTTGTGGAACAGTTTCCTCTGAGAGAGATCTGGAAACTGGATAAAAATAACCCCCACAAGGGACAACACTGACAGGTGGAAGAGGCAGAAATACAACTCTGCTGAGGAAAAAACCACGTCCTAGCCATGGCGCTTCATGGCCAGGAGCAATCTCAAAGGTACAGAGCTTTTCCCAGAGGAGCCAGGGATTTTATGCCACAATAGGCATCCCAGCCCTTGGGTTCAGCACAACCAAGATGAGATCCCATAATACCTGGCTTTGCTGGCTTTGAAAACCAATAGGGAATACGCCCGGAAAAACCACAGAATTTCAGAGAAAGGAAAACCTGATCTTAAAGGGCCCACACACAAATTCACCCGATCTGGAAACCAACACAAAAACACCAGAAAGAAAAGTGCATAGTTCATTAGTAAAACTGACTCACTTACTAAGGTTGGAGCACATCTCAGAGAGGCATGAGGCAGCTGAGCCCACCCCCCACCCCACCCCCGGGACTGAGACACTGGTAGCAACCATTACTGTGACCTAGTTCAGTTGTGTTGACACAGACATTGGCAGCTGCCGTTGGATTTCCTCCTTTAGCCTGTTAGTGCAGGATCTGTCCTACCCAATAGAGCACCCATGGCAATCAAGCACAGCCAGGCAGCAGGCAGCCTGCCCCAGGGACTGGTCCTGCCCACAGCAAGCCCACAGCAAACTTGTGGGTCCACATTGACAAGGTGTGTGTGCAGGCCTGTGTTGGTGGGGCACATGGGCCCACAGCTGACTTGTGCTGCTGGCCATTGCAAACAGCTACATAGAGGATCTGCCCCACATTCCAACACCTGAAATGATTGTACACTGCCACACCTGGAGCCAGCTCTACCCATCTACACTCCTGAGAGAGCTGACAATGGCCGCGCACTACAGGAAGCCACACTGAAAGCCTATAGCAATTGTGAACCCCTGAGCCTAGCAACCAGCCACAGTGGGGGCCTGACTCACTTAACAGCAAAATAGCAGTCGTTGTATGCTATTAGACTTTACAGCCAGCCATGCCAGGGCTTGCCCCATGCAATAAAGTCACTGCAGCAGCCACACCCAGCTGAGCCTTACAACCAGCCAGCTTGGGGGCCAGCCTAACCTACCCATGCGCCCGTAGCAGTAGCAACTCCACCACAACAGAAGGGCACACATAGCCCACACAAGGAAACATCTGGCACAGGTGATGAGAGAGGAGCACATTGCCAGGCCCCATAAAGCATCTCTTACATAAGGCCACATTTCCAAGATCAGGAGATGCAGCTGAGCTACTTAATACATAGATATAACTACAGAGAAGTAGGCAAAATGAGGAGACAAAGAAATATGTTCCAACTAAGGGAATAGGACAAACCCTCAGAAAAAGAATTAAAGAAAACAGAAATAAACAATCTACCTCACAAAGAGTACAAACTAGTAGTCATAAGGATACTCCCTGATCTTGGGAGAAGAAGAGATGAACACAGAACTTTGACAAAGAATTGGAAGATATAAAAAAGAACCATTGAGAACAGAAGAATACAATAATGGAAATGAGAAATTCAGTAGAGAGAATCAATAGCAGAGTAGATGACACAGAAGAAGGATCCACGATCTGGATGAAAGAGTAGAGAAAATCACCCAAGCTGAACAGACAAAAGAATTTAAAAGAATGAGGACAGTCTAAGGGACCTCTGGGACAACATCAAGCATACTAACATCCATATTATAGGTTTCACAGAAGGAGAAGAGAGACACAAGGGGCAGAGAACCCAGTTGAAGAAAAAATAGTTGAAAACTTCCCTAACATAAGGAAGGAAATAGACATCCAGGTACAGGAAGTGCAAAGAGCACCACACAAGGTGAAGCCAAAGAGGTCCACGCCAAGACGCATTATAATTAAAATGTCAGGAATTAAAGAGAGAATCCTAAAAGCTGCAAGAGAAAGGCAACAAGTTACATACAAAGGAAACCCCATAAGGCTATCAGCTGACTTCTCAGCAGAAACCTTACAAGCTAGAAGGGAGTGGCATGATATAGTCAAAGTGCTGAAAGGAAAAAACCTACAGTCAAGAATACTTTACCTGTCAAGGTTATCATTCATATCATGGAAGGAGAAAGAAAGAGTTTTCCAGACAAGAAAAAACTACAGGAGTTTATCACCACTAAAGTGGCCTTACAAGAAATGTCAAAGGGACTTATTTAAATGGAATAGAAAAGACCACAAATAGGAATAAGAAAGTTATCAAAGAAAAAAATCACTGGTAAAGGCAAATATACAGTAAAGGTAGTGGATCAACCACCTATAAAGCTAGTATGAAGGTCAAAAGACAGAAGTACTAAAATTATCTAATTCCATGATAAGAAGATAGGGGATACACAAAAATAAAATAAGTAAAATAGGATATAAAAAACATGAAATGTCAGGGGAGGATAAAAGTGTAGGGCTTTTAGTAAGAAGTCAAACTAAGAGACCATAAACAATATAGATTATTATTTACATAGATTATTATATACGAACCTTGTGATAATCACAAACCAAAAACCTATAATAATACATACAAAATAAAGAGAAAGGAACCCAAACGTAACACTAAAGAAGGCCATCAAATCATGAGAGAACAAGAGAAGAAGAAAGGAACAGAGAAGAACTACAAAAACATCCAGAAAAAAGTAACAAAATGGCAATAAGTACATACTTATCAATAGCTACTTTAAATGTCAATGGACTAAGTGCTCCAATAACAAGACTAAGGGTGGCTAAATCGATAAAAAAAAGAAGGCCCCTATACATGCTGCATGCAAGACACACACTTTGGATCTAAAGACACTCACAGACTGAAAGTAAAGGGAGGGAAAATGATACTCCAAGCAAATGGAAACAAAAAGAAAGCTGGAGTGGCAATACTTATATCAGACATAATAGATTTTAAAACGAGAACAGGAGACAAAGGGCATAACATAATGATAAAGGAAGCAATTCCAACAAGAGGACATAAAACTTGTAAATATCTATTTACCCAACATAGGAGCACCTATATACATAAAGCAATCTTTAACAGACATAAAAGGAGAAAATGACAGTAACAAAATAATAGTAGGGAACTTTAACATTCCACTTACATCAATGAATAGATCATCCAAACAGAAGATCAATAAGGAAACATTGGCCTTAAGTGACACATTAGACCAGATGGACTTAGTAGATATATACAGAACATTCCATCCAAGAACTGCAGAATACACATTCTTTTTTTTGGTGAGGAAGATTGGCGCTGAGCTAACATCTGTTGCCAATCTTCCTCTTCTTTTTTTTCTCCCCAAAGTCCCAGTACATAGTTGTATATCCTAGTTGTAAGTCCTTCTAGTGCTTCTATGTGGGATACCGCCACAGCATGACTTGATGGGCAGTGTGTAGGTCTGCACTGAGCATCTGAACTGGCAAACCCCGGGCCACTGAAGCAGAGCACACGAACTTAACCACTATGCCACTGGGCCAGCCTCCAGAATACACATTCTTTTCAGATGCACATGGGACATTCTCCAGAGTAGATCACATCTTAGGCCACAAAACAAGTCTCAAAAAATTTAAGAAGATTCAAATAATACCAAACAACTTTTCTGACCATAATGGTATGAAACTAGAAAACAACTACAAGAAGAAAACTGGAAAAGCCAGAGATATGTGGAGATTAAACACAATGTTAATGAACAACAATTGATCAATGAAGAAATTAAAGGAGAAATCAAAAAATACCTGGAGACAAATGAAAATGAAAATATGACATACCAAAATTTATGGGATATGGTAAAAGCAGTACTAAGAAGGAAGTTTACAGCAATACAGGCCTACCTCAAAAAACAAGATTTTTCTCAAACAATCTATCAGTGCGCTTCAAGGAACTAGAAAAAGGAGAACAAATGAAGCCCAAAATCAGCAGGAGGAAGGAAATAATAAAAATTAAAGCAGAAATAAATACAATAGAGACTAAAAAAATAGTGGAAAAAATCAATTAAACTAAGAGCTGGTTCTCTGAAAAGATAAACAAAATTGACAAACCTTTAGCTAGACTCACCAAGAAAAAAAGAGAGAAGGCTCAAACAAATAAAATCAGAAACGAAAGAGGACAGATTACAATGGACACCACAGAAATACAAAGGACTATAAGAGAATACTAAGAAAAGCTATACACCAACAAATTGGATAATCTAGAAGAAATAGATAAATTCCTAGAATCATACAACCTTCCAAAACTGAATCAAGAAGAAATAGATAATCTGAATAGACCAATCACTAGTAAGGAGATCAAAACAGTAATGAAAAATCGCCTAAAAAACAAAAGCCCCAGTGAATTCTACCAAACATTCAAAGAAGACTCAATACCTATCCTTCTCAAACTCTTCCAGTAAATTGAAGAGGAGGGGACGCTTCCTAACTCATTCTATGAGGCCAACATTACACTGACACCAAAACCAGACAGGGACAACACACAAAAAAAGAAAATTATAAGCCAATATTACTGATGAACATAGATGCAAAAATCCTCAACAAAATACTAGCAAATCAAATACAACAATACATTAAAAGGATCATACACCATGATCAATTGGGATTTATTCCAGGGGTGCATGGATGGTGCAACATCTGCAATTCAATCAGTGTGATACACCACATTAACAAAATGAAGAATAAAAATCACATGATCATCTCAGATTCAGAGAAAGCATTCAACAAGACAGAGCATCCATTTATAATTTTTAAAAACTGAATAAAATGGGCATAGAAGGAAAGTATCTCAATATAATAAATGCCATATATAGCAAACCCACAGGTAACATCATACTCAATGGTGAAAAACTGAAATCTTTCCCTCTAAGAACAGGAACAAGACAAGGATGCCCATTTTCACCACTCTTATTTAACACAGTATTGAAAGTCCTTGCCAGAGGAGTCAGGAAAGAAAAAGAAATAAAGAGATTCAAATTGAAAAGGAAGAAGTAAAACTGTCACTATTTGCAGATGGATTTTATGTATGGAAAACTCTAAAGAATCCAACAAAAAAACTATTATAAATAATAAACGAATACAGTAACGATGCAGGATACAAAATATACATACAAGAATCACTTGCCTTTCTGTAACACAATGAAATAGGAGAAGGAGAAATTAAGAATACAATCCCATTTACAATGGCAAAAATATAAAATACCTAGGAATAAACTTAACCAAAAAGTTGAAAGACCTATACACTGAAAACTATAAAACATTGTTCAAAGAAGACACACAAATAAATGGAAAGATATTCCATGTTCATGGATGGGAAGAATTAACATAGTTAAAATGTACCTAAAGCAATCTACAGATTCAGTTCAATCCCTATCAAAATTTCCCAATGACATTTTTCACAGAAATAGAACAAGGAATCCCCAAATTATATGATATAGAACAACAAAAGACCCTGAATAGCCAAAGCAATCCTGAGAAAAAAGAACAAAGCTGGAAGTATTACACTCCCTGATTTCAAAATATACTACAAAGCTATTGTAATCAAAACAGCATGGCACTGGCACAAAAACAGACACACAGCTCAATGGAATAGAATCAAGAGCCCAGAAATAAACCCACACATCTATGGACAGCTAATTTTCAACAAAGGAGCCAAGAACTTACAATGGAGAAGTTAAAGTCTGTTCAATAAATGGTGTCGGGAAAACTAGACAGTCACATGCAAAAGAAAAAAATCATTATCTTACACTGTACACAAAAATTAACTCAAAATAGATTAAAGACTTTAATGTAAATTCTGAAACCATAAAACTCCTAGAAGAAAACATAGGCAATAAACTCTTCAACATTGGTCTTAGCAGTATCTTTTTGAATACAATGACTCCCCCGAGGCAAGGGAAATGAATGTAAAAATAAACAAGTAGGACTACACCAAACTAAAAAGCTTCACCACAGCAAAGGAAACCACCAACAAAATGAAAAACCAGGGGCTGGCCCATTGGTGCAGTGGTTAAGTTCACACGTTCCGCTTCAGCAGCCGGGGATTCGCTGGTTTGGATCCTGCGTGCAGACAAGGCACCACTTAGCAAGCCATGCTAGGTAGAGGAAGATGGGCACGGATGTTAGCCTAGGGCCAGTCTGCCTCAGCAAAAAGAGGAGGATTAGCAGCAGAAGTTAGCTCAGGGCTAATCTTCCTCAAAAAAAAAAAAGAAAGAAAAAGAAAAAACAACCTAACAATTGGGAGAAGATACTTGGAAATCATATATCTGTTAAGGGGTTAATATCCAAAATACATAAAGAACTCATACAACTCAACAACAACAACAAAAATAACCCAATTAGAAAATGGACAAAGGATCTGAACATTTTTCCAAAGATATACACATGGCCAACAGGCACATGAAAATGCAAATCAAAACTGCAATGAGCTATTGTCATCTGACGCCATTCAGAATGGCTATAATCATTAAGACAGGAAATAAGTTTTGGAGAGGATGTGGAGAAAAGAGAACCCTCAGACACTGCTGGTGGGAGTGTAAACTTGTGCAGCCACTATGGAAAACAGTATAGAGATTCCTCAAAAAATTAATAATATAACTACCATATGATCCAACTATCCCACTTCTGGGTATTTATCCAAAGAACATGAAAACACTAAGTCAAAAAGATTGCAGCATTATTCACAATAGCCAAGACATGGAAACAACCCAAGTTTCCATCAATGGATAAATGGATAAAGAAGATGAGGGGGATATATACACACAATGGAATACTACTCAGCCATAAAAAATGATGAAACCTTGGCATTTGTGACAACATGGATGGACCTTGAGGGTATTATGCTAAGCGAAATAAGTCAGAGGGAGAAATACAAATACCATATGATTTCACTCATAAGTGGAAGGTAAAAACAACAAGAAGAAACATAGACATAGATACAGAGATTAGATTGGTAGTTACTAGAAGGCAAAGAGGGGAGGGGGAAGGGCAAAGGAGTAAAAGGGCACATGTGTACAGTGATGGATGGTAATTAGACTTTGGGTGGTGAACATGATGTAGTCTAAACAGAATTTAAAATATAATGATGTACACCTGAAATGTACAAAATGTTATAAACCAATCTTAGCTCAATAAAGCAAATAAACTTTAAAAAAAGAGATGGATAAGAAAAGATTGAAGATAACTCCAAGATTTTAATCAATTTCCAGTCAAGGAATGGAGGTGTTAACTCAAACAGAAATGTCATGAGAGGCACTAGTAAAGTAATACTTACTGTGCATATACTCACTACATGCCAGGCAGTGTGCTAAGCACTCAGTATGCATTTTCACATTTAATTTCCCAACAGCCTGTGATAATGGTCTTTTGCCCTATTTTACAGATCAGGAAACAGGACTGCACCTGTGCCCCTAAACTCTAGTTTGCACAAATGCAGACGGTGGTTATTTTGTTCAGAGCTATATCACTAATGTCTGACACATAAAAAGCACTCATTATCTAAATTTTTGAATGAATGAGCACAGCTAATAAGGGATAGAGTCATGATTTGAACCCAGAACAGCCCAACTCCCACCTCCTGGAGAAGACATGGCATTCCCTTGCAGCCATACTGTGCTCAGGCCACAGCAGGATATCTAGCTGTGGATGCACAGCAGATACCTAAGTTCCAGCAATGGAGCTTGAGAAAAAGGTCGAGGCTAGAATAACCTTTCAGCATCCACGTGGAGATTGAAAAGCCCTAAAATTAGATGAGATGATTGAGAGAGAGGGTATAAACCCCGGAATAGAGCCTTAGAGAACAGCTATATTTAGAGTTGAGGGGAGGAAGAGGCATTTTGAAAAGGCAATGAAGATATATATGTCAGTGAGATAAGGCGAAGATATAGATCTAAAAGTAAAGGGGAGGGAGAAGGAGGGTTGTCAGCAAGATCAACCACCACAGAGTCATCAGAGCCTCAAAATTAAGGCAAGATAAATGAATTTGGGGATCAGGAGGTCATTGAGGACTTTTGGGTGAGCAGATTCGGAAAACAGCCTGAGTAAGAGTCAGCTGGCATCTGGCTGGATAGGGGAGCAGGGCTGTGGAGAAAGAGTGGGTAGTGAGGATGTAGAGCTCACTAGGATAAATTTGTCTGTAATTTCAAACAAGCTAGTAGTAGTAATATGAGAGGGGTTGAACATTCGAGTAGAAGTGATCTTTTGTGTTGTAAAAAGAAGGGTCTAGTAGGAAGGAACTAAAGATGGCAGAAAGAGAACAGACTACTGATAGAACATGACCCCAGAGGAGACAGCAGGAGAATGAGATGCAGGAGAATGAGATGCGGGAATGGCAGTCCTTAGAAAGGGCAAGAGACATGTTACCATTGGAGGTAGGAGAAAAGATGAAAGAAAATATAGAAAAGTAAAGGTTCAGTAGAGAAAAAGTGAGGGCATTCAAATTGAAAGGAGCCAAGGTCTTAGTACCTAGAAAGCAGAGGGAAAGATTCAAGGCTAGAGGACAGTAAGAAATATTTTAATTAATTGAGGCAATAGTTGACAAAATTTATTGAATGCCTACTCTGCTATAAGCCAAGAATTCAGTAGAGAAGACCATAAGGGATAAAAATAAAGAAGCATAATTAGGGACCCAACTGAGAAGAAATAGCATGAACTTTTCATAGAACCCAGCAGCATGGTTTCACAGTTTTGCCCAGCTTCTGAAAAGTGGTTATTGAAGGAAGTTAATGGTGCTGCACAGGGTTAGGAACTGAAATGGTGAGAATGGCAGACAAGGATGGAGGAAAGAAAGATGGATTCTAGAGGTGAGAGAAGACAGTATTGGCATGGACTTAGCTGAGCGATGAGGTGAATGAATACTGAGAGGAGTTTAGAATCTAAACACTGTGATTTGGGTGTGGAGCAAGTTATCAGAAATGAGGAAATAAAGTGCTTGTAATCAGAAAAGGAATACTCTGTGTTTGAGAACTTAAAGTAAAATAGTTTCAGATCAAGCAAATTATGAAGTGCCCTGTCTGCGTTTTCAGAGGTTAAATGAGGAAGTATCAAGCCACGGTATTAGATGGGCTAGAAGTAAAAATCGATGAATGTGGCAAAGGATGAGAGCGGGTGGAGAAGATGACTGACCAGGCACCCAAATCATCAAGACAGGTAGGGTGTTGTGATGGAGGTCATAGACACAGCAATAAGGATAGGGCTTGGATGTCAAGGTTCAAAAACAGAGGTTGCTGGAGGCAGAACAACAGTCTAAAATAACAAGAAGGGATAAGAATGTTTTTGAGGCTGAGTGTATCTTGAGGTGCAATTCAGATTTCAATTAAGGTAAAGAATTGGAAGTTCAACCTGACAATCCATCTAAGACCATAGAAGACTTTGCTCCACCGTCGAACTAGGAGGCAAACAGCAAGGAGTGACTGATAGAGAAGTAAGCAAGGATGCACAGCAGAAAAGGAAAGGGTTGGCTGGAATAAGATATAAGCATTGTTCTCTGCCCTCATCTACCCTATCACCTCTTTACAGGACCCTTCTAATCCTTAACATTACTTGTAAGGCATTATCCCTATTTTACAGATAAGAAAAAGCTGGTTCTGAAATTTGAGTCTTGTCCTGACTGCAAAATCTAGTCTTTCTACAACATACTGACTCTCAGTGGTCTAAAAGTGTTACTGCAGCTTTCAAGGACTAACTGGAAATCGTGTCGGACTTGTATGAAAAATGCTATGAAACACAATATATATTTTGAGAATTGGCATATAACATGATATTAGTTTCAGGTGTACAACATGATTTAATATTTGGATATATTGTGAAATGATCACCACAATAAGTCTAGCTAACATCTGTCACCATATATACAGATTTTTTTTTCTTACGATGGGAACTTTTAAGATTTACTCTCTTAGCAACTTTCAAATATGCAATACAATATTATTAACTATAGTCACCATGCTGTATATTAAATCCTCAGGACTTATTTTTTCTATAACTGGAAGTTTGGGCCTTTTGACCCATTTCACCCCACCACCACCCCGCCCCCCCAACCCCCTTCCCATAATGAACAACCTGTTCTCTGTATCTGTAAGCTTGTTTTGTTATTTTAAACAAAATCACACATTCAAGTGAGATCATACCTTATTTATCTTTCTTGGCCAGACTTATTTCGCTTAGCATAACGCTCTCAAGGTCTGTCTCTGTTGTCTCAAATGGCAAGATTTCCTTTTTTAAGGCTGAATAATATTCCATTGTGTATATATACATTTTTCTTTATCCATTCATCCACTGATGGACAGTTAGGTTGATTCCGTGTCTTCACTATTGTAAATAATGCCACAATGAACATGAGAGTAGATATCTTTTTAAGTTAGTGTTCTTGTTTTCTTTGGGTAAATATAAGTAAAATTGCTGGATCAGATGGTAGTTCTATTTTAAATTTTTTGAGGGACCTCCATTCTGTTTTCCACGGAGGCTGAACCAATTTACATTTCCACCAACAGTGCACAAGGGTTCCCTTTTCTCCACATCCTTCTCAACACTTATCTCTTCTCTTTTTGATGCTAGCCAGTCTAAAATATGTGAAGTGATTTCTCATTGTGGTTTTGATTTGCATTTCCCTGATGATTAGTGATGTGGAGCACTTTTTCATGTGCCTATTGGCAATCTGTGTGTCTTCTTTTGAAAAATGTCTATTCAACAACTAGAATATAGAGCTATGTACTGGGAGGGCTTCGGGGAGAAGAAGAAGAAGAAAAAGAAGATTGGCAACAAATGTTAACTCAGGTGCCAATCTTTTAAAAAAAAATCTATTCAGAGCCTCTGCCCATTTTTTAATCAGGTTTTTTTCTATTGAGTTGTATGTACAATGTATTTCTTTGTGTTGCTCTTGAATTATATTCAGCTCTAAAAAGTTCTATGTGAGCTTGCATATTTAATACTGTATATTTAAATCTTAACTTTCTTTTTCAAGAAAAACATCTTGGACCCTTTTCCTTAATGATATTAAGGAACTTCCAAATACATCCTAAATGATCACATTGAATTTCTGCAACTATACCCTAAAACACTAAGTTAATATTTATATTGCATTATTTTTCAGGTGTGGAAATGAAACCAAATTCAAAACAGAAGAAGTATTCTGGGCTTACAATTTCTGCCCTACTCCATACTCCTGGACTGCACTTCTGGGCCTTATTTTATATCTTGTTTTCTTCGCACCTGGTAAACCAAAGGCTATTGTTGTGTTAATTAAATTGTCTCTTTTTACAGGAGACAAGCTACTCTTTTTAAAATTCCTTACATACTACTTTACTGAAATTTTTAATTTTGTATTTCTCAGGAATGGGACCAATGCCTTGGACTGTGAATTCTGAAATATATCCCCTTTGGGCAAGAAGTACAGGAAATGCATGTTCATCTGGAATAAACTGGATTTTCAATGTTCTGGTTTCATTGACATTTTTACACACAGCAGAGTATCTCACATACTATGGTAAGAGAGTATTTTTTCCAGCTATAGTTTCATTTTTATTTTTCCTACTGTTTTTAGATATGCTATCATTTGTGATTGAAAAGACTAGATGGTTATATTTTTGCTGTTATAAATATCTCTGTGTGGCTTTCTTGTTCCCCAAAGTCCTTGGAATGGACCTGGAAAAAAAGAAGAGGAATTCTCCCTTCCTGAGCAGCATTGCTTCTTGTCCCTCAGCGCTTCATAGCCTTCACCCACCCACCCACTCTCCCAACCCAAACATTTCCCAGCTATCTCCCCAGTTGGAAATCTTCACAGCAGAGCTGTTAGTTTAATGAAGAAGCACAAACAACAGAGAATGGTAGAAAGAGGTAGGCAGGAAGTCTAGGGCTAATGCTTGAAGATGTCCCACGACAGGGATGGAGTCGTGTCCAAGAGCAGAATCTGGGTAGGGCTGAAAGTAGCTCCCCTAAATGTCGTGCTGGGAGTTATGCCTTCCACTGTATCATCTACGCCATTCAGGCCACGGCATGTGCATTTCAGTGTCCACTGAGAATGGCACTTACCACTGCCAAAACTGTAAACATAACAGAAGGGTTCAAGTGAAAAGGTGTGGAGGCCATAACTCAAAGAAAACAATATTGGGAAGTGGCTGAATTAGGAAAAAACTTTGGGAAGGTACTTCAAGTCCATTTTTACCAAAATGAAATGTCTTTCTTTTTTTAGCAAGATGATTTCTTCATTGTCTGTATAAGTTTATAGATTGTGATTGGATTCTAAATTGATGAAATATGAGGTTTTCACTCTAACTCCCTAAGCCTCTATGCTGTATATGGAATGCCTGCTGCTTAGGCCATCCTCTGATCCCCTCCCCTATGACTCACCTCCCTTCATCTCACCCCACCCCATGATCTAAGCACTCATTATTCCTTTTTGCAGTAACAGGTTCGTTTGTCAGCCCCTCTCCCCTTACTGCTGGACCATAAGTCCCATGAGCTCAGGCAAGTACTACACCTTGTTCACCATTAAATTCCCAGTGCCTTCCAGGGTGTGCCATTCACTTGATAAGCACTCAGAAGTGTTTGTCAAATGAATACACATGCAGATGAATTTTGTAGATGAGTGATGAATAAAGGAAACATTATAAAAATTTATTCCTCCTCTCTTCTGAACATGCTGAATTGGTATTTACTTTTATTTAATACTATTTATCTACTGAGTATTATCTTTATAAACTCTTCTCTCTCCCAACCACCATTTAGAACATTTAGAAATACTTATTTTCTTGGAAAGGAAATGCACTGGCATTTTAAACTGGATATATATTCAGTATGTTCAGCTTTATCCCACTTGGCAATTAAAATTTTTACATAAATTCATAAAGTTATCTTCCTGACACCATGAGTATGAGCACAATAAATATTTACCCATATTTGCTGATTCCTGAGAACACATTTAAGACCTAAATATAGACTAACATCCTGAGGAAGCATTTTTTATAGAAATTCATAGACCAAATAATAGTCTACTTGGTAAGACTTCTGATAGCAAAGCTCCTCTTTCTTGAATTTATACTGCCAGAAAAACATGAGGCAACAGAAGTAAAATTTAAATAGGGCCTAGCCAGACTTCTTTCAAAAATATCCCATTAGAAGAAGCTTTTTGCTTTGTTACTAAGCCAAGCTTCTATCATGTAAGTGCACCGGTCAGTCCATTAGGTCTACTGCTTTCTAGTACTGGAACAATATTTCAGTTCAGGTTCATTTTTTCCCTGTTTTTTTTTGATGTACATTTTAATCTACATGTTACTGATTTATGTAAGGTATATGTTTCTATTCCTAATTTATGAATATACACCACAATGATGTATTTCTCTGGAAATATCCATGTCTTTCTATTTCCTTCTTTTTTTGTTTTGTAAGACCTCAGATTTTGATTCCTTCATAAACTATACTGCTTAGACAGGTCTGCCTTGGACCCCATCCAGTAATGTTTTGTAATATTACTAAAAATTATCATTAAACTGTCACCAGTATACCATTTTATGTATAGCATGTGTGACTAAAGTGATCCTTTGGAGAGCATTAGATCAAAGTTCCTGGGTTGAGGTATTGAAATTCAATCAAACGTGGTCTTTGATTCCTCATTTTGCATAATTCAATTAAATACCTGTCTTAATCTGAAACTTAATGTAGGACTCTAATAAGATTTATTTCCTTCCGAATAAAGCTGAGGAGTATCTGCACTGTTTAACAATCCTGACAGACATTTTTTCCATTTTCATTCTGAGGGGGGAATAATTAAGAAAGTGAGTTACATAATTGACCTGCCCGTTACATGCAGTAGGTCACAGCCTCCGGGCCTGCCCACACCTCTGTGGCTTAACCACAGGTCTCACCAGAGAAGCCCACTTAGCTTTGGCGTTTGCTTGCTTTAGATTCCTCAGATTTAATAAAAGGTCTTGTATTTTAATAGAATTTCCCTGATGTTATTTGGCTTGGGAATCTGGGTCACAAGCAAGAAGCTGCACGGCATTCAAGAATCTTCCTAACCCATCTAGTTGGTTTTAACTGTACGAGTTTAGCACTAACAGATTTGATTTGTTACTTCTGATCATGCCTCTCTTCCTAAATTGTGAATTGTGATGAATATTTCCTCAATACTACATTTTATAAAGCCAAACTAGGTTTGCTCTGTTAGAGATTTTGGAGTTTAGCAGCCTGGTTTAGTCTAAAATGTTATACCAGTTGCACATTTTTTTTTCTGTTTCTCATCATCATGATTATGATCCTTTCTTTGTTCCTCTCTGCTAAAGATTCCAATTCTGTTCTTACCTCCACAACTTTGCTTATCTGTAAACAGATCACAGGACTTCATCTCCTTTCATTTTTTTCTTGAAACTCCCACATTCTCCAAAAGCTAGCTTGTCAGTATCACCTTTTTGATGAAAACATTCCCAATTTATTGTTCATACCAACCTTGTTCCACTCTATCTCTGAAAGCATCTGTTGTGTTCCCTACTCATTTAGTAGAATTTGATTATTCTGTCTATCACTTTTTTGAGCAGCTAACATCCAAATTCTAATAGGCATGTAACATACATTATTTTATTCTTGCAGTTTGGCAAGGCAGGAATTATTTTCTCCATTAAATCAGGAAACTAAGGTCAAGAGAATTTAAGAAACTGCCCAAGGATTCAGCCTGGGTTGCTTTGTGATTGTCAGACTCTACAGAGCCATGGTGCCTTCCTTTCACTGTAACACTCAGCCACGCATCCCAGATTACCTAGTATTATTTTTTGGTTATTTACCAAGTATAAGACATAAAAAAATGTATGTTTGTAGTAAGTATTCAATGTGAACCAAACAAATCAAATAAATGAGACCTATATTTGTAAATAGAGTTGTGTTTTTATTAAAGAGAATTTGATTTATACAAGTCCAGCTCCTTAAGATTGTATGGCTTCTGATGACTTAATCTAACAAACTATGTCTTGATTTAGTCAACTCTTTAATATTTTTTCTAATTTCTCATAATTTATCTCTATTTCCCTTCTGTTTTCTCGCGGCTCCTCATTCCAGAGAGCAGATTCTTTTGGGTGGCCAATTGAGCAGCATTTTTCCTCTGTAGTTTTCCTTGAGCCTTCCCAAGAAATGTTTCTGTGTATATTCCTGAAATGGTTATTTATACGTATGTCTTTAAGAATGTAGTCTTAATAATGTCTTTCCTATTCTGTAATGATTCAGCAGAACTGAGAAATGTTAATTCAGTTCTTTAATTGCTATGCTATTCATCTTAAAGACATATTTGAAAGTCAAGCTTTATGTTGTCTAGTTTAGCCCTTTATTTCAGATCTGTTACTCAATATATTCCATCTGGCAGTCAACAAGAGCACATTCATTCTCTAGACGCTCCAGTGTGTCAGGCTCTGTACTAGGGAACCCACAGACAAACAAGCCATAGACTCTGCCCTTAAGACCACTTTTGCTACTGAAACAGAAGAGGATGTCTCTCTCTCAAGCATCTCATAACCATCTCTCCAAAACCTGGTCCTGATTTGGGCTGTAAAATTTATAGAATTATAAACTTAAATCATAGCTGAGAAACCATCTTATTTTGCTGAATCAGGAAACTGAGGGCCAGAGAAGAGGTTAAGTGACTATTTAGAAGTCACATAGCAAATTTGAAATCCAGATTTTCCAACTCCTAATCTGATATCCTTTCTCCAGCCTTTGTCCCATTAGTTTGTCATCTTCCTTCCCCCATCTCATATACAGGATGGTCTGGACCAAAGGCCTAAAATTAGGCAAGGACTCCGTTGTAGTTAGTTGTTTCCATCCATCGAAAGTGAAAGCATAGGTTCTTATATTTAAATTGGGAATTGGACTATAAAAGGAAAGGCCATCTTGGAAATATGTAAGAACATGCTCAAGTCACATACTCATATATCTCATCCATCTTGGCTTGCTGAATTGACACTTGGGAAACACAACCAGGTAGTAATTATGTCTTCGTGGTTGTGCTGCATTGACATGCATAGTCTTACAGCAGAACAAAATTCTCTGACCTCATGGAGCTTACATTCTAGAGGAGGAAAATAAAACAAATTAGTAAGCTTTATAGTATGTCAGATGGTGATAAGTGCTCTGCACCAAAAGAATAAGAGGACGACTATAAGGATCTAAGAGAAGGACCAAGGAGACTAGTTGGGAGACTCCTGCAGCAGTGCAGATGAGGGAGGATGGCTGTCAGATCACAGACATCAGCGGAATGAGGAGAAGTGGTCATCTTCAGATTATATTTGAAGGCAGATCCAACAGGACTAACCAGCATATTGGATACTGGGCAGGAGAGTGAGAGAAAAGTCAAGGTTGACTATCAGACTTTTGGAATGAGAGACCAGAAGAATAGAGTTGCCATGTACTCCAGTGAGTCATGAGTTCAGCAGTGTCATCATTGTATGTGGGTTCTGGAAATACTAGATAAATGAGAAAGAAATTTCTCCCTCAAAGTGCCTCCAGTCTAGTAGACAAGACAAATAATACATGCACATAATTATAATATTTCTTGGTTATTATGATAGGAGGCCTCAGCAAAGTGCTGTGAAAGCACATAGAGAAAAGTTCTCTCTATCCAGCCACATGAGAAAAGACTGCAAAGCAGAAATTACATCTGAACCTGGTCTGTCATTCTTCTTGAGTTTGGCCTTACAAGTTTAGAAAGGCAAATTACATTATATTCACAGGATTAGAACAATT
This sequence comes from Equus asinus, assembly GCF_041296235.1. Lineage (NCBI taxonomy): Eukaryota > Metazoa > Chordata > Mammalia > Perissodactyla > Equidae > Equus > Equus asinus. The sequence goes on from NW_027224846.1 coordinate 1,246,709, forward strand.
AGAGTAAACCAGGCTGGCAGTAATTTTTGGTTCCATTTCATACCACAGTTATGCATGACTGACCAGAAAGGAAAGTCAAAATCAAGGACTGTTTCTAACCTAGGCCCCTCTCTCTCTCTATATATAGACCATATTTATATAGACCAAGTATATCTATGTGTATTTATACATACATATTATTTTCCATTGCAGGAGCCTTCTTCCTTTATGCTGGATTCGCTGCCGTGGGACTCCTTTTCATCTATGGCTGTCTTCCTGAGACCAAAGGGAAAAAATTAGAGGAAATTGAATCACTCTTTGACAACAGGCTATGTACATGTGGCGCTTCAGATTCTGATGAAGGGAGATATATTGAATATATTCGGGTGAAGGGAAGTAACTATCATCTTTCTGACAACGATGCTTCTGATGTAGAATAAATTTCAGCTGCTGATATATTTAGTCATTTAAACAAACTTGGGGGAGAAGAGCAGCAATGGATGACCTCACTGCCCTGCTTCTAATCTGGTTCTTTCCACAGTCTAGTTTGGAATGACTTCATATTCTAGAATATTTGATTAGGAGGAAGATACAACCATGATGACATTGTTTTTTTCACAAGCAGAAATGTAAAAAAATATTTATGGAGATTTTAAACTAATAATTATTGAGCAAATATGTGCAATTCCTTCCTGAGGTAGTCTAAAATGAATACTGTATCCAGTGACTTCAGTGGTATCCTTTTTTCCTAAGACCATATATAATTATTAGTGGCAGTTGAGTCAGTGCTGATCTAGCCAAATCATAATATGTATGATATACTTATAAAGAAGGATTCTGGGATATGATCCGAGGGTGTTTTCTGTCAAAACATGGCCTATTGGCCCTAAATTTTCCTAAGGACAAGTAGCTTATCTGTGATCAGCTATTAGAAAGTAAATTCCCTTTAAGCTTTCATCAACAGATTCGAAAGTGCCTCCTACAAGGGCACAGCTGTCCTTATCTCCTTTGGATTCCATATTTGGTTTCTCTCTCCAATTCAGCTCTTGAGAGTTCTTCAGAAACTGACTATGTACAGGCTATTTTGAACATTATGAAAAGCAGGTCTTTTAGGGTTTATTTTCATACATATTTTTTTGCAGCAGTGATAAGTATACATTTGCACAGATAAGCTAACAAGTTTTGATAAGTATATTTTATTACTAGAAAGTAAGAAAGAGAAGATTTTTCTGGACCCCTGATCGAGTCAGTCACTTAGGTATGCAACTTCAACACAAAATAGAGCTACATCTTCAACTGTACTTCAGGGTCAGTTTTTGTTCATGCCAGAATCACCTGATATTCACCACACCTGCAATCGTCAACTCTGGAGTCCTATTTGTGCCTTCATTTGTGTTAAATAGCTGCTAGCAGACTATTTTTCCCCCCCTCTTTTAATCAAATTTCTCAAACAAAAAAGGAAGAAAATCAGTGACAGAAATAATCCTGCTGTTATTGATGTTTGTTCAATTAAAGAGTGGGACTTATTTTTTTCTTATTAACTCTTCCTAATGGAATTGTCACATTTTATTACCTAATAGTACTTTGTCTTTTTTTACTCTAAGAACATAAACCAGTTTTTATTTTTGCACACCCTGTCTTGTTTTCCCTGACAATTTACCAAAAAAAAAAAAAAAAAAAAGATACATAGATTTGTCTGAGAGTGTCTCCTTTTTTCTCATGGTTGGCTTGGATTTTTTCCTTCTTGTCTAAAAATTGGGATTATCTATTGGAACAGATTGCTGGTTCTCATACAGCACATAACTTTAAGAAATGTTGACTTACCACATGCCTACAATGTCTTTTCAAAGTGTTCATTGGTTTTTATGCTCATTCATCAAGGAACTCTAATTTTTGCTCTTATATTAATAATTATATAGTATGTACAAAATTATTCATAAATTACTTATTAGTTCCAGTGAAAATATGAATGACTCACCTGTGGCCAGTTAGGAACATATAAGTTTGGTGCATGTTAACATGGCTCTAAACATTAAATAAGGTACTTTTTGGAATGAAAAGGTGGCTGTCTCTAAATTCAATGTGTTTCTGCCAGTCTCCAAGATGTTTTGTTCTTCTCTTAAAGTCTGGCTTGTTCCTATCACAGTTATCAAAGCTGAGAATGTAGCCAAGAAGGTTCATTCTCTCAGCATCCAGGGGTATGATACGTGTTTAAACGGTCACTTTACTGGCCTAAAAATCCTTCAGCCAAAAAAGTTTTCTCCCTTTGGTCATGTCATGTAATAAAAAATATTATTTTTTCCTTCAATTAGGTGCTTTGACAATTGATTTATAAGGGAATAGTAATATTAATTTTTCCCAGAAAAGCAGATGAGATTTAATGGAGAAAATTATTATTCTATTGATATTTCTTACCCCGTAAGAAATTGCTTATCTGTGTAATATTTCTCACAGATCAAGTGAAGTGGAAAACAAGCTACTGTGTGGTAAAATCAGAATATGATGGGGAGAAAAAATATTTAGACCAATAAAGTGCCCTCTTTAAAAATTTATGTTTCTGATTTATCCAAGTAATTGCCTCAATTCTTCTCTTTATTGTATATATAGCCTTAACTATATGCTTATATACTCAGCTGGGCTGAATGCACAGTAACTTTATTAAAGGAGCAACTCGACCCTTATTATGTCCTAAAGCAGAACATGGCCTGTTCTCCCCGACATAAGCAGATGGTGTTTGCAACTTTCCATCCATAAATGCACATAACAGGGAAAATCAGCCCCAGTTCCCCTCCCCATTCTCCTCAGCTTCTTTAAAGGACTATTTGTTATTTATATGATGATAAAGATAGATAACATTCCATATCTTTGAAGTACAAGACAGAGAGGCATAGTTATAAGAATTATTTATAATTTTTTAAAAACAAATAACTACTTGAAAAGGCACCTTATAAAATTAGGGTATTATTTTTAGATTCAGTGAACATTTATAGTACATTAAAAATTGAATGTTTGAATTTTGCAGGCTTTTTTATATTACGCACCTTTTAAGTTCTCAGTCTTTGGCTACCACTATCAACTTGAAAACATTCCGTTTTCATTCCGAAACATCATCAAATATATATTTTATAGGGCGATTTGTTTATATGTGTTATATTTGACTTACCATATTAAAGCACATTAAGCATCATGCTTTTCACTGAAATTATAGGTTTCCTTCTAAACATGCTGCAGATTCAACAGAGGTATATTATGTTTTAGGGAAATTTAGTGAAGGAGGTCATCACCCCTATTGAGGCTTAGCCTGGATGGCTGATGAGATCTGCACTAGACTTAAGAGAATATAGCATTTCATCTGCATCTGAACACATGAGGCTGAATGTGATGTCAGATAGGTTTTACACATTTGGTATTAATATTTTTCTTCAATATAAACATTCCTAATAATTTTGATTGTTGCACCTTAGTCAATAATTATCCAAGACATGATTTTTAATATGTATCTAAAGATCTAAATTAAAATTAGACTTAAAATATAGTATTTCCATTTGAATTTTCTTCCCAGTCATATGCGGTAGTTAGTTCCCTGATGCAAAATGCTATGAGAGTAATGCTATCAAGTGCTTTTTCACAATTTTATTTTACCACTGAACCAGATTTTAGTATATGTCTAAACATTATTTTTTAAGTTATTCACTCTAAAATGGTAAATCCATTAAAGCAAAGAATTTATAAATTGTTTACTATAATTTCAAAATCAGTTATCCAGAGGAAGAATGAAGAGGAAAAATGTAAGTTGACAACTTACCCTTTTGCTTTTACACAGAAAGTAAAATTGAAATGTATTCTAATAATCCACAGATCCTGGGGGAGGACAGTCTAGAAAATACTATCCATATGTTATCTAAGAGAGTCTCAATTTATAAACTTTATCAGTGTCATTAAATACTGTAATACAGTGAGGGGAGTGGGAGGATTCTTTTGATTTTATTTCATTGGCATAGTAATTAAGAACAATAAAATTAATGAGATGTTTTGTTATAATCAGATTTTTTTTTTTACCATTCTCCTAGTTATAAAATCTTAAATTATACTAAGCACATAACAACTCAGATTTATACAGTTATTGGGACAAGTTTTAAATTACCAATATCAGACCTTTGCACTAACTATGAATAAAAGAATGACATAACAGGTCAGGAGCAGAGAATTCATAATTTGTGCTTTATAGCAAAACATATTAAATTGTGGATAAAATTTACAGCTCATGTGTAGCTGCTGCCTATAAAAGACTCAGAGGTGTTCTCTGGATTAACGTTAATATCCTATTTTCTGTCCTTTTCTATCAGTTGTCTTAGCCTCATGTACAGTAATGTTAAGCTAATTTGATGAAGTGATTTAGGTTGTAGCAGCGTATCAATTATCAGTACATTCAGTTCTTCTGGGTGAGCAGTATTGCTACTATTTTCTAGAAAGGGTAATCATTTTAAAATGCCAAACAGCTAACTGCTACCAACTCTCTTATATATTATCTCCTAGAGAAGGAAATTTTTGTCTGCCTATATACATCAGAAAGATAGTTCCTAAGAGTATTAATGACGTTCAGAAGTACATGAATTTTATCCTCATAATTTGCTTGTGAGTGTAAAACAATGTAATTCCTATAAAACTTTACTTTGTATGTATAAAACAGTCTGTTGCACTTGAGTGATTTGGTCTTTGGAATGTTAAATACTTACTTTCATTTAGCAGTAATATTCAGATTTTTATTTTAGACAGTTAAGTTCATGTGTTTGATTTTGTCACATCAGTATAAATGAGAAAAAGAAATACAGCTTACAAGTACTCAAAAATAAAAACCAGTATTTTGTAAAGTTTTAAAATGTTAGCAAATTTAACATCATTCCATCTTATTTGAAGGTTAAAAAAGATGAGATTTAACTCTAGCCAAAGTAGAAATTTATATTCTACATGTCCAAACTGGTTCCTAGCGGCTTTTGGACTATATCTCACTTGATGTTATAGTATCTCTTATTTGTAATAAATGTTCAAATTTCTATTTAGAAGCGCTAATGTACATCTAGATTAAATCAAAACACAATTTTATGCTTTTAAAATGTTTTCAAAATATATATTTTAATTTCTAGGTGCATGTTACATAGTGTTTAACACTTCACATGTCTTGGCAAATTCAATATAAATATTTATTCCTACACGTGACATATGGGATATCTCTCAAAAATTATGAATATTTATCGTTTCCTTCAAAGTCATTCTAGCCTCTAGCTGTATCAAAAGTATTGTATATTTTATGGAGATTTAGTGATGTATATGTAAATGTTTTTTAAGTTATTTTATTGAAGTTCAATCTTTACATAAAATGAAAATCTTTTTTTAAAAAAAGTGTCAGTGCCAGAACTGTAAATGAAAATAATCAAATAAAAGTTAAGACAATTCATTACTCATATATCTCCCTTGCACTTTTTATTTTCTCTACATCTCTTCCTTAGATTTTAGGATCTAGGTTACACAGTAAAAGCATCTACAAAGATTACCTACCTCTATATATTTATGCAGGCCTACTCATTTTAATGATATTTTCCCTCTTTTGAGCATAGGTAAACACAACTATCTTTGAAAAATATTTTATAGGGACCAGCCTGGTCACATAATGGTTAAGTTCGCACACTGCATTTCAGCGGCCCAGGGTTCATGGGTTCAGATCCCAGGCATGACCTAACACTGCTCATCAAGCCATGCTGTGGAAGCATCCCACATACAAAAAAAAGAAGAAAACTGGCATAGAGGTTGGTTCAAAGACATATTCCTCAAGCAGAAAGAGGAAGATTGACAACAGATTTATCTCAGGGCCAATCTTCCTCATCAAAAAAAAAAATTATAATACCTAAAAATTGTTCCAAGGAATTACTCTAAACATAAAACTTTGAAATGAAATGCTTAGGAATTCTTGAAATATTATTTCTGGTCGTTCTCAGAAGCAGACATTGACATGAACCATTATATTAGGTTGACAAAAATTATTTTTGGTTATTGCTTTGTAAATGAAAATGAAACACCTGCTGGATGAACAGTTGACATTCATCCTGGAACTCTGTTGCTCTCCACTGTCACACTGCTCCAACAGCAGCTTTCACTACAAGCATTACATTACTGTTTGATCTGGGCAGCCACTAGACTTTCTCCATAGTTAGGGTGTGCCATCCCAAGCCCAACCATACAAATAGCCCAAGGAGATCCTCTGAAGACACTAGATCCACGGTCATTCAAAGTCTTTCAATGAAGTTGCATCTTAACCAAAGATTCTCATCAGCAGGTAAGGCAAAAATCCTATAAATTATCATAAAGTGTCCACCCACCTGGACACCTGACTAGTATATACGTCTGTATCAGTGGCCAGAAAAGTCCTCATTCAGTTGCCTAATCCTGTGGAGTAAACGTTGTCATCCTTTTATGGATACTAAAACTTAAGTTCAGAACATTTTGGTGATGGGCCCAGGATCACACACTAGGAAGTGGTAAAAAACTTTTCTCTGCAGTGAATACTCCAACAGTCTTCCTCTCTTGGTCCTCATTTGGAATGTTGTCCTTTCAGACCCAGGCAGAAAGATTAAAAAATAGACATTGTGGGCCCAGCCAGTGGCGCAGTGGTTAAGTTCACACACTCCGCTTTGGCGGCGCAGGGTTCACAGGTTCAGATCCTGGGCACAGACCTACACACCCTCATGAAGCCATGCTATGGAGGCATCCCACATACAAAATAGAGGAAGACTGGCATGGGTGTTAGCTCAGCGACAGTCTTCCTCAAGCAAAAAGAGGAAGCTTGGCAACAGATGTTAGCTCATGATCAATCTTCCTCGCCAAAAAAACAAAAAGAAGACATTGTGGAATTCCTGTGTAATAACTTAAATGGTGTGCAGAAAAAGAATCAGATACCTCATTTTAACCTGAGGTATAGACACAAATCCTGAAAACCTTTGATTTCAGGATTCTTCTCCAAATATGAAGCAGTATACAGTAAAATGTTTTAACAGATCAGACTGAACACAAATTGTCTAGGTTTTAATCTCAGCTTTTCTGCTTAGTGCCTGGTAACCTAAATTACTCATTTTCTTGTCTATAAAATGGAGATGTTGTCACTATCTACCCCATAGATGTGTTCTGGGGGTTACATCAGTTAATCACATAAAACATTTAGAGCAATGGAATGTGGAAAGTGCTGGGTAACTGTTGGCTGTTCTTAGTATCACCATCCATATACCATCCCTGGTGCCACTAAGGTCATGATGCCCAAGGAACAAACAATATTCTTATAAATTCCCTTCCTGGGAACAACTGCTAGGGACAGGAGCACATGGGCTTCTTTGACATATGTCATACAGTCTGTGTGACTGCAGCAGCCAGGCTCCCTACTGACCAGAATGCTTTGAGCTCTACCTTTCTCCATCTCTTTTCCATGCGTATCCTCCTAAATCGCACAGTTGATGGGAAGCACGACCTTCTCATATTCTCCAGATTATCAGGATTTAATGTACAAATTTCTATTTATGTGATCTCTCAGTCAAGAAACAAAAATAATTTTATAAAATCTTTAAGTGCTCTATCATTTAAATTCCTTTCAGCATTTAAAAAATAATCCTTGAAATCCTCTCCAAATGAAACTGTTAACTCTTCACTAATGGTTATATTGAAATTAACCTCATACAATTATAGATGCTATGAATTCAACATGAAATATTTATGGTCTTTTTTTATCTTTCACACTTCATGAACTTTTCCACTACAGTTACAAAAATTAATTTCAGATGATGAGCATGCCAAATAAGTTCATTTTTTACATGAAAGAAAAGATTGGCATGCTTTACTTTTAGCAAATGGATACTAAACTCACAAAATAGATTTGTTAAAGCAGTAGTTCTCAAAGTATGGTCCTCAGATTAGCAGCACTGGCATCGCCCTTGAGTTTGTTACAAATGCAAATCTGTGGGCCTCACCCGACCTACTGAATCAGAATCTCTAGGGATGTAACCCAGGAAACTGGGTTTTTCTTCTTTGAAACATAATTGATATATAACATATAAGTTTAAGGTATACAACATGTTGATAAATTGCAATATGACTACCACCATAGTGTTAGCTAACACCTCTATCAGTTCACATAATTATCATTTCTTCTTTGTGGTGGGAACAATTAAGATCTGGTCTCTTAGCAACTTGGAAGTTTATAACACAGTATTGTCTATAATCACTATGCTGTTCATTGGCTCTCCAGGACTTACTTGTCTACTAGCTCCAAGTTTGTACCCTTAAACAACATATCTCCAATTCTCCCAACCCCCAGCCTCTGGTAACCACCATTCTACTCTCTGTTTTTACAAGTTCAGCTTTTTTACATCATGATCTATATTTTAGCAAACTCTTCAGGTTATTCTTACACACATGATAGTGTTAGAACTACTGCATTAGAATTTTGAAATCATTTTAAAAAGGAATCAGCAGGGGCTGGCCCCATGGCCGAGTGGTTAAGCTCACACGCTCCGCTTTGGCAGCCCAGGGTTTCACCAGTTTGGATCCTGGGCGTGGACATGGCACCACTCGTCAGGCTGTGCTGAGGCAGCATCCCACATGCTACAACTAGAAGGACTCACAACTAAAATATGCAGCTATGAACTGGGGGGATTTGGGGAGAAAAAGCAGAAAAAAATATATATTGGCAACAGCTGTTAGCTCAGGCACCAATCTTTTAAAAAAAAAGGAATCAGCAGCATTTTCTTTCAAATGGTGAGCTCATCTAGCATATAATAAACTGAGTGGATTTATATGCAAGTTACTTAGGAATTCATAAAGCTAAGTCATTTCCTCCTCAGGGGCTTTGCACGTGGTGTTACCTCTGCCTGGTATGCTTGTCACTCTATGCTTTATGTATCTAGCTCCCTCTTGTCATTCAGATATCAGCTCAAAATCATCTCCTCTGAGCCTGCCTTGCCTTTACAATTTAATCACCTCCTTCCTCCCCGATATATTATCATGTCACCTTGTTTTATTTTCCTCCTAGTATTTATCACTATTTGAAAATTATCTTTCTCATTTCTTGTCTGTTTCTTCAACTAGAATATACACTGCATGACAGCAGGGAACTTGTATTATAGACTACTGACTCTCCAGCACCTCATACAGTGCCTAGCACATAGTATGTTCTCAATAAATATTTAAAGACTGAATGGATGCATGCATTGCAGGTGCTCCTGTGGCCCACAAAGGAGCAGTGGAAGTTTTTCACAGACTGGAAAAAAATGATTAAAATTCCACATGGCACCAGGCCATTATCAAAGAGCATGCTTTGTAAATGAACCTCTGTATAGCAAAGATGTTTTAATCCAATAGCAAATTCCATTTGGTATATGAATATGTGTATATTCGTATAAACTCATTTGGATGATAAATTTGTTTTCTTATGATTCTTGTTAAAAGAGGGGAAATCTAATGACAGAAATCATTAAATATTAGGATAGCAACGTTAGGATGGAATTTACATTTTTTTTTTTTAAGATTTTATTTTTTCCTTTTTCTCCCCAAAGCCCCCCAGTACATAGTTGTATATTCTTGGTTGTGGGTCCTTCCAGTTGTGGCATATGGGACGCTGCCTCACTGCTTGAGGAGCAGTGCCATATCCACGCCCAGGATTCAAACCAACGAAACACTGGGCCACCTGCAGCAGAGTGCGCGAACTTAACCACTCGGCCACGGGGCCAGCCCCAAATTTACGTGTTTTTTAATAAATCCTTCTATTTCTACATTTTCTTTATAAACCAACAACTCATGCTTATTATATGGCAGATACTTTATACATATCATTTCATTCTATCCTCACAAAAACTATTGAGGAATGACATCAGCATGATGGCAGAGTAAGCTTTTCCCTTAGTCTCTCCCCCTAAGATGTAATGAAAAGGACATTCATAAACCAATAGGGGACACTCACACAACACAACAGACATCTGAGAGATCCACATAGCCATATGTCTAAAGGTGGGGGTGCTGGAACCCCAGGAGGCAATGGAAGAAGGTAAGTGGATCTCCTCTCCCTCCCCAGTGGCAGTGATCTAGGACATGGGCCCTCGTGTGACAGCTGGTGCTGACTCTGAGAGGAGAAGGGGGAAAAGGCAGCCCTCTGCAGGAATGCTCCACACCAAGGTGGGTAAGCAACCACAGGGCTGCCCTCACCAAGCTGAGCAGCCAAGGCAGGCAGCCAGTGAGTGCAGAGCAAGCAGCACAGGTGGGAAAGAAGGTGCCCCTTGGCCCCCATATCACCTGGTTCATCAGCTTAGCCAGTTGGCCAGAGTGGAGGATTCCAACCAGAGTGCCTGTACCTACCTGTGTAAAGCAGTGGCAGCAAAATGCAGAAAGCCCTTTTGGCACAGCTTCCAATGGATGGGCACAACAGACGGGTTGTGGCAGGCTCAGAAAACACAGCTCCTGACCCCCGCCCCACTGGTGACAGGTGGAATCTACAACCAGATACTACCACTATGCGACAGCAAAAGTCCACCCCATCAAACAACATGAAAAAACTTATTAATATGCCAGACCAGAAGGAAAATGACAAGTACCCAGAAACCAATCCTGAGCCAAAGAAATTTACACTCTAAATGACAGATAATTCACTCAAAATAGTTATCATAAAGAAACTCAACAAGTTACAAGAAAATTCAGACAGACAGTTCAATGAACTTAGGAATAAAATTAATGAGCAGAGGGAATTCCTTATGAAAGAGATTGAAACTAAAAAAAAAACATCAGAAATGCTGGAGATGAAGAATACAATGAATGGGATAAAAAAATATGGAATCCTTAAAACACAGAGCTGATATTATGGAGGAAATAATTAGTAATTTAGAGGGCAGAAATACAGAAATCCTTCAGGCAGTGGTGGAGAGAGACTAAAAGAAATGAAGAAATTATCTGAGAAATTTCTGACTCAATTAGGAAATGCAACATAAGGATTATAGGTATTCCAGAGGAAGAAGAGAGGTAGAATGGAGCAGAGAGCTTGTTCAAAGAAATAATAGCCAAGAACTTCCCAAACCTGGGGAAGCAGCTGGAATTACAAGTAAAAGAAGCTAATAGAACTCCTAATTACATTAATATAAAAAGAACTTCTCCAAGGTATATATTAGTAAAACTGGCAAAAGTCAATGACAAAGAAAAAATATTAAGGGCAGCAAGGCAGAAGAAAATAACCTACAAAGGAACCCCTATCAGGGTTTCAGCGGATTTTTAGTGGAAACCTATGAGCTAGGAGAGAGTAGAATGATAAATTCAAAATACTGAAGACAAAAACTTTCAGCCAAGATTATTTTATCCAGTGAAAATGTCCTTTGGATACGATCAAGAAATGAAAACTTCCCCAGATAAACAAAAGCTGAGAGAGTGTATCATGGCAAGACCTCCCACCCCCATTACAAGAAATGAACAAGAAGGTCCTCATACCTGGGGAAAAAAAGAAAGGGTGTACAAAGCCTTGAGCAAGAAGACAAAGAGACAGATAAAATCAGAAAATTACAGCTATCAGAACAGGTTAGCAAACACTTAATCATAACATTAAAGATAAAGGGAAGGAAAGCATCAAAAATAATTATAAGCACTTCATTTAAATCACAAACACAACACAAAATGGAGTAATTTGTGACAACAATAACTTAGACAGGAAAGAGGAAAGAGATGGAACCAGATTAGGCTAATGGTGATAAGAGTCTACCAGAAAATGGAGTATCTCATCTACGAGATCATTAATACAAACCTCATGGTAACCACTAAATAAAAAGTCAGGACAGGACCCACGACTAAAATATACAACTATGTACTTGGGGGGTGGAGGGAGAAAAAGCAGGAAGAAAAAAGTCAGGACAGAGACACAAATAATAAATACTGAGAAATACACAGGACAAGAAACAAGAGAAATACAGAACAACCAGAAAACAAGTGATAAAAAGGCAGTATTAAGCCCTCATATATCAAAAATCACTCTAAATATAAATGGACTGAATTCTCCAACAAAAGACACAGAATGGCTGGATGGATTAAAAAACAAGACCTAACAATATGCTGCCTGCAGGAAACACATCTCAGCTCCAAAGACAAAAACGGGCTCAGAGGGAATGGAGAGAAGACGATACTCCAAGCTAATGGCAAACAAAAGAAACCAGGGATTGCCATACTTATATCAGACAAAGTAGATTTCAAGATAAAAAAGGCAATGAGAGACAAGGAGGGGCAGTATAATGATAAAAAGGACACTTCACAAAGAGGACATAACAGTTGTAAATATATATGCACCTGCCACAGGAGCACCAAAGTATATAAAGCAACTATCAACGGACCTAAAGAAAGAAATTGACAGCAACACAATAATAGTAGGGGACCTCAACCCCCCACTTAGATCAATGCATAGACCATCCAGACAAAAAGTCAAGAAGGAAATAGTGGAATTAAATGAAAAACTAGACCAAGTGGACTTAACAGATATATACAGAACACACCATCCAAAAACAACAGAATACACATTCTTCTCAAGTGCACATGGTACATTCTCAAATATAAACCATATATTTGGAAATAAGGCAAGTCTCAATAAATTTAAGAAGACTGAAATCATATCAAACATCTTTTCCAAACATACTGCTATGAAACTAGAAATCTACTACAAGAAAAAAGCTGGGAAAGTGATAAATATGTGGAGACTAAACAAGATGCTATTGAACCACCAATGGATCAATGAAGAAAATAAAGGAGAAATGAAAAAATATCTGAAGACAAATGAAAATGAAAATACACCATAAAAGTTCAAATGGGATGCAGCAAAAGTGGTCTTAAAAGGGGGGCTGGCCCCGTGGCCGAGTGGTTAAGTTCCCGTGCTCTGCTGCAGGTGGCCCACTGTTTCATCAGTTCGAATCCTGGGCACAGACATGGCACTGCTCATCAAACCACACTGAGGCGGCGTCCCACATACCACAACTGGAAAGACCCACAACGAAGAATATACAACTATGTACCAGGGGGCTTTAGGGAGAAAAATTTAAAAATCAAAAAAAAAAAAAAGTGGTCCTAAAAGTGAAATTCATAGCAACATAAACCTACCTTAACAAAAAAGAAAAATCTCAAAAAGTAATCTTAACCTACACCTAACAGAACTAGAAAAAGAAGAACAAACAAAGCCAAAAGGCAGCAGGAGGGAAATAAAAATTAGAGCAGAAATAAAAGAAACAGAAACCAGAAAGACAGTAGAAAGGATCAATGAAACTAAGAGCTGGTTCTTTGAGCAGATAAAAAAACTGACAAACCCTTAGCCAGACTTACTAAGAAAAAAAGAGAGAAAACTCAAGTAAGTAAAATTAGAACTGAAAGAGGAGAAATTAAGATGGACACCACAGAAATACAAAGTATTACAAGACAATAAAAAACTATATACCAACAAATCAGACAATCTAGAAGAAATGGATAAATTCTTAGTCTCATACAACCTGCCAAGACCGAATCAAGAAAAAATAGAGATCTGAATAGACCAACCATAAGTAAAGAGATGGAAATAGTAATCCAAATATCCCAAAAATAAAAGTCCAAGACCAGATGGCTTCTCTTGAGAATTCTATCAAACATTCAAAGAAGATTTAACACATATCTTTCTCAAACTATTCGAAAAAATTGAAGACACAACATTTCCTAACTCATTCTTCCAGGCCAACATCATCCTGATACCAAAGCCAGACAAGGACAACACAAAGAAAGAAAATTACAAGCCATATCACTGATGAACAGAGATGCAAAAATCCTCAAAAAAATATTGGCAAACCGAATACAGCAATACATTAAAAGGATCGTACAAGATGATCTACTGGGATTTAACCAGGGACACAGGGATGTTTCAACAGTCACAAATCAATCAATGTAATACACCACATTAACAAAAGAAGGAATAAAAACCACACGATCATCTCAATAGATGCAGAGACAGAATTTGACAAGATCCAACATCCATTTATGATAAAAACTCTCAATAAAATGGGTATAGAGGGGGGCTGGCCCCGTGGCCGAGTGGTTAAGTTCGCGCGCTCCGCTGCAGGTGGCCCAGTGTTTCGTTAGTTCGAATCCTGGGCGCGGACATGGCACTGCTCATCAGACCACGCTGAGGCAGCATCCCACATGCCACAACTAGAAGAACCCACAACGAAGAATACACAACTATGTACCGGGGGGCTTTGGGGAGAAAAAGGAAAAAAAATAAAATCTTTAAAAAAAAAAAAAATGGGTATAGAGGGCAAGTACCTCAACACAATAAAGGCCCTATATGACAAACCCACAGCCAATATCATACTCAATGGGGAAAAGCTAAAGCCATCCCTCTGAGAATAGGAACAAGCCAGGAGTGCCCACTCTTGGCACTCTTATTCAGCTTGGTACTGGAGGTTTTGGCAAGAGCAATTAGGCAAGAAAAGGAAATAAATGTATCCAAATTGGCACAGAGGAACTGAAACTCTCACTGTTGGCAGACAACATGATCTATATATAGAAAACCCTAAGGAATCCATCAGAACCATTGGGAGCAATCAAGAACCAGGGCGAAGTTGCAGGGCACAAAATCAACTTACAAAAATCAGTTCCATTTCTATCCTCTAATAATGAACTAACAGAAAGAGAACTCAAGAATACAATCCCATTTACAATCACAACAAAAAGAATAAAATACCTAGGAATAAACTTAACCAAGGAGGTGAAAGCCCTATACAATGAAAACTAAATGATATTATAGAAAGAAATCGATGATGACATAAAGAAATGCAAAGATATTTCATGCACATGGATTGAAAGAATCAAAATAGTTAAAATGTGAATATTACTTACAGCAATCTACAGATTCATGGCAATCCCAATCAGAATCCCAATGACATTCTTCACAGAAATAGAATAAAGATATGGGGCAACAAAAGACCCCAAATAGGGGTCAGCCCCATGGTTGAGCGGTTAAGTTTGCGTGTTCCGCTTCAGCGGCCCAGGGTTTCACTGGTTCAGATCCTGGGCGCAGACATGGCACCGCTCATCAAGCTATGCTGAGGTGGCATCCCACATACCACAACTAGAAGGACCCACAACTAAAAATATACAACTATGTACCAGGGACTTTGAGGAGAAAAAGGAAGAATAAAGTCTTTAAAAAAAAAAAAACACCCCAAATAGCTAAAGCAATCCTGAGAAAAAAGAACAAAGCTGAAGGTATCACAATCCCCGACTTCAAAATATCCTACAAAGCTACAGTAATCAAATCAGCATGGTACTGGTACAAAAAGAGACACACAGATCAATGGAATAGAACTGAAAGCCCAGAAATAAAGCCACACATCTACGGACAGCTAATCTTTGACAAAAGAGCCAAGAACATACAATAGAGAAAGGAAAGTCTTTTCAACAAATGGTGTTTGGAAAACTGGACAGCCACATGCAAAAGAATGAAAGTTAGACTATTATCTTATGCCATATTCAAAAATTAACTCAAATTCGGCTAAAGACTTCAAAGTAAGACATGAAACCATAAAACTCCTAGAAGAAAATATAGGCAGTACACTCTTTGACATGAGTTTAGAAGCATCTTTTCAAATACCATGTCTACTCAGGCAAGGGAAACAAAATAAAAAATAAACAGATGAGACTACATCCGACTAAAGAGCTTCTGCAAGGCAAAGGAAACCAGGAACGAAACAAAAAGACAACCCACCAACTGGGAGAAAGTATTTGCAAATCATGTATCTGACAAGGGGTTAATCTCCAAAATACATAAAGAACTCACACAACTCAACAACAGAAAAACAAACAACCTGATCAAAAGATGGGCAGAGACATTTTTCCAAAGAAGAGCTACAGATGGCCAAGAGGCACATGAAAAGATGTTCAACATCACTAATCATCAGGGGAAACGCAAATCAAAACTACAATGAGATGTCACTTTAGACCTGTTAGAATGGCTGTGATTACCAAGACAAAACATAAGAAATGTTAGGATGTGGAGAAAAGGGAACCCTCACGCACTGCTAGTGGGAATGCAAACTGGTCCAGCCAGTATAGAAAACAGTACGGAGATAGCTCAAAAATTAAAAATAGAAATATTATATGACCCGGCTACCCCACTACTTGGTATTTATCCAAAGAACTTGAAATCAACAATTCAAAGAAACTTATGCACCCCTGTGTTCACTGCAGCATTATTCCCAATAGCCAAAACATGGGAGCAACGCAAGTGCCCATCACCTGATGAATGGATAAAGAAGATGTGGTGTATATATACAATGGAATACTACTCAGCCATAAAAAAACACAAAATCATCCCATTTGCAACAACATGGATGGTCCTTGATAGTATAATGTTACACGACATAAGCCAGACAGAAAGATAAACACCAAATGATTTCACTCATATGTGGAAGATAAACAAACACATGGACAAAGAGAACAGTTTAGTGGTTACCAGGGGGAAGGGGGTTGAAGGGTGGGCCTAAGGGGTACAGGGGCACATATATATGGTGACTTACACATAGTAATGAACACGTGCAATTTCACAATGTTATCAACTATAATGACCTCAGTGAAAATTTTTTTAAACTATTATCACCCCTATTTTATGGATGAGGAAATAATTGAGTCACAGGAACTAAAGTTACTTATATCAAGTACCACAGCTTATAAATCTGAACTTAGACCCAGGTCAGTGTGTGTCAAAGCATTTTTAACCACTATTCTTTATTATTTCTTTTTTACAATGAGCTTTATATCATGGAAAATTTTATAACTGCCTCTACCTGAAAATTTTTGTAGTATTTTCCTCCCGCAGAGTCAGTGTTTATGGATTTAGGAACTAAAACATAACTACTGGATAAAACTGAAATGTGAAAGGATTGGTATTTAGTTAAAGTCTAAAATGATCAGTAATTTCCAAAAACATGCCAAAATTTACATTTATGAATTATCCAATAGAATCCTAACAAGCTTCCTTGCTCTGAAGTCTGCTCTGTCTGAAATTAATATAGCTACTCCAGCTTTCTTTTGATTAGTGTTAGCATTGTAAAATCTTTCTCCATCCCTTTACTTTTAAATCAACATGTGTCTTCATATTTAAAGTGGATTTCTTAAAGACAACATATAGTTGGGTCTTGTTTTTTGTCCACTGCCACAATCTGTTTTTCAATTTATGCTTAGAATATAGAAAATATATTTAGACCACTGACATTTAAAGTGATGTAATAGCTACCGTATTTGTTACTATTTTCCACTTGTTGCCTTTGTTCTTTGTTCCTATTTTTGATTTCTACTTTTTCTGCCTTTTGTGATTTTAATTGAGCATATTGTATGATTCTATTCCTCTCTTTTCTTAGCATATCAATTATACTTCTTTTTACATTTTTTTTAGGGGTTGCCCTAGAGTTTGCAACGTACAAGCATAACTAACACAAGTCCACTTTCAAATAACACTGTATCCCTTTCACAGGTAGTGTAAGTACCTTCTAACAACAACATATCCCTAATTCTTCCTTCCTGTCCCCTGTATCATGGCTATTCATTTCACTTGTACATAAGCTATAAAATGAATACATTGTTGCTATTATTATTTTGAACAAACTGTTTCCTGTTCAATCAATTAAGAATAAGAAAAATAAAAGTTTTTAACTTACCTTCACTCGTTCCTTCTCTAATGCTCTTTTCCTGATGCAGATCCAAGTTTCTGACCTATATCATTTTGTCTCTGAAGAATTTTTTCTTTTTTAAGATTGGCACCTGAGCTAACATGGGTTCCCAATCTTTTTTCTTCTTCTTCGTCTTCTTCTTCTTCTCCCCAAAGCCCCCCAGTACATAGTTGTATATTCTAGTTATGAATGCTTCTGGCTGTACTATGTGGGATGCCACCTCAGTATGGCTTGATGAGTGGTGTTACATCCACGCCCAGGATCCAAACTGGTGAAACCCTGGACCACCGAAGCAGAGCATGCAAACCCAACTACTCAGCCACAGGGCCTACCCCTGAAGAATTTCTTTTAACATTTCTTGCAAGGCAGGTCTACTAAGCAACAAATTCCCTCAATTTTCATCTGAGAAAGTCTTTATTTCTCTTTCACTTTTGAAGGAAAATTTCACAGGATCCAGAATTCAAGGTTGGTGAGGTTTTTTTTCTCTCAATACTAAATATTTCACTCTACTCTCTTCTTGCTCACCTGATCTCTGAAAAGAAGTCAGGCGTATTTCTTATCTTTGTTCCTCTATAAGGTGTTTTTTACCTCTGGCTTCCTTCAATATTTTTTCCATCTTGCATCCTACAGTTTGAATGACATGCCTAAGTGTAGGTTTTTTGGCACTTATTTGAGCTTCCTAGATCTTTGGTTGTTATCTGGCTTTAATTTGGGGAAATTCTTAGTCATTATTGCTTCAAATATTTCATCTGTTCCCTTCTCTCTTTCTTCTCCTTTTCTTATTCCCATCCCATTACATGCATGCTACATCATTTGTAATTGTCCCACAGTTCTTTGATATTCTGTTCAATTTTTTTAAGTCTTTTTTCTCCTTGCTTTTCAGTTTTGAAAGCTTCTATTGACATATCCCCAAGGTCATGGATTCTTTCCTGAGCCATGTCCAGTCTACTAATGAACCCAAAGGCATTCTTCATTTCTGTTACAATGTTTTTGATGTAGCATTTCATCTTGATTCTTTCTTCAAATTTTCATCTCTCTGCTTACATTACCCATCTGTTCTTGCATGGTGTCTCCTTTTTCCATGAGAGCCCTTAGCATATTAATCATAGCTGTTTTAAGTGCATAGTCTGATAATTTCAACATCCTTGCCACACCTGAATGTGGTTCTGATGCTTACTGTGTCTCTTCAAACTGTGCTTTTTGCATTTTAGTATGCCTAGTAATTTTTTGTTGAAATCTAGACATGATATACTGGGTAAAAGGAACTCCAGTAAATAGACCTTTAGTGATATAGTTGTAAGGTGTGGGAGGAAGGGAAGAGCTCTATATTCCTAGGATTAGGTCTCAGGTTTTTAGTGAGCCTGTGCCCCTTCACACGTGCTTCTCAGTTTTTTCTTCCCCTTGGGCAGGACAGGATGGCTAGAGAGAGCTGGGGTTGGACATTTCCCTTCTCCAAGTTTCATCAGGCTTGGATAAAGCCCTAGCAGGTCAGGCTCTAGTAACAGTTTCTCTTGAGGCCTTGTTAAGAAGAACAGAATGGTCTGGACTATTTCAAAATGATTCCTTTACTTCCTCCTGCCAGAAGCCTGAGAGGATTTTTCTCCAGTATTGGCTGTTAGAACCTGGCAGAGCTCTTGGAAATAAAACTCAAAAAAATGTATTGGAGCCTCACTACGAATGTACCCTCCTGGAATTTTTAACTCTCAAACTTGTCCACACTGAGCCCCCAGCAATCCACCAATTACAGTTTAGGTTTCTCACCTTGGCACTGGTTCCTGTGGAGGTTTCTGCTCTAGACTTTCTGCTTAGGTAAGTTGTGATTTTCTGTGTCCTCTTGTCTTTAATTTCAGGAGCAGCAATTTGCCCTGGGACCTCACTTCTCATATGGAAGTTGCTGATTTTCAGTTTGTTCAGCTTTTTACTTGTTGTTAGGATGAACTCCAACTTCCAACATCCTTACATGCTGGACTGGAAACCTAATAAGCTTCCTCAACTCTGTAAAATACAATTTGAAAAACTCCAGCTGAGGTAGGCAACTTTTTATATGCTTGAAGAGCCACTTTTTCTACTAAGAGGAACTACTGGACAAGTGATCAGAAGACACTGAAGCCTTTTTAGAGGTGTTTACAATCAGGGAAATCCCTGAGCTCCAAGATAGCTGTACCTTTAGGAACCAAAGTAAATAAATTACCTTTATATTTGAGGTTTAATCAGAAATCTCAGGTGACCTGAAAGTGTCAATAGAGAAGCCCTCTATTGCTAGATGTTAGAGGTCATTTATCAACACACTTGATAAACATAACATAGGTATAACTGGCAATTACATGACCTCTTCCTCCCTCAAACAACAAAAGGATGTTTATGGGGGATGAAGATGGCAGCATAAGAAGAGCCTGATCTTACCTCCTCCCACTTTCACAACAAATGTACAGCTACATATGGATCAATTCCCCCTGAAAAGAAACTAGAAGCTAGTGGAACACCTGCTCCACAACAAAGGAGAAAAAGGACCACATCAAGATGGGTAGGAGAGGCAGAGAAATAGCCCCAATACCCCCATCCCCAGCATGGTGGCACACAATAGAGAGGAATGTCACCAGATGGGCACTTCTCCCAGAGAGTGAGGGGTGGGCTCCCCACATCAGGCAGTCCAGCCCCTGGGGTCTGCACCAGAGAGACAAGTTCCCAAAATATGCGGCTTAGAAAACCAACGGGGCTGACAACCAAGGGTTCCAAAGTACTAAAGGAAACAGATCCCCTCTTAAAGAGCAAACATGCAGTCTCACTCACCTAGAGACCCAGCAAAATAACAGCAGTCTGAAAAGTGCTAAAACTATATGTGAAAGAGAGTCATTTGTGAATCTAAAAACAGCAGCTAGAGGGGTGGGGGATGGTGAAAACACTCACTGGGGACTGAGGCACTGGCAGAGGCCACTGCTGCGCTCCCCACCTAACCTGCCCACACAGGTGGCTACAGCATTCCCTGCTCTCTGGCAGGTCATGCAGGTGTGAGCAGACACAGCATTCTCATGCACCCTAGCTAAAGTCTGAGAGCCCATGCCACTGTGACTGAAGAATGAGTGACAGAGGCATTATCCCACTCCCAGCCTAAAGCCGAAATGAATTCTCCTGCCCCTGGGCTGGGGCTCACAAGAGCGAGCAGTCACGACAACCTCTCACTCCCAGCAATATCCCCCGAGCCTACCATCACACAAGAGCAAAGACAGGGCACATTCCAGCTGCAATGTGAAAGCCCATGAGCATGCTCATTCAAGTCAACCCGCCCCTGCTTGTGAAGCCAGAAAGCAAGCCCTGCACCCTACACTCTCAAACTTCCTGGCTAAAGCCAGGAGGCTAATGGAATCAACACAGGGGACACTCCCTGACTGCCTGGCCCTGGTAGATGTTGTTCCTGAAGTCCATGGAACTGTAACAATCAGAAAGACAGTTATTAACAGGCTACCACCCCGCCCCCAGGGCACTGCACCAACAGCAGGCTGAAACACAAACCTAGTCTTCCTATAAAAAAAAGGCATATTTTACCTAGCCTGGAGCTTCACCCTGAGGGAGAGGCTTCAGGTTTCCCACACATCTAGAAGCTAATGAGGCACTCTCAGGGAATGCAAGAAAGGAGATACTATCCTTGCACACCCCCTTGGCCTCACTACAGCTCAATAAGACTCCCCAGAAGGGAGCTTACACACTCATCAGGAACCCCAATATCTGCAACTATTGCCCTGGGGACACCACCACATCTCCTAGTCTGGAGGCCAGTAGGGATTACAACTGTAGCCCCAGAGGGCTTCCAATCAACCTGAAACTAGGTGCTAAATGAGATCTGTCCTCTTGGAACACTGACAAGTCTTGGCACACCCTCAACAACAGAGGCACATCAAGAATAAATCAGACAGTCTAGACAAACACAAAAGTTTAGAGAGACAACTGAGTAGGGTTGAACGAGAAGGACCATCACCTACACAAGACCACACTTTCAAGATTGAGACAGGTAGGAGTTTTCCCTAATACATAGAAACAAACACAGAGAGCCAAGCAAATGAAAAAACAAAGAAATATGCTCTAAACAAAGGAACAAGATAAAACGTCAAAAAAAGACCTTAATGATACAAAGATAAATAATCTACCTGATAAAGAATTCAAAGTAATGGTCATAAGGATGCTCACAGAACTTGGGAGAAGAATGGATAAACAGAGTGAGAAATTCAACAAAGAGTCAGAAAATATAAGAAGAACCAGTGAGAGCTGAAGAGAGCAATAACTGAAATGAAAAATACACTAGATGGAATCAATAGCTGATTAGATGACAGAGAAGTATGGATCAGTGAGCTGGAAGACAGGGTAGTGGAAATCACCCAATTAGAACAGAAAAAGAAAAAAGAATTTAAAAAATGAGGAAAATTTAAGGGACCTCTGGTGCAAGGTCAAGGATACTAACATTTGCATTATAGGGGTCCCAGAGGAGAAAAAAGAGAGAAAGGGGCAGAAAACCTATTTGAAGAAATAATGGTTGAAAACTTCCCTAACTTGGCTAAGGAAACAGAGATTTGGGTCCAGGAAGAACAGAGAGTCCCAAACAAGATGAACCCAAAGAGATCTACACCAAGACATATCATAAGTGAAATGGCAAAAGTTAAAGATAAACAGAGAAAAACCACTAGTCACACACAAGGGACTATCAAATGATTTTTCAGGAGAAACCTTACAGGCCAGAAGGGAATGACAGGATATATTCAAAGTGCTGAAAGGAAAAAACTTACAACCAAGAATACTCTACCTGGCAAGGTTACCCTTCAGAATTGAAGAAGAGTTTCCCAGACAGGGACACTACCACTAAACAGTTCGGCACCACTAAACTAGCCTTATAAGAAATGTTAAAGGGACTTCTTTAAGCAGGAAAAAAAAAGGCCATAACTAGAAATCAGAAAATATACGTAAGAAAAAACCTCACTGGTAAAGGCAACTATATAGTAAAGGTAGTGGATCCAGAACTTATAAAACTAGCATGAAAATTAAAGGAAAAAAGCAGTAAAATCAACTGTAGTTACAGTAAGTAGTTAAGGGATACATGATAAAAACTTGTAAAATATGACATCAAAAACATAAACTGAGGGATTTAAAAATATAGAGCTTTTAGAATGCATTCGAACTTAATGAACTTTCAACTTAAATAGACCTCTCTACATAGAGATTGCTATATATGAACCTCACGGTATCCACAAACCAAAAATCTATAATAGATATACAAAAAATAAACAGAAAGGAACTCACATGTAACAATAAAGAAAGTCAACAAACCACAAGGGAAGAAAGGAACAGAGACGAACTACAGAAACAACCAGAAAACAATTAGTAAAACTGCAATAAGTACATATCCATCAATAATTACTTTAAATGTAAATGTACTAAATTTTCAAATCAAAAGACAAAGGGTGGCTGAATGGATCAAAAAACAAGACACATCTATATGCTATGTCTAAGAGACTCACTTCAAATCTAAAGACACACAGAATGAAAATGAAGGGATGGCAGAAGATATGCCATACAAATGGAAAAAAAAGAAAGCTGGGGTAGCAATATTACTATCAGGCAAAATAGACTTTAAAACAAAGACTGTAACAAAGACAAAGAATGGCAATATCTAATGACAAAGGGATCAATCCAACAAGAGGATATAACATTTGTAAATATTTATGCACCCAACATAGGAGCACCTAAATATATAAAGCAAATATGTAAAGAGAGAAACTGAAGTAATACAATAATAGTAGAGACTTTAATACTTCACTTACATCAAACGATAGATCATCCAGACAGAAAATCAACATGAAAACATTGGCCTTAAATAACACACTAGAACAGAAAGACTTAATAGATACATAAAGAACATTCCATCCAAAAACTGCAGAACATACATTCATTTCAAGTGCGCATGGAACATTCTCCAGGGTAGATCACATGTTAGGCCACAAAAAAGTCTCCAGAAATTTAAGAAGACTGAAATCATATCAGGCATCTTTGCTGACTACAATAATGTAAAACTAGAAGTCAACTATAAGAAGAAAACTGGAAAGAACACAAATACATGTAGACTAAACAATATGATACTATACAACCAACGGGTCAACAAAGAAATAAAGAGGAAATCAAAAAATGCCTTGAGACAAATGAAAATGGAAAAACAACATTCTAAAATCTATGGGATGCAGCAAAAACAGTTATAAGATGGAAGTTTATAGCAATACAGGCCTATTAAGAAAGAAGAAAAATCCTGAATAAACAATCTAACTTTACACCTAAAGGAACTAGAAGAGGAAGAACAAACAATGATCAAAGTTAGTAGAAGGGAAAAAAAAATAAAGTTCAGAGCGGAAATAACTGAAAGAGATGAAGAAAACAATAAAGATGATCAGTGAAACTAAGAGTTGGTTCTTTGAAAAGATAAACAAGACTGATAAACCTCTAGCCAGACTCATCAAGAGAGGACCCAAATCAATAAAAGTAGAAAGGAAAGAGGAGAAGTTACAACCAACAGAAATACAAAAGACCATAAGAGATTACTATGAACAATTATACACCAACAAATTGGATAAACTAGAAGAAATGGACAAATTCCTACAAACACACATCTTTCAAGATTGAATCATGAATGAACAGACCAATTACTAGTAACAAAACTCAATCAGTAACTTAAAAACTTTCAGAAAAACAAGTCCAGTACCAGACAGTTTCACAGGCGAATTCTACCAAAGACTTAAAGAACAGTTAATACCTATCCTTCTCAATTTATTCCAAAAAATAGAGGAAGAGGAAGAAATGCTTCCAAACTCATTTTTTTTAAAGATTTTATTTTTCCTTTTTATTCCCAAAGCCCCCCAGTACATAGTTGTGTATTTTTAATTGTGGGTCCTTCTAGTTGTGGCATGTGGGATGCCACCTCAGCATGGCTTATTGAGCAGTGCCATGTCCGTGCCCAGGATTCGAACCAGTGAAACCCCAGGCCACTGAAGCAGAGTGCACGAACTTAACCACTCAGCCAAAGGGCTGGCCCATCCAAACTCATTTTATGAGGCCAACATTACCCTGATAATAAAACTAAACAAAGACATCACAAAAAAAGGAAATTACAGACCAATATCTGTGATGAACACAGATGCAAAACATTATGTTAGCAAAACCAATCTCAACAATACATTAAATGGATTATACACAAAGATCAAGTGGGATTTATGCCAAGAATGCAAGGCTGGTTCAATATCCAGAAATCAAAGTGATAGGATAAAACTCATACGATCATATCAACAGATGCAGAAAAGCATTTAACAAAATTTAACATCTGCTTATGATAAAAACTCTCAATCAAGTGGGTATAGAGAGAATATACCTCAACATAATAAAGGCCATATATGACAAATCCACAGCTAACTTCATATTCAACAGTGAAAAACTGAAAGATTTTCCTCTAAGATCAGGAAGAAGACAAGGATGTCCACTTTTGCCACTTTTATTCAACATAGTAAAACAGTCCTAGCGAGAGCAATTAGGTAAGGAAAAGAAATAGAAGGCATCCAAACAGAAAAGAAGTAAAACTGCCTCTGTTTGCAGATAACATGATATTACATATAGAAAACCCTAAAGACACCATCAAAAACTGTTAGAGCTAATAAATACATTCAGTAAAGTTGCACAATACAAAATCAACATGCAAAAATTGGTTGTACTTTTATACACTAGCAATGAATTATCAGAAAGAAAAATTAAGAAAATAATCCCATTTATATTTGCATCAAAAAGAATATAGTAACTAAGGATAATTTAACCACGGAGGTGAAAGACCTGTATACTCTGAAAACTATAAAACACTGATGAAAGAAATTGAAGATGACACAAATAAATGGAAAGACATATCGTGCTCATGGTTTGGAAGGATTAATATTGTTAAAATGTCCATACTATGCAATGCAATCTACAGATTTAATGCAATCCTATCAAAATTCCAATGGCATTTTTCACAGAACTAGAACAAACAATCCTAACATTTGTATGGAACCACAAAAGAGCCAGAATAGCTAAAGTAAACTTGAGAAAGAAGAACACAGCTGGAAGTATCAAGCTCCTTGATTTCAAAGTATACTACAAAGCTATAGTAGTCAAAATAGTATGATACTGGCACAAAAACAGGTACCTAGGTCAACAGAACAGAGAACCCAGAAATAAACCCATGAGTATATGGTCATTTAATCTATGACAAAGAAGGCAAGAATATATAATGAAGAAAAGACAGCCTTTTCAATAAGTGGTGCTGGGAAAACTGGACAGCTACATGCAAAACAAAAAGAAACTGGACCAATATCTTACACCATATACAAAAATATATTTGAAATGGATTAAAAGTTTGAATGTAAGACCTGAAACCATTAAACTCCTAGAAGAAAACATAGGCAGTATGCTCTTTGACATCGGTCTTAGTAATATTAGTAATATTTTTTTAGACCTGTCTCCTCAGGCAAGGGCAACCAAAGAAAACATAAACAAATAGGACTAAATCCAACTAAAAAGCTTTCAAACAGTGAAGGAAACCATCAACAAAATGAAAAGGCAAGCTACTGAATGGGAGAAGATATTTGCAAATCATATATCTGATGGGTTAATATCCAAAATACATAAAGAAGTTATACAACTTAATATCAAAAAAACAAACAACTTAACAAAAAATGGGCAGAGGGCCTGAAAAAACATTTTTCCAAAGAAGACACACAGACAGCTAACAGGCACATGAAAAGATGCTTAACATCACTAATCCTCAGTGAAATGCAAATCAAAACCACAATGAAATATCACCTCACATCTTTTACAATGGTTATCATCAAAAAGACAAAAAATAACAAGTGTTGGCAAGGACGTGGAGAAAGAAAACCCTCATGCACTGTTAATGGAAATGTAAATTGGTGCAGCCACTGTGGAAAACAATATGGAGGTTCCTCAAAAAATTAAAAATAGAACTACTATATGATTCAGCAGTTCCACTGCTGGGTATCTATTAGAAAACAAAAACATTAATTTGATAAGATATATGCACCCCTATGTTCACTGCAGCATTATTTACAATAGCCAAGATACGAAAGCAACCTAAATGTCCATTGATAGATGAATGGATAAAGATGATGTGGTATATATACAAAGAAATATTATGCAGCCATAAAAATGAATGAAATCTTACCATTTGTGACACCATGGATGGACTCAGAAGGTATTATGCTAAGTGAAATAAGTCACACAAAGATAATTCCTTTACAACTTCACTTATAGCGGAATCTGAAAAACAAAAACAAACCAGCAAAACAAAAGAGGAACAGACTTATAAACAAACTGGTGGTTGCCAGAAGGGAGGAGGGCTGGGGGTAGGTGAAATAAGTGAATGAGATTAAGAGGTGTAAACTTTCACTTACAAAATAAAGTCATGGGCATATAATGTATAGGGAATATAGTCAATTATATTGTAATAACTTTGTATGGTCACAGATATTTCAGTTAAATATATGTGTTGGAGCTCCTTACTCTATTCTCCTTATTAACTCTCTCTCATATTTTCTACTACTTTTTCTCTCCTGCATTCTGGATAATTTATTCTGATGTATATTTCATTTCACTAATTCTTTCTTCATTTATGTCTAATATGCTGCTAGACCCACTTATTGAGTCTTCAGCAGGTGGAAGAAATGGAAAACTGGGACTACAGACTTGTAAAAGTGAAAAAATTAGCAATGTTAACATCTGAGTTATACCTATAAAAACAATTCATTCATCCATTTGTCATGGTTCCTAACCTGTCAACATGGATTACACCAGGAGCAAACCCTAAGTCAAGTATTCAAGTGCAGGTAGTTTATTTGGGGTAACACACTGGCCTGGAATTAGAGAAGTTAAACAGGAAAGGAAGGAAGTTAATAAAGGGTTTATTATCAAGAAAGTTAACCCTGTAAGCAAGTGAAGCTTAATCCTTGTGAAGAACTCTGGGAGAATGGTGTTTCTCCAACTTCAAAGTGCACAACATCACCTATTTAAGCAGAGATTCCTAGACCTCACTCCCAGAGATCCTGATTCAGTAGTTTTGGGGTGGGTTTTGTGAAAATAAATACAGGAAACCGCATTTAAAATGGAGCTGGGGAGCCCTGAAGGGGAACTTTCATGCACTATCACTTGCCATACCTTACAGACCCCAAACAGGAAAAAGCATACCTCACAATCCCCAACAGGAAGAGGCTTACTTGACACACCCCAGCAGGAGGAAGGAAGAATTTCTCTTTGCCCAGCAACAGCGTGGCCAATGAGAAACCATCACACTCAGTCAATGAGAAGTCATTACCACCATGAACTCAGTCTCCGCCAAAAGACTTTTGTTCAAAACAGCCCCTCCCAGCTTTCATTTTCCTCTGTAAAAGCAAGCCCCTCTCCTCTCTTCTCTGGACTTGCCTATGGTTAGCCATAGTTTGCATGTCCCAAATTACACGTCCTCCGCTCTTCCCAAATACATTCATTTTGCTGGTAAAATAACAGGCTCTTTTGTTTTTTAAGGTCAACAGTTCTAAGAATTTGTATTTCTAACCAACTCCCAGGCAGTAGTGATGTTAATGCTACAGGTCAGTGGATCACACTTTGAGTAAGCAGTAGTATAGAACACACTTCTGAGGGAGTTACTTGCCCAAGAGGCAAGGAAACTGGGGTATTTATCCAACAACTCCCAAGAGTCATTGTTTTAAAAGGCTGCTCTCAAACAGCATTAATTCCCTGGTACTTCCTCCCTGACTGCACATTGGCAGAGCAGGTGTCTGCAGCCAAGAGAAACCCCTCAGGAAATGAGTCACATGTGCTGGCAGCTGAAATCAGTTTGGCATGTATTGACATGGAAAATGCCAAGGAAATGTGAGCAGATCATTGACACCATTTGCTACACTGCTATGTATAGTGTCATGGGGAAAATACACATTAAGCAAGAAATTACACAAATAAATTACAATGATAAGTGGTATAAAAGTAAATTACATGAGACTCCCACTAAAGATAGCCTCATATTATTTCAGATGGCAACCTCCTAGAGTAGTTGATGCTGACCAAAACAATGCACTTTTACAACTCTGTTAAACACCAACTCCAGATCGGTATCGTATACATCTGCCATTACTGAATGCACAGTATCTTATTTGAAGTCACTGTGATTGGCAGTTTACACTACAAATGTGTGCGTAATTATTATTAAGTTTTCCATTTGTTTCATTTGGATAAACCTTAGCTAAGATTTACTTTGTTTTATAAACCTTAAATTGCAAATATGAAAAGCAAGCTATGTTTATTTACTTCAATTATTTTTTTTTATTAAATGGTTTCACCAAGAGAAAACCTAAAGCAGTATTGTATTTTGAGAAGTATGTTATAATTTATTCCATGTCTTTTTTATTTTGTAAATCTATACTCACTTTCCTTCCTAAATATATTTATCTCCTTAAAGCATCTAAAGAGTTAGCAACTGCAAAGTTAGGGAACAGTCCACAAAACTATCCTTACTTCAGTGGTTTCAAGCGCACACTCAGATTTGATAATTTCCTGGAAGCACTCACTGAAAGCTGTTGTACTCACAGTTACAGTTTATGACGGGGAACGGATATAGATTAAAATCAGCCTAGGTTAGAAACACATAGGACAGAGCCTAGGAAAGGAATAAGCGTGGAGCTCCCAGTTGGCCTCTTCTATGGACAGTGTTATTTTCATGGTATCAATGTGTGACAACACCCACAGAGTACTGCCAAACAAGGAAGCTCATCTGAGCCTTGGTGTCCAAAGCGTTTATTGAGGCTCCGTAACAGTCCCAGGGCTGATTGCCCACATGGCTGATCTCATTTTCTAGCTCCTTAAGAAGTCAAGCTGATACCGCTTGACTCTAAGTACCATCCTAAATCACACTGTTGCTATCTGGCTTGGCCCAAGGTCCCCCCGCAAACAAAAACATTTCTGTCAGGCATGATATCCCAGGGCTTAGCAATTACCTCCCCAAAGCCAAGAGCTCAGGCCAGATTTCTTTTTGGGCAAGTTTAAATTCTCTACTACACTGTGTCTTACTCTGTTCTCATTGTGTGTGGTCACTGCACTAAAAAGCCCTGACATTCTTCTTCACCTTTTTGAGCTTAACTGCCACATTATGATATTGATAAAAATATAACTCGTTGTGGACTTTTGTAATATACATGCTTCAACACTGCTAGACTCTCATTAGTATTTGGGAAAAAGTCAGTTTATTTGCTATTTGAAACCCACCCAAGACTCATGGCTCAATCTTATTCTAGTATCATCAGTGAGAGTTTTCTTTTTCCATATACAGGCATACCTTGTTTTATTGTGCTTCACTTTCTTGTACTTTGTAGATACCACGTTTTTGCGAGACCCTCCACCAGCAAAAAGATTACGACTTGCTAAAGGCTCAAACGATGGTTAGCATTTTTTAGCGATGAAGTATTTTTTAATTAAGGCATGTACATTTTTTGTTGCTGTTTTTAAAGATTTTATTTGGGGCAGGCCCGGTGGCGCAGCAAATAGTGCACACGTTCTGCATCTCGGCGGCCCGGGGTTCGCCGGTTTGTATCCCGGGTGGGGACATGGCACCACTTGGCAAACCCCATGCTGTGGTAGGCGTCCCACATATAAAGTAGAGGAAGATGGACATGGATGTTAGCTCAGGGCCAGTCTTCCTCAGCAAAAAGAGGAGGATTGGCAGTAGTTAGCTCAGGGCTAATCTTCCTCAAAATAAAAAAAAGATTTTATTTTTCCTTTTCCTCCCCAAAGTCCCCCAGTACATAGTTGTGTATATATATATTTTTTAGTTGTGAGTCCTTCTAGTTGTGGCATGTGGGATGCCGCCTCAGCATGGCCTGATGAGTGGTGCTATGTCCGCACCCAGGATCCAAAACAACAAAACACTGGGCCGCCCCAGAGAAGCGTGTGAACTTAACCACTCGGCCACAGGGCCAGCCCTCTGTCTTTTTAGACCTAATGCTATTACACACTTAATAGGCTACAATACAGTGTAAACATAACTTTTATATGCACTGGGAAACCAAAAAATTCCTGGGAATCGCTTTACTGGAGTATTTACTTTACTGCAGTACTCGCTTTACTGCAGTGGTCTGGAATTGAACCCACAATCTCTCTGAGGTATGCCTGTATTGGTCTTCATTGCTATATATGTCATATTTTGCAAAATAATAATGAGGATAATAAATCTATGATGTAATACCTTTTCTTTAATATCAGGATGAAAATCTGGCTTTTTGAAAAGCTATCAATTGTACATCAGATAGTTAAATTTTCCTTTCATGAGATGATTACTATACTTGAAAACAATTACTTAGGAGCGCATTGTTCTCTCTCTGAGGCAGCAAAGATAACTTCCTAAAACTAGCTAAAAACCTGAAGATTGCTACTGTTTAAACACTAACTTTTAGTATTTATAAATTGTTACGCTTCAAATCCCCTCTGCAATACAAACTATTGAGTGATATCCATGCATGTAAAAATGCAGTATCTAATCATTCTTTTCCTTAAAGGCACAGAAACTCCCTAACAATTTTATTTTTGGTTCCGTTAGATAGGAGAATGCCCCCTGTTGCACACTTTGTAATACAGTCATACAAATGTCTGAGTATGAACATTTAAAATCTTACTGCAAAAAATGATATGTTGGAAACAAAACTTGTATTTTATAAATGAGAAATCTTGATGTAATATTTATGAAACAAATCTTAGCAATGTTAAAATTAGTGAACATAAATCATTTTTTCCAATGTTGAACAATTCTTTTATAAAAGCATGAAAACATTTTTTTAATCTTGAAGAAAATAACACTTTCCTTTGAATTAATATAAGTTGGTACTTGTATTACAAAAAGCGTTATCCAGGGCCCACCCAGTGATATAGTGGTTAAGTTTGCAAGCTCTGCTTCAGCAGCCCGGGGTTCACCGGTTCAAATCCTGGGCAAGGACCTAGACACCTCTCATCACACCATGCTATGGCAGCATCCCACATACAAAATAGAGGAAGAGTGGCAACACATGTTAGCTCAGGGCCAATCTTCATCATCAAAAAAAAAAAATGTTATCCAAACAAAATAGAAAATATATTGTATCTAAAACTTAATGCCAGAAATTTTTACTGAGGGTATAATATTTAATGTAAGTAGCTAAGAAAATCTTATAATGAGGTTAGAAAACATATTTGATATTTAGTATTATTTTGTGTCTTAAAATCTTGGAAGAGAACATTTTGACTAAAACATGCAAATGTACCAAATCTAACAATAAATGTGACAAGAAAGCAAGTAAACATATTTTTAATCCACAAACAGCAGCATATCATAATATAATGAATAATCACCATAAGAATGATAGTAAATTTACATATATATTATTTTCTAAAAACTTGAAGATACTAAAGAAATATCTATGCAAAGCAAATGCATAAATTAATAATATTAAAATGTTTAAAAATAAACCATAAATATATCTTGTGACTACTTCCACCTTGTGCTTAGCTGCATTTTCTCATTGCTTATTATGTTAATGAAATTCTGAACATTAAGTGAAATGCTAAATCTCAGGCTGAGATCTTAGCATATTAGTTGTTCTTAAGGATTTCCTGTCCTCCAGTGGTATCTGCCTTAATATTTTCACTGCACCTTTCAACATTACAAAGAGAAGACACATCACTTATACATTTACATTTTGAAATTATATCACACTGTATGGCAGCATCTAACTTTTCTTTCATTACAGGTTCACTCTCAGTTTGTACCCATGCATCACATCTTGCAACCTGTACAGTGCAATTACTGCTTTTGTTTTGCACAATGAGTGCTGAATCACACTGAGACTGTGGAAACTGATCTGTCTTATCTTTAAGTGAGAACTGGTGAAAATTCTCATTTTGTTTATGAATTTTGGCATTGTTTTTAGCAATCCTATCATGTGGAAGTTTTGCCATCCTTTCTAAATAAAAACTGTTAGTTGTTTCTTTGGTTTTGATGGATCTCCTATTTGAATCTTCAATTTGCTGCAATATTTGATCTTCATCTTCAGACAGCTAAAAGAAATTTAGTAATTTTGCTGTAAATGATGCTTTAATTTTAAAAAATCATTCAATGACTTCAAAGCAGACATTCTTAAATTCACATCATGGAAAATTTCAAAATACAGAAGAGACTTTGGCAGGTGGCAAGTCAACCTGGACTTTTGATTTTTAAAAATCATGGAGGTTATGGATTTTTTAAATAACAAGAACAATAATGATAATGACAATCCTTGTATTAAAAATTCAAAAGAAAGGGTCGGCCCTGTAGTGTAGTGGTTAAGTCAGGCAGGCTCCACTTCAGCAGCCCAGGTTCATGGGTTCAGATCCCATGGACCTACACTACTGCCAAGCCATACTGTCTTGGCAACCCATATACAAAATAGAGGAAGATCGGCACAGATGTTAGCTCAGGGCTAATCTTCCTCAGCAAAAAAAAAACAAAGAGGAAGATTAACAACCGATGTTAGCTCAGAGAGAATCATCCTCACCAAAAAAAAAAGAAAGAAAGCAAAAGAGCTAAAAAAGAGAAGGGGAATTTTGTCTCTTATCAGTCTCTATAATCACAGGCTACATCATCCCCCTACCCTTTCACACAGAGGAAACGATATACACCACACTCTTCAACCACTTAAAAAGAATGGAGTAGAAGTAATAACTTCGAAAGAAACAGTTGACACATATAACTTGTTCAACTATTCACTCATTGACTTTAGTCAAAAAATTTCTACATTGTATCTTTTATGGGCCCAGTCTCATAAAAGAAACAACTTAAGGAGAGTATCGGCTAACAGAAAATCAAATAGACAAAAGGAAAATTAAACAGCAATAAATATCACAACTGTTACATAAAAAGTCAAATTTTAAGTACTTTTAATAGGTTTATATTTCAATTTACTAGCTTGAATTTTTCAACTTCACAAAAAATTTATCTCTTAATTACTGCACTAACCAAAATATTCTTTTAGTGAAAATCTTATATAAAAGTACTGATTAGCCAAGCTAAAAAAAAAAAAAAAAGGCAGAGTTAACATTAAAAACCAAAATGAGGTATACGTCTCAGTTGTTTGGCACTGAAATAGGAAAAGTAAGCCCAAGAAACAGCATTAAGACTGGCTGCACACAAATTAGAGAAAACCAGCTCAATACATTTGTTTATTCAAGAAACAAGTATTTTTTAGCATCTGCAATGCAAGTGAAGCAGACACAGTTGCTGCCCTCTTAAAGCACACGTTCTCATTGGTGGAAATGGCATTAACCAAATAATCACACGTGTGCATATGTAATGACAGAATGAGAAAAGCACTATGAAAAACAAGTATGATGGACCTTGAGAGGATAATTGAGGGGCCTAATTTAGATTGAGGAACCAAAGAGGGGCTTTCAGAAGTAGCGACATATTTACGCTAAGACCTAAAGGATGAGTAACAGTAAGGCAGAGGAAACAGGATATATAAATAAATGCCCTGAAGCAGAAAAGAGACTGATAAACTAAGGAAAGTGAAATGTCATACGTGTGGAGTGTGGTGAGAGAGGGAGAACACCAGAAGTTGAAGATGTAGCCAGACTCTAAAGTAAAATAGAAATCCACTCATAGGAATAACATGATTCAATTTAAGTTTTCAAAAGATCACGATGACTGCTAACTGGAGAAAAAGTGGAACAAGAGTGGAAAATAGATCTCTTAGGAAACAACCACAATAGTTCAAGAACAAGATGATGGTACCTTAACTAGGGTATTGACACCAGAAGTTGAGGAAGTAGATAAATATGCCAAGTATTTTGGAAGTACAATTGACTGAATGAAGTGATGGAATGAATGTGGTTAAGGAAGGCAGATGAGGCAGAAAGAAATGACAGTTAATTACTAAGTTTCTAGAGTGAGTAATTGAGTGGACAAAAAGGTATCACTAATATAGGAAATATCAATAAAACTGACTTGGGGAGAAGAACAGGGGAATTCAGTTTGAGGAATAAAAATAAGGAGATATTTGTGAAACATCCAAGAAGAGGTATCCGCTAGGAAACTGGACATCTAAATAAGGATCTGGGCTAAAGTCATAAAGCTGAGAACTGTCATCAACTAGACAGTATATAAGTCATTGGAGCACATAACATCATCTAGAGTTTGGAATGTAGGTTAAGAGAAGAAAAGGATCCTGCAGCAAACCATAAACACTATGACATTTATATAGGAGGAAGGGTGGAAGAGAAGTAGACAAAGGCATAAAGTAGCACTCAAAGAGGTATGAAAAAACCAAAAGAGTGTGTTATCATAAAAGCAAAGAGAAGAAAATGTTTCAAAAAAAAAGAACATAATTTCTATTAATATTACTAAAAGTTCTTGTAAAATAAAAACTTCAGTGTCCAACGAATTTGACAAAATAGAAATCACTGGGGTCCTTCCTTAGCAAGAGCAGTTCAGATGGAAAGTGAGAGACAAAAGGTGGACGAAATGAATACGGAAGAATTGATGGAGGAGAATTCCATTAAATGTGATTTATGAGAAATGCAGCATTCCCACTCAGAACATAGCATGTCATTCCAATTATTCAGACGACAGTCTTCAGTAACACTTTAGTGTTTTCTTCATATAAGCCTTAAGGTTTTCTTTTTTCTATGTATTTTTGGTTGTTTTAGGGTTTCAATTCTTATGAGTGGGTTCTTTTAAAAACTCTTTTAAAAGAAACACAACTTTATCATATACACACACACATATCCTGATAAGATTGGCTTCTGTCAATAATAATGAACACATTCATTTATACTTTAATTTTATATTTCTGTTTACGTTCTTACATTTTTAATATTTTTCATTTTTTGTTTACATTTATATTTCCACTAGTTATTGTCTCAACTATTTGTTTCAGAATGTAAACGTACACTATGAGATATACAAAGAATTCTAAACTAGTATAGCATATATTAATAAGCAAAAAAATGAAAAGCATAACTTATCATCTCTGAACTAGAACTGAAACAACTATCTGTGGGCCTTGGAGAGTAACTGGTAGATCAACTACTCTGTGAAGACTCAAGATCTGAAAACGAACATTTAACTCATGAAGAATGGTATTTATTAATACTCTACTAAATATATACACAGGCAGCAGATATCAGCTGGTAAAATAAGTTTAGCTAACATACTGCAGAGCATTTTAAAAGTGTGCCAAAACTAGTTAAAACTTGAGAAACTCCGCATCTTGGATTTCTGACAGAGTATTACGGGTTTATTCTACACTTAAAAGTTTTTCATCTACAAGTAAAATAAGGGTACATAAGGCAAGAAAGGAGAACAGAGAAAATTCAATTGATTTTTTCTAATATACGAACAATGTTTTATGAACAAATAATTTAAATAATAATTTAAAGTGTCAACCTACAGGAAGGAGGAATAAGGCAAGTTGATTAAGTCCAAAAGCACCAGATATTTGCTAATCTAATAAACGAAGCTTCCTTGTACAATAAAAGCTGTATTTAAAAAATCAACTCAAAGCATCCAGTCCGATGTTCTTTCATTATGTGCTTAATGTGTTCTCTTATGATAGCAAGTAAAGTTTAAAAATAGGCCTGAGAAGTAGGTCATGACTCCTCACAATGCATAAATACTGTAGACCAAGAGGGACGTGCATTCACACTAAAGTAGCAACAAAAAGTACCTACCACCAAATCTAACAAGAGACATGCAGAATCTACTTGAGGAAAACTTTAAAGTGCTTAAAGGTGTTCTAAACAACTATTAAAGATACAAAATTAGGCTGAATTAACAAAAAGACATCCCTTGTTCTTAGATAGGTCTACTCAACATCATTAGTATAATAATCCACACTAAATCAATATATACACTTAGCATTTTCCTGATAAAACTAAAATATTTCTTTGGAGCTACACAAGTTGATTTTAAAGTTTATATAAAAAATAATCAAAATTAGCCAGAAAAATCTTTAAAAAGTACAAAGGGAGGTGTAACTGTTTTAGAAATTAAGCATACTATAAAGCACTTACTATAAAAATAGTACAGTATTAGCACACAAAGATTAGGAAAGACCAGTAGAACAGTAAAGAAAGCCCAGCACATATGAAAAGTTAGTACATAAAAAAGGTGGTATCACAAATGCCTAGGGAAAAGATGCATTTTAAAAGCCTGAATCAATACACATCTCACACCTTAAATCACAATAAACTCTAAATGGATTAAAGATTTAAGCGTAAAAATATAAAATCATACTAACACTAGAAGAAAACATTAAGTGAATTCATTTAACCTGGGAGTGTAGAGTCTTTCTAATCAAATCCAGAAGTATAAAAGAAAAGATGAATAAAATCAACCACATAAAAAAATACATTAATCCTTTGGCAAAGCAGGAGATATCATAAGCAAAGTCAAAACAAATCAAAAACCAATAATGAACTAGGAGGAAATATTTGTGACATATCACAAAGACCTAAATCTCTTTAATATATAAAGAGTTCTTACATATCAAGAAAAAAAATACCAAAAATTCAATTGGTCAAAAGACATGAATGGAGACTTTAAAGAAAAAGAAATGAAAACAGACATTAAATATTTTTAAAAGACGCTCAACTTCACTTATAGAAAAAGAAAAGCAAACTTAAACTGCCATCTATCCGTCTGTCTACCTATCTATTTTTATAAAACTCACAAAAATTCCCAAGTTTGAACACAATCCCTGTTGGTGAGGCTGTGGAATAAAAAGGCACATTTCTGGTGAGATTGCCAAATGATGCAACAGGGAATTTGGTAATATCTATCAAAATTGAATTTTGGCAATAATAACTACACAAAAAAACAATGTATCCCCCCTTTGACACAGCAATCCTACTCCTAGAAATTATCCTGAAAATGTACCTCCACAATTAAGAAACATATACACAAAGTTGTTCACCAAGCATTGTTTATAAGAACGCAATACTGGAAACAAACCAAATGTCCACCAACAGGGCATGACTGAATAAACTATAGCCCATCCACATAATAGATTACCAAATTGTCATAAATAAGGGATGAAGAAATGTCTAGTACTAAGATGGAGAAATCTATAAGAAACTTACTAAATAAATGAATCCATTTAATTCATCTATAAAATATCCTATATTATACAAAATATCCTATACTACATTTAAGTGAGAAAAGTGGAGAACTAAGACTCATGTGAATATGTGTGTTTATATATTCTTAGGCTTTATTTTGAAGAAAAACAGAACACAACAAAACATAGTAAAATGATAAACCATAAACCAATAAAAAAGTTACTCATATGAGGCAAAAGGAAATAGGGCAGACAAGATAGGATAGAAACCAGACTACTGGTTTACACTTCAAAAATTTAAATTAAATCCAAAAGAAAAAAGTTGATAAAGATTTCTAGGTATCCTAGCAAAGTAGATATCCGAAAGAATCATTCCATCACAGAATATCTAAAAAGTACCACAAACTATTTTTCATAAAAAGACAGTATAGACTAAAATGACCACTCAAATATGAAGTATTTGCTACACACAGCCTACAAGCAATTAGAATCTAGTATATATATATGAAAGATATATAGGATATATACATATATATCTACATATGGAAAAGATATATCCTATAAGGAAAGCCAAACTTTCTAAAAGAAATATGACCAATAGACATGAAAGGTATTTCACAGATAAACAGGGGTGGCAAATCAACCTAATTAATCATGGAAAATATAAATTAAAATTACAATGAAATACCAGATTCCAACAATGATAAAAAGCTGATCCAGTGTTAGTGAGAATATGGAACAACTAAGAGTCTTAGCTCCTGCAAGTGGGAGTTTAAACTGGCACAACTACTTTATAAAACAATTTTGTATTACCTAGAATAGATGAAGATGCGCATTACATTTGAACTAGCCAATTCTACTCCTTGACTCTTATTCAAGAGAAATTTTTTATACATGTGTGCCAGGAGAAATGTCAAGAATTGTCCAAGTAGCATTGTTTATTATAGCAAAATATTCAAAACAA
The DNA here is from genome assembly GCF_041296235.1 of Equus asinus. Lineage (NCBI taxonomy): Eukaryota > Metazoa > Chordata > Mammalia > Perissodactyla > Equidae > Equus > Equus asinus. The sequence continues at coordinate 1,285,570 of NW_027224846.1, forward strand.
TCTAAATAACCAATGCCAGAAAATGTATAAATTGAGGTACATTCACACAACAGAAGGTTGCATAGCAGTAAATAAATAATGAAGTATACTAGAGTCACAAATATCAGAGTGGGTGAACAAAGAAAAGAAAGTTGCAGCAAAATATATAGCATTTGCCTCAATCTGTGAACAGTTCAAAACCAAGCAATGTAAAAGTCTATGTATGATACCATAAAAACAAATTCAGGATAATAGTTACCTCTTGGGGGCAGGATAGGAAATGCAATTGAGAAGATCTTCAAATGTACTGATTACGTATTATTTCTTAAGCTACAAAGTGAGTACAAGGGTATCTATTTTACTATTATTCGCTAAAATGTACATATATGTTACATATATTCATCATGTATAACACATTTTATAAAAGATAAAAGTAGTTTTGAAGACAATTGCATTACTAGTATATTCTAAGATATCTAGGAAACATATTTGCTGGCAAAAACCTAAAAAAAAGCACTTAAAACAATTTCCACTTAAATGTTAGTTTTTTTAAAAGAAAAAAAATTCACTTATACTGACAGACTTTCGTAGTAGAGGTTGGCCTGCCTTTTAAAGAACACGTTCCTCCTTTTTCCATCAGAATCTAAAAGAAAAATAAAATTTAAGAACTCCTAAGTATACACAATAATATCCACTTATAGCTCCCTTTTCACCCCACCAAATCATTTCACAGTACTCTTCCTTCATATTACTTTAATTCCACAAAGATAATTTTAAACTCACAAAGAAAAATTTGCCTATGACAAACAATAAAACAAAACAAAATTGAAATTCATTTAGAAACAGCAAGCAACAGAAGAGACACTTGATAAGAAATGAATTGACAAAAAAGAAAGGATTCAGGTAATCATAACAAATGCAGCTGAAAAAAGGAAAAGATACTAAAGCAATTTGGAGATTTATTCTGTTTTTCTTTTTCTAATTTGTTAAGTTGGATATCAGTTCATTTATTTTCAGGTTTTTTAAATAGTAAAAGCTCTTAGAGGTATCAATTTTCTACAGAACACACCATTGGTTTTGGTTTTCATCAATTTCTATGTAATTTGTAATTTATTTTCATTTCCTTTTCTTTTTTTCTTTTTCAAAACCAGAGTGTTTCTTAATTTTCAAGAAGATAAGGGAGGTTAAGCAACTTCTTTTCCTCTTCTTTCGTTCTAATTTAATGAATTTTTTATTAGAGAATATGGCTATGAATCTCTCCTTAGATAAATCTCTTAGACTTTCTTTGTGGCTTACTACATGAATTAGGTTTGCAAATATAGTAGGGACTTATAGAAAGCATATATTCTCTGTTGGTGGGATATACAGTTTTTGATAGACAGATAAGTAGCATAAAGGAGAAACCATCTAGTTGTTCACCAAACATGTTTCCCTTTCCTTTTAAGCATACAGCTAAAACACATTTCCTACCCTCCCTTGGAGTTGGTTTGGACACGTGATTTAAGTTCTGGTCATGGGTAAAGTGGTGTACACCACTGCCAGTGCTGGCCCATAAAAATTTTCTCCACAATCCTCCACTTCCTTTTCCCTTCCACTATACCCAGTATCAACAAGTTGGAAACCTACCAGTTGAAGATACCAGAGTCCCTACCAGCTTGGAGCCCTGAATAACTTTGTCGAGCAAAGCCTCTTTTCTAACCTCACTATTTAATCATTTAAAAAGCCTTGTACATTCAACTCTTAGAATATTCAAGCCCCAAACCTGCACCAGTAAGATACAAGCTGAGAAAGCTATATAGACCCCCAAGACAGGCAAACACTCCAATATCCACTTCAGATCTGTTGATAGAGGATAACAGACAAATAAAATGGTCCCAAAGAGAAGAAACTAAATTATTTAAGGAATTTCCCCATCCTCTAGGATAGCAAGATTTTCACACAATGTCTGCCCAGCAGGATTTCATGATCGGTATGGATCAGTAACTCTGTATCACCTCTTCTTCTCCTTTCTGAATGGGCTTGTCATTGAATTTTTACTCTCCTTGTTCCAATAATATATATTTTATTTATATATATCTTGCCATCTTTTTATTTTTAACCTCTATTATTATGTTCTACATGTTTCTTGAAAAACTATAAAGATTATTTTTTTCTTCTCAATTTGATGTTCTTGGAATCTTGTTAAGAAAAATCAACCTCTTTATATTTCATATATTAATTGCTAAGCAGTTTTCATTCCTTACATTTTACCTTTCCCATTTATCTAAAAGTTATTTCATTCTTTCCCATCTTGATCAGGTTTCCTAGTGTGACATCCCCACTCCCTTGAATTCTGAATATCTTCTACGTGTCTTTATTTCTCTAGTGATTACCTTCCCATTGGTAACAACCATAATTTAAATCTTATTCCTCTACTACTTTAAAATTAAATAAGTTCCAGTTCAAGACGGCAATGTAGGAGGATCCTGAACTCACCTCCTCCCACAGACACACCAAATCTACAGCTACATACAGAACAATTTCCTCTGAAAGAAACCCCAAAACAAGCTCAGAGACTCCCATACATCAGGGGAATGAGAAAAAACCCACAGTCAAATGGGTAGGAGAGGCCGAGACACAATCTTACCATAAACCCCACCCTGGGCATGATCCACAACCAGGAGGGAACCCACAACTCTGAGCTTCTCCCCAAGGAGTGAATGGCTTGACCCTCATATCTGGTACTTGAACTTTTAAGGCCTTCACCAAAGAGATAAGCCCCCAAAACGTCAAGTTTTGAAAGCCAACAGGGCTTGTGTCCATGAGACCCACAAGGCTACACGGAACTGAAAAACAGTTCCTAAAGGGCTCGCACAGGCTCACCATGCTGCACCCCAGGGCCTAGAGCAGAGGCAGCTCACTGACTATCCAGTCTTTCTGTGAAACAAGCCTATTAGCTTATCCTCATAGCTGCAAACTAAGAGTCAGGCTTCTAATTAAACTCACATCTAAGGGCTGACTGTAATCCTCTCCAGTGAACTCGGAGGCTGGGTACCATCTTTCCACTCTCCCGCTGCCTCGCTCATGGTCACCAGTACCTTGCAGAATGGAGCTTACATTTGAGGGTCCCACAGGACTGTAACAAATGGAGAAAGAGTTCCTAACTGGCTATCCTCCAGGGCAAAGCAAAGAGACAGTAGATTGAATCGCACCCCAATCCTTCTGTGAGAGAAGCCTATTTGCTTATCTTAAATCTTTGGCCTAAGGAGCAGGCTTCTAATTTAACACACATCTACAGGCCTACTGAAATATTCTCCTAAGACCATAGAGCCCAGTGGGCACCATCTTCACAGTCCAACTCTGCCTTGCTCCAAGTCACCAGTATCTCCCAGAAAAGAGCTTGTGCACATTGTCTGGAGGCCCAGTTTTCGCAGCTGCCACCCATGGGATGCCCCTTGATCAGCTGGCTCTGGCAGCCAACAAGGCTTTGAAGAGGATCAGAATTGGCCATCTGAGCCAGCCCTGATGGCCTAGTGGTTGAAGTTCGGTGTGTTCCACTTTGGTGGCCTGGGTTTGGTTCCCGGGCATGGAACCACATGGCTCATCTGTCAGCAGCCATGCTGTGGCGGCAGACCACATAGAAGAACTAAGACTTACAACTAGAATATACAACCATGCACTGAGGCTTTGGGGAGGGGAAAAAAATGAAAGAGAGAGGAAGATTGGCAATAGATGTTAGCTCAGGGCAAATCTTTCCCAGAAAAAAAAAAAAAAAAGAATTTGCCACCCCAAAATGTGTCTCTTTGCCTTGATTATTTTAAGGACAAAAGAGTCTTTGACTCTTTGAAAGAAATTCTGACCTTCCCCCTAACTGCCTAAAAGAATTTAAGATAGAATGGCCTGTCCCAGGAAGGAGATATCACCATAGATAATTCTAGGTGTGGTAGACAGAAAGACATCTAGCAAGGGCCATTTTATCAAAAGATCTCTTTCAGTTCCCATTGTCTACAGATGGCCCAGCAAACACTTGTTTATCAAACATTTGCATTTCCATCGTCATGTAAATTGCCTTCCTCTCCTTTGAAGTCCCAAACCACTACCCCCAATATCCTCCTTTATCTTTAGCTGAAGATGGTATTAAGGTGGCAATTTCAGCCACTCCAGCAAGATTTTCCTGGGTTTCTCCCATGTACATATGTTATCAAACTTTGATTCTCTCCTGTTATTCTGTCTCATGTCAATTTAATTCTTAGACCAGCCAGAAGGACCCAGAGGGTAGAGGAATTGTTTTCCTCCCCTACAATTTACGTTCACAGGTCCCACAGGACTATAATGAACAAAGAAAGAGTTCCTAACCAGCTACCGGTCCAGGGCACAGCAGTGAGGCAGCAGACTGAAATGCCCGTCTTTCTGTGAAAGAAGCCTATTAGCTTATCTTCATACCTGTGGCCTGAGGGTCAAGCTTCTAACTAAGCACAGACCTAGGGGCTAACTGCAATCCTCCCCAGAGACCAGGAAGCCCAATGGTTACCATCTTCACACTCTCCATCTGTCCCACCCTAGGTTGCTAATGTCTCCAAGAAAGGAGATTGTGCACATATCTAGCACCAGGGTTTCTGTGTCAGCTGCCCAAAAGACACATCCCTTGATAGCCTGGCTCTGGTGGCCAGCAGGGCTTGTGTTCATAGATTCAACAGGATGTCAGCAAACAAGCAGTTCTTATATGGCTATCACACCAGGGCTCAGTGCAGACGAGCACACAGAAATGCTCATGTCAAAGTCTTCCCATGAATGAGGTATATTTACATACTTCAAAAGCTGCTGCATCAGGGTCCAGTTTCCAATTAGACTGAATCTAGATGTTGACTGAGATCTTCCCTATTGGGACACCGGCAGGTTTTTGCACACCCTCAAATACTGGGAGCCACAAAAAATAAAGCAGACTGCTTGAACAACCACAAAGGTTTGAGAGACAACCAAGAGCTACAGCAGGGTTGAAACATAAGGTTCATCTCCTGCACGAGGCCACTTCTTCAAGACTAGAGAGGTGGCTGTTTTACAGAATGCATGGAAACCAACACAGAGAATCAAGGAAAATAAAGAAACAGAAGAAGACATTCCATATGAAAGAACAAGATAAAGCCTCAGAAAAAGACCTTAATGAAATAAGTGATTTACCTGATAAATGGTTCAAATTAGCCATCATAAAGATGCTCACCAAGGTCAGGAGAAAAATACATGAACAAAGTGAGAATTTCAACAAAGAGAACATAGCGTAGAAAGTATAAGAAAAATACCAAAAATAAATCACAGAGCTGAAAAATACAATAGAAAGGTACAAAAGAAGACTAGATGAAGCCAAAGAAAGGATCAGCAAACAAAAAGACAGGGCAGAGGAATTTACCCAATCAGAAGAGCAAAAAGAAAAAGGAATGAAAAAGAATGAAGATAGCACAAGGAACTTATTGACAACATCAAGTGGACCAATATTTGTATTATAGGGGTCCCAAAAGAAGAAAGGGGCAGAAAATTTATCTAGAGAAATTATGACTGAAACTTCCCTAACGTGGGGAAAGAAACAGACATCCAGATCCAGGAAGCCCAGAGAGTTCCAAATGAGATGAACTCAAAGAGACCTCACCAAGACACATTATAATTAAGTTATCAAAAGTTAAAGACAAGGAAAGAATCTTAAAAACAGCAAGATAAAAACAACTTGTTACATCCAAGGAACCCTCATAAGACTATTAGCAGATCTTAAGCAGAAACTTTGCAGGCCAGAAGGGAGTGGCACAACATATTCAAAGTGCTGGAAGAAAAAAACTGCTAGTCAAGAATACCCTACCCAGCAAAGCTGTCCTTCAGAATAGAAGGATAGATAAAAAGTTTTCCAGACAACAAAAAGCTAAAAGAGTTTATCATCACTAGACTGGCCTTACAAGAAATGTTAAAGGGACTTTCAGCTAAACCGAGAGGGCCCTAAATCAGTAACAGGAAAACATATAAAATTATAAATCTTACTGGTAAAGGTAACTATATAGTAAAATTCAGAATAATCTAATGTTGTAGGTGATGGGTTAATCACTTATAAAGCTAGTATGAAGGTTAAAAGACAAAAGTACTAAAAATAACAACTACAATGTTTTGTTAATAAATACACAAGATAAAAAGATATAAGTTGTGACATCAAAAACATAAAACTTGGGAGGGCAGTAAAAATTTAGATCTTTAGAATGCATTCAAACTTAAGTTTTTAAGAACTTAGAATGTTATAAGTTGTTTTACATAAGCCTCATGGTAACACAAAGCAAAAACCTACAGTAGATACACAAAAGATAAAGAAAAAGGAATCCTAAGCACACCATTACAGAAAATCATCAAATCACAAAGAAAGAAAAAAAGAAAAAACAAAGGAATTACAAAACAGTCAGAAAAAAATGAACAAAATAGTAATAAGTCCACACCTATTAATAATTACTTTAAATGTACATGGACTAAATTCTCCACTCAAAAAATATGGAGTGGCTAAATAGACTGAAAAAACAAGATCCATCTATATGCTGCCTATAAGAAACTCACTTCAGAGGTAAGGACACACACAGTCTGAAAGTAAAGGGACAGAAAAAGATATTCCATGCAAATGAAAACCAAAAAAAAAACCTGGCATAGCTATACATATATCACACAAAATAGACTCTAATACAAAGAGACTTGGAGACAAAGAGAGTAATAAGAGACAAAGAAGGTCATTATATAGTCATGCACCACATAAAAACGTTTCATTCAACAACAGACTGTGTATACAACAGTGATCCTTTAAGAAAAGTAACATATAGTCTAGGTGTGTAGCAGGCTATACCATTGAGGTTTGTGTAAGTACTGTAAGAGAGGAAGAAATTTTCCTCTACTCTTCTAGGTTTTTCTGGCTGATCTAAAAATTAAATTGACACGAGGCAAATTAACAGGAGAAAAACAAAAGTTTAATAACATGTACACATGTGAGAAACACAATAAAACCAAGTAACTAGCCAAAGCCTTCACCTTAAATATCATCTTCAGGTAAAGACAAAATAAGATGTTGGAGATGAAGAGAGTCAGGGACTTGAAAGGGAAAGAAGGCAATTCACAGGTAAGTGAAAAGGAGCAAATGCTTAGAAAACAAGTGTTTGGCCACAGAAACAGAAAAACACAGAAGGGAGTCCAAAAATCAGGCTTTTCTAGGTGCCTTCCTGTCTATCACCTAGTTCATGTTATGCTAAGGTGATAGCTTGCTTCCTGAGACAGCTCTTTTTAATCTGAATTCTTTTAGGCAGTTAAGGGGTAGGTTACAAGACAAACTTTCTAAGTCTTTTTTTCTCAAAAATAGCCTAAAACAATCCTCACGTTAAAGAGACACATTTTGGGATGGCAAATTTTGTTCCCCTTTAGTATGCTCTATGAGGTTCTCATAATGATGAAATTGCCTACTGACGTATTTCTCAGAATGTATCCCGTCATTAAGCAATGCATGACTGCATAATAAAAAAGGGGTGAATCCAACAAAAGGATATGACATTTGTAAATATTTATGCACTCAACACAGGAACACCAAAATAAATAAAACAAATATTAACAGACCTAAAGAGAGAAAATATACAACAATACAACAGTAGGGGACTTTAATACCCCACTTTCATCAAAGGATAGATCATCCAGTCAGAAAATCAATAAAAACATATTGGCCTTACATGGCACTTTAGACCAGATAGACCAAACATACATACACAGAACATTCCATCCACAAGCAACAGAATACACATTCTTCTCAAGCACACAAGGAACATTCTCCAGGATAGACCATATGTTAGGCCACAAAACAAATCTTAATAAATTTAAGAAGACTGAAATCACATTAAACATGTTTTCTAACTGCAATGACGTGAAACTCAAAATCAATTACAAGAAGAAAACTGGAAAATTCACAAATATGTGGATATTAAATAACATGCTCCTGAACAACTAATGGGTCAAAGAAGAATCAAAAAAGAAATTAAAAAATATCTTGAGACAAATGAAAATGGAAATACAACATACCAAAACTTATGGGATGCAACAAGAGCAGTTCTAAGATGGAAGTTCCTGGTGATAAATGCCCACATTAAGAAACAAGAAAGATCTCAAATAAACAACACAGCTTTACACCTCAAGGAACAAGAAAATGAACAAACTGAACCTAGTTAGTAAAAGACGGAAATAACAAAGATCAGAGTGAAAATAAATGAAATAGACACTAAAAGACACTAGAAAAGATCAATGAAACTAAGAGCTGGTTTTTTGAAAAGACAAACAAAATTGACAAACCATTAGCTAGACTTAACAAGAAAAAAGAGAGAGGACTCAAATAAATAAAATCAGAAATGAAAGAAAAGCCGTTACAACTGATATCACAGAAATAAAATGCATCATAAGACACCATTATGATTAATTATACAACAACAAACTGGACAATCTAGAAGAAAAAGATAAATTTCTAGAAACATACGACCTACCAAGACTAATTCATGAAGCAATAGAAAATATGAATAGACTTATTACTAGTAAAGATATCAAACCAGTAATCAAAAACTTCCCAATGTCAAAAGTCCAGGACAAATGGCTTCCACTGGTGAATGTTGCCAAACATTCAAAGAAGAATTAATACCTATCCTTCTCAAACTATTTCAAAAAAGAGAAGAGGAGACAACTCTTCCAAACTCCTTTTATGAGGCCAGCATTACCCCGATATCCAAACTAGTCAAGGACACCACAAGAAAAGAAAATCACAGGACAATATCCCTGATGAACATACATACAAAAATCCTCAATAAAACATTAACACTTCAATCTAGGTGAATGGCACTATCCCATCAACTACTCATTTACCCAAATAATAAATCCAGATCTCCTTCAATGTTTTCCTTCTCCCTTAACTAATCAACAACAACTATCAAATCAAGATCTTCTAAATCTTTGTGATAGCTCTTCCCTCATTTCCATCCTTACTTACACTGCTCAACTTCAAGCCCTCATTATTTTTTGCCCTGCCTTGAGTCATGCCACTTCTCAAATCTCTCATTGTTGCTAGAGTCAACTTTTTAATACTCAGATGTCATCAAACTCCTCTACTAAAATTTTTTCAGTGGCTCTGTTTGGTGACAGAAAATAAAACTGGTATATGTCATGTAAAGTCTTTTATGATCTAGCCCTTTATATTGTCTAGAATTATCTTTTGCCATTTCACCATCGCTTGTAATTTACACTATAGTAGTAGCAATAACAACAACTGGAATGAAGTTACTTTGCAGCTTCTAAAATAAGCTATACTCTCTCACTTGTTAGTTTCTATCTATGTTGCTTCTTCTTCATAGTATGAAGGCAGTTTGTCCATTTGGTAAACTTATTAATTGATATCCAGATCAAAAGTTTTCTCCTCTATTACATCTTCCTCCTGACTAGCCATGAAACTTAGAATTATTTTTTACTTGTCTCCCACTGCCCCTTGTACAAACCCCAATTGGAGCAATTTATCTAAATGTATTATATTTTTTTCTGTTTCTGTCTAGCTACTAGACCATAGCTTCCTAAAAACAGGTCCCATGTCCCTTCATCTCTGTACCTTGCAGAGTCTAGTGCATAACACAATATAAGCTTCATAAGAACAAAAACTGTTTCTTCACCACTGAATCTTCAGTGTCTAGCATACAGGAGGATGACAATAAATTCTAGTGAATGAATTCATGATATGTACTCAATGTACACACTGAAGACAAAAAGACAAAACAATTAATATAGTTGAAAATATACAGTCAGATAAGACAAAAGTTTGAATCCTGGCTCAAATGTGTAACTTTGAACAAGTTATTTAATCTTTCTGAACTTGAGTCTCTTTTGCTGTGACGAGCTTACAGGATCTGGCTCTTGTAGATTAGAACTAAGTGAAACAGAAACTAGTGACCTACTCAACAAAGAATTCAAACAAAATATCATGAGGATGCTCACAGATATGCGGAGAAGAATGGATGAACACAGTGAGCACATCAGCAAAGAACTGGAAGATATAAAAAAAAAAAATCAGAAATGAAGAATACAATACTCAAAATGAGAAATTCACTCGAGGGACTCAATAACAGAGTAGAGGAAGGAGAAGAACGGATCAGTGAACTAGATGAAAGACTAGAGGAAATCACCCAATCAGAACAGAAAAGAGAAAAAAGAATTAGACAGAATGAGAAGAGAGTAAGGGAACTCTGGGACAATATCAAGCGTGCTAACATTCGGATTATAGGGGTCCCAGAAGGAGAAGAGAGAGACAAAGGGACAGAAAGTGTATTTGTAGAAATAATAGAGGAAAATTTTCCTAACCTGAGGAAGGAAACAGACATCCAACTTCAGGAAGCACAGAGAACTCCAAACAAGAGAAGCCCAAAGAGGCCCACACCAAGACATATTATAATCAAAATGTCTAAAATTAAAGACAAAGAGAGAATCCTAACAGCAGCAAGAGAAAGGCCGCAAGTGACATATAAAGGGAAGCCCATCAGACTATCAGCGGACTTCTCAGTCAAGACCCTACAGGTAAGAAGAGAATAGCACGACATATTTAAAGGCTAAAAGGAAAAAACCTACAACCAAGAATACTCTATCCATCAAGGTTGTCATTCAGAATGGAAGGAGAGATAAACAGCTTCCCAGACAAGCAAAAATTAAAGGAGTTTATCACCAAGAAACCAGTTCTGCAAGAATTGCTGAAGGGACTTATTTAAGTGGGAAAGCAATAACCACAAATAGAGATTAAAAAAAATTATCAAAAAAACCCAAAACAACAACCACACAAGACAGGCAATAAAATCACTAGCAAGGTAAAAGGACAGTAAAGGCAGCAGATCAACTACCTGTGAAGATAATATGAAGGTTAAAAGACAAATGTACTAAAATCACCTATTTCAATGATAAGAGGGTAATAGATAGACACACACTAAACACAAGACTATATATGATGTGAAAAACATAATGTGGGAGGAGGGGAGTGAAAAAGTAGAGCTTTTAGAAAGAGGTCAAGCTAAAGAGTCTATCTACTCAATATAGACTGTTACATGCACAGTATATTAAATAGGATCCTCATGGTAACCACAAACCAGAAACCTATAACAAGCAGGACAAAGAGTAAGACAAAAGAAATCAAACATATTACTAAAGATAACCATCAAACCAGAAGGGAAGAGAGCAAGAGAAAAAGAAAGGAACTGAGAAGAACTACTAAAACACCCCAAAAAAGAAAAAGTGACAAAATGGCAATAAACACATATTTATCAATAACTACTTTAAATGTCAATGGACTAAATGCTCCAATCAAATGCCATAGGGTGGCCAACTGGATAAAAAAACAAGATCCACGTATATGCTGCATACAAGAGACACACTTCAGACCTACAGACACTCACAAACTGAAAGTGAAAGGATGGAAAAAGATATTCCATGCAAATGGCAAAGAAAAGAAAGCAGGGGTAGCAATACTTATATCAGACAAAATAGACTTTAAATCAAAAACTGTAATAAGAGACAAAGACGGGCACTACATAAAGATAAAGGGAACAATCCAACAAGAAAATATAACACTTGTAAATATCTACGCACCCAACATAGGAGCACCTAAATATATAAAGCAATTATTAACAGACATAAGAGGAGAAATAGACAGTAACACAATAATAGTAGGGGACTTTAACACTCCACTTACACCAATGGATAGATCATCCAAACAGAAGATCAATAAGGAAACACTCGCCTTAAAGGACACATTAGACCAGATGGACTTAGTAGATATATACAGAACATTCCATCCAAAAACCACAGAATACACATTCTTTTCAAATGCCCATGGAACATTCTCCAGGATTGATCACATATTAGGCCACAAAACAAGTCTCAATAAATTTAAGAAGATCGAAATAATACCGTGCATCTTTTCTGACCACAAAGGTATGAAACTGGAAATCAACTACAGAAAGAAAACCAGAAAAGCCACAAAAATGTGGAGATTGAACAAAATGCTACTGAACAATGATTGGGTCAATGAAGAAATCAAAGAAGATATCAAAAAATTCCTGGAGACAAATGAAAATGAAAACATGACACGCCAAAATCTGTGGGATACAGCAAAAGCGGTTCTACAAGGGAAGTTTATAGCAATTCAGGCCTACCTCAACAAAGAAGAAAAATCCCAAATAGACAATCTAAAAGCATACCTAAAGGTACTGGAAGAAGAACAACAAACAAAGCTCAAAATCAGAAGGAAGGAAATAATAAAAATCAGAGCAGAAATAAATGAAATAGAGACTAAGAAAACAATAGAAAAAATTAATGAAACCAAGAGCTGGTTCTTCGAAAAGATAAACAAAATTGACAAACCCTTAGCTAGACTCACCAAGAAAAAAAGAGAGAAGGCTCAGATAAATAAAATCAGAAATGAAAGAGCAGAGATTACAACGGACACCTCAGAAATACAAAAGATAATAAGAGAATACTATGAAAAGCTATACGCCAACAAATTGGATAATCTAGAAGAAATGGATAAATTCTTAGAAACATACAACCTTCCAAAACTGGACCAAGAAGATGTAGAAAATTTGAATAGACCGATTACCAGTAAGGAGATCGAAACAGCAATCAAAAACCTCCCAAAAAATAAAAGTCCAGGACCAGATGGCTTCCCTGGTGAATTCTACCAAACACTCAAAGAAGAGTTAATACCTATCCTTCTCAAACTCTTCCAAAAAATTAAAGAGGAGGGGAGGCTTCCTAACTCCTTCTACGAAGCAAACATTATCCTGATACCAAAACCAGACAAGGACAACACAAAAAAAGAAAATTACAGGCCAATATCACTGATGACCATCGACGCGAAAATCCTCAACAAAATACTAGCAAATCGAATACAATGATACATTAAAAAGATCATACATCATGATTAAGTGGGTTTCATTCCGGGGATGCAGGGATGGTTTAACATCTGCAAATCTAACAACGTGATACACCACATTAACAAAATGAAGAATAAAAATCACATGATCATCTCAACAGATGCAGACAAAGCATTTGACAAGATACAGCATCCATTTATAATAAAAACTCTCAATAAAATTGGTATAGAATACCTCAACATAATAAAGGCCATATATGACAAACCCACAGCAAATATCATTTTCAATGGAGAAAAACTGAAAGCTATCCCTCTAAGAACAGGAACCAGACAAGGATACCCGCTGTCACCACTCTTATTTAACATAGTATTGGAAGTCCTAGCCAGAGCAATCAGGCAAGAAAAAGAAATACAAGGGATCCACATTGGAAAAGAAGAAGTGAAACTGTCACTCTTTGCAGACGACATGATTTTATATCTAGAAAACCCTAAAGAGTCCACTAAAAAACTTTCAGAAATAATAAAGGAATATAGTCAAGTTGCGGGATACAAAATCAATGTACAAAACTCAGTTGTGTTTTTATACACTAACAACAAAGTAGCAAAAAGAGAAATTAAGAATACAATCCCATTTACAATTGCAACAAAAAGAATAAAACACCTATGAATAAACTTAACCAAAGAGGTGAAAGATCTCTACACCGAAAACTATAAAACATTGTTGAAAGATATTCCGTGCTCTTGGATTGGAAGAATTAACATCGTTAAAATGTCCATACTTCCTAAAGCAATCTATAGATTCAACACAATCCCTATCAAAGTTCCAACAACATTTTTTACAAAAATAGAACAAAGAATCCTACAAGTTATATGGAACAACAAAAGACCCCGAATAGCCAAAGGATTCCTGAGAAAAAAGAACAAAGCTGGAGGTATCACACTCCCTGATTTCAAATTGTACTACAAAGCCATAGTAACCAAAACAGAATGGTACTGGCACAAAAACAGACACACAGATCAATGGAACAAAATTGAGAGCCCAGAAGTAAACCCACACGTTTATGGACAGCTAATATTCGACAAGGGAGCCAAGAGCATACGATGGAGAAAGGAGAGTCTCTTCAATAAATGGTGTTGGGAAAACTGGACAGCCACATGCAAAAGAATGAAAGTACACCATTCCCTTACACCATGCACAAAAATCAACTCAAAATGGATTAAAGACTTGAATGTAAGACCCGAAACCATGAGACTTCTAGAAGAAAACATAGGCAGTATGCTCTATGACATTGGTCTGAGCAGCATATTTTCAAGTCCCATGTCTGACCGGGCAAGGGAAACAAAAGAAAAAATGAACAAATGGGAGTACATCAAACTAAAAAGCTTCTGCACAGCAAAGGAAACCATCAACAAAACGAAAAGAGAACCTAACAATTGGGAGAAGCTATTTGCAGACCATATATCAAATAAGGGGTTAATATCCAAAATATACAAAGAACTTATATAGATCAACAACAAAAAAACCAACAATCCAATTAGAAAATGGGCAAAAGATCTGAACAGAGATTTCTCCAAAGATATCCAGATGGCCAACAGGCATATGAAAAGATGCTCAACATCATTAGCTATCAGGGAAATGCAAATCAAAACTACAATGAGGTATCACCTCACTCCGGTCAGAATGGCTATAAATAACAACACAGGAAACAACGAATGTTGGAAAGGGTGTGGAGAGAAGGGAACCCTTGTTCACTGCTGGTGGCAGTGCAAGCTGGTGCAGCCACAATGGAAAGCAGGATGGAGTATCCTCAGAAAGTTAAGGATAGATCTACCATACGATCTAGCTATTCCACTGCTGGGTATTTATCCAAAGAACTTGAAAACACAAAGGCATAAAGATCCTTGCACCCCTATGTTCATTGCGGCATTATACACAATAGCCAAGACTTGGAAGCCACCTAGGTGCCCATCAAGGGACGAATGGATAAAGAAGATGTTGTATTTATACACGATGGACTACTACTCAGCCATAAGAAATGACGAAATCTGGCCATTTGTGACAATATGGATGGACCTTGAGGGTATTATGCTGAGTGAAATAAGTCAGAGGGAGAAAGTCAAATACCATACGATCTCACTCATAAGTAGAAGATTAAAAACGACAAAAAGAAAAAAAAAACACATAGCATTGGAGATTGGACTGGTGGTTACCACTGGGGGAGGCAGGAGGACAAAAGGGGTGATTAGGCTCACATGCGAGGGGATGCACTATAATTAGTGTTCGGGTGGTGAACATGATGTAATGTACACAGAATTCGAAATACGATGTACATCTGAAAAAAATAAAAATTTAAAGAAATAAAGAAATAAATGCATCTAGATTGGTTTTTCTCAAATAAACACATTATAGTTTCTGAAAAGGCAATAATTTTATTTCTAGACCTAAACTATAATTTCCCCAGAGTAAGAAAAGTAGCCTAAAAAGAAATTTTTCAATAAAAGCTAACCTTAAATGAAAGTACACTGCAAATACTAAAATATGACATGAATTATCAACTGACTTAATTGGAAAGATAATGTAAAATGTACTTTACCTCACCAAGTCCAAAGTTCCACGACTGCTTAAAAGGCAATTCTTTCAAAGGGACATTACCCCTAGGGTCACAAATAAGACAGTATTAAAGTTTGATTTATTCTCTCTGAAAATTATTGTTCTAAATCATGGTTCCCAAAGTTGGCTACAGATCAGAATTATAAGGGAAGCTTTTTAAAAAATACATAAGCTCCATCCTAAGGGTGTGGGTCAAACTTGGTATTTTGTATTTTAAAATCACCCCCTTGAGTGATTCAGTTCTGCACCCAGCTTTGAGAACCATGTTCTAAAATCACTTTCATAAAGTACATTTTAAAATTCAAGGTCTAACATGCTAGTTTTCATTCATAAGTTTCTGAACACCTGGAAGTTTGACAGCAAAGAACCTAATTTTTTTACTTTATTAAATAAGTTGTGAATGTTTTATTTGTTGTGCCAATCCCATAAAAATGGCATATAGGTATTCTTTTTACAAATAGATATTTTAAATATTTCCATAAGAAAGTACTTCTACAATAAAAACCTATTCTAATTCATGATTGTTAATTACCCAGATTTGACTAAACCACAATTATTACCAAGAAAGTTAGGACTATTCCAAAACTACAAGTTTTCTTTAATTAAGTATAACTGCAGTCCCATAAACTCTTGATATGTTTGCTTATGCCATTAGCATCTGAATTCTATTACTCCCTTGTTCTGATTCTATACTAACCAAGCCACCTTCCCATGGAGAGCTGCCAAGAATTAGAAAACATGCTTATCATGCCAGTAAACATTCCTATATAAGTAACCCTTCTATTTCTTACTGTAAATTAATAAATTGACATTCTGGTGAGTGTGTAAGTTTCTTGAACACATAAGTCAGTCTTCTCAAATCTAATTAACACTAAGATTCAGATAAGATGACGGCTTTGTGCTGGCAAATACGAGCACCATACTCTCAACTAGGGTGATATTACTAAGATTCTGACAACTGGTAAGCCTTTGTAGAGGCCAGTCTGCCCACTCTGAGACAGCAACACCCCTACCTCACATTGCATCAATTCAACCCTTCAATATGCATTATACTAGATGCTGAATTGCATTCCCCAGATTTACCTGAAAACTTACAAACGGTTCATTGGATATATCTGGATTGTCTTCTGTGGTGCCTTCTCTTGGTAATCACTTTCAAATTTTCCTTTAAAAATAAAAGTATGCATTGAACTAAAACTCTAGCACAGACTAGTTCTTTTTTTTAAATTGGAAGCTTATTAGCATGACCCATATGGAACGAAATCACTGGTCCACACAATGTCACATAATAGAATGTCACTCTATTTTCAATTTTATACTCCTCCAAATACACACACACACACACACACACACACACATATCTATATTATATATAAATATGTACTAAAAACAAAAAGACCAATAGATTATTACCCTTCTCGTGTATAACACCAACCTTTTTTTTCAGAGCTGGCTGGGAAACTATCCTTCTCAAAAGATGTACTAAGATTATTTCTTTCATGATCGTTATACTCTTTCTGATAGTTCTTGTTTGGCTGACACTTTTCTGGGTAACTTGTTTTATTAAAAGTAGAATTACTAAAAGTCAACTCTGGATTTGTAAAAATACTTCTAATGCATCTCTCAGTGGAATGGCTTTTATCAGAACTAGTGACTGCACAAATATCTCCCATACTGTCAAAACCACACTTGTCAAAGGTTTTCTTTATACTCCACCGATCTATGTTTAATAAATTGATCACATTTTCACTAATAAAAGAGTCACAATTCTCTGACAGAAGGCTGGGTGTTGGCTGGTTCGCATCTTCAAGAAAATTTGAAACCTCTTTCCTATTTTCTTCCAAAATATGTTGTACTGACTATTTTTCAATAATGAAGTCTGACTGTCTTCTCTCATCCATGGTTCCACAATCTTCACCTGTAACTATATCAGGTCTTTCAGTAAGGAAATTCCGATTTCCTGGACTTTGAGATAAATAAAAACATATTTAACAAGAAAAGCATAGGAAATTTTCATTTAGAAACTTAAAGTTAAACTCTTAGAGAACATACTGAGTAGCTACTAACATTTACCTGGACTATGTTTTCAGTTTTTTATTTGAATAAATAATATTGTTTTGGGTGGAAATTTGTCTAATGTGCCTCAGTGAGTATGAAAATAATCTACACTTAGTTTTGTATTTCAACACAAAAAAATGTGTTGAAATGAAGTATGATGTGGTTCAATTCACTGTTATATTAACAAAATATGACCGACCTATATCATGTCTTCTGTAATAAGGTCTAGTGAATACCCTAGACAACCACTGCATGTAACTGCTGCTCTGTTTAATCAGAGAAAGATATTTTGAACACACTGCAGGGAAAAATTATCCCCAGTGTTAAAACATCAAATCAGAGTTATCAGAACACTATAACAGATATCTCTCAACCTAACAAGGATATAAAAACAACTCTGAAGTTCCCAAGGGAGAGCAATACAGATACAAATGCATATATATGTAATAAAGCCAAGAGATAAGATGAATTAGATGAAAAGGTTAGCCTAGATAACTTATAAGTTCCCTTCTAATGTATAAAACATAATTCTAAGTTATGTCCAACTTGTATAAAAGAATCAAAGCTATTACACGAAATAATTAAAAATCAAGATATTCTGGGGCTGGCCCTGTGGCAGAGAGGGTAAGTTCACACGTTCCACTTCGGAAGCCCAGGGTTTCGCCAGTTCAGATCCTGGGTGCGGACCTAGCACACTGCTCATTAAGCCATGCTGACATGGCGTCCCATATAGCAGAAGCAGAAGGACCTAAAACCAGAATATACAACTATGTACTGGGGGATTTTGGGGGTAAGCAGAAAAACAGAAATAAATAAAGATTGGCAACAGATGTTAGCCAATATAAGATTGGCCAAATAAAGATTGGCAACAGATGTTAGCTCAGGTGCCAATCTAACAAAAAAAAATCAAGATACTCTGGATTTTGTTGCCATTGACTATCCACAAATTTACTTAGGGGTGGGCTGTTCCAGAGATTGGAGGTACCAAAGAAATTTAGAAAAGAAACATAGACTGCTAAAACTGATTGATTTCCAATTTTATTTTTTAAGTTACTCATTAAACATCTAATGAGCAGGTCCACCTGCCGTGTTCCAGGCACTATGCCACGTATTGGGGACAGAGAGAGAAAAGAATTCAGTTTGGCATTAAAGAGAGAGAGAGATTTTGTCCAGGAATGTTCATAGACCGTGATCCTACACTGTTTCTCAATACGCGTCTTAATAGTGTTTTGAGCAGAATAATGTTATTCTGTGATATCAAACGCATAACCTATAGCACGCAATAATATACACCATTCACACCAGAGAAACTGTATTACTTTAAATGAGAAAATAAATGTAAAAGCACTTCATAAATTAGAAAGCACACTACAAATGTAAATAATCATTTTTAAACAGCATTTTAAGCATTCTGACTCAGAAGAATCACTCACTGAGAGATCTGGAGAACAGAGAAATGTATAATGCACAGTTATTGCTCACAAGAAATAGTCTGGAAGGGGAAAGAAAAACTAGAAAGTGATAAGTGCTATTCTACAGCGTTACGACAGTAAATAAAAGAAATGCTTTTACTTGAGAAAAATCAAGTACGTGGCATTTGAGTTGGGGACTGAATGTTGGGAAGGATTGCTACTTGTAAAGATGACAGAGAGAAATGATGCTAAAAATATAAAAGCCTTACTAAGATAAATCGATCCAACTTCTTTAACACTTTTTCCTATAGATAAAAGTTCATTCAGTTATGGACTACAATATGGATAAATTTATTATCTAAATAAGGCTTTTATGTGCATTAAACAGATATTTAATGTATGCCTGCCATGTGGTAGGGAGATAATACAGCTTATATTCTAGTGAAGGAAGATAATATCAAATAAATAAGATAACTAACCATTAATAAGCACAATGGATAAAAGAAATAAACAAATAAAAAAGATAATTACAGCAGCTTTATAGGTGCTACAAGATCAGACGATGGAACAACTTGTGTTGGAGGTCCTTTTCAGATAGCTGGTCAGGAAAGTTCCTAGCAAAGAAGTGATAAATAAGCTAAAGATACAGAATGATTAGACATATAAAGAGAGGAGTATGCATACTGCAGGGGGATGGAATAAACACAAATACAAGATTTGCAGCACATGTGAGAAACAAAAAGAAGAGGAGTAAAGCTAGAATAGAATCAGTGAAAGAAAACTTACGGCCTAAGGCTTAAAAGGTACAAAAGGGCCCAGATCATGTAGAGCTTTATTTTTGAAAAGAGCAATAAGAAATATTGAAAATTGCTAAGTACAAAAGTAAAACTCTCTTGCTTTTTGCCTTAAAAAATATCAGTCTGACTGCTGGGTGAATGCGAATATCCTGATTTCCATCTGGCCAAAATGAAGTTAGAGAAACAAGATTTAGCCTCATTGACTGACAGAATTATAAAACTGGACAAACTGTATGAGACAATGGCTTTCAGACTTGGGCCATTGGATAGAATAGGATAACGATCCCTGACAGAGAGAAAACAAGTAAGGTGAATTCTATGACTGCTCCTAGCTTATTGCTTGGAGAGAGTATCCAAGCCACAGAACAGAGAGGGGAAATCCAGTTGGAGCCCACAGATTCCCTTTGTTGAGGAAAGAGCACTGGAAGGTCAGGAAGACTGCAGAGAACAGAGTATGCAGGGCAGAGTACCATGAAGGAGAGTGCTTCAAAGAGAGAGGGCTCCAGAGATCTACAGAAAGTTCTCAAATCTTCAGCTAAGTACTGATCAGCACATGCTTATGAAGTAATTACCCAAGGCTGGGAAAAGCAACACCCAAGATGAGAAGATTGAACAATTCCAGGAACTCAAACAGAAATGGGAAAATTTTGTGTTTCCACCAGTTAGAGTGGAAAACCTCTTAATTCAAAGGAACTCTAAGAATACAAGAAGGATATTGCCTTAGCAGGGGGCAAAATTAGCCACAGAGTGAAGGTGTATCTGGTCCTGTTTAACAAAGTTTAAAGCAAGCCTTAATAAGATCATACTATTTCCAAGCAACTAAAATCCCAGAAAAACCTTAGGAAAATTTATAGGAATACAAAAATGTCCAGACCAAAAAGATGAAATTCATAATGTATACAATCTAAAAAAAAATTTTCAGGAATGCAAAAAAGTAGAAAGTTACAACCCATAATGAAGAGAAAAATCAATTATTAGAAATAGACCAAGAAATGACACAAATGATAGAATTCGTAGACAAGGACATTAAAAGAGTTATCAGAACTATATTCCCTACGTCCAAAAAGATAGACGAAAGACTGAGGATGTTGAATAGAAACATGGAAGATATAAAGAAGAGTTAAAACAAACTTCTAGAGATAAAAAATATACTGAATAGATTTACATAGAGATTAGACACCAAAGAAGATACAACTAGAGAATCTGAAGAAAAAGCAATATAATCTATATAAAATGAAACAATGAGAGAAAAAAAGATGAAAATAAATAAACAGAGCATCAATAAACTGTGACACAACTTCAAATGGACTAACTTACATGTTATTAAGGTCCCCAAAGAAGAGAGGAGAGGAATAAAAAATATCCAAAAAATCAATGGCTGAATTTTCCACATTCGATAAAAACTAAGTTCACAGATCCAAGATGCTCAATGCAGCTCAAAAACAAGAAATAAAAAGAAAAGGAACATCCTAATCAATGGATAGAAATCTATGATAGAAAATCCACCATGGAGAATCTATGATAGAAAAATCTTAGAAACAGAGAAAAATTATGTATTAGATATATAGATATTAAGATAAGAATGACAGCAACTTCTAGTAGGAAACAATGCAAAAGATATCTTTCAAAAAGAAAAGAATAAAAACTTACAAATACACAGAAGCTGAAAGAATTAATTACTAGCAGCCCCACACTATAAGAAATGTTAACAAAAGTCTTTCAAACATAAGGAAAATATCACCACACGGAAATCTAGATCTACACAAAATAACAAAGACCACCAAAAATGATAAATTTGTGCTTAAGTATAAAAAACATATTTTCTTAATTTTTAACTCTCTTTAAAGAAAAAAGAACAATAATATATTATTGGATTTATAACATCTATATAAGTGAATGTATGAATACAACACCACAAAGGCCAGAGGGGAGAAACGGAAGCATACCATTACAGGGTTCTTACATAATACTTGAAGTAGTATAACATAACTAGAATATAGTCTGTGATAAATTAAAATATATACAATAAATTCTAAAGAAACCACTGAAAAACAAAACAGAGTTATAGATAACAAGCCAACAAAAGGATAAATTAAGTCATAAAAAAGACTAAAATCAAATAAAGGCAGAAAAGAGGGAAAGGGAACAAAGATTATATGGGAGAAATAAAAAATAAATAGCAAGAGAACAGACAAATCCAATCATATATCAATTGTTGCACTAAATGTAAACTATATTCACAACCATAATACAAGTCTCAATAAATTTGAAAGGATTCAAATCACACAAAGGATGTTCCCTGTCCACAATGGAATTAATTTAGAAAGATAACAGAAAAGTCTTGGGAATTTTAGGAACCAAATAACAAATTTCTAAATATCTCATGGAGTGAAGAAGAAATCAAAAGGAAAATTAGAAAGTTTTTTAACTGAATGAAAATAAAACAAAACATATCAAAATTTGTAGGATGCAGCAAAGCAGCAGTTATGGAAAATTTACAGCACTAAACACGTGCATTAGAAAAGAAAAATAGTCTCAAGTCAATGACCTCAGCTTTCACCTTAAGAAATCAGGAAAAAAGGAGTAAATTAAATCCAAAGTAAACAGACAAAAGGAAATAAAGATAAGAGCAGAATTCAATAAAATAAAAACAAAAGTAAGAAATACGTGAAACTGAAAGATGATTCTTTGAGAAAATAAATAAAATTGGCAAGTCTCTAATCAGAATAATCACTGGGAAAAAGGGAAGAAGAAACAACTTACCCATATTAGTAATGGGAGAAAAGACATCACTACAGAAGTTAAAGATTTCATACGCATAATAAGGAGATATTATGAATAACTTTAAGTCAATAAATTTTACAACATAGATAAAATGGATACATTTTTTGTATGACACAAACTACCAAAGCTCACTAAAAAAATAATAATCCAACTAGCCTTCTATCTAGTAAAAAGTGGAAATTATAGTAAAAAAAAAAACCTTCCCACAAAAAGAACTTCGTACCAACTGACTTCACTGATGAACTCTACCAGACATTTAAGGAAGAAATGTACCAATCCTACACAAACTCTTTCAGAAAATTACACAGGAGGGAATACTTCTCAACTCATTCTATGACACCAACATTAGGCTGATATCAAAACCAGACTAAGATATTAC
Source organism: Equus asinus (assembly GCF_041296235.1). Taxonomy (NCBI): domain Eukaryota; kingdom Metazoa; phylum Chordata; class Mammalia; order Perissodactyla; family Equidae; genus Equus; species Equus asinus. Next base: position 1,308,506 of record NW_027224846.1, read on the forward strand.
AAGATATTACTAGAAAGTAATCTCCCTCATGAAGACTAATGTAAAAATCCCTAACAAAATTTTGGCAAATCAAATCCAATGAATGCATAACAAGGTTAGCACATTGTGACCAAGTAGGGTTTATCTCAGGAATACAAGGGTGGTTTAACATTCAAAATTAATCAATTGTGGGGCCAGACTTCTGGAATGAGAGACTGAGAAACCTGGCAAATCTTGTCCCCTAAAAGCAGTAACAGAACCAGATAACACTCACCAAAAAAATCATTTCAAATATGGGGAGTGACCAATGGCATCCAATAAACTGTGAAGCAGTACTTCAAGAAAAACTACTCAACCTTAGTAGAACCAGTGGGAGCCTGTGGAGTTTTAGCCTTAGGCTGCCACCATCCCTCCACCCCCAACTCCATGGCTGGTAGCCTACCAAGGCTGAGCTTGTCTGGAGAGGGTCGGGAAGGTGGGAGACTCATGCCCAGGGAATTTGTCAAAAATAATCATTGTCTTGGTGGCAAACTATCAAAGAAGCCCAAAATTGCAGCTGCCTGAGGCTGAGATATTTGGAGCAAGCAAAAACCATCCAGAAATTTCATAGAGAGATCCAGAAAACAAAAAGGTACAAGAGGCTTTGATAAACTCCCAGACCCTCCTGGTGGTCTGGAAGGTTGCATACATGTGTAAGGCTGAGTGCAGACTCAGGAGAGACCAGAAAGAGCTACAGGTATCTACTCATCCCTGGCTGAGTGTAAGGTCTTGTGCAAGGGGGGAAGCCTTGTTAGCTGAAGGTACTTAAACACAACCTCCAACTAATCATTGGTTGGCCTCTAAGCACTGCTTAGAGGGAAATTTATACCTTTTAATGCCTGTATTAGGAGAGAAGAAATATATCAAATCAGTAAGTTAAGCTTGCACTTTAAGAAACTAAAAAAAGACAGGCAAACTAAGCCAAAAGCAAGCAGAAAAAGGAAATCATAAACATTAGGGCAGAGATCAATGGAATGAAAAACAGAAAAATAGAGAAAACTGATAAAACCCTAAACTTAGTTCTTTAAAAAGACCAATAAAATTAGCAAATCTTCAGCTACACTGACCAAGAAAAAAAGGAGAAAAGACACAGACGTAGAACTCAAAAAGGGACATCAACACCAACCTGACAGAAACTGAAAGGATTTCAAGGGAATACTATAAATCACCTTATGCTAACAAATCATACAACTTAGATGAAGCGGATTAATTCCTAGAAAAACACATATTACTACAACTGATTCAAGAAGAAATTAGAAAATCTGAATAGATCTTTACACAAGTAAAAAAAATTAGTAAAAAGCCTTCCCACTAAGAATAGCCCTGATGCAAAAACATCTAAAGAATCCACAAATTCTTCTATTAAATAGAGCAAACACTTTACACTTTATTATATGAGGCCAGTATTATTCTGATATGAAAGCCAGACAAAAAACATAAGAAGAAAAGAAAAATTCAGACCAATTTTCCTAATGAATATGGATGCAAAAATCATAAACAAAATATTAGCAAACCAAATCCAGCATTACATGAAGAGGTTTATATATAATGACCAAGCAGCTTTTAACCCAGGAGTGCAAGGTAGTTTAATACTTCAAAATACGGTAATATATTACATGTTAATAGAATAAAGGAAAAAACTAGATGATAATCTCAAGGGACACAGAAAGAGCATTTGACAAAATCCATGGTAAAAACGTTCAATGAACTAGGAATAGAAGGGACTTTCCTCAACCTGATAAAGGGCACCTACAAAAAAACCTACAGCTAATATCATAGTTAATAGTGAAGGCTAAATGCTTTTTCCCTAAGAGTGGGAAAAATGCAAGCATGTCCACTCTTGTCACTGCTATTCAACACTGTACTAGAGGTTGTAGTCACTCAGGCAAGAAAAACAAGTAAAAGGCAACCAGATTGAAAAAGGAGAGATAAAAACACCTTTATTTATAGACAACATAATCCAGTATGGTGAAACTCCTAAAGAATCCACAAAAATACTACTAGAACTAATAATGATCTCAGCAAAGTTGAAGGATACAAGATCAATATACAAAAATTAATTGTATTTCTATACACTAGCAATGAACAATCCAAAAATGAAATTAAGAAAATAATTCAATTCACAACAGCATAAAAAGAATAAGATACTTAGAAATAAATTTAACAAAAGCAGCACACTGCTTATATATTGAAAACTACAATACATTACTGAGGGGCCAGCCCAGTGGCCAAGTGGTTAAGTTCACACGCTCCACTTCAGCGGCCCAAGGTTTTGCCGGTTCGGATCCTGGACGCGGACATGGCACCACTCATCAGGCCACAGTGAGGCAGTATCCCACATGCTACAAGTAGAAGGACCCACAACTAGAATACATAGCTGTGTACTGGGGGGATTTGCGGAGAAAAAGTAGGACAAAAAAAAAAAGGATTGGCAACAGTTGTTAGCTCAGGTACCAATCTTTAAAAAAAAAAATACATTACTCAGAGAAATTAAAGAAGATCAAACACAATGTAATATGGTTCAGCCATAAAAAAGGAAATCTTGCCATTTGTGACAACATAGATGAAGAGGGAGAACATTATGCTAAGTGAAATAAGTCAGACACAGAAAGACAAATACTATATGATTTCACCCATACATGGAATCTAAAACGTCACACTCGAAGCAGAGAATAGAATGGTGGCTGCCAGATGCTGGGGAGTAGGGGAAATGAGATATTAGTCAAAGGGTACAAACTTCCAGTTATAAGATGAGTAAGTTATGGGGATCTAATGTACAAGATGATGACTATAGTTAATAATACTATATTGTATACTTGTAAATTGCATATTTGTTAATAGAACAGATCTTAAGTGGTCTGATCACATACCCAAAAATGGTAACTATTTGAGGTGATGAATGCGTTAATTAGCTTGACTGTGGTAATCATTTCACAATGTATATGTATAGCAAATCATCATCTTGAACATCTTAAATATATACAATTTTTATTTGTCAATTATATCTCAATACATCTGGAAAAATAAAAACTCTTCAAACACACTGGAAGGTTCTCTCATGCCCCTCCAAGTCCACACCTCCCAACAGTAACCACCATTCTGAGTGCTATCACCATTCATTAATTCAGCCAGGTTCTGAACTCCACATAAATGGAATTACACAATGGTCCTCTTTTTGTGTTGAGATTCTTCCATGGAGATGCTTGTTACTGCATGTATCAGCAGTTTATTTTTTTTCATTTCTGTGTATTATTTCACTGCATGAGTATTATATAATATTCTATTCTTTTGTGTGTGTGTGTGAGGGAGACTGGCCCTGAGCTAACATCTGTTGCCTATCTTCCTCTTTTTGCTTGAGGAAGATTGTCACTGAGCTAACCTCTATGTCAATCTTCCTCTATTTTATGTGGGATGCCACCACAGTGCGGCTTGACAAGTGGTGCTAGGTCTGCACCTGGGATCCAAACTTGCAAACCCTAGGCCACCGAAGTGGAGCATGCAAACTTAACCACTATGCCACCAGGCCAGCCCCATAATATTCTATTCTTAATGGACATCCAGGTTAGTTCAAATTTGGGACTACTATGAATAAAGCTGTTACGACATTCAAAAAAAAAAATGAATAGGAGAAACATTTCATGTTCATGGATTGGAAAAATCACTATTGTTAAGATGGCAATTTTCCCCAAATTGATCTACAGATTCAATACAATCCCTATCAAAATCCAAGTAGGCTTTTTTTATTTCCAGAAACTGACAAGTTGATGCTAAAATTTATATGGAAATGCAAAGGACTAAGAAAAGCCAAAACATTTTCAAAAAAGAACAACAAACTGGAAGACTAATACAGTTCTCAATTTCAAAACATACAGTAAAGCTATAGTAATCAGGGCAGTGTGGCGCTGACATAAAGATAGACATAATTAACCGATGGAACAGAACTGAGATTCCTGGGGGAAAAGAAAAACAACTTACATTTTTGGTCAATCGATTTTCAACAAAGGTGCCAAAGCAATTCAGTGGGGAAAAGATATTCTTTCCTTTCCACAAATGCAAATGGTGAATTTAGACCCTTACCTCACACAATACATAAGAGTTAACTCAAAACAGATCATAGACCTAAATGTAAGATCTAAAACTACAAGACAGAAAAAAACATAGGAAAAAATCTTCATGGCCCTGGCTTAGTCAAAGACTTGTTAGCTATGACAACACACAAACAATTTCTAAATGAAAAAATTAATAAACTGTATTTCATCAAAATTAAAACCTTTTTTACTTCAAAAAGACACCACTAAGGAAAGGAAAAAGGTAAGCATTTCACCAAAGATACACAAATGGCTGATAAGCACATGAAAAGATGCCAACATCATTAGTCATTAGGGAAATGCAAAATTAAAACCAAAGTAAGATACTATTACATATTGACTAGAATGGCATATACTTTAAAAGACTGACTTTACCAAGTGTTGTCAAAGGTATGCTGCAACTGGAACTTTCATACACTGCTGATGCGATGTAAAATGGTACAAATCACTTTAGAAAACAGTTTGTCAGTTTCTTAAAAATTTAATCATATACCTACCATAGGACCCAGCCATTCCACTCATAGATATTTCCCCAAGAGAAATGAAAGCATATGTCTAAACAAAGACTTCTATATGAACTTTCATAGCAGCTTTATTTGGAATAGCCAAAACTTGGAGAAAAAAGCCAAATGGTCATCAACAGATGAATAAACTGTGCTATGGCCATACAATGGAATACTACTCAGCAATAAAAAGGAATGAACCATTGATATACACAACCAACGACATAGATGAATCTCAAATTATGCTAGGTCAAAGAAGCTAGACCAAAACAAGGAAAACATACTGTATTAATGCAATTTATATAAAATTCTAGAAAATACAAACTAATCAACAGTGATAGAAAGCAGATCAGCAGTTGCCTTGGGATGGGAGTAAGGGATGTAAAGTAGCCAGAGGAAGGGATTACAAAGGTGCCCAAAGAAACTACTGGGGATGATGAATGGTCATTATTTTTGACATATGTCACAACTTACCAAAGTGCACATTTTAGATAAGTTCAGTTTATGGTATGTTGATTATACATTAATAAAGTGTGAAAAAAAATAGACCTAAGGACAAAGAGGAAACAAAAAGAACTGTTATATGGCTATTAGAATTCTAGGCAAGAGGCAGTGGTGGCTTAGACTGAAATGGAACCTGTAGAGATGTAGACATGAGTAGATAACTTTAAAGTTTATTAGAATACAGAATTGACAATACTTTGTGAAACAGATATTGGGAGCTGAAGGAAAGGAAGGAATCAGGTACAACTTTTTTTTAGCTTAAGCAAGTGAGTGAATAGTGGTGCCATTTACTGAAATGAGGAAGACTGAGACAGAATTACAGAGTCAAAGTTTCTCACTATGATTACCAAGAGTGATTCAAACTGGTTTTACAAGTTTAATGTCTTTTAAAACAACGAACCAGATTTTAAATACGGACACCTAGAAAATAAAAATGGGGCACTGATCAACTACCATAAATATGAAAAAAAAATTATTATGTTTATGATAAAGAAAAAGAAAGTAGTAATTCATAAAACAGGGATTATAAAACAGATGCAAAACACCTTGGCCCAAAATATTTTTTAAAATAAATAAATGAAAGGTAGATATGTACATCAGAAAATCGTTACTTATAACTACTTTAATTAAATGCTACATTTTACTTACAGTGTTTTTTTTTCCTTAGAAGTTTTACTTAGGTCTGTTTACGTTTCTAACTAAAAATACTTCTGTCCAGTAAAATCAAATTAATAACTCAAAGAAAGCATGCTACAGGTTCTTTATTTCCTTCAACATCTTTGCTTACCTGTTTAATCTTTCAAATAATGTTCCAAATTGTGCTGTTTTATATGATGGACTGAAAGCATCTTGATTTTTGTTTAATTTGGAAATCACTGAATTAGAATAATTAACATTACTGAGCTAAAAAAAAAAGGAAGAACCTGCCAAAAGGGTAAATGTACATATATACAATTTAAATAATTTACCGTAAAACCTCATTTAAGTAGACATCTATAGTTTAAAAATGTACTTTTTAGTCTAAAAGAAAGAGCGTCCTTATTGAAAACAAAATAAATACTGTTCTAATAATGAAAGCAGTGTCAGTATTTGAATGACTGCTAAAATAACAGGGTTGATCTATGGTGAGCTAACCATTTTCTCAGAGGTAAAAAAAGATTAAAAAAAAAAGACCCGGAACACCAAGATCTTGAGTAAATAAAAGTTAAATATCGCTGACAGAAAATAATGATTTCTCCCAAGGAAACAACTGTACTTATCTCAGTTCCTCCATTTACTAAGTAATTTTAGACTGCTACTTTAATCTTTTTTTTAAAAAAAGATTTTATCTTTCTTCTTTCTCCCCAAAACCTCCCGGTACATAGTTGTGTATTTTTAGTTGTGGGTCCTTCTAGTTGTGGCATGTGGGACACCGACTTAGCATGGCCTGACGAGCTGTGCCATGTCCACGTCCAGGATTCGAACCGGCAAAACCCTGGGCCGCCGTAGTGGAGTGCATGAACTTAACCACTCGGCCACAGGGCCAGCCTCTGCTACTTTAATCTTTCTGAATATCGCTACCACTGAGTGCAAAACGGGGAAAGTAGGGAAAGACTCTTGTGAAAAGCAGATGTGATAACCCATTTGTTAATGAGGAAGGTGCCATATAAAGATATTATAATGGCCCAACACTAATCTATCCAGCAATAATAATTCATATCTGTAGTATATTTTATGTATAAGCCATGAAACACAGAAACGAGACGTCCAAAGACAAGCAATGACAGAAAGAGTCAGAAAAAAAAAGACGTGCAGGCAAAAAGAGATACTAAAAGTCTTTTTTTAAAAAAGAGGTCTAAAATCAACAAAAGCTGAAAATAAAGTCTGATAACACATCTCATCTCAGCCTCAGAGAGACAGTGTCAATGGTGCAGGGACAATGTCATCCCTTGAAGCGAGAAACACACAAACAAATCAAAACAGAAGAGAATATTATATATTGGCTCAATACTACTTCTCCAGGGACTAGTAAGCCCCAGACCACTTTTTATTCTAACCTGTTTTTCAACTCATTTTCTTATGTAATTTATAGTCTCATTTTAATTTTCCTGAAATCTCTCCAAATATATATCCAAATAAATAAATTCCCTAATACTTCACAATGTGACACCACACCTTACCAGGGACGTTAGCTTCTCTTTTCTCTCTTCTGCCATATGAAGTACAACATTATTTACCCCTTTGGAGATAATCACTAACCTGCAGTCTCTAAGTAGAAGATTATTCAAGTATAGATTACACAGGGTCTCATTCTCTATCCTATAAACTATTTAACAAAGCAAGGATGAGTTAAAGCTGATGTAGGATGCAAGTTTTAGTCTTATAAAATACAAATGGAACGGGTAACTGAATGTTTTTCATTGCATCACTCGAAAATTATTGGGGGGCCAGCCCAGTGGCATAGTGGTTAAGTTCCCACACTATGCTTCGGCGGCCCAGGGTTCACTGGTTCAGATCCTGGGCACAGACCTACATACCACTCAACAAACCATGCTGTGGCAGCAACCCATATACAAAATGGAGGAAGAGGGCCACAGGTGTTAGCTCAGCAACAATATTCCTCAAACAAAAAGAGGAAGACTGGCAACAGATGTTGGCTCAGGGCCAATCTTCCTCACCAAAGCAACAACAAAAAATTATTGGGTCCTTAAATTAATAAGCCTAGCACAATACTTCATTTTCCCTTCTCTGAAAAGCAGAAAACATACTTCAATAAAATTGAATATCATTACATATTGTATGTAACTATAATACTGTAATATATAACTATAATTTATAAATTATAAATTTGCTAATTATAAATTAATTTAGAAATAATACACAAATATGACATAAAACCACCTCATGCTAAAAATGGGAGAGATTCAAAACTAAATATTCTTGTTAACCTTGTTAACAAGATAGAGTGTTTACATAACCATTTTACTCACTACCATTATATATTAGTATAGTAACCTTTAATAATTTTATATTTTTTAACTCTATGTAAACTTAGTAAAAGATCATTTCTTGGTATGTTCTATGGCACATATATTTCAAACTTCAAAAATTTGGATGTTTTTATAATTTTAACTTTAGAGACTACAACGATTGAATGTTTTAGCACTAAATATCTCTATCTATATACACATATGTGCATAGTCTTGGATGGAAGTGCATATAACCAGCTATCTTTCAAATCATAGACAGAATCAAGCCATCACAACTTATACTTTAACAGATTACTATGACATCACTAAGATTATGTACTGCTATTCACAGGATCCTTTCCATATCATGTATACTGGGCCATCATGACATCACCAACTACTCCTTTACTGTGATTACAATCAAGTATTACATAACACATTGAACTATGGTCAATTTTACTATCAATAATTTTATAAAAAGATGGTGATTTCAAAGACTTTTAAAGAACATTCCAGTTTTGGGATTCATAATCTTCTACAGCCCAGAGAATTAAGTTTTTGACCTAAGAAGAATTATTATACTTAATTTCTCTCCTAATTTGGCTATATCTGTAGCAAGCCACAACTAATATTTTTTCAATCTATAAAAAGAAAAAAAGAGCATATCACAAAAATATAAAATGCTAAGAACTAGTGATTGAAAGGGACCTGTTCACAAACAACCAACCCACTAACTGGGAAAAAATATTTGCAAGTCGTATATCTGACAAAGGCTTAATATCCATAATATATAAAGAACTCACACAACTCAACAACAAAAAAAATCAAACAACTCGATCAAAAAATGGGCAGGAGACATGAACAGACATTTCTCCAAAGAAGATATACGGATGGCCAAATAGGCACATGAAAAGAAGTTCATCATCGCTGATCATCAGGGAAATGCAAATCAAAACTACACTAAGCTATCACCTTACACCCATTAGAATGACACAAATAACTAAAACAAATAGTAACAAATGTTGGAGAGGTTGTGGAGAAAAAGGAACCCTCATACACTGCTGGTGGGAATGCAAACTGGTGCAGCCACTATGGAAAACAGTACGGATATTCCTCAAAAAATTAAAAATAGAAACACCTTATGACTCAGCCATCCCACTACTGGGTATCTATCCAAAGAGCTTGAAGTCAGCAATTCCAAAAGTCCCATGCACCCCAATGTCCACTGCAGCATTATTTACAATAGCCAAGACATGGAAGCAACCTAAGTGCCCACCAACAGATGACTGGATAAAGAAGATGTGGTATATATACATACAATGGAATACTACTCAGCCATAGAAAAGAACAAAATCGTCCCATTTGCAACAACATGGATGGACCTTGAGGGAATTATGTTAAGTGAAATAAGCCAGATAGAGGAGGACAATTTCTGTATGACTCCACTCATATGAGGAATTTAAAAATGTAGACAAAGAGAACAGATTAGTGGCTACCAGGGGAAAGATGGGGTGGGGGGTGGGCACAAAGGGTGAAGGGGTGCACCTACAACACAACTGACAAACAATAATGTACAAATGAAATTTCACAAGATTGTAACCTATCTAACTCAATAAAGACTTTTATTTAAAAAAAGAAAGGTACCTGTTCATTCTGCTTTTTTCATATGCAACTTTCTGAGGACTAGGCACTATTCTGGGAATAAAATTTTGTCTTGTAATATCTCTGTTAGAAGCTAATTCTGCTGACAAAGATGGTGGTGTGAAGCTGCAGTTTTCTATTCTGCTCAATTGAGGTTCGAACATTGTATATGAGTCCATGACTTGTGAGGACTATAGGAAAGAAGACACAATCATGTGATTTGCCAAAATATATAAACTAGAGACGAGGAAAGTTAAAATAAAAGTGAAAAAAGTCACGAGTTAGAGAAAAAGTCCCAAGTAAAGGCAAGTCATCAGTAACTGACAGTCCTTACTAAGACAAGAGAGGTTATCAACTAAGATTATACTTAAGAGCTCCTTTCCATCTGCCTTTCTCACCGATGGTCCCCTCTACCCTCAAGCTCCATTCCTACATGTCGTTTCCTAATGACAGGAAATCTAAGTTTCATTTATCTACAATTCAGGTGAAAGATTTCCAAGAGATTTTAGTATCACTGCCATTATCTTTCTGACGTAGCTTAACTTTGGCTATTCAAAGGAAAGAATAATTAATAATATGGCATTGGACTTTCACATTTCAAGCTTTAATCACAATCTATGTGTTTTCTAATTGATTAAAATCTTATTTGCTAAAAAATAATTATCTGAAATATACTTTGAAAGAAAAATAATCTTGGGATCAACATGAATATTGAAAATCACAATTTGATATAAAATGAAATAGTCTGGTCACCACGTTTGAAAACATGAATCGCTCAATGATCACATGAACCCAAAGTAGAACTCCCCAAATGAATTATCCTTTGCAGCTCTTCAGTGACAGGCAGAATCAAATGCTTTGCACACAAATGCCTAGTCTACATTACCAGAACTCCAAAGGGTTTCTCATAAGCAATCGTTAAAATATTCTTAAGGTATAGGTTTCTTACATTAAAAACTTCTAAAAGAACAATTTTAAAGACTAAAAATTTTTTTTAAAGGATAACTAATTTTCTCTGATTCTCAAAAAATTTATATCACTTGATGGTGAAACTGGCAGAAAGTGAGCCACTGATGATTAAGTAGCTAGGAACAAAAGTTTTTTTCCCTTTTGCAATTACTGATTATAGCTTTTAGCTGTTTAACCCACTCATTGTTAATTGTGCTGTTTAGGCAATATGCGGACTCCCGCTAGGCTCCTATAGGTAACATCTTCCTGGTGCCTGCATCACCATGGTAATGCGTGTGTGAGCTGTTTTTCAGGAATTAGAACTCCTTGTCCACTTCAGGCCAGTTGAGACCACCAACTCATCAACTGGGCCCACGGAGATGTCCGACAGGTGACCTTTTAACTTGAAGAGGCTAAAAACTCTACCCTCACATCATGCCAATGTCGCCATTTTGTGAACATGGGTCCTATGAAGAGGCATGAAGTCTGACTACGCTTGTGCAGATCATCATTACCTCACCTCTCCTCACCTCCAATCACCTCTCTCCACATTTCAGACCACGTTGACCCCGTCCCATATATATCCCTGAGTCTCTGTTTTCAGGGAAGCAAATTTCAGGCTCATGAGCTCGCTTCCTCACATGGCTACCTTGTGAGTAAACCCTCTCTCTGCTGCTATCTCGTCATCTCAGTGTTTGGCTTTCTGGGCGGCGGGCAAAAATGAACCTGGTTGGGTAACAGTGGCATGTCACAATTGTTAAAATAACTTAAAAATTTTTTTGTTTAACTCTCACCTTAACTGGGCCAAGTTCTTCCTTGCTGCCTTGTCTTTGATAGTGTAAACTAATGAAAAGAAAATGTAACAGTTAAACACATAGGTGGCAATAAAATTGATTATCTTTTATAAATATTTAAAATTCATACTGTTCTATACAAATATGAAAACATATGGAACTCTTAAGTAAATCATTCCAGGGTTATAATATTACTGTGTTTTATAAAAATTACATTATTACTAGAGAGAGATTTTTATGATAAGGAAAGTCAAACTATGCATCCAAAAAACACTTAGCATGGATATTAGTTCATTGACAAAGGTCTTAATAGTTTAATAATACTGCTAACAGTCAAACAAACAAAAACTGGAGCTAGGATAATCCCTTTATACATTTTCCAATGAATAAAACAGAGTTGATAATGACTCTTTCAAATACCTAATAATATACAACCTAGCTAAAACCTACTTGTTTTCCATATCACCAATGCAGAGGTTAGACGGGACAAGATGAGGCGACATTGGAAGTTCTAAATCATGTTTTCTCAGGGGCATTTTTATGTCTCTATTCATATTCACATGGATCGGTTTTCTCACAGTTTCTATAATGAAAAAGTTGCAATTAAAAATTAAGAATGAATAATAAAATCTTTTAAAAGCATTGGTTGATATACCATGGTCATTAAGTAAATGTACATCTTAGATATTTACTAAAACCACCTATATACTATACATGATAGAAGACATTACAGTACTAGCAACTATCACAGATAATTCAAATCATCTTTTTCTTCATCATCTTACATTCTCCTCATGAAAGGGGCCCTACAAATTTTGCTTTATTTTTTGATTCCTTCAAAACTTCCCTAACCCCTAGACTGTATCAGTTGCTATATTACACTTTCCCATAGCACTACATATGTTCTCTATTATAGCACTTACCATAGTTTACTGTACTTGATTAACTCTATCTCCCTCACTAGATTTTTAAACTTTAGATGCAGCAGCCTTGTCTCTCCTTATAGACGATATAACTATTTTGACCGTGAAGTGGACTAAGGAACAAATGGGAGATGAGAGTGAAAGGGCATAGCAGGAAAGAGAAAGGACCCAGAGACACCTTTACTTGTCTAATAGGAGAAAATTCAGTATGTGTAAATATCAATGGAAAGCGGAAGTAAATGGAATCCAGATCACAGACAGAGAGACCTTCCTTTGATCAGAGGGAATTACTTCTGTAGTTAGAGGAGGGAAAGAGAAGATGGATGAAGAAGGAAGGTCGTTTATAGAACTGGTGGTAGAAATTTGAGATAATTCTCATCTGATAGCTTCTATTTCCTCTGAACTATGATACAAGGTCATTTAACGAGCATGAAGTGATAAAGAATAGTGTTGGGAAAGAGAGGTTTGGGGAGGTAAAGGAAGAAGGTATGAAATTTTCAAAGAAGAGAAAAGTGACACGATTAGAGATCAACACCTTGGGAAGAGCCATGTGTCTTTCCCTTTCTGATAAATATTCAAAAGAATGATCCAGATAGAGTTAGATTACTTTTTAAAAATAGTCTTGGGACAGCCTTCATTCATAGTTTATTTATTATTGAGTGTCTATGTTATTGCTAGAGACAGTTCAAGGCACAGGAGATAGAAAATGAACAAACGTGGTAAAATCCTTCTTCTCATGAAGATATTTTAATGGGGGGACAGAATAAACAAATTTCTAAGAAAATATAGGATTATGAAAGAGTGACAAATTAAAGAGGGTAAAGGAGAGACAGCATTTGGAGGGCAGGGAGCTATTTAGATGTAGTGATCAGAGAAGGCCAATCTAAGAGGACATACTTTAGCTGAGACTCAAATGTTGACAAGCCAGACATGCAAATATCTCGAGGGAGACTATTCCAGACAAAGAACAGTGGCAGAAAGAAGGTCATGTGGCTGAAATAAAATGAATAGGACAAGTAGTAAGAAACAAGGTCAGAGAGGCAGGCAGGGTGCAGATCCTTCTGGTTCTTTTAGACTTTGGTAAAATCAGATTTCATTCTAAGAGCAATGAAAAGCAATTGAGGCTTTTAAGCTGGGGAATGATAAATTCTGATTTGTGTCTTTAAAAGATCATACTAACCACTGTGTCACAGACTACAAAGGAGTAAAAGATAAAGCAGAAAAACAGTGATAAGTTCAATTACATTAAAATTAAGAACTTTTCTTCAAAGACAGGATTGAAAAACTAAAATTAAAAGCCAAAGGACAAATATACCTGACAAATAATTCCTAAATACATAGACACAATAAGAAAAAGACAAACAACTCAAATAAAAAATGAAAAAACTACTTGGAAAAGTACCTGACAAAAGAGGAAACCTGAATGACAAGATAGTCAGTCTCATTAGTAATCAAGGAAATACAAGTTAAATTTACAATGAAGCATCAATTCACTGAGTTAACAACTATCCTGCTTTCATAATAATCACTCCCTTGCTTTTCTTTAAATTTTACTACCTTCGAACATATTTTTTCTGTTTTGGAACTTTTCGTACATGGAATTTTACTGCTTGTATTCTTTTGTGAGTTGCTTTCTTTATCCAACTTTATGTTTTTGAGATTCATCCACACTAATTACACGTAGTTGAAACATTTTCACTGCTCCATCATTACTTGGATATGCCACTATTTGCTTAACCATTTTCTGCTAATGGACATTTGGGTGGTCCCCTTTCCTTCCTCCTCCTCTGTCCTTCTTTCTCTCTTTCTCCTCCTTCTCTCTCTTTTTTTTGTTTGCTACTTAACAACAACAATATCCAAACAAGCTTGTACATGTCTCAAAGTTCACAAGTGGAAGAGTTTCACTCAGATATATACTGCTGAGCTGTAATGTACATACATGCTCAACTTTACTGTGTAATGATCAATGTAATTAAAAAACAAAAAAAAGGTGGTAGGTTATAAGGCCATTATACTACTCTAGGCAATAAATGATGATGATTTGAATCAGGGTGCTAATAGTATAGGTAGTGAGAAGTTATCAGACTTGGGATACATCTTGGAACTAGAATGACAACAAGAATCAACAAGGTCCTTAAGTCTCTGCCTAAGCAAAATGGTTGGTTATCAACCTATCTACAAGGTTGAGAAGACTAAAGGAAGAGAGTCTTCCAATTTCACTTAGTTATTACCCTTGGAAAAATGCTTCAGAAGATCACTTTTTTCATAAAGCTAACACAAATAAACATATTCTCTTTACCTTTTGCTTTCTCCTTTCCTGCTTGATCAGAACCCTGGTCCTGAAAAAGGAAACAGGATAAAAAACACAATGATTAAAGAAATGGTCTCTAAAATGATTGTTGAGCCAGCCTGGTGGCAAACTGGTTAAGTTCACATGCTCCACCTTGGTGGCCCAGGGTTCCTGGGTTCAGATCCCAGGCACGGCCCTACACACTGCTCATCATGCCATGCTGTGGCAGTATCCCACATACAAAATAGAGGAAGATTGGCACAGATGTTAGCTCAGGGACAATGTTCCTCAAGCAAAAAGAGGAAGATGGGAACCAGATATTAGCTCAGGGCCAATCTTCCTCACCAAAATAAATACATAAATAAAATAAAATGATGTCATTTTAGTTGAATTAAAGATTTGGAATTAAAATCTAAAAGTATAGTGATAATTATGCTATTTTATGAAAAGAAACTATGAAAATGTTCTCAAATGTTATAGTATATACTGTTTCACAAAATTTTCTTAGATAGAAAATCCAAGAACTAATAAGAAAGGCTCTACACCTATCATTAATAATGAAGCATAAAATACATCTGAATTATAAAATCAAGATAAGCAAAGAGAAATCAATGCATTGGCAAGGAGGTACCACTGAAACATTCTCATATGATAGCAATATTCTTGGTCAATGCTGCCATTTTAATTTTCCTTGTATTTCAATATTCTACTTCTATCAACAGGAAGTAGAGAAAGGACCAAAATCTATATAGGATTGAAAGAAATGTTAAGTTTATTATTAGAGCAATTCAGTCACATTACTATATCAGCTATGCATACTTGAAATCTCATAACTTCTTTAAAACACAGCTAGCTTTTATGGATGTGCTTCACACCTATGATCTCTGTGCCAAACACTGCAACGAATCCCATGATAGTGCAATATTTAATGGTTATAAATTATTTGCTCTATTAATAATAGTAGAATGCTATAAAACATTCATGACAAAATAAGCAGATATGCACAATAAATCTTTTGGATATACATGAAACTATGATCTCAAATTCAAGATTTGTACAAGAATTATAAGTAAAATGACAAAATGTATTTTAGCTACATGAGATTATATAATAACATGAAAATAATAATTGCTAATGATGAGTACCATATGTCTTGCACCTTTCTAGACACTTCAGATACTTTACATGTACAAACTCATTTAATCTTCACAGGAACTCTGTAAGGTAGGTTCTATTTTTATCCCCATTTTACTGATGAAGAAACTAAGATGCAGAGAGGTTAAGTAACTTGCCCAAGGTCACACTGCTAATAAATGGTAGAGCCAGACTGAAACCTAAGCATTCTGGTTTTGAAGTTTTCAACCAGATATTATACTGTCTTCCAAGAATTTCAACTGTGAATATACAAAGCTGTTCATTTTCCAAATGATTTTCATAAACTACATGAATGACAGTTACTGAATACCCCCAGACTTTGGTACTTACTGAACTTGTACTTTAACATACTTCCCAATAGCTATGTCTTAATTGACCATTTTGAGTTCACTGAGCAAAGAATTCGATCTGTCCAGATCCACGCAGCATAAGTGCACTGCTGGCATTCAAACTTTAGAAAAGAAAAAGAAAATAAATCACATTTCATTGACCCATCAAATGCTAAGGCTAGAGAGGACATTAGAGATTAGTTTATTCTCCATCACTTTAAAACTTAAGGCAAAGAAAGCAAAGTGGGGGCTGGACCGGTGGTCTAGCAGTTAAGTGTGCATATTCCGCTTTGGCGGCCTGGGTTTCGCCAGTTCAGATCCCAGGGGTGGACATGGAACCGCCTGGCAAGCCATGCCGTGGTAGGCGTCCCACGTATAAAGTAGAGGAAGATGTGCACAGATGTTAGCTCAGGGCCAGTCTTCCTCAGCAAAAAGAGGAGGATTGGCAGCAGTTAGCTCAGAGCTAATCTTCCTCAAAAAAAGAGAAAGCAAAGTGACTTTTCAAAGTTCCGAAATATAAGAAGTATGACAGAGCCAGCAGTATTAAACAATCCAGATTACAGAGACAGTAGGAAGAAAAATCAATTCTATAAGAAGTTCCCACATTATAAAGATCAATAGAATTAGGGACTAGCCAAAGCCTAAATACAGTCTTCATATATGTATAAATCAAGTGATTTTACTCCAGGCTGATTTTCCATTATCCAGGACACTCTTATGGCTCTCACCAAATTCTATGTACTCCATAATACCTATTCCTATGTGCCTAAGAAAAAATTAATTAGGATTTCAAGACCAATTGCTAGATTAGCCTACTAATACTAGACAACAGTGAAAGTGAAAAAAGATCCTAACGTATAAGTCAAAGGCAATTTCATAAAAAGAACATTTTAAATTATTATTAAGGCAACCAATGCTACTAAATAGTACTATGTGTCTAAATGTTTTACCAAATATAGTCACTCTCAATTACCTGCACTAGAAAAGAAAACTGCATCAGTTAGGATTCTTAAGTTACAAGAAATTGAAAGGTCCTTTGGTTAATTTAAACAGAAAATAAATTTATTAAAAGAAAATCAGGTAACCAACAAACATGTCAACAAAGCTGAGGAAGCACGTTTGGCACCTGGCAAGAACAAGGAAGTCTAGGGAGCTGTGGCATCATAGTCAAAATCAAGCCATAATTAGTCTCCTAAGGACACCACTGCCAGCACTGGTGAATACTAAACACCACTGACTGCACCAGTTCCACTCCTGGACAGTGAACACCACCCCCTGGCATCACTGGCATTAAAATTCAATCCTGCTGCAGCTCTTGCAACTGCTTCCAACTACAATAGAAGCTCTGTAGTCCCTACTTCTTTGTGTTACTAGCTTCTAATTCAAAGTACAGGACAAGTGCATCTAAGTCTCAGCTTAGGTCACATGCCTATTTGCTAGCTGCAAAGCATAGTGAAACAAATGTCTGGGTTTTTTTCCCAAGATTCCACATAGGCAGGTGGTCTGTGCCTATCACCAAAACTCATAAGGTAGGAAATACCCCCACGCATAGATAAGGGGCTCAGATGCTTGGCTGCCAGTGAGTACAAATGTCCACTAAAGAGATGTAGATTAAAATTAAACTAGTTGACAATCCAAGTGACTTTTTACTTGGCTATGTCAGTGGAAAAAAAAAAAAAATATATATATATATATATATATATATATATATATATATATATATTCCTAATAGTTGCTTCTAACAGTTTTGCTTAGGCTAACTTAAAATAAAACTGTAAAGTTGTTTTTTTCTCCCCCAAGGGTTGACCAAGATGATGATATAGGAGGATCTTGAGCTCCCCTCTTCCCACAGACACACCAAATGTACAGCTACACTTGGAGCATTCCCTCTGAAAGAGATCCAGAAACTAGACTAGCGACTCGTACACATGGGACAAATGCAAAAATACCCAGGTTGAAACAGGTAGGAAAGGCTGAGACACACTCTCATCATAAACCCCACCCCTGCCACAATGCCATACAGTCAGAAGGGAATCCCCAACTCCACCTTCTCCCTGAGGAGCAAAGGGTTTGACCTCCACATCTAGTGCTCCAAATTTTAAGACTCTCACCAAACAGACAGACTCCCAAAACACCTAGCTCTGAAAGCCAATGGGCTTGTGTCCACAAGACCCACAAGACTATGGCAAATAAATAAGCATTCTTAACAGGAATGCAGCACTCACCAGAGCTATCCCCTCAGGGTTCAACATGGAGTGAGCAGGCAAGTATGTTTTAAGTAAGCCTCATGGTAACCACAAAGTAAAAGGCTAGAGGAGATATACAAGATAAAGAGAAAGTTATCAAAGTATACCATAGAGAAAATCATCAAATCACACAGGAAGAGAACAAGAGAGGAAGAAAGGAATAGAAGAATTACAAAACAACCAGAAAACAACAAAACAGCCATGGTAAGTCCATCCATGTAAATAATTACTTTATATGTAAATGTTTTTTGGTTGAATGGATTAAAAAACATGACCCAAATATATGTTGCCTACAAGAGACTCATCTCAGCATTACAGACACAAACAGACTGAAAGTGAAGGGATGGAAAAAGATATTACATGCAAAGGGAAACCAAAAGCTAGGGTAGCATAATTCTCAGACAAAATAGACTTGAAGACAAAGACTGTAACAAGAGACAGCAAAGGCCATTACAAATGATAAAGGAGTCAATTCATCAAAAGGATACAAGAACTGTAAATATTTATGCACCCAACATTGGAGCACCTAAATATATAAAGCAAATATAAACAGAACTAAAAGGAGAAATAGGCAGCAATAAATAATAGCAGGGGACTTCAAAACCCCACTTTGAACAACAGATTGATCATTGTGATATTGTAATTTACAATAAGAAATACATATTTGGATGCAACCAACATAGGAGCACCAAAGTACATAAAGTAACTATTAACGAACCTAAAAGGAGAAGTGAACTACTACATAATAATAGTAGGGGACCTAAACCCCACTTAGATCAATGGATAGATCATCTAGACAGAAAGTCAACACGGAAATAATGGAATTAAATGAAAAACTAGACCAGATGGACTTAATAGAACATATATAAAAACAGCAGAATACACATTCTTCTCAAGTGCACATGGAACATTCTCAAAGATAGACCATATGTTGGGAAAGAAGGCAAGCCTTAATAAATTTAAGAAGACTGAAATCATATCAAGCATCTTTTGTGACCATAATGCTATGAAACTAGAAACCAACTACAAGAAAAAAGCTACGAAAGTGACAGATATGTGGAGGCTAAACAACATAGTACTGCACAACCAATGGGTCATTGAAGAAATTACAGGAGAAATCAAAAGATATCTGGAGACAAATGAAAATGAAAATACATTATACCACACCAACTCATGGGATGCAGCAAAAGTGGTCCTAGGAGGGAAAATCATAGCAACACAGGCTCACCTTAAAAAACAAGAAAAATCTCAAGTAAGCACTTTTAAACTGCACGTAACAGAAATAGAAAAAGAAGAACAAACAAAACCCAAAGTTAGCAGAAGGAGGGAAATAATAAAAATTAAAGCAAAAATAAATGAAATTGAAGCCAAAAAATGGTAGAAAGGATCAACGACCAAGTGCTGGTTCCTTGAGAAGATAAAATTGACAAACCCTTAGCCAGACTCACTAAGGAAAAAAGAGAGGAGGCTCAAATAAAATTAGAAATGAAAGAGGAGAAATTAACCGATACCACAGAAATACAAAGGATCATAAGAGAATACTATGAAAACTATATGCCAACAAATTGCAAAATCCAGAAGAAATGGATAAATTCTTAGACTCATACAATCTGCCAAAGCTGAATCAAGAAGAAATAGAGAATTAAAAAGACCAATCACAAGTAAAGAGATTGAAACAGTAATCAAAAACCTCCCAAAAAATAAAAGTCCAGGACCAGATGGCTTCTCTTAAGAATTCTACCAAACATTCAAAGATTTAATACCTATCCTTCTCAAACTATTTCAAAAAATTGAAAAAGACTGCATACTTCGTAAGTCATTCTACAAGGCCAACATCAAGATGATACCAAAGCCAGACAAGGATAACACAAATAAAGAAAATTACGGGCCAATTTTGCTGATGAACAAAACTCCTCAACAAAACACTGGCAAACCGAATACAGCAAAATCTTAATCTATCACCATACAGCAATGATCAAGTGGGATTTATACCATGGACACAGGGATGGTTCAACATCCACAAATCCATCAATGTGATACACCAAGTTAACAAAATGAGGAATAAAAAACGTGATCATCTCAGATGCGGAGAAAGCATTTCACAAGATCTAACATCCATTTATGATGAAAACTCTCAATAAAATGGGTATAGAAGGAAAGTATCTCAACATAATACAGGCCATATATGACAAACCCAAGCCAACATCATACTCAACGGGGAAAAACTAAAAGCCATCCCTCTGAGAACAGAAACAGGACAAGGGTGTGCACCCTCACCACTCGTATTCAAAATAGTACTGGAGGTATAGCCAGAGCAATTAGGCAAGAAAAAGAAGTAAAGGGTATCCAAATAGGCAATGAAGAAGTGAAATGCTCACTGTTTGCAAATGACATGATTTTATATATAGAAAACCCTAAAGAATCCATTGGAAAGCTATTAGAAATAATCAACAATAACAGAAAAATGGCAGGGTACAAAATGAACTTGCAAAAATCATTTGCATTTCTATACTCTAATTACAAACTAAGAGAAAGAGAACTCAAGAATACAATACTATTTGCAATCACAACAAAAAGAATAAAATTTCTAGGAATAAATTTAACCAAGAAGGTGAAAGACCTATACAATGAAAACTATTAAGGCTTTATTGAAAGAAATTGATAAAGACATAAAGAAATGGAAAGATATTCCGTGCACATGGATTGGAAGAATAAATACAGTTAAAATGTCCATACTCCCTAAAGCAATCTGCAGATTCAATACAATCCCAATCAGAATCCCAATGACATTCCTCACAGAAATAGAACAAAGAATCCTAAAATTCATATGGGGCAACAAAAGACCCCAAACAGCTAAAGCAATCCTGAGAAAAAAGAATAAAGCTGGAGGCATCACAATCCCTGATTTCAAAATATACTACAAAGCTATAGTAATCAAAACAGGATGGTACTGGTAAAAAAACAGACCTACAGATCAATGTAACAGAATTGAAAGCCCAGAAATCAAATGACATATCAGATTCAATGCAATCCCTATCAAAATTCTAGTGGCATTTTTCACAAAAATAAAACAGACAACCCTATTATTTGTATGGAACCACAAAAGATCCCAAATAGCCAAGGCATAATTGAGAAAGAAAGCTGGAGGCATCATACTTCCTGATTTCAAACTATATTACAAAGTGACAGTAATCAAACAGTATGGTATTGGCATAGAAACAGCCAGACAGACCAATGGAATAGAATATCCAGAAATAAGCCAGAAATATATGGTCATTCAATTTATCACAAAGGAACCAAGAATACACAGTGGGGAAAGGTCAGTTTCTTCAATAAATAGTGTTGGGAAAACTAGACAGTCACATGCAAAAGAATGAAACTGTAACCGTTATCTTACACTGTACACAAAAATCAACTCTAAATGGATTAAAGACTTGAATATAAGACCTGAAACCATAAAATTCCTAGAAGCAAACACAGGGGGTAAGCTCCTTGAAATTGGTTTCGGCAATGATTTTTTGGATTTGACACCAAAAGCAAAAATTAAAAAGTGGGACTACATCAAACTACAAAGCTTCTGCACAGCAAAGGAAACCATCAACAAAATGAAAATGGAACCTATGGAATTGGAGAAAATATTTGCAAATCTTATATCTGATAAGAGTTTAATATCCACAATATGAGGAACTCATACTACTCAACAGCAAAAAACAAATAACCTAGTTAAAAAATGGGCAAAGGACGTAAATAGGCATTTTTCAAAAGAGACATGCAAATGATCAACAGGTACAGGAAAAGGTTCTCAATATCACTAATGCTCAGGGAAATGCAAATCAAAACCACAATGATTTATCACCTCATGTCCTTTAGGATGACTTGCATCAAAAAGAAAAGAGAGAACAAATATTAGGATGTGGAGAAAAGGGAACCCTTGTGCACTATTGGTGGGAATATAAATTGGTGCAGCCATTATGGAAAACAGCATGGAGGTTCTTCAAGAAATTAAAAGAACTACCATTTGATCGAGCAGTACCACTTCTGAGTATATATCCAAAGAGAAATCAACATCTCAAACAGATATCTGTACTCCCATGTTCATAGGAGCCTTATTCACAACAACCAAGGTATGAAGCAGATTAAGAGTACATCAATGGATGAATGGATCAAGAATATTTGGTATATATATACATCATGGAATATCATTCACCCTTTTAAAAGAAAAAAATCCTGGGCCAGCCCAGCAGCATAGTGGTCAAGTTCGCACGCTGTACTTTGGCAGCCCGGGGTTCGCAGGTTCAGATCCCAGGCACAGACCTAGCACCACGTGTCAAGCCATGCTGTGGCTGCATCCCACATAAAGTAGAAGAAGACTGGCACAGATATTAACTCAGCAACAATCTTCTCAAGCAAAAAGAGAGAGATTGGCAACAGATGTTAGCTCTGGGCCAATCTTCCTCACAAAAAAAAGAAAGAAATCCTGTCATTTGTGATAACATGGATGAACCTGGAAGGCATTAGATAATTAAGTCAGACAGAGACAAATAGGACATGGTACCACTTATATGTGGAATCTAAAAAAAAGTTAAAATCATAGAAACAGAGAACAGACAAGTGGTTGCTGGGGGGTCAGGTAAATAGGGAGAGGTTGGTAAAAGCATACAAACTTTAAGTTATAAGATGAATAAGTTCTGAGGATAACATGGTAACCATACCATTTGTTAATACAAAATAACATTGTATTGTATAATTGAAATCTGTTAAGAGAGTAGAACTTAAATGTTCTCACCAAAAAAGAGAAATATCTGAGGTGATGGATGTGTTAATTAACTTTCACAATGTATGCATATATCAAACCATCACATGGTATACTTTAAATATCTTACAATTTTATTTGTCAATTATACCTCAATAAAGGTAGAAAAAAATAAGATAGAAAAGACGGGAGAACAAATGAATATATCCCCAAATAATGGGGTAAACTAGATGGAATTTTATATCTGAGAAAAAGAAAAACGTGCAGATAATTAAAATAGCTTGCCATATATAAAATGTGAATCCTCAGAAGTCATTTGCTACTTTGACTACTGCAATATTAAGTATGTAGCTAGCTACCATAATTATACTTTAAAGAGTCTCCTTGATTTTATGCAAATATTCTCCTATATTTCTTACTACATTGGTAATAGCAATAAAACACAGCTCTGATTATCACTTAGGGACGTGACTTCCATTGCCTGCCCCAACTTAGGTTTCAACTTTGTTTTCCATTCCTGCGTTTCATGTATTCCAACACCCGACCAAATGAAAATATAGTTTTTCTTCTCCATATATGGAGACTCCTCCCACCATATTTTGTACTCAAAACTTTCAATACCTTCAAGACCCCATTCAAACATCAGTTTCTTCATGAAATGTATATGCACTTTATAAAAAACAATTTTAAGAGTTTCTCTAATTTTTGTCCTGAAATTTAAATTACCAGAGATTTAGGGGTGGGGAGGTGGGAATGAAGCTCATCTCTTTAACAGTAATTACTATGTTATTCTAGAAAATGGATTTTTAAAGAAATATATTGCAACCATCTCTTTCAGTAAAAGTTTAAGTGAACAATATTAGTTGCCATTATAGCTACATACTGAAAATAAAATCAAAAGGCCATAACTTCTTCATAGAACACTCCACAAGTTATCAATTGTGGGAAGCAGGGATATAGATTACACTACCTTATTCTTCATTAAGATAGAAAGAATAAAGTAAAATAGAGAAGTGTAAAGAGGTTAAGAAAGGGAAAGAAGAGAAGAGAAGGGAGGGAAGGGGAGAAGGAAAGAAGAGAGAGAGAAAGGAAGAAATAAAACCATACTGACTACAAAAATATAACAGGGCATTCTGCCCCTTGCCATTCTTTCTAGTAAGCATAGATTTAAAGGAAAACGCTAAAGAAATACTTTCTTTAAAACAAAAAGACAGGCAGTAATGTGGTCAAAGAAACATCAAGAACAACACGAACGTACATTTTACATGGAGTACGCAGGAGATGTTGAAACTACATTAGGGATTAAATACTATGGGTGTCACATATCTTAACTGTCAGCTAGTCTTGAATTTTCTTTTTTGTTTATTTTGTTTTGCTTTTTATTTTGCTGCTTAGTTTATCTTTTTAGTGGCAAGGTGCCATGCAAAAGAAACTGTTTCCAGATTGTTACAATCTTGTAATAACATCTTAAGTGTGATTCAAAGTGAAAAATGTAAATAAAATTAATAAAGCAATAACTAACAATTGAAAAAATTATTTTATGGCTTGTGTCACAGTGAAATTAATATTAATCTAAGACATCATAATGTTAACATTGTTAGCTAGCAGACTTATTAAGATTCAGGACAGTAACTAGCCTAGAAAAAGTACTTAGGTTGGTTTTCCACAAAACTAAAGCAGGTCCACCTGATGTGTCAGGAATAGTAATGATATACATTAGAATGCTATGGCTTTCATATAAATTCTTCTCTTGCAATACAAGAAAAAGTTTTTAGAGTAATATGAATTACAAAAGGTATGGTATTGAGAAAAAAAGTGTCAATCGATAAGGCAGAAATCCACCTAATATTCAGAATACAGAGCCTAATTAAAATAAGTTCTTAGAGATTGAATTCTTATAGTACTTTCACATGGAAAATATTGTTTCATAGTTACAGGCTGTAATGATAAACATGAACAGCCATCTCCTGGGTCATACAATGGAAGAGATCTTAGATTGTGAATGATAGCCCAACACAGATGTGTATTTCAGGTTATTCACAATTAAATCTTAAAAACTTTATTTCAACAATTATAATTCACTAAAAGCTTCTAAAGTTGAAGTTTTTCACTCCATTTATGGGATATTTTGAATAAATATTTTCAACTGTTTTTGAATAAAATGTCATCAAAATTTAGAGGACTTGCTTGCAAAAATGTTCACTAACAATGCAGGATACATAGATTGATTTATCAAGTAACTCTTCAAAGAGTCAAATGTTTATGAAATCCAATTAATAAAAGGCAACAAACAAAGCAAGCTTATAACAACACGCCAAAGTATTCTTTTTTGGATTCAACATCAGTATTGTCTCAAAAACACTGTAATTCAGTTACATTAACTGTGCATATAAAAAATTGAAAATTTTGACAACTGTAGCTTTGTTCAGTAAAATATCAAGCCTCTTTGACTACAACTGTGAAATATACATGAACTACAACCAATTCCAAGTGTATCTTGGCTACACAGGTTACATAATTTAGTAAGAGTCCTGTTTTACCCAAGATGCTATGATCCATCAAATTTCTATTTATAATATCATTGCAGAAATAATTTTATCTTTAATGTTCTGCAGTTACATGTGTCAAACTATTGTCTGCAGATATAATCTCCTTAAAATAACTACCAAATCTGAAAGTAACTCCTGATGCTTTTTCAGCAGATTTGTGCATTCAGATTGTCATGTGACCATGAGAGATGCTAAATGCTGGCAAACATTTTGTGTACTAGTTATAGATTCACCAACTCAAATGAAAAACAAAACATCAGTATTTATCATTAAGCATTAATTTTCCTTTATTTGAGCTCCCTGCTGCCAAAAGGTTACAAAAGCATTACTAAACACTATGAAAAAGGAAACGGTTGTTGACAAAACCACTGTAACAACAACCTTCCTACTACTCTTGGTAGGCACTCTGACAGGACTGATTAGCCTCTATTCCTAGCAAATATTTCACTTACACCTAATCTAAAATTTTCCATGTTTCCTATTGACCCCACTCCCAGGCATGGCGGCTATACAAATCTCTCAGACCTTAGAATGCAATGTTACAACTAGCTGGTACAAGTGGATAGCAGAGACAGCAGCATTAAATACTTCTCCCATCCCATCCAGCAAGTTAGTTGTACCCAGCCACTCATGTCTCAGCACACTTTATCAGCAAGCGCCCTTCATGCTATCTTTAAAAGAAGCTGTTAGTTACTTTCTATCTGGAAAGTGTCAGGCCTGGGTTATCATTGGATGTCTTCAGATTTAACCACATGTTAAAGTGAGAACGTTCTTCACCGCACACGTTGCTCATGCACTAATACAGACCACGGCAGAGGTTAAAAAAAAAAAAAAGGATGTTCACTGATTCTATCTGGGTTCATTTTAACGGAACCATTAATGGTAGCTTATATTTAATTAAAAAACAAAAACTCCGAAAACAAATGCTAAACTGGGCGTGCCACTAGGATCACAGGCATAAACCATGACTGTCCTAGGCAAACTGGGATGATGTTCACCGTACATTTAAGTGTTATCCCCATTTAACAGATGAAGAAAGAGATGCAGGGACAGAGGCTAATTCACAGTAAAGAGAATTTATTGTAAAGCTAATTAAACTTAAGTTCAGAGCCCTTCATCTGCATATTCCCCTTCCAAGCCCTATACCTAATTTTGTAGTCACAATTTTGTATTCTTTTTTCCATTATGAAGGTCCCTCACAACCTGATCTGCTCCTATACAGAGAGGTTTAATAATTAACCCAAATTCACATAGGACTGGTTTTTTTTGCTTGCTTTTTTGGGGGTTGTTTTGTTTTTAAAGATTTTATTTTTCCTTTTTCTCCCAAAGACCCCCAGTACATCGTTGTGTATTTTTAGTTGTGGGTCCTTCCAGCTGTGGCATGTGGGACACCACCTCAGCATAGTCTGATGAGCAGTGCTATGTGGGCGCCCAGGATTCGAACTGGCGAAACCCCGGGCCGCCGAAGCAGTGCGCACGAACTTAACCACTCGGCCACCGCGCCAGCCCTAGGACTGGTTTTGATTTGATCTGGAAAATATATAGTCATACAAGAAAACGGAAAAATAGTATTGATTATTTTTCCCCAGAAGAATCCTAACTGGTATCACTGTCTTGGAGTCTTTCACCACTATATTCCAAACGACACACCACTACCACCACAAACAAACAGTCATAGAATACCACTTTCACTGTGGTACTTCTGAATTTGAATGACTCCTCAATATCCAACAGATCAAATTTCAACTTCTCAGTCTGGTTTTCAACCTCACCATCACGCAGACACATATATACATTTTTAAGTATTTAAATAAGTAATCTTGTCTCCAACTATTTACATAACATTTATTTTATTCTTTTTCTCCATCAAACTTTCCTTTAGCCTTGTTTCTGATTTGCCAAACTCTCAGCTAAAACTTTCCTATGTTCTACTATTGTTCACACTGTTTTTTTTAAATCATATATTTTGGCCCCTGATCTTTCAATATTTTCAAACTTTATGGAATGTCATATTCCCCCCTCCCCAATAAGCTACAAATCTCTCAGAAAGAGACTAAATTTCAGTTACTTTATACTCTGACCTGGCACAGTGCCTGGTACATAGCACTCACTAAATACTTTGCACAGGTGAATATTCTAGGCCTACATTTACAAATGCAAACCTCTCCTTCACCTAAATTCAAACAGGATTTTATCTGTGTCTTTCTTATGACACGGGTTGCATTCTTCAATCTAAGTTATAAAAATAAACCTCCTCTAATTAAAACAAAAAGTCTTCTTACACTGCATGTATAGTGCTGTATTTCAGATCTATAGTTGATCCCATTCTGAATAGCATATCGAGGCCCAAAGACTGGTCACATCTTTATCTTCTCCTTTCTCTCTTCTCTTCCTACCACCTTCATGTCTGAGGTGGCTATGAATTTGGTGAAACAAATCATCAATCACCAAATACTGAAAATAAAAGAGAATCTTTTCCAAATTAAAAAGATCAGTGCTTATACCTGTCCTCTTTCAAATTTACACCTCAATGTGACTAGGAAAACACAGGGTCTCAGTGCTGACGTAAAAGTACAAAACAAAGATTAGAGTTCTAGGTCAATGATTCCCAGACAACTAAAAAAAAAAAATTATTTAATTGGTAAGACTGACAAATGATTCATATTTTTAATTTTGTCAAGAAAGGACTTGGGACCAGCCCTGTGGCCGAGTGGTTAAGTTCGCGCCCTCTGCTTAGGTGGCCCAGCGTTTCACTGGTTCAGATCCCGGGCGTGGACATGGCACCACTCATCAGGTCACACTGAGGTGGCGTCCCACATGCCACAACTAAAATATGTACTGGGGGGATTTGGGAAGAAAAAGCAGGGGGAGAAAAAAAGAAAGGACTTAAAATGGGAGGGGCATTTTAAGTCAAAAAAAAGAATATAATTTTAGGAAAAAAAGAAAGAAACCATTAAATTGAAAAATCTGACATTATGGCTGATTAGCAAGTTTCAGGGACAGTAGACTGGGAACTGCTATCATAGATATGTCAATTAGTTTCAGCTTAGACCAAATCTCTTTACCCTAAATGAGACTTTGTTTGAAATGAAATGTTATATCTTCAAAGACGTCCACAAAGCATAACACTAAAGCCAAACCAAGTAATTTAAAAAGCAAAATAAGGAAAGCTTATTTCTTCCCTAGCCACCAGTCCCTTCCCTCACAAAAAAAATCTTACATATGACTGGTAGACTCCCCAAACAGAAGAGCAGCAAAAAATTAAATGCCAAGTTTCTTTTATGCCAAGAAAACTTGCAAAGACCTTTGCAATTGTAAAGACGCTCCTATCAAATGATTCTGCAATTAAACTGTATATCAGGTCCCTATAATACACAACAAGAATACCCTGGTTTGATTTAGTGTATACAATCAGGTTGCTACAACCAAAATATAAACTTGCTATAGCCTGCTTCATTCATTTCCTTGGAAAAAAGGTAGAAAGCCTCTTTGCAAGTGTTTTCCTGTCTTAATGCAGACCTATCTACTGTCTGCCAAATAATCCTTTCAGGTTCTTTAATACTGCCCTCCCAACCCATCTCTTCTAAGAAGCCTTGGTAAAAACTAGGTCTCCAATTTGATAATTATTTATCTCACTTCCTTTTCAGCTTTTAAGAACCTGTGTTTCATTGTTTCTCTGTGGCGCTTGTTCTGTGCAACACTGTTATCCTTCAAGGTTTAAGGTAATTTCTCTGTTCTCTAAATATCCATAGCCCTTTACATGTGCCACTTTCACAACACTCGTATTTCTACATTGCATAGCATAGCATAGCCATTAAGCATATGGTTCTCAAATAACTGTCATTGATTAGCTGGGTGACCTTGGGCAAGCCACTTAACATTAACAGTGCCTCAGTTTCCCTATCAGTAAAATGAGGATAACATTTGTACATACCTCATAGGGTTCTTCTTAAGAGTAAATGAGCTAATATACAAAAAGTTCTTACAACAGCACTTGTTATATATTAAGTACCATTTAACTATCTAGTCTTAAAATCATTCACCTAATTCAAATCTCACCATTCTACCATAAATTCTTTTTGTGGTCCAAAGTTTTATCTTTTTCTCTTTTGAATCCCACTATACAGCTTGACAATGCCCTAAACAGGGAGGCAAGTAAAAACGTATTTGTTGAATTAATTAATGCCGAATTCTCTGATGGAGCAGCTCTGAGAGAGCTTTGTAAATGTTCTCTAGTTACTCGTCTGTATTTTAAGTTCCTAACAGTTCTCAAAATTTTCAAACAAAAACTAATCCTACAACAGAGGGAAATAAACAAGTACTCAAGGATGGTCTGAGACAAGGATTAAAACTTCTACTCTATAGCAGCTCCAATCAACTGCTAGTGATTACTAAGCACTGTCTCAGATTCTGAGGCCCTTACGGCCTCATGGTCAGAGCGCCATGATCAACTAATCTTGTCTACCTTTGTTTGCTGGGATAGTACAAAGTGGAGACACTCATTTTTTCATTACCAATCTGGAGTTTGACCCTAACGAGCCCAACCTCCCCAAGAAAATTTATTTAAAATTCCATATTTTCTCTTACAACTTCACACAAGTTTTGCCTTTTACTCTATAACATATCCATGTTTACTTAAATTAAAAAATATATTTTCCTCCGATCTGTGAATAAAACTGATGCTCCAGGGAGATGTGTCACGTTTCTTCTGTGGTTTCTTAACCCCCTGGGACCTAATATCTCCAGGTGCAGCACTATCTCATTTTGAGAAACACAATCCTAGACTACACGTTTCCTGCAGTACATTGCTTTTGCATCCTCCCACTAGCAACCAAAATACTACTCCCTGAATAACCAGAAGATATATGACAGAATAATAATAGCACCTATATTTTAATACTGCTTAAGCATTTGTAAGATGATTTTGTATCTCATTTAATATTCACATTTTAAAGAATTCAAAAACATCAAATTATAATCATGTATCAACTAAATTGTGTGACGTTTGTAAGTGAGTTTTCACTTTTCTCCAAAGTGGAAGCATGATGCTAGAACATTAGCTAGGAATAAATCAGATAAACTTCTAAAATACGATGCTAACATATCTTCAACAGGATAAATGCTATTGCTAAAATTATCAGACATCGTTACAATACTTGAACACAAAAGCTGTCTTTCCTCTTATAAAATTCCTAAGAATTTAAATGTGTTATATTCTAACCATATCATCACTGTCCTGGGTCTACTTGTGACAAAAATTGTATTTAATGGCTTAATGTTTCAATCAAAACAATTCTTTTCGTCAGGGGAATTTGATCAAACGAAATTACAGGCCCACATGATTTCTATCCTAGTGGACTTGAAGGTCAACAGCAATGAACAGGTTACATAAAGCTAAACTGTCAACTCATCCTCCTTTATGTGATTAATTCTAAATACAAAACAAATTGTAAATTCTCTTGTAAGTTAAAGCAAAAAACGCTTCACTTTCCCTCCCTTGCAAAAACAAACTAAATTGGATTTATGGTGGATACGAGCCCCCACCAATGGATTTAAGGGCAGCAGGGAATGGCCTCTTCCATAACGCCTTACAAATTTGTGCAAAGATGATATATTGACGCAAAGAAATCCCATGGAAAAGGGAGAAGCAGGGCCGAGAAGAGGGCTCAGCTGCTCAGAGGTCTCACTAGAGGAGGAGGACCCGGGAGGCGGGGGAGGGAGAGCAGAGAACCTCACCCACGGCGGGCCCCACATGTGAAGCTTTTGGAAAGACAGTGGGGGAAAAGCTGAGCTGCTTTCGGTTTAAGAGCAGAGACATGGTGCTAGGGTCCCCGGCTTGGGGAAGATTAAAAGACCTCTCCTAGCAAGTTGCCCCCAGGCAAGGCTGTGCCCTCCCCTCCGAGGCCTAGGAAAGAGGCGCCATGACGGGAATGCACGTCCAGGGACGCAAGGCTACAGTCTCAAGCTCCAGCAGCACGACTCACTGGGAGCCCCCGACCCAGTTCATCTCCCCAAAACTTCTGAGAAGACACTGGGGTTCTGACAGCTGCACTTCAGACGGCTCCGTTCAGTGCTAAGCCACAGCTTCCTCGGTTTCAGCCCGCTCCTCTCCGGCCCACGGGCCTATAGCCCAGCCTCCCTACAGCCTTTGAGGCCTGGTTAGGCTCCTTCCGGGTCTCCCGGCAGCCTCTGCGGTTTCTGCGGAGACGCTGTCCTGAGAGGGCCGCAGGGGACGCCGTGGGAAGGCAGCGCGTCCGAAAGAGGAAGAACACAGCAGTTTCAACCGGTCGGGCGAAGGAACCCTCAAGAAATGAAGTGTCGGGCTGTGGCCGCAGGGTTAGTGTTTCAAACCACCCCCACCATAGTTTTATTTACTTTGCTGTAGGTCTCAGCCTTTTTTTTTTTAGGTCAAAGAACAGACTGAGGGGAGAAAAAGAAGGCAAGAACAAAGATATGGATCCGTAATCCTCAAGATGATGTTTCCATTCCCACATCACTCCATATCCAAATCCTTTAAATATCTTTCACGTGCAGTTTCAATATTCAGTACACAGTTGTTTATTAGAAATATTGCGCTGTAGTAACTTACCATTTTGTGGGTTTCTTAGAGAGCTTGATCAAAACTGGGTTTAGCTGTAAAGACCCAAAGACTTTAAACACCTTACCGAAAAAAATCTCAAAACGAAAGTTGGATTTTACTGATCGTTTCTGTGTTATGTTTGTATATCCTCACAAAACGTTTATCTTACACACTGTTCTATGATATTTTGGTTAGAAACTAGAAATCTCCTGTACCAAACAAATGCACAAAATGGTTTTTTTTCCCCAATTGTCATGATTGTTTTCCAGATTTTTAACCTGGGCAATCTCTCATTTTCAAATATGATACATTTTCTGTTAACTCATTGGGAAATAGTGCCTAAAATATAGTTGCCTAAAATAGGATTATGTGCCCTGGTAGACATCGTTTAATCATAGAAATACTGATTTTTGTCACAAAAATTCACCAAAGTATATCTATCATTGGTTTGAATTAAACCAAGTGAGTATAGCATTTCAGAACAAATTAGTCTTCGTCATGGAGTAGCTCATTGTTTTTCAGTAACTAAACCATACAATCGAGTCAGAAGCAATGGCCCAGTGTGTTAGCCTTTCCTACTTTCAACATTTTGAAACAGGTACAAATTAACTAAATTAACTAGAAGGGGAAAATAATTTTAGAGAGGATTGACTGACCTTTTAAAATATATTCTATAGGTAGAGACATAAAGGACAGGTTGACCAATCTGTTGAGAAGAGTCAAGAAGTGGGAGCTGGATAGAACCGTGTCTTCTCTCTGACTAGAGTCACTGCTTTCTTTCCAGTCACAGAGAGGCAGTGGAAGTGGTAAATTAGGCTAAGGAAAGATTAACCTATGAGATACATCCTCAGACAAGATATTTGCTGGGTTTTCCTTCACAGCAAAAGACATTTCATTATGAACCAGTTATTAGGTGGTTATTTGTAACAGATGAAATATTGACCTAAGATCTCATCTTCATTGTGTTTGTGGCTCACATGAATAAGGCTAGCATGACTGGTAGATAATGAGTCAAATGCTGTGCTATTTTAGGGCCAGTAGGGCAATTAGGTAATCTCTTGGGTCAGGAAACAGTTCAAGAAAGGAATACAGCACAGATAAAATACTACTTAGCAAATGCATCCTTCTCAGCAAATGCATCCCAAATCTTAAACCTTAATTTATCTTTATTGCTAAAAATTATTTACTCTCTGGTGATTTACTATCTAAACACATAACACATATTATCTACATTATACATTTTTATTCATATACTTATATAGGTAGGTCTCTTTATTATAAAAATTTATTTCTGATGTTTTACTGTTTATAAAGCATGTAGTTTTCCTAATATATGTGTATATATATATATAGTCTCTAATATATATATAAAGTCTATTTAATCCTGCTCTTCCATGGTTGTTGGTAATGCCCACTGTGACACTGACATTGAGAGTATCACACTTGAGAACAGAGTAATTTGATAATTATTGCTTATTTTTTAACTTTCATTCATTTTCAAGATCTTTTTTTAAGATTATTTCTCCTCTCTTAAGAAAAATTTTAATGCTTTCCCATATAAACACATGTAAAGTTGAGAAGATTGAGTGGAAATTAGGCTGAATTATGTTTACTATAGTAACAAGTGACTTTTTTTCACTCTTTTTTTCTCACCTAGTTTGAAATTCAAACTAAATTAGCATTCTTTCTGCTTTAATTGCATGGCAATATAAAAAATGAAAGAAGTACCTTGACATTCTTAGTTTCTTACTTAAATGGCATATATTTCCAACTGGAATTATGTATCTGTTTTCCTATCATCTTGAATTCTTCCTCTGCCTTCCCTGAAGTCTTGAGCTTGGTCTCAGATGCTAGGACCAACCCTGACTCTTGGGGGTAGGGTAGAGTGAAGGGTGGGAGTGGAATTAAAATGGTGATAGTTACATCTGTACTTAAGTGGCTCATCATTAGGTCAAATCTCACATTAACCTTTTCCCCAGTTCTAGTAACTGGCCTCCAACCTTCCCTGCACCACAATTCCGGTAACCAAATTTCTGTCTTTCTATCTTGATTATTTTCCTCATTCTAATAAGTCTTTCACTCAAGCCAATAAAAGCTTGTTCCTATACCCTAGCTTCATTATCAGTTGATAAACTGACCTACCTACAACTAAGTGCAGGCCTGATTCGATCTCTAACCTTCTTTGCTTCTAGATTTCCCACTGCCCTGCTCCTCCCCTGATGTGGCTGTCCTATGCCAGTGATGCAGGCCACTTGCCTCGACTGCCAGCTGCTTGCTGACCGGTGCAACCCTCTGTGAACGTGTTCTGCCTGGCTGAACATCCTCCTATCACCCCCAGCTAAGTTTACCCTGGCCCTCCACCTGTCTTATCACAGTCAGGAGATGTGACATAAAGAATTAAAGTTTATAAGGGTAAGAGATCCTTACTTTGACACATGAAAAACGTGAGATTAGGAATAAAAGATTTTGAAAATAACCACTATAACACTATGATCTCTACATACAGACTTAGAAAGTCTCAATGGAATGAATGATAGATTGTGCTGCTAATATGGCCAGCTATAAAAGAAATTTGCATGAATTTGCCACTCATGTATTAGTCAATCTGCTGAATTGAATGCAAACAAGTGAAAAGAGACCTGTGATGATTCTTGAAATTCATATAGGTACATGGGAAAGGAGTTTTAAAAGTTTAAGGCTATTGTTACTTGTGAAAAGGAGAATAGTTCTTTATTCACAGTAAACTGAATAATGAAGATCATTCAACACTGAGACAGGTTTTATATTCTAGCACAAGGGTTGGCAAACTTCTTCTGAAGAGGGCCAGATAGTGAATATTTTAGGCTCTGTTTCATCTATCCAGCTCTGGCTCTGTGGCTTGAAAGCCATAGAAAATAAGTAAATAAATAAATGGGTGTGGCTGTGTTCCAATAAAACTTTATTTATGGACACTGAAATAAAAATTTCATGTAATTTTCATGCACCACAAAATATTATTATTCTTGTGATGCGTTTTCAACCATTTTAAAATGTAAAAACTGTTCTTATCTCAAGGGCCATAAAAAAATAGGTGGCGGGCCAAATTTGGCCCACTGGTTGGGTTATAATTTGCCAACCTCTGTTCTAATTTAATGCATATCTTCCCAGGCTTCCAGTTGACTAGAAATGTGTATGTATGTTGTGGGGGGTGGTGGGTGTGGGGAAGCAAAAATGTTTTTGCATATTCGAAAACACACTCATCCTTACCTAAACATTTTACATATTTAACAGTATGCAGAATTTCGCTTGACTGTTTAGCAGTTTAAGTCCTCCATTAGGGATGTAGGGAAAATTTTTTTAACACTCTTTGTTTGAATCAAATAACCAAAGTGGGAAGTAGCCAATAGATTATCTCTAACCCTAAACAAAACAAGCAAAACAAAAGTTTGCAAAAGACAAAGAACTCTCAAAAAATGAAGTAAGGTCCCAGAGAAGCTATTTCCACCATCTAACTCCAGTTGGATTCCCAAATGGTTAACTTTAGGTTATAAAGTCACACACCTCCAAGTAACAACTATCTAAAGGACACAGAGGGTGGTAGAAGTGAAACACTGCTCTTTTTTATTCAATAGTCACCTTGTAAATAAATACCAGTGCATCAGATCTGCATTGCTAAAAATAGCAGTTGTGGGGCTGGAAGATTTTTATTGTAAGGACAAGTAAACATAGAGATGGAGATATAGCAAAGAACTATTTTCTATATTGCAGAAGACTTCTCTCCTATTTATTTACAAAATATGCCCTCAATTACGACTTGTCTGATAGATTCTGGGACTTCATGAGAAACACAGACAGAAAAAATAAAATAAAATGGGACTGAAAAACAGATCTAAGTATTTGATAGTTTGTTTTCTCCAGTGTCCCTCCCGCTTGTCCCTTTCCTCTCTCTCCCTTTCAGATTCAGTCCATACCCTTTCAGATTCATTCCATATCCTTTTCACATTCATTTCATGTTGGTCCTCTTGCCCCTCCTCCCTCATCTCCCTAGCTCCTTCTCCCTCATCTCATTTTATAGCGCTTGGAAATTTCCTTTTCTTTCCGCTCTTCCCCTTGTGGTATCTACTAAAACCTTAGAGGAGTGATGTATATTCTGAAACTTCTGTGCGTTTCTAAGTGACGCTGAGCATGCTCAGTAGCTGGGGCAGGTTTTGTCTCCCGCGGCTGCCCTGATTCGACCTTTCCAAAAATAGACATTTAACTCTTTGGACTCCTGCCTAAGGATGTAATTCGCTTTGCTTTCTCCTCATTTTCAAGGTTCAAAGGGAAGCGGCGAGGATTCCAAGGTCCCACCATCCTCACAGCCAATGAGGGGCCTGTGAGGGAGGAGCTTGGGGCGGCTTAGTGCAGCTTGAGCTTCTGAGGGAATCATCCCCAGTAGGTGCGGTGGAGTCTGAGCTCCGCTGCACCTGTCACAGCAGAACAAAATTGAAAAAAACAAAAGCAAAATTTAAATAAAGAAGAGAAGAAATGCTGCGGACTATGGAACGTTGTAGGACTTTCTGAAACATTTGCTGGGGATTCCGGGGGATCATGATCTTTTAAAACCAATTCTTTTTGAAGCCGGTTTGGGTAATTGGGAAAATGACACATATGCTAAATGCAGCAGCTGATCGAGTGAAATGGACCAGATCGAGCGCTGCTAAAAGGGCTGCCTGCCTGGTGGCTGTGGCATATGCTCTGAAAACCCTCTATCCCATCATTAGCAAGCGTTTAAAGCAATCTGGCCACAGGAAGAGAAAAGAAGCAGCTTACCCGACTGCAGAGAACAGAGAAATACTGCATTGCACCGAGACCACTTGTAAAAATTCTTCGCCTGGAGTGAATGCAGATTTTTTCAAACAGCTACTAGAACTTTGGAAAATTCTCTTTCCAAAACTTGTGACCACTGAAACAGGGTGGCTCTGCCTCCACTCGGTGGCTCTAATCTCGAGAACATTTCTGTCTATCTATGTGGCTGGTCTGGATGGAAAAATCGTGAAAAGCATTGTGGAAAAGAAGCCTCGGACTTTCATCATCAAATTACTCAAGTGGCTTATGATTGCCATCCCTGTTACCTCTGTGAACAGTGCGATAAGGTACCTGGAGTGCAAACTGGCTTTCATCATCAAATTACTCAAGTGGCTTATGATTGCCATCCCTGCTACCTCTGTGAACAGTGCGATAAGGTACCTGGAGTGCAAACTGGCTTTCATCATCAAATTACTCAAGTGGCTTATGATTGCCATCCCTGCTACCTCTGTGAACAGTGCGATAAGGTACCTGGAGTGCAAACTGGCTTTCATCATCAAATTACTCAAGTGGCTTATGATTGCCATCCCTGCTACCTCTGTGAACAGTGCGATAAGGTACCTGGAGTGCAAACTGGCTTTGGCCTTCAGAACTCGCCTAGTAGGCCATGCCTATGAAACCTGTTTTACAAATCAGACTTCTTATAAGGTGATCAATATGGATGGGAGGCTGGCAAACCCTGACCAGTCTCTTACTGAGGATATTATGATGTTCTCCCAATCTGTGGCTCACTTGTATTCTAATCTGACCAAACCTATTTTAGATGTAATCCTGACCTCCTATACGCTCATCCAGACTGCTACATCCAGAGGAGCTAGCCCAATTGGGCCCACCCTATTAGCAGGGCTTGTGGTATATGCCACTGCTAAAGTGTTGAAAGCCTGCTCTCCCAAATTTGGTAAATTGGTGGCTGAAGAAGCTCATAGAAAAGGCTATCTGCGGTATGTGCACTCCAGAATTATAGCCAATGTTGAAGAAATTGCCTTTTACAGAGGACATAAGGTAAGATAGAAATTAAGATGATGGGTGAAATGTGAGACTGTTCAAGCTGCCACTGCAGTGCTAGATACCATCTGTTGTACTGTTGATGGACCCACTTCTTTAACATTTTAGACTCCTATGACATCTAAACCTGTACTAGAATGTATGCTTCCTTACCCTTTTTACTCACAAGTTGTTAAAGAATTATAGAGTGCAAACTTTTCTAAAGTTTCATGAGAATAAAATTTTCAGCACTCAGTCTACTTAGCCTCAGTTACCCAAACATGCTCAGAATTATCTCTGAAGCATTTTCTTAAAACTTAAATCCTAATTGGGTGTAGAACATTAGAAGAAAATGTGTTTGGAAACTGAGTAAACACATGTCCATTGAGATGGAAAATTTAGGATGGTATTCTCTTGTTGTTATTATTGAGGGCCCTTTGTTTTTAAGAGGAAAAAAAACCCTGTCCTTTTACATGAAAGACAAGTTTAACAATTTTGCATGTCTGGTCAGCAATGGAGGGTCCTCAGTCCTAAGAAGTGCAGGAGAGTGTGTCTCACAAATAGCATTTCCAACTCTTAGTTAATGTTCAGCACCATGTTTGACACAAATAAAAAGAGGCAGTGAAATGAAATTTTGTCTGGCTTTGAGAGAAAAGCTAAGATTAGAGAAGAAATGAGGAGGAGAAAAGGAATTTCAGAACGTTATTTCTGAATACTAAAGATTTTCGACATTAAGCAGATCCCTAAAATAGTTAGCCTAATTACATAAACTTCCAGAGCATTGAAGTAACCTCAGAATATTAAATACGACCAAATTTTTTAAGGTGATGCATCTGAAATCTTAATACAAATGACTTAGTACAAATGAAATATTCAGGTATTCTTAAGTTGAAATGGTATTTTAATTCCCAAGCAGAATTCTTTACTTTTTGAAGCATCATTAGTTATCAAGACAAATGTTTACAGTAGTAGGAATCTGAAGAAGAAAATTTAAAGCAAATTTAGGACTTCTACTCCCCCTTGAAAATTGGCCTTATATGTTGTATTAGTCATATTGACCTGTGATTCTTCTTGAATCATTGAACTCAGTGATTTAAATTATAGCATGCTGTAGGCCTCCGGCATTTAAGACAAAATCCAGCAAATTGAGTTAGTTCGAAAATGGAATCTAATTACACATATGTGTGTCATGTGTTTATTTTCAAATATTTTTGGTGTGATCAAGAAGGATAAAGTTCTAACATTGTTTACTCATGTCTTATAGAATATCGTTTAATTTTAACCTCATGCAAGTAATTTTGAAATAAAAATTATAAATCACTGACATGTACTTTATATTTACTAAGTATCATGGGTTTTTTTCAATAGTATAGGTGTGACCAAATTAAATAATAATGACTCATTCTTCTATTAATCTGTATTTTTTAGTTGTTAGAATCATAGATCATACTATACTAAGTAAAACAAAATAATGTGTACCTATCTTTAAAGAAAGCCTCCAGACATACAGTATTTACTTTTATAACTCATGCTGGGTTCTTGCCTCTTTTTCCCTCTATAGGTGGAAATGAAGCAACTCCAGAAAAGTTACAAAGCTTTAGCCGATCAGATGAACCTCATTTTATCCAAACGTTTGTGGTACATCATGATAGAGCAGTTCTTGATGAAGTATGTTTGGAGCAGCAGTGGACTGATTATGGTGGCTGTACCTATTATCACTGCAACTGGCTTTGCAGATGGTGGTAATGACAGTTATGCTTAATCTTCAATATATGTTTAGGATTATTTCTCTTGAAGGTGTCACTGCTGGTTTTGTGTGAGTGAAACTGAATATGTAGCCATTTTTCTGTGGTCATTAATGGTCAGAAACAGAGGCAGACTTTGCAACATCCAATAATAATACCTGCAATGTGAAAGGAGATAAGTGGCTCAAAAGTCCTTTCCAGTTGTGAGATATTTCAAATTAATATCTTGAAAAGCAGTGTAAGTTCTCTCCATGTGTTTTAAACTTCAGTTCTGCACATCCCATGTGTTTAGTCTATAAATATTCTGTAACTGGATCTGCCCTGTTTTGTGATTTGCAGAGTTGGTTGACTACATTAGGCAACTAGGAATATTGTTTTAGGAAGTGCTTCACACCATGGAACAAGATCTCCTCTACTTGTAGGTAACATGTATAAACCTCCTGTGTAGCATGATTTGGTGGCATTGTGGGGGTAGGGGTTGTCAAGCTGCCCCTGTCTAATTCTAGCTATCACCACCCCAGTGGTTTTTACCAACATTTTTCATCTTTGGGATAACTAAGAAAGATAAGGACAACAAGAACAATATTAAAACGTTTTGTAATACTTGAGATGGGAGTTTGGGTCTTAATGGGCAGAGACAAAGGGGAGTTAATTAAAGTAGCAGCATTTTCTGCTCTTCCTCCAAAATTTAACGTTCCCCCTTCTCTTTAAAAACCACTTGGTCAAAATTGGCCTTAGTGTTGAAGTAACTAAATAAAAGCATGGGCTTTGTAGTAAGACAGAGCTTTGCTCAACTCGTGGCTTTCCCTCTTCCTGCCTGTATCCTCTTAGTCATGTTAATTAAACTCTGAACCTCCATTTCCTCATCTGTAAAACGAGAATTGGAAAGGCTGCTTCAGAGGACTGTTGGGAGGATTTAACAGAATAATGTTTATAAAGTACAGAGCATGCTCTTGACGTTCTTGATACAGAGTGACAATTATTACCTAGGAAACAAAAGGCAACACTGAGAATAAGGTAACAGAATTCACACTATTTTACGGCTATTTTTGGTGTAGAATTAAGAATTATTTGTTTGAAGTCATCTAATAAAAACAAGTAAAAAAATTACCCTATACTTTAATATTTTGAAACAGTGCTTCAATGCTTTAACCAATTATTACAAAAAAACTTGTCAAATTTGAGTCATTCTTACCCTAAAATTGTTCATTTTAGTAAATTGGAATTTGTCAATCCCATGTGATAAGACTATAGATATACCAAATATACTCCACAACTCAACTGTCTAATACTGTGTTTAGACCACTGGGAAACTGAATTTTATCTATTTTTATGTTTTCAAAGTTTTATTTTTTAAAAAATCATTTAAAAAGTTTATATTGAATAAGGCGTTGTTAGTAATAGTATTTTTAGACATAATCCTTTCATTATAAGATAAAATAAATTGCTTTTTCAAAAAAGTATTGGAGAAAAAAATGACACAAAAATTTATGGTCTTGAGATTAGTTTTAGTAAGACACAACAAAATTATCAGATATTCATAGTGGATCTAAGTATATGGATGTTTTAAAAGTTTCATATATAACGTATAGAGACAACACCAATGACAAGATTATGGTGTAGTTCTCTTAGTGCTTGGAAGCACTGTCTTATTACAAAACCCCAGAGTATTCAACATAGAGCAGAGAAAATGCAGCTATTAATGGTGACAAATTAACCCCACAGAGACCAGTAAGAAGTAAACAGTGTATGCAAAGAATCTAACAATCTTATTTCTATGGGTGATGTAATAAGATATTTAAAAATAAATCCTGAAAATATCATATTAAATTAAAGAAACAACATTAAAATTTCAGATTGAAATTATGATAATCACAGTGATGCAAGTAAAATAAAGTAATTCTTAAAGCTTCTTTTCAAAAGAGGATTTTATACAAAGAGAAGCAGTATAAGAATTTCATAGAAGAAAAAAATAAATTCATATGACAGCATTATTATGAGAAGCTGCTTCAATATCTTCTGTAATTTCTAATGTTACTATATATACGCTTATAATGTTTGTACGTATTTACTAAAGACATTTGATCTACAATGATTTAACACATGAAAATATTGTTAGCATTTTACTCATACAAAATTATTTTTTCTAAATAATGATATATCTTTGAGGCTTTAGGTCTTGGAATTACATATCATATATTCTAATCTAATCTTCAGTCTTAATTTACACTTATGCCCTGAGTTGTCCCTTATGTTAGAGATGAATTAAATACATGATACTGTATATTTTAAAGCAAAAATAGGTGGAAAAAGTGGGTGAATGAGAGAAGAATGGCAAAGAGAAAAGGGAGAAAAAGTAGGATAGAGGAAAAAAAGACAATACAATAAAGAAGCAGGCCACTGTTCAGATCTTGACTCAGCTATTTAGTAGTTATCCATCCTTGAGAAATTTGCATAAACTTTATATGCCTCAGTTTTCCTCTCTTAACCATAGGTATAGTAATATATATCTTACAGAATTATGAAATTGTATATAATGTATTTAATGTGCTTTGAAACAGTTCTCAGCAAGTAGTAAGAATTCAGGTGGCTCATTGTTAATATTTATTCTATTCTTACCATGTGGGCTCTGGCATCAGATTGCCTGGGTTCAAATGCTTACTCTTTTGCTTACTAGGCTATGACTATGGGCAAGTCATTTAACCTTCTTGTGCTTCAATTTCCTCATTTCTGAAATGGGAGAAATTATAGCAGGGTTGTTAGGAGGATTAAAGAAGAGTACATGTGTGAAACTTAGAACAATGCCTGCTTCATCGAAAATGCTCAATAGACATTTGCTGGCACGATTATTGTTGTTAAGAGAGCAAGATATTTAAAAGTGATTAGGAAGTCAGAGGTAAAAGTGCAGATAGGAGGAAGAGCCTGCATAGTTTTTTTGGAGGAGAAAAGAAAAATAGTTTTGTAGTAGATTTGTTATACCACCCACCTACAACTTCAAGTGAAATCTTATGGTTAGGACAGGATTATGTTTATATTCAAGTTCACATTACAAAATTGCATGTGGAATCATGCCATTTTCACATCAGACGAGGAGCTTAGAGGTCATCCAGTCTGGAGACCCAGATTTGCCTAAGGGCACACAGATGGTTAGTGGAAGCACTAAGGATAGAAGACATTATGTGATTCCTAGTGTGTTACTTTTCTTACCTTCATCACGCTACCTCCATTTAGCTATATTGGAACTTAGTCTATAAGGGACTTAACTTAGTTTGAGACCAAGCAATCGTGGGAGCTAATGCTTGAAATAGAGGCATTGAAATAGTGAATTATATATTGCTTCTATTATATTTTCTTAGAGGACATTACCCCTTTCTTTGCTTTGTATTAAGAGAAAGACTGAAATTATGTCAAGAAAATAGTTACCTGGGAGCTGTATCTCAATTTTTTAATGTTATAGGCCACTTTTCTTCTCTTCATATCAAAAGCAGTTCTGGGCAAGGCCAGGGAAAGCTACTTATAGGTCCCTTCTGCCAGACCTTATCACAGACACCTGACAGACAGTGAAGAGAGCACCTAAGCCACTAGCACTGCCAGTAGCGTCCACATGTTGGTGATCTGCTAACGTGAGGTGGCACATCAGAAGTAGCAACTGAAAGCACTCTTAGGAATGGAACTGAACTCTACCATAACCCTCATAACATGGGTGATATTTTATTCCTAAAATGTACTTCCAACAAGATGATCTCCATAGCTCCTGCTGCAGGAGTATGTCTCATATTCAAATGCCAAATTGTTGAAATATAATTTTGTATTTGGGTCAGTTTACATATGACTACTCTCT
Source organism: Equus asinus (assembly GCF_041296235.1). Classification (NCBI taxonomy): domain Eukaryota; kingdom Metazoa; phylum Chordata; class Mammalia; order Perissodactyla; family Equidae; genus Equus; species Equus asinus. The sequence goes on from NW_027224846.1 coordinate 1,352,172, forward strand.
TGTTGACCAATTATTGTCACAGTAATTATCAGTACATATCAAAGACATACTTTTTAGCTGTAATTAGCTATTCGTGTCAGGAGCTATAATTTTTAAAGTATAACATACATGCCCACAACGGCACAATCATTAGTGTACCACTCAGTGAACTGTCGCAAAGTCAACCCATACACGTGAGCACCACTGAGAAGAAACAGAACCTTACCTTCATCCTAGAAGCTCCCATCCCAGAAACCCCTTCGCAGTCTTATCCTCATCTTCAGCCTCCTACTCCCATCCCCGCTTCCTCCTGCCCCTGCCCCCATGCCACAGCAAAGGCAGGCATTTTGCCGATCATTCATTAGTATTTGCTGGGTTTTGAGCCTTATATAAATAGTATCATGCAGTACGTAAGAGATTTTTAGTTGCTCCACATCTTTGTCAATGTTTGATGTGAGTCTTTTTCCTTTTAGGCATTCTTATGAGTGTATAAGCGTGCTTCATTGTAGTCTTAATTTGCATTTCTCTGATGACTGAGGAGGTTAAGCACTTTTCATTTGTTTATTGGCTACTTGGATAGCCTTTTTTATGAAGTACCGATAAGTTTTTTCTTCATTTTTAAACTGGCTTATCTGGTTTTTGCTTGTTCATTTGTAGAGCTCTTGTGTATTCTGTAATGAGTAGTTTGTCAGATACACACACACACACACACACACACACACACACTCAAATCTCTTTTCCCACTCTATTCTTGCCTTTTCAGTCTCTTAAGTGTCTAAGAGAAGTTCATAATTTTAATATAGTTCAATTTATCAATCATTTTCTTTGTTGTTAGTGCTTTTTTTGTCCTGTTTAAGAAATATTTGCCTAACCCAAGGTCATAGAGTTATTCTCCTTTTTTTTTTTTTTGAGGAAGATTAGCCCTGAGCTAACTACTGCCAATCCTCCTCTTTTTTTTTCTGAGGAAGACTAGCCCTGAGCTGACATCCATGCCCATCTTCCTCTACTTTATACATGGGATGCCTACCACAGCATGGCGTTTGCCAAGCAGTGCCATGTCTGCACCCGGGATCTGAACCAGCGAACCCCAGGCCATCGAGAAGCAGAACGTGCCAACTTAACCACTGCACCACTGGGCCGGCCCTCTCCTATTTTATCTTCTAGAAATTTATTGGTTTTTCATTTCACATTAAGATCATCAGTTAGAATTGATGTTTATATATGGTATGAGGTAGGGTAAGATTGAGATTTGTCAAGGTGGCAAAGATAAAACATAAATGACAAGAAGTAAACTCAGATTGTAAGTCCAAAGAAAAAAGTACAGAAGGGTAGCCTGCTTTTTTAATTTTTAAAAAATTAATAGACAATTTTCTTTAGAATAGTTTTAGGTTTACAGAAAAATTAAGCAGAAAGTGTTCAGTTCCCAAATTTCCCCTCCTCCCATAATTTCCCTTGTTATTTACATCTTGTATTAATGTGATACCTTTGTTATAACTGATGAACCAATATTTATACATTAGTAACTGAAGTCCATAGTTTACATTAGGATTCACTCTTTGTATTATACAGTTCTATGGGTTTTGACAAATGTATTACATAACCTTAGTTTTAAATCCTTTCTCACCTTTTCAGTGAAATAGCAACAGATGTGACCGTGTTTCAATATATCCTTTTATTAGCAGAGCTGAAAATAGCAGTAAAATGAGAAGATATAATGTTAAATATTAAATCCTTAAGTGAGGCACTTTTGACAACGTATTCAAAATATTTGGTGAGGAAGATAAAATGTGTTGATCTGGGATACAAAATAGGTGAGTGCTTTAGGTCATGAATTTATATCTCTGACACTGAGGAATCTACCCTTCTCACAGAGGTTATGCAGTTGGCTGTTGTGTGCATGGCAAAATACTGCCGGCACTGCTCTCACAGTACTTTCCAAAGAACAATCCGTAGAATAAAAGTCAAATGAAATCTGTCCAGAGCTATTTGTAATTTTGTTGCTAAAAGCACGAAGAAAACCCAATAGGCATTAATCTGCTAAAGCGACGTGGAAAGTACCATGCCATGTCAAACACCAGTTCATCTGTGCTAGTGTTTTTACTTCTTAACAGAGACTGTCAGTAAAAGCTACTATTTAAACCGCTTTTAACCCAAATTCATAAAATCCCATGATTATTTTAGATCACCAGCCAGATTCTCTATGAGCCAAAACTGTTCTTAGTGCTTTAACTGATTCAGCAATTCACTATTTTGGTAGCTTGCTGAGAATCTTTCAGTAATTTTTTTGTGTCTATCTAAATTTTGTCACACATTTAAATGTAAGAATATCTACATTCTGTTTCCAGTCTATTTATTCAATCACATTTTTCACTCCTCACTTATACCAGCACTCAAAGCCTTTCTTTTTTCATTCCTCAGGGAAACTCACTCACTTCAAGGGGGCTAACAGGAGTCCTCTAGAGCAGTGACAACAGTAGGGCTAGGAGGAACCACATTGGACTATTTGTCCTCTTTTTTTTTTTTTAAAGATTGGCACCTGAGCTAACAACTGTTGCCAATCTTCTTTTTTTCCTTCTTCTTCTTCTCCTCCGCAAAACCGCCCAGTACATACTTGTATATTCTAGTTGTGAGTGACTCTGGCTGTGCTATGTGGGACACCACCTCAGCGTGGCCTGCTGAGCAGTGCCGTGTCCGCGCCCAGGATCCCAACCAGCGAAACCATGGACTGCCAAAGTGGAGCTCAGGAACTTAACCACTTGGCCACCGGGTGGCCCCTAGACTATTGTAAAAGGGCCCCATGAACTCATGGTGATTCTCATACTCGGGTGAAATCAGTGCCTGACACCAACCCATGCTGTAACTTGATCAGACTGTTTATCATTCAGTTGGCATTGCTTGAAGTTTCCCTTCTCTGTCCTGTTGCTTATACTATACTTATGATCTATTGAAATTATATGTGGTCTTCAAGGCCTCACTCACAGTCTACTCCTCCATGAAGCATTTCCTGTCTCTTGCAGCAAGAAATGATCTTTGCCTCCTCTAAACACCTCCCATTAACTCTCTTCATAGGCTGCCCTGCATAGTTATTTGGGAACTTGTCTTCTCTCTCCTACCAAACTGTAGGCTCCCTAAGGAAGGAGTCTGAAAATCACATTTATCCTTGCATGTCCTATAGCACCTTGCCTAATTTCTTGCATATCTAGGTGTTCAGTAAATATCTGCTGAGTGCATTTTACCTTATATTATGCGTGGATCTCTTTCAAACCCAGCTGAGCTGTCTGTGAGCAAGTAAATATGAAATTATCTGGTAGTCATAATAGGGCACAAGTTAAATATTTGCACTGATATGGAGAAAAAAAACCTTTGCACTGAGATAAATCAGCGAACAATAAATATCAAAGTTAGACTATGACTATCTATATCACTCTAATTTCTTCATTAATTTTCAGCATTTAATTTAGAACTTTGGAAATAATCTATAGACGGGCCAGATAGAGACTCAAATTGTTGGAAAGATTAAAGTAATGACTTGGAGAGAATAATTTTGAAGAATGAGACTAAATTAAATAGATATGCGATAATAACTAGAGAAAATAATAACAGCTAATATTTAGAGAACTTATTATAGGCCATAGATTAGACTAACACTTAATTTGTATTTCACCTTAAAACAACTCTTTGAGATAGAATTGTTTGAGATAGTATTATTGTCTCCCTCATTTACAAATGAGAAAATAGGCATGGAGAGGATAAGTGGCAAGTTCTACTTACCTTACTACCTGCCAATAAGTAGTAAAGCCTGGATTCAAACCTAGTCTGACTCCTCTTAACCGTAATTCTGCATTGACAGTAATTTAGGATGTTCATTCATCTATCCATCCCATCCATGCATCCATGCATCCATTCAATACACATTAAGGAGTACTATGTGCTGGAGACTCTGCTGAGTACTAGGAATAAAGAATAAAACACACATTCTTGACCCTTAAGAAACTTAAAGTCCATTGGAAAGGCCAGCAAAAGTTTCCAGGGAAACCTTGACTAAAGAGTTAACTCTTGAAGAAAGAGCTAGACAAAGAAGGAAGAGAAGTATATTGAAGTCAGAAGAAATCATGTATGCAAATAGCAGAGGATAAATAGAGTATTGCATGTTTGGGCTGCCGCTAGACTGTAGAGTGAGGGTTGGTTGAAACAGGTAGACAGAGGCTGGATTATGAGGGTCAGCTAACTTGCATTTCTATTAAAGGAACTACACTAGAAATATTTGCTTGTATTCCTATTAGTAGTATTTTATTGACCAAATCCATAGTATTTGATTGCCTAGCTGTAATAAGGGCAGGGAGTTGAATTTGGAAAAAGTCAAAAGAATGCTAAATGAAAATAGTCGTAATTCCTATAGACTTACTTTGGTTCCAAATCTCCTTCTAAAAAAATAATGAAACAAAAGAAAGCTTTAAATAAAATCTCGTACAAATATTGTATTTTCAATAATTCATTAAATTTCTAGGAAATTGCTGGTACTAATGAAAAATTTACATGTGGTTGTTTTGGCCACAATTTCATCTGTATAAAATAAAACATTTAGTTACTTGAAAAAACTCAATAGTTTTGTAATTTGCTTTTAGATCTAGAGGATGGCCCCAAACAAGCTATGGTTAGTGAACGGACAGAAGCCTTTACTACTGCTCGAAATTTATTGGCCTCTGGAGCTGATGCTATTGAAAGGATTATGTCTTCATACAAAGAGGTACTTGCATTTATTGTCATCAATTTGATTAAAATAAGATATATGAAAATCAAGCAAAATGTAAATTACAAGATATACTTAGTATTTTGGAAACATTTTTCTCTACCAAACATTGCTAAGAGTATAATCAAGATAAAAGGCAGCCCTCCCAAGTATATTGCTGCTAATACCCTTTAATTTTTACACTTTCAGTTATAGCTCCTCTTTTTCTGTCTATAGTATGACGTATTTGTTTTTAATTAAAAAAAAAAAAAAACCCACACCCCTAGGTGTGGATTCTGGAGCCAGAGTGCCTAAATTTAAATTCTTGCTCCAGTATTTACAAATTATATGAACTTACTCAAATTCCTTAACCTGTCTGTGTCTGTTTCATCATCTGTGAAATAAGGATGATGATAGCATTGACTTTGTAGGGTTGTTGTGAGTTAATGCATTAGAATGTTTAAAACAATACATATTAAGCAGTCACTAAATGTTAGCCAATAATATTACTTATATACCTTGCAAACTTTTACTCATCCTTCATGACAAGTCAAGCCTCACCAACCACCTCTAAAACCCTCTTGTGATTCCACCTTCTTCCCGCCTTCATTGCAGAGTCTGGCTCTACCTTCTCTGTGTTCACAGTACACCTGGTGCTTTACCACATTGTAATTGACTATCCCCTGCACCAGGCCCTGAGTGGAAAGCAGGAACTGTCTTACTCAGCTTTACATTCTTAATATCCATTTTAATGCTTGGAATGTTGTACGTGGTCGATAAATACTTGCTGAAAGAATGGTAATAAGACCTGCAGATATCACAGTGTTAAGACTGGAAATCATTTTATTCAGTTCAGATGTTACATAATATTCCCATGGACAGACATTCTCACTATTAATTACTCTTGTGGCTTTTGTATCAATATAAATTGCCAGAGCATCTTTATAAATTTAGCTGCCTATTAAATCAGCCTCGAATAAGCCATATAAAAGAGTTACAAAGTTTGTGATTTACCCACAAAACTTTTCAGTCTCATTCAACAACTGATTTCTTGAATTGGGTTAAAAAAATAAAAGTAAAGCCAGTTGTTTAGGGCCACGTACCAAACCAACTCAATTTTAAAAAATTTTTCAAATAGTAATTTTGATAATCTGAAGACACAGTTTTGAGGATAGGTTTTTTGATTAATAAATTACTATTAAAATTAAATGACAAATCAAAATTTTAGCCATCTCACATTAAAATACTTTGGTATCTAAGTCACAGAAAGAATATCAATTAGTTTTTCTACATTGTCTCCGACACAAAAACTGATTGCATTTTGCTTTATTTTGGCTGACTGTGCTTTGAATCACAGAATGTTCACTTCTAAAGAATCTTATTGCTGCTATGACAGCACATGAAAGCATCATGCATTCTCTGCTAGCTCCAGAGGGAGCAAGGGTCCTTTTTAGAGTTAGAGTTCAAGGGCAAACCCCCTGTCTTATATCCCAAAGTAATTTGTCCACAGTCACATTCTCAGGTTTTTTCAGACACTCTTGGCCCACTCCACCCTGCATCCTGGTCTACTAACTCCTTGCCTCCTGCTTTTCTTTAATTGACCTCTACATTTGGTTTTGGACTTTTTATTTTTTTATGCAAATATATTTAGCCAGGTTTCTTTTGAATCCATATTTTGTTAATCCTTAGCTCTGTTTTCCTCTGCTTGAGAACTCAGGAGATTTTTGTGGATAACATTTGAGAAATTACCCTTTAAATAGCTATAACATTAACATATAGAAATGTGATACTAATCCAGCTACAGACCTCTCACACAGTAGAAACACGGTAGAAAGCTTTTGACAGTAATATGCACTCTTTTACTGCTTGTTTTGCACACACAAAAATCTTACACAAATGTCAGCATTGTTGTATTATTCCACAATTTATTGTTTAAGAGACATTTACTAGTGACCTGCCTCGCTTATTGGTTCCAGTTTCCTAGTAAACATTTCTGTAAGGGAATGGTTTTTGTGCTTTCCTTTTCACTGAGAAAGATGGTCTTGACAGGAGATGAGTCACCTTTCACAGTACCCTGACAACAAGGTGTTCTTTTAATAGAAAAACAGCAGGAGATTCAGCCTAAATTGGATCACTGGCAGGATAGGAGCAAGGTACCACTCTATTGAGCCTTATGGACTAAAGCAGAGATTTATCTCATCTTATCTTTAATCTCACCTAGAAAAAAGTCGTATTTAATGTTTTTCTTTGGGCATATAAATCATGTTTGGCTTGAAAAGAAGCTGAATTGTGGAATTTGGACTGAAAAAGAGTTGAAGCTTTTCACTGAGCTCACTCCCAATTTTGGTATCCTCTAGCAGGGATATTTTCTCTGCCAAGCTTAGGAATTTTGACAATCAATTTGACTCAGAAACATTCATTTCTAATAAGAAAAATATGTATTTTTCTTCTATTTAAAACCTATTTTAAATTGAAAAAAGATATCAAAATAAAGGATCATAATTTCATTGAATGAACTTAAGCTTTTCACAAAATTTCTAATTTTCTGGAAATGAAATCTGTCATTTAAACGAGTCAAATCAGAAATTTGACTAAAGATTTATTTATTTATGAAGATTTTATTTTTTCCTTTTTCTGCCCAAAGCCCCCCGTACATAGTTGTGTATTTTCAGTTGTGGGTCCTTCTAGTTGTGCTATGTGGGACGCTGCCTCAGCATGGCTTCATGAGCAGTGCAGTGTCTGTGCCCAGGATTCCAACTGGTGAACCCTAGGCCGCTGAAGCAGAGCGCACAAACTTAACCACTTGGCCCCGGGGCTGGCACCAAAAGATTTGTTTTTTTTAAGATCGGTACCTGAGCCAACATCTGCTGCCAATCTTTTTTTTCCCTTCTCTCCAAAGCCCCCCAGTACATAGTGTATATTCTAGTTGTAGGTCCTTCTGGTTCTGCTATGTGCGATGCTACCTCAGCACGGCTTGATGAGCGGTGCTAGGTCTGCACCCAGGATCCAAACCAGCAAAACCCTGGGCCGCTGAAGTGGAGCGTGAAAACTTAAACACTTGGCCGTGGGGCCAGCCCCTTGACCAAAGATTTTTAAGTCTCACTAATATTCTGAAATCTTTACATTTCGTTTTTAACCGTGACTTGAATGAATAATTTTTTATGTGTTTTATAATCCCAATCAAACTTACATTGACACGTTGCTATGTTGCTCTCTTGATAAGCTTTTTACCGTTACTTGTTTTAGTTATCAGATATGTTATTTATTTTTCATGTATAATAAAATAGGATCTTTAACATTAAATCAAAAAGCTTATATGATTGCATATTTTTTTAAGTCTGTCTTGAGTATATTAACTCTATTTTATTTCTCTGTGTTGGTTTTAGATCACTGAATTAGCAGGCTATACTGCTCGAGTGTACAATATGTTTTGGGTCTTTGATGAAGTGAAAAGAGGCATTTATAAGAGAACTGCTGTCATGCAAGAGTCTGAAAACCATAGCAAGAATGGAGCTAACATAGAATTATCCCTCAGTGATACGTTGGAAATCAAAGGTATTAGACTCAAATGTTTTTGTATTTTTCCTGTATTTAAGTGTTTATCAACAGAACTAAAGTTTTCTAGAAGCTAGTCTTTAACAGATAAAAGAAACCAACATTTATTTATTTAAATAGTTATTCCTAAACTTAGTATTGCAGTCTGAGGAGTGGTGACTAACATTACCATTAAAAAAAAATTGTTACCTTTATTTAGAACAAAATTTCTAGAATTATTTTTGGAAACTGCACATATGGCAGAATGAATTGTTTGCTTTTAAAAATCAAATAACAGAATTAGAACTAATGTCATATTGTTCTTCATCATCCTATGTTTTTAAACTTATTTGGTTATCATATTTTTAAAAATTATATATAAATGTCTTAATTCCCTTTCTGGGGCACCGTGTTTTTTCTGTAAGAAAGGTTAATTTAGAGAAACAAGTAGTTGTAAAGAGTATGGCTGGGTTATATCAGATAGAGTTTAGCTTTGCTCTCATTATGATGTTGACATTAGATTATTGGTAAGTAATGTTTCTGAGAAAGATTTTCCAAGTAGATGTGTCAAAATGTCCAAATTTACGTTAAACTTTTCTTTAGATATAGATATCTATATTTCACTTGGTTTTCTGATTTGTTACTGTGAATTATCTTTATAACGAATTTATCCATGTTGCATTATACTTTAAGTTATTTACGTAGTTAAGAATAACGTGTGATAGCTTTTGTAACTTAAGTCATTCCTTAACTTATAGGAGGAGTTATTGATGTGGATCATGGAATTATTTGCGAAAATGTTCCCATAATTACACCAACGGGAGAAGTGGTGGCTTCCAGGCTAAACTTCAAAGTAAGATGATATTCAAAAATCTTCTGATTGTTGCCATCACACTAATACAAAACAACACAGAATTCATGTACATTTGTTAAATACTTGCAGGAGCATATGGAAAGGAGGGGAAATCAAGAAAGGTATGCACAGTGGCTCAATTACAGAAGCAGTTAATTCCTAAGAAAGCAGAAAGAAAGAGAAATTTGATGTCTACTGCTTTATTGCCAGGTTGAAAATTAAAATTACAGTTCACTGAGAGCCTATACAAGGTTCCTAAACGGTTTTTCACACTGGGTTTTCCCTCACCTGAAAAAACAGGCCAAGAGATTGTGAGGATCCATAATTAGTGTTTTAATCCATTTGGCAGGACTCAGTGTTTTTCACGTTCTGTGATACTGGGATCTGCATCTCCACTGTCATGTGTTAAACCTTGAAATCTTGTCCAAAAGTCATGTCATTACCTAGAGAATCCTTCTGTGAATTCCAGGCAGGTTGCCATCTTTCTGCTTCCGCGTCCTCACCTTTACAATGGGGAGAATAACGGTAACCTACCTTTTGGATGTGAGGATTAAATGAGACAGTTGGTGCAAAGCAGTTGGCGCAGGATCTGGCCCAAAGTGAAGCCTTCGATAAATTATGATTACAGTAGTTTTGACTTCCCTCCAGTCGGAATATAGTTTAGTTGAAGTTAGTGGCTGTGTCACAGCTGTGCCTCAGCCTGTTGTCTGCCGACCTGAGCCAAGCCGTAAAAATCCCTAGAATAACTTTGCAAAAGCCTGTTAGCCTCTTGAGGCTCCTACACTCCTTTATTTTATTGTGTTTTATTTTGTTTTATTTTATTTTACTTTATTGCAGTAACAGTGGATTCTAACATCACGTAGCTTTCAGATGTACGTTGTAATACATTTCGAATTCTGTGTAGATTACATCGTGTTCACCACCCGAAAACTAATTATAGTCCGTCCCCTCACATGTGAGCCTCATCACCCCTTTGGCTCTCTCCCCTCCCCCCTCCCCCTACGGTAACCACCAATCCAATCTCCGTTGCTCTGTGCGTCTTCGTCATTGTTTTTATCATGTACTTATGAGTGAGATCACACGGAGTTTGACTTTCTCCCTCTGATTTATTTCACTTCACATAATACCCTCAAGGTCCATCCACGTTGTCACAAATGGCCGGATCTCATCATTTCTTAGGGCCGAGTGGCATTCCATTGTGTATACATACCACATCTTCTTTATCCATTCTTCCCTTGATGGGCACCTAGGTTGCTTCCAAGTTTTGGCTGTTGTGAATAATGCTGCAGTGAACCTAGGGGTGCATGTGTCTCTCTGCATTGGTGTTTTCAAGTTCTTTGGATGAATAGCCAGCAGTGGGCTAGCTGGATCCTACATATGGTAGATGTATTCTTAGTTTTCTGAGGATGCTCCATACTGCTTTCCATAGTGGCTGCCCCAGTCTGCCCTCCCACCAGCAGTGCAGGAGAGTTCCCTTCTCTGCACATCCTCTCCAACCCTTGTCTCTTGTCTTGTTAATTAGAGCCATTCTGACCAGAGGAAGGTGACATCTCCTTGTAGTTGTGATTTGCATTTCTCTGATCGCTAATGATGTTGAGTCCCTTTCCATATGCCTGTTGGCCATCCGGATACCTTCTTTGGAGAAATCACTGCTCAGATCTGTTGCCCGCCTTTTTAATTGGGTTGTTGATTTTTTTTGCTGTTGAGATGTATGAGTTCTTTCTGTGTTTTGGATATTGACCCCTTATCCGATATACGGTTTGCAAGAATCTTCTCCCAGTTGTTAGGTTGTGTTTTGGTTTTGTGGATGGTCTCCTTTGCGGTGCAGAGGATTTTTTTTGACTTTGATGTAGTCCCATTTGTTCATTTTGTATTTTGTTTCCATTGCCCAGTCAGATGTGGTACTTGAAAATAGGCTGCTAAGACTGATGTCAAAGAGCATACTGCCTGCGTTTTCTTGTAGAGGTTGCATGGTTTCGGGTCTGACATTCAAGTAAAAGCCGAGGGAGGAGGCTGCAGTTCCCCGAGAGCCAGCGCAGAGGGGACCCTGCGTCCCTGTCAGCGCACCTTCCGGCTCCGCGAAGGTCCCAAGCGTGTGGGCGGGGCCGCAGGAGTTCTCCCAGGAGGGTGTCCCTGTCGCTGTGCGCAGTCCACCGCCAGAGGGGGGGCGGGGCAACGGCCAGGCAGCTTCTGGGCGGCGGCTGGGCGCGCGCGAGCGAGGAGAGGAGCGCTCGCGGCTGCTGGGAGGCGTGGGAGGCTTAGGCCAGCCGCGCCTGCCTGCCCAGAGCCGAGCCCGGCGGAGTCCGGCCGCGCTGTGCTGCTCTCTCCCGGGCCGGGCTCGTCCGTTGGGCACAGCAGCCCGGGCCCTCCACAGCCACGGCCGCTAGCCTGAGGAGGCCCTGCTTCAGCTCCCGCTCTTCCTGCTCGCCGGACACGGACGACCAGGGCGCCTGCGAAGATGATTCCATCTGAGAGAGGTACCTGGGGGGCGTGGGCCTGGGGGCCGGTGGGAGGCGAGCGTGTCCCTGAGGAACAGGCTTGTGCGCCAAGAGGTGCCCGTCAGGTCGCGGGACAGCTGTGCGGCGCGGGGACCGAGGGGGGTCTCTTCGTGCGCTTCAGGCGTTCGTGGAACGGGCGGTGTGTGCCGGGCACGGGGCCAGCCTGGGCATGCGGTGCCCGGGAGTCGGGCGCTGAAGCGCCACCCGTGGTCTTGGCTTCTTGGCAGGACAGACGCGAAGTCGATAAGGACACTGGTCTCGAGGCGTTCTGAGGAGTGCAGGTCTCCCTCTTTTCGAGGCTACGTTCCGTTGGGGTTTTCACGAAGCCTGTCGTGGCCCTGAAGCTCAGGCCGGTTCAGGGGAAGTGGCCTGTCGAGGGCCACATAATATTTGTGTGCAGAGCCGGTGCTTTCCAAAGCCCTTGGCTGTGCAGAAGTCTGCCTGTTAGGGGTGCAGTGGGGGCTGTCCGGGGAGCGTTGTGAGCACAGGTATGTGCCCCCCACTTGAAAGTCTGGAAAAGAAAGCGTGAGGCTGGAGGGTGCTCCGTTCGTTCCCTCCTTGCACAGAAAGTCTGGAGAGTTGACTTTGGGACAAGTCCTTCCTTTCCTCTGGTCGGTGCGTGTTCGGTGGCCTGGACACTTGGTGAGCAAGACTGACAGGGTGTTTGACGTACTGGACCTCACAGCCTGGTTGGAAAGGACAGACAGGCAGCAACCAATTACCTAGGAGATACGTAAAGGCAATTTTGTGTTGAGTGTTGAGAAATACGGCATTTTACTGTTAGACTTTGTGACTTAGGCAGTGATGTTGAAGCTGAGAGCAGATGCCTAAAAGACAAGGAGGACTTGTGCGGGAGAGTGTTGGGACAGGGCAAGGGAGGAGTGTGGCCTGTCAGAGGAGCTGAAAGAATGCCCTGGAGACTGGGGCCGCCGCGTAGGGACTGTAGGGTGGGGAAAACCAAACTTTTCGATTGAGGCTGGCGCTTTCTCTAGGTTTTTGGAGACTAAGCGTGGTGATTCAGAACGTGGCCTCTGGAGCCAGACTCTGTCAAATGGGTCCTGGCTCTGCCACCTACGGGCTGTGTGAACTTGGGCAAGTTACTGTACCATTCTGTGTGTCAGTTTCCTGATCTGTAAGACGGGGATGATTATCATACACACTCCATAGGTGAGTGTAAAGGTGAGAGGATATTTCATATCCGTAGAGTACTGAGAGCAGTGTCTGGCCTTTAGTAGGCGTTAGTAGTGGTTGATTAAAGAAATGGATAAATGCATAGCTAAGTATTAAAGGCTTGGAGGCTGTCCCTGGTGAAACGTGTGAACCTGAATGGATTACACCCAACTTTCTTTCCTTTCCAGCCTGCAGTTGCTACTGACCGCATCTGCAGCACTGTGGAATTAGAAATAATCTCCCTCGGCTGGGCTGCTCTTGGTAACACAATCTAATGCTGTCCAAATTATCCCAGGGAAATAAAAGCCAGTAGCATAGTAGGGTTAGGCTTATTTAATATGTATTCTTTATATTGGTTTGTTTAGTGTTTGTTGGTAACCTTTTTTTTTTTTTGGCAAAGCTGCTGGGTTGAAAAAAGCAGATTAGCTATGAAATGGTTCAGACACAGAGAAAAGTAGAGAGTCGTGTAAGCAGAGCACGCCTTTCCTTGACTCTCTGTCGAGAGCTTTTGTGATCCCTGCTGCTCTCTGCCTCAGACGCGGTGCCCTCTGCGTGCGCAGTCATCTAAACAGTGCAGGGTCTGGGACCGTGGAGAATCCAAGGCGGCAGTATAGTCATGCTTTGCTTAACAGTGGGGATAAGTTCTGAGGAGTGTGTCGTGGTCAGGCAATCTCGAGACTGTGCAAACACCACGGAGTTCCTAAACCTGGATGGCAGAGCCTCCTACACACCTAGGCCATATGGGACTAATCTGATGGGACCCCCGTTGTTGACTGAAACGTCTCGAGGTAGGGCATGACTGTGCTTCCCAACTCCCAGGGCACGGAAGTGTAGCCTGTGGGGCTTTTGAAAAGCACAGAGACGCTCAAGGCGTACTCTGGACCCACTGACTCAGAATCTACTGGGATAGTTCCCGGCTTTAAAGACCAGACGTAGTCCTCCTCTGCAGACATCTCCTCAACGGTTTTTCACGCTGGGTTTTCCCTCATCTGAGAAAACAGGCCAAGAGATTGTGAGGATCCATAATTAGTGTTTTAAGACATTGGGCAGGACTCAGTGTTTTTCACGTTCTGTGATACTGGGATCTGCATCCCCACTGTAATGTGTTAAACCTTGAAATCTTGTCCAAAAGTCATGTCATTACCTAGAGAATCCTTCTGTGAATTCCAGGCAGATTGCCATCTTTCTGCTTCCGCCTGCTCACCTTTACAATGGGGAGAATAACGGTAACCTACCTTTTGGATGTGAGGATTAAATGAGACAGTTGGTGCAAAGCAGTCGGCACAGGATCTGGCGCAAAGTGAAGCCTTCAGTAATTTATGATTACAGTAGTTTTGATTTCCCTCCAGTCGGAATATAGTTTAGTTGAAGTTAGTGGCTGTGTCACAGCTGTGTCTCAGGCTGGTGTCTGCCGCCCTGAGCTAAGCCATAAAAATCCCTGGAATAACTTTTCAAAAAGCCTGTTAGCCTCTTGAGGCTCCTACACTTTTTTATTTTATTTTATTTTATTTTATTTTATTTTATTTTACTTTATTTTATTTTATTTTATTTTATTGCAGCAACAGTGGATTCTAAGATGATATAGCTTTCAGAAGTACGTTGTAATATCTTTCGAATTCTGTGTAGATTACATCGTGTTCACCACCCGAAAACTAATTATAGTCCGTCCCCTCACATGTGAGCCTCATCGCCCCTTTGGCTCTCTCCCCTCCCCCCTCCCCCTACGGTAACCACCAATCCAATCTCTGTTGCTCTGTGCGTCTTCATCATTGTTTTTATCATGTACTTATGAGTGAGATCACACGGAGCTTGACTTTCTCCCTCTGATTTATTTCACTTCACATAATACCCTCAAGGTCCATCCACGTTGTCACAAATGGCCGGATCTCATCATTTCTTAGGGCCGAGTGGCATTCCATTGTGTATACATACCACATCTTCTTTATCCATTCTTCCCTTGATGGGCACCTAGGTTGCTTCCAAGTTTTGGCTGTTGTGAATAATGCTGCAGTGAACCTAGGGGTGCATGTGTCTCTCTGCATTGGTGTTTTCAAGTTCTTTGGATGAATAGCCAGCAGTGGGCTAGCTGGATCCTACATATGGTAGATGTATTCTTAGTTTTCTGAGGATGCTCCATACTGCTTTCCATAGTGGCTGCCCCAGTCTGCCCTCCCACCAGCAGTGCAGGAGAGTTCCCTTCTCTCCACATCCTCCCCAACACTTGTCTCTTGTCTTGTCAATTAGAGCCCTTCTGACCAGAGGAAGGTGACCTCTCCTTGTAGTTTTGATTTGCCTTCCTCTGTTTGCTAATGATGTTGAGCCCCTTTCCATATGCCTGTTGGCCATCCGTATACCTTCTTTGGAGAAGTCACTGCTCAGATCTTGTGCCCGTCTTTTTAATTAGGTTGTTGATTTTTAGTTGTTGTTGAGCTGTATGAGTTATTTTTGTATTTTGCGTATTAACCCCTTATCCGATATATGGCTTGCAAGTATCTTCTCCCAGTTGTTAGGTTGTGTTTTGTTTTTGTGGATGGTTTCCTTTGCCCTGCAGAAGATTTTTTTACTTTGATGTACTCCCCTTTGTTCATTTTGTACTTTGTTTCCTTTGCCAGTCACACGTGGTACTTGAACATAGGCTGCTAAGACTGATGTCAAAGAGCATACTTCCTATGTTTTCTTCTAGAAGTTTCATGGTT